>NC_064438.1:32654077-33254077 GCF_023343835.1 Lagopus muta | reverse complement strand
TCATGAGGAGTGGTTTATTACAAATGATGCACTTTTCACTCTTCCACATACCACAGCTATGTTCTGTGAGAGTGGATGCCTTATTTTACAGGATAGCTCCAGACTGTGAAATTTTACTTTCCTGAACAAACAGTAATTGTTGAGAAAATGGTTCTCGCTAATTTTGACTTTGTAATAATTTTCAAGTACTTTTTTCTGCATAAATGATCCAGATAGTTTTATTTCAATTAACTTTAATGGGAGGTGAGATTTGGCAGATTGCAGCAAGTTTTAATGTTTAAATATTTGCTTAAAATGCATGGTAGCTGTTTATGTCTGTGTTGATCTGGCAATACATCCTAAGAATGTTCCTCTCATTTTTTCACTATGTAATGTGAAACAAAATTCCTGCATAATTTTAAAAATGACATAGCTGTATTTCTCTGCTAGTGATGCATCTATCTTTTCTCCAAAATGGCTACCCACTCTTATGAGTATACTTGAAAATATTTTTGGTTTAAGGTTATTATTCAGTATTTCTAGGTCATACTTTCCTATAATGAAAAGGGAGTGGAGGATACCTTGAGGCTGTTTCCAGAAAAAATTGCCTTCAAACAGTATCTACCAAATGTTGAACATGTGTTCTAAAGGTAATTAGTAAGAAGGAGAGTAGAAGGAAAGTGACATTTTTCTTTGAGTGTGAATTATTTATAGACATTCTGTTTTGGAATCCTAGTGTCCTGTGATCTTTCTTTCTTTCTTTTTCTTTTTTTTTTTTTTTTATTACCTTACAGCTATTCAATAGCTAATGTGCCAATATTTGTTACAATTTAGTCTGTGGGACAGTGGTTTGTTAATATTTTAGCAACAACACAGCAATGTAATTATCTGTAAATCTTTTAGCATGTATTTCATTCCTGTGGAAGCTATCCAATCAGTCAAAGAAAAAAAGCCTAAGCATTTCATATCAAACTTTGAGCCTTCTGCAATGCACTCTTTTTTATCTCAACTTTCTTGATTTATTAGGTATATTCTTTGAAAAAGAATAAGTTGGGATACAACCCTATGAATGGAGGCATTGTCATCTTATACGCAAAGAGTCTGGCATTATCTCTGTAATATCTGTATGTATAATTCACAAGTTTGATTCATATTTGACACATCTAACATATTTGGTATGAGACATTTATGGCAAATATTTTCATTTTGAAGTGGAACTTTCTTCACAGCTTTTTGAATGAGACTGCAGATTTCTTTTTGACCTGTGTAATAATGTATCTATACTGGAATATGTGTGTGTACAGGACTATTTATGCATAATCTCTCTTCACACTGTGTCCTCAGAAGTCTACCTGTGGTTTTGAAGTCAGAATGATAGATGAGTAATAGGCTCTGCAGTCCTCATAGTGAAAATCCGTCCCCGTGCAAGTGGCTATAACAAGGTCAGTCATTACCTAGAGGTGACATAAACCATGAAAATGTATGCTTAGAAGGCATATACTTGACACAGTGTAAGTCTTATCTACCCTTGTCTGGGGATAAATGACTAAAGAGATATCTGCATGTTTACACATCTGAGTTCCACTCACATTGAGATGGGAACAATAAACATGAAAATATTTGTCTGCAATCTGCATTTTGTATTTGCAGTCTGTCAAAAGTGTAAAGTCATTTTTTTGAATACACAAAAATGTACTCAAAATCAAGCTTTCTTGTTAGTGATATGTGAACACTATTACTAATTATTTAAGGAGTTTGATCTGATTTTCTGATTTGTTATTGTTGTAATGGGGAAAAGTGCTTTCAGCAATCAAATGAGAGATATATTGAACTGCCTTAAATGTAATAAACATGAAAATATTCCTCTGAGTGATTGGAAGATAGAGGGCAAAATCTTGCAATGTAGTCTCAACCATCTGATTGTGAAGAATGATATCCTAGAAAGCTGAAGGAAAAATAACAGTAAGGATTCAGAGGGAGATGAATGTAATCCTGCAAACATCGCTGGAGACTAGTTGCCATAGTTTTTGTGCAGGGTATTTTTTGGATGTTTGAATAATAATATAGGAAATATTTTTTCCCAGTGAATCATCATATACACTATATCATATACACATATCATATACATGCATTATTCAGTCCACTTCTTAAAAGTTCATTTAATACTGTTTATGTACGTTAATCTACATTTTTCTTTTTCTCCATTAAGATAACTTCTACTGTAAAGAAGAATTCACTCAGATATGCTTTATTATACCATTAATATACATTCCTAATAACCACATGGAAGATTAGTATGGGGTAGTTAATGTGCTGTAAATTCACACCTGAACTTAAATTATAGTAATGGGGCTGAGAAAAAGGCGAATAACTACATATGTTTGTTTCATATAAGTTTAAAATTTAAACTATGGATAATTTTCTTGTTACTGTGCTCAAGATAGCTTTTCTGCTGTAAACATAGACTTAATTTAGCAGTCAAGTGGGTTATGATTGTAAACAAAAGGTGACTGTCAAAGTAAATAGACTTCTATGGATTTTTTAAAAAATTATTTTACTTTAGCAACTCATAGTATATATTAGCAACTCATAGTATATACTAGCAGGTAGTCTACAATAAAAAAAATAATTTGTTGCTAAAGTATATAGCTTATAAAAATATGCATTTTGAGCTAGTGTTTTATGGATATATAACTTGTCGTGTTGTGAATGAAGAGCATAGATTATTACTATTTTTAAAAAATATAATTCGGGCAATATCTTCTCTTGTTTATTATGATGTATACAGATCTGAGGATTTGAGATTAGAAGAAGACATGTTTTCCTCCTCTGGATATACCAACAAGTGCAGAGTCCTGTTAACTGATATGCTCCCAATAGTCTATTCTAATTGACATCTTGAACATTTTTTAATTTCATCGTTATTGGCCATATTACTGAGAGCTGATAACTGATATAAATCCGTTTCCATAGTTTAACTGGAATAACTGCTCTCTACCCTGGAGTACACTCTGAAAGGAAGAAAGTCTTACCAAATTGTGAAATTTTGAAGCTCTGCTACTGTCATTACAGAGTACAGAATGAATTGCAGGTGAGGTTATGTCACTTACAGGTGTTTCTGCAATTGTGGTGTCATTTTAAAATACATCTCCAAAGAAAAGCAATCTCCACTAATCCACTCCAAAAGCTGCAGTAATAATGAAGCCTGATTTCTCTTAATGAATGTCTTTAACTATCATTCATTGTTAAATTTTGACTTCTCACAGTGGAAGTAGGAGCACCCTAGAATAATATGTCTACTTTTGTTTTATATGGTCATAGATAAATAATGCTGCAGAATGAAATCAAGGTACATAATTATAAAAAAAAAAGTAAAAAAAAAAAAAAAAAGTCAGGTGATATATATCCACCTGATTCCAAATAGTGAGCATTGCCTTGATGTTGCACGCACATTCCAGATACGCTTTATTCTAGTAACTGTATTATTCAGTGTATTTTGGACTGGAATAGTTCTAGCATGAGTGTGAAATCATCTCTTTAAATCTATTTAAAAGCCACAGGCAGACTGCTGTGAGGATTCAGCAGAGCTTCTTGTAGAAAAAATGCATAGAAACCATACGACCCTCGGACATTACATTTGTTTTATTCATATCTGTTCACATCTTGTCTGTGTGCCCTACCTAAGTCAGAGCCCACTGAAGCCAAAATTGCCATGGACATTAACAGAAGTAGGATAACTTTTAAACTGATAAGTTTATATTTCATACATTAAGAAAAAAAGTCCTTCAACAATCATGAAAGTGAGTTTCAATTGGAAAAATAAACTGGGGGAATGTGTCTTTGAAAATCCCATTCTCAGCAACCAGTAAATGAAAAAAGATTTAAAAAACGTTTACTGGCAATAAAAAATATATTGTCAATACCTAAATAGCAATAGTAATGGGAATATATGTGTAACATGCAGCTGATGAGAATTAGGTATGTCTATGCAGCGAAAAGATATAGACTTTTCCAGTCTTTATTTACTTCAGTAAAGTTAGGGAGTAAATATCTGAATATTTTAAAGAATGGTATAAAGTTTGAAAATAAAAGAATCCCAATAAAATCACTGAAAAGAAAGGAAGACTTCATAGAAGCAAAATCTAGCGGCAAAGTGGTATAATAGAGTTGTCAGTCAATGTAAGCAATCTTACTAAGTAACAGTGAACATTCCTAGTAATAAGTATACACAGAAAATAGAGTAAGTGATCTATGTGTCTGTATCAGATCTCTTTTAGGAATGAAACAAAAAATTACACAACAATGAAAAAAACGAAACGTAAGAAAGCAGGCTAAGAACAGTAGAACAATCAGAATAAGCAACAAAAATTAGTTTCAAGGCAAAGTAATAATAAAACTTGTATAAATAAATGGAAAGATCAAGAAAGAAAATATTGTATGGCACAGTAAAGAATGCTGTATGCAGGTCTTTTCCTTTGTAAAAGAAAAAATACTGTGATGGATTTTAAGATAGTAGGTTTGAAGGGTGTACTAATTTTAATTGAAAAAGAGTAGGTTACATGAAATGTAGGTAAGTAAAATGAAGGTGAAAGGTAAGGTGAAACCTTCTTCTCATCACTGATTTGTAGAGGTCTACCTTCTGTCTGAACTAATTCTGGATCTGCAAATTCCATATGGATTATATAACTGATGATATCTAAGAATAAGTCAAATAATATAAAACTGTTTTTAAGGATGGGTAACTGTAGGATTGGAAGAACAATTTTCTTCTAATCTAGATCTCTTGGTCTTCCACGAAGGCCAATTATTAAATTATTAATTTATAAGACACTAGCTAGTTTATCATGTCAGTGATGGGAATTTTCATCCTAAGTGAGCTGACCACAAGTGGGGAAAATAAACAAATAATAGAACTTGGTCTTTTCATATGTGATGCTATGTCATATGACAGTAAACATTACTTAGTAGGTAAGTTTAAAAAAAAATTCTGTTAATATTGTCTGAATATATTTAGAATAAAATATAGAGAACAAAATGAAGTAATGTCTATTTGATGTGATAAAAGTAGGAATGAAATTGTAAAATCTTTGTTTGAAAAAGGAGACAGAAAAAAAGAATAATGTATTTTTCTTAGAAGGAAAAATGTCATTTACAGTTTGATGCTTTTAAACTGTGAACAGATTTTGTCTTGTATCTCACATTTTAGGTTTAACAATATTCCATTTGCTTGTAAGCTAATGCTTTGAGTTATCTCAGGTATTCAAACACATGACAGAATTCACTTCTGATCTTTGAACTCCATCTGTCTGACCAGTCCTTTATGTTTGCAGTAGTCCATTTTATGAATAATAATCTATCTTCCTTTTTAAATATGCTGCTTAGAACAATTTGTGCATCTATAGTTGTCTCATTTGACTACTGCAGTGTGATAGAAAGTTGTCTGCTAATATCATTTAAATACGCAGAAAACATGTTCAATTTGTGTAATCAGTCTACAATCCAGAAGAATAACTTTACTAAATTAAAAGGAACAGTTGTTATTATCACTATTACTGTCACTATTGCTATAAATTATATACTATAAAATATTAAAAAATGGTCACCATAATCTTTAATTTGGTTTGAACATCATTGCTAATTTCCCAAAAGCAATGATATTCAGTTTTAGGTCTACAATCAGGAAATTTAGCAAAGCATTTCTTGAGGAATGAACCAGCAATTAAATTCTACTGTATGTACTATATTTTACTATGTAGGTATAAAACTTACTTTATGTACTCACCCATTATTCTCTGAACGTATGAACTTGGCTAAATATTTAAGGTATTTCAAATGCTGGATCTAGATAAATGCTCTTATACCCTTGTATTAAAACTAGTCTATTACTGATTATCAAATAAGAAAAGAATGACTGCCTTCCTCAGCTCCTATGTAGTTGTATAGTCAGCAGTCGTCACATCCTTTTCTACATAAGAAACAGTACTATTTGTTCTTTTTCCCCACTGTCATAATGCTATTCCTTATTCTTCATTTGCTTCCCCCTAGCATTTTTTTTCTTGTTTTAAAGAGCCAATTGAAAAGGATCTTACTTGTATTCAGTGGTTTGTAATTGCCACCTGAATTATGGTATTATTTTTATATTTTCCTTCACAATTTCCTTATAATACTCTTATAATACTCTTTTATTTTATTTATTTATTTTTTTTCTATAGCGCATAGTAATTCTTCCAGGGAAACAGTTTCTCTTCTTGTCCATTTCCTCTCATGATACTTGCTTTGTAACATCATACTGATATGATACAGAGATCATTAGATAGCTAACGTTTATTAAAGACAATAACTATGTCTACAAACTAGACTAAACCTCTAAATAGGACCACTTGATCTTGGTTTCAGCTTATGAAATGAAGGTCAAAGTACTATTAGCCCAAATAATGGAGAGTTTTCTTTATGGTCAGTGAAGAGTGAAGTAAACCTAGATAAAGAAGGAAGGTAAGATTCCCTTGCATGCTCTTCAAAATTATATTTGATTGTATAATTAAGTTCTTATACCATACAGTAGTCTAATGTAAATGTATGTGTAGTAATACAGCTGTTACTGTGTCTGTTCCCTAAATACAGAACAAAGAAGTATATGCTTCCAAATATACTTTGGAATGTGATGACTTTAGTATTTCCATATGTATGTGGTCCAGAGAAAAAAAAAATCTAATCAATTACAGTCATAAACTGGTACCTCAGATGAAAAGAAATGTTGTTAAAAAATATCTATCTGGAGCATAGCTTCTTATGTACCTGTACTACCTCACAGTATAGTTACAGGTTGAACACTCAGATCTATTGCAGTAATGCAGTAAACTATGCTTTTTCCTCTTCACTGCAGCTATACATAGATCATCTGACCAAATTTCAGAAAGAGGTCAACCTTATAGTGAGTTCACTCTCAATCCCTTACAGATACTTGATTGTTTTGCCTGTTCTTCATACTAATTCTGATACACTGATAACTTTTTATCTGTGACTGATAAAAAGTTACAAAATATTTGTTTAGTGAGATAATTTCAGGTTTGATCATGTAAAAATCATAAAGGAAAATGTCAGTTCAAACCTTTGTTTGTGCCTTAGTCACTGATACGGTATCTAAATGCACAATGCCCCTTTTAATTATTTAATCCAGTTTCAGTTGACTTTTACTTGACATCAAGTGTGCACAAATGTTTTTCCCACTCTATTACTTTTTTTTTATATTCTTATTTGCTAAATGTTCCACATGTATGTTCTTATCTTGCCTCATGTTACACCATGTGGGAGTTCATACCTGTATTATTATTCTGTGGTAAAAAATTGATTTTTAGAGGAAATCTATTCAACAGAGTTTTTTAGTGACAACAAAAAGTAATTGAATGTGGAATTTTATTATCCTCTTTTCTACTGTAATGCTTTAGAGTAAACTGGAGTATTTACTTACATATTCTTCTGGTGTATAATCAAAGAAAATCATTATAAACCGCTAAGATAGAATTTGGATGCAAATAGTATATATTTAAATAGTAGAGATAAAGACTTCTCAGGTTTGATACTGTAAAAATCATAAAGGAAAAAACACACAAAACTGTCACAGTAACCAAGAACTATTTAAGAAATTCTTTTAGGCCATTTAACCGACAAGCAGATGAAGTCTTTCAGTGATTACAGTGAAAACTACTAAGTCTGTCAAATCAAGAGTCCAGAAGAGCCATTTTACCTGTACGCTTACTGTATCAAATTTTGAATATATATATATATATATATATATACAGAATAGATATATACATAGTATCTATCATAGTATATATATATATACAGAATAGAAAGCTTAAGGCAGCTCAGCCTCTGGTGGGAATCATTTTTCTATTCATTACAAGTGGTCTTTTAAGTTGATTGAACCTCAAAGGAAGAGTAGAGATTTTAATGGTAATTTCTTTCTAGTTGTTATCAAAGCTACTGTAATACAGTTTGCCCACACAGTTCAGAGACTGAAAAAATGTGAGGCAGATTATATTGAGTATACAGAGAACTTAATGAAATACGATGTTAAACTTCAGCTGTTCTTCTGTTTTGTATTTTTATTTTGTATATTTCCCTCTTTTTTTCTTTTTTTCTTTTTAAACTCAGCATATTAAGTTCTCAGTGGGTCACCCTGTCAGCCTTACTTCTGTAGCCTGGATTTAGTTGAATCAATCCTAATTGAAATTCTGCACAGGTCTGATGTTCTGTGGGGATTGCAGATGAATGACAGTGCAGTGGCATGAAAGATAAATATGCTGGCAAATGAGATCCAGGCTCTCCACAGAGGATGGAATAAATTACTTTAGCAATACGGTGGAGGTAATATGCTGGACAAAAAAGTGAAATTGAAGCTAGATTTGTTAAAGAAAAAAAACCAACACAGTTAAGATTTATTTAAAATACAGATTGCAGTATGTACTGCATTTAGACCATTTCTTCATTTCTTTTGTATTGTGAATAACAATCACTGCATACACTTTAATTTCATTTATGCAGATGGTTGCTTGCACAATTTGAATTCATGTAGCATTCAGAGTTAACTGAAGGCCCAATTGTAATTCTGGTATAGCATATTGATTAGTATTTGATAAATATATAAATTGCACACTAAGTTTAAGGTAGTTCATGCAAAATGAATTTAAACGACCTTGGACAATTGACATGAATAGCTCTGAGGAACTATTGCCTGAATGATATACATTTTCATGACTGAATAAGCAAACAAACTGAAAAGAGCAAACATTAAATTTCATAGAAATTAAGGTAAATTAGATGATCTGATAGTGCTTTCTTCAATTTTCTTGCCGGTACAGTACCATTTCTCTCAGACTGTTTGTCTGTTACATCTTTCAGCCTAATTGCTAAATTTCTTAACCAGACAGGATTTCAGTACTCTCCTCAGAAAAATGTATTAGAATCTAGTGGATAAGAAAGTATTTTCTAGTAGCATTCTCTTAGGGTCAGCTGTGATATCTTCAGGAAATTATTCATTACCTTCTTCTGTGCTACAATATGTAGTTACTGTATTTTACATCTTGTACAGAAAAATCACTTAGCAAAATTACATGAATTTCTTTCTTTTCATTTCCTCAGAGTAGTCAGTTTTTTCAATTGCCTATCAATAGCAATTATATTTTCTTAGGTTATTTTGCACATTTTACTGATGTGTCATGGTACTCCAGCTTGGAGTAGTACTCCAGGCTGTATTAAACCCTACCTTCCATAAAGTCTGACATCCATAGTCAGTTTCCACTGTTTGTTTCTGATCCAGTGTTTTATTCTGTAGCTGAATTTATTTTCTCTGATCACACTTTAAAAGTCCATATAACACTAGTGCTTTCTTCCCAATAGTTTTTAATCCTTATTTTCTTGGAAAGCACTAGCTCATACTTCTCAGGCATCAGTCTTACCTAATTTTCAGGCCATGTTATAAAAAAGATATTTAGAGATAATTTGGAATAAATCTAAGTGGGCATTACTTATTGAAATCACTGGAGGATTTTTGCTAATAATGGTAGTACATTTTTCTTAGTAAGTAGAAGAATGGTGTCTTGGATGGAACTGAAAATGGTAACTGTGACTTGAGCAAAGATGTCCTTGTGGAGAAAATAAAATATGCCTGATGGCTGGCTAATGAATACATGTTATCTTGTATTCTCTGAAACTGACTAGTTGTAAATAAGTGGTGGTCATTATTTAGGATTGTCTGGCAACAAGAACTCTATGAGGAGAAAGGACTTTAGACTTCAATTTAGTCTTTAATTCTGTCTTTGCCTAAATCATGCATACTAGCTGGTACTAATTATCCTGTTAAGGAAGATCTGAGCTAGTCTTGGGGTTTTAGTTCTTGTTTAATATCATTCAATTTCTGCTGCTGCATTATTGTGATAATGGTTGAAACTGTCAACGCAACCTGTCTGTGGGATAAACGTCTAACGATGTTTCTACTCTAATTTGAAGTCACAGTTTCTACGTAAGTATTAATGATTTTTTTGTTTGATTGTTTTTTAAATGTATTGCTTTCTGAGATCAAGACAAGTTTTGTGTTTCCAGTAATGGACAACTAGCTTCTAAATTGCTAGAGGACAAGATGTATGCTTCCACAGATCTTAACCTGACAGAGGGCTGGGTTTGGTTGGATATCTGAAATACAGTGTATTAGTGCTCTTAGCATAAAGTTGCTCTGGTCTCTGATTTGACTTGCAATGTTATTCTTGAAAAAGGGGTTTGCATATTAAAGTTTCTATTGCTGTTAAACTAAAAGCAATTACCATGCAAAAAAAAAACCCCAAACCCAAACAAACAAAAAAACCCAAACAAAAAAACCCAACTAATATCCTATATAGCAGCTTTACTTAAAATATCCCAGTGAAAATATTTCAGTGTATGTATTTGTTTTGCTTATTAGTAAGTTACGTTCAAATTTTAAAGAATCATCCAACCAAAAAGGATTTGAGTTCTAAAATTATATCTAAGATAATTTTAAAAACTCACTAATGCATAGTGTGAATATTAAACTAAAGCAGAGAAACCGAGGACACAACAAATATTCATTGGGATACTTCATAGACTAACCTTAGTAAGTAATTTAAGAGTACGAGTAAATAATTAACTTTTGCCATTTCAACAATTACTGTACATTTATATATTTAGTATATATATTTCAACAGATACTGTATAATTCATATATAGCAGGAGCCATATGCTTGTACACACATTCTAGAGTTTTTTTCCAGGAGGTAAAGAAGAGCAAAAACAGTAAAAAGATATATACTCCACACACGTATGTTAGCATACCAGTAGACTAAATAATTCTATATTTGTTCCACAAATAACTTCCTGAAAATAGGAAAACTGATGCTGCTTCAACTTAATTTGGAAGTGGTGCTATGAGAGCCACAAATTTTGAAGGATTTTTCATCTTACTATTGGTTCAAATGAAGTCAGCAATGTAAGATCTTCTGTATTTTTGTTCAGGAAATGTCTGCACTTACAATAGTAATCTGCTATTTCAGAAAATAGTAATCTGCAAAGTAGCAGAAACAAAAGGTCAATCTCAAGAATGAATATAGGTTGGGCAGAGAATGACTTGAGAGCAGCTCTGAGGAGAAGAATTTCAGGCTGTCAGTAGATGAAAGACTCAGCATGAGCCGACAGTATGTGCCTGCAGTCCAGAAGGTCAACTGCATGCTGGGTTGCATCATGAGAAGCACGACCAACAGGTTGAAGGAGGTGATTCCACTCCTCTGCTCTGCTCTGCTCTCATGAGACCCTACCTGCAGTACTGCATCCAGTTCTGGGGCCCCCAACACAAGAAAGACACGGAGTTGGAGTTGGTCCAGAGGAGGGCCACGAAGATGATCAAAAGACTGGAGCACCTCTTCTATGAGAATAGGCTGAGAGAGCTGGGGCTTTTCAGCCTGGAGAAGAGAAGGCTCTGGGGCGACCTTATTGCAGCCTTCCAGTACCTGAAGAGGGCATACAGGAGAACTGGGGATGGACTTTTTAGAAGGACATGTAGTGATAGAATAAGGGGAAATGGTTTTAAAGAGGAAGAGGGTAGATTTAGACTAGATATTAGAAAGAAATTCTTTACTGTGAGGACAGTAAGACACTGGAACGGGTCACCCAGAGAGGTTGTGAATTCCACACTCTCTCTGTAAGCATTGAAGGACAGGCTGGGTGGAGCTTTGAGCAACCCTGATCTAGAGGGGTGTCCCTGCCTATAGCTGGAGGGTTGGAACTAGATGATCTTAAAGATCCCTTCCAATCTAAACCATTCTATGATTCTATGAAAAGCTGTTATTTTAATAGAGATCTCTTCAGAGTCTGAAAATGCCATGAAAAAGAGTGTAAATATCACATAGTATACTCAGGCATGTCTTCACCAAAAAACTGCTCGTTGCATATATTAATGATCTTGTGTAAAGGTCTATTAGTTGAATGCTACAGTTTGAAAATATATTTGGGAACAAGTCTGAATGGCTCATGATATCAAAGAGACACTGCCAGAATTTGTAATGTCCTGAAGAGGAGCTATTAACTTTTACTGAGAAATAAGCTGGCCAAATAAGCTTTCCCTATTCTAGCTTTTGTGCCATGTGGCAATGATGTGACCAACCTGTGAGCAGGCAGCATGCCATCTCAACAGATGGGCATGAATACAAGTAGCTGGGGATATTGTTATTCTGTGTATAGCAGATGTACGCGCCTATTAAGACTGTTGCTCCCAGCTGTGAGAGTCAAAGCAGCAGTTTGCCTTGACCCTCTTTTTTAGAGTTGGGAATATCTGGCACCACTAACCCAGTTCTGAACTTGATTGACATGGAGTACCATGAAATCCTGGAAGGGGAAGGCAGGGAGTTTGAGGTAGTTTCCTATACTGCCACAATTTTAGTATTTTTTTTACGTACATGATGTTAGCAATACCAGACACAGAAGCAATAGAGCATGGAGCATGCCCTCTATGGCTAAATCTTTCTAATATGCAGGCTGTACCCACAAAACTATGAATGGTAGACATCATTTACAAAATAATATTTGCTTGCCATATGAGAATTAATTACTGTCATTACTTTAATGATCAAAGTGCACAGAGGACAACAGAAGCAGGACTTAGCACTGTATAAGTAACTGAACATTTGAATGCCACTGCTAATCATATTCTTTTAGCTAGAGTAATATTCTAGTAGAAATACTAGCAATTTTTTTTCAGA
Source organism: Lagopus muta (assembly GCF_023343835.1). NCBI lineage: Eukaryota > Metazoa > Chordata > Aves > Galliformes > Phasianidae > Lagopus > Lagopus muta. The sequence goes on along the minus strand of NC_064438.1, from coordinate 33,241,334 downwards.
ATCATTTTTACTTATCCATAGGTCAGTATACAAATTAGTGTCTTTCAGACAGTAGCTTTTTGGGTACAGCTAAATTTTAGATTTCTAGAAAACCAGAAAGTTAAGAAACACCAATTCATATTGTTTTAGATGCCCATATTCTCAAGATCACAGACATTTGTAGAACTTATTTTTTAAAAAGATCTTAGTGCTTTTAGTTGGGAAGTTACTTTGAAACAACATGGTGAGTGGTGGGATGAAATGAGACATTATCTAAATTGTTGTGCTCTGCACAAATCTCTCAATCTTTAGTAAGTCTGCAGGAACAGTATTTTAGGGAGCAGAACAAAAAATGAAAATGTATTGCCAGTAAGATGCATCCTATAGTATTGCCAGAGTATATAACGTGTTGTCACCCTAAATTCAGATTGGTGGAAAAAAGGGAAATATTTCAGTCATTTCCAAATACCTCTTCTAGAAAAAAAGCAGTCTACAGAAATTTTGCTTCTAGAGTTTGAGTTTATGATATTCAATTACTGCTGAATGAAACATTTGTAGCCTGGCTCACATCTAGTACGCAGCTACAAATTAGGACATGAAATATACAGTCTTTGCATCTCTGGGAACTGCCTACTTCTCAGGTAATGCCACATTCTTGTAAGTCAGAACAATAAAACCTCTCAACATACCTAATCTCTGCTATTTTCTAAAATCCTGGAGGGTCAATTTAATGTTGCTTGTTATCAGCTTATGTATTCTATAACTGTTAAGCTTCTAAACCTGATAATAATTACCAATGCGACACAGTCATTTCATAACTTGTCTAGTGCTATGTCACACCTTTTATGGTAGCAAAACTAAGATAGATTATTTGTTATCAAAGTGATGAGAGTTTGAGACACTGCAATAGACTCACATGTTCATTTTGAATGCATTCTTTAAAGCCTGCATTTTCAGTGTTTTCGCCTCTTGCACACTGATTACGCTCAGTTCTTAGATTTTGCCCAGATATGATCTGACAGAAAACTTAGTGAAACCCCTCTATTCAGCCTAAAAATTGGATCTACGCAGCAGAAAAATACTATTTTTATCTTCTGAAACCTGTTTCTTGATGTTTTTGATCCTTTCCAGAAGAATTATTAGACTTTTCTTCTATATAGAAACAGATACATAGCTTATTTAAACAACCATCCGTATCTTCTCTATATTATTTCTTCCCTTCTGGGGGCTATGGAGATTAAAAAAAAAAACAAAAACAAACAAAACCCAAATACTTGCCCTTATACTAAAGAGTTATGGAGGACTAGCTAAAATTTCTTGCTCCAGATCCATTTCCATGCATGTAGGTATTTTATCTTTCATCATTGTATTTTGTTTACTTCTGTTGTTGATTCTTCATTTCATATACATACATATATATATATATATATATATATACACACATACATACATATATGTGTATATATAGGTGGTAGTCCAAGAGGTTCAGTTTTCAAAGATCTCAGAAGAAAACTTTCAGTGATATGCTCTTATGTAGGAACTCAATAATAGATAATTTGATATTGAAAATGACACTGAATTCTGGGTCAGGTCAAAGACTACATTCATGGCAAGTTAGATCTTTCTATAGTTTCAGATAGAGCTGAAGGCATTACATTCAGACTTTGCTGAACTTCTAGGGAAAATCACTCATTTTTTCTGTAGATGCTGAAATTGAATTTTTAAAATTTCACCTTAGAATACCAGATTTTCTTTCTAAACAAAGTAATCTTGCATTTGCATTTTTTAAATCCAAATTTATCTTTCTTGGTTACTATAATTGTAAGATCCAACATTTTAGGCAGTTCCTGAGGTAACTGTGGTTTTTTTTCTAGCTAAAAAACATTGCTTCCTGGGTCAGTGTTTAATTCACAAAGAGAACATGGCTGAAGTAATGGTGCCTTTGGTGGCAATATTTGATGCACTGTTCGTAATAATTAGTTTGTATAATAAACAGTTTAGAAATCAAATCTGTTACCAAGAGCTCTGTGCTATCTATTTATTTGCAAACAGACAAACAGGAATGTACCACTTTTAGGGGAAAATAAGTTAATAAGGCATTCCCGAAATGTATTTTCCTAAACTTTTATATTACAATGGAATATTGGTCTAGGTGTGCTTTATAGCCATATGGCTAAAATTCCAAAATAGGGTATTTGTTTCATAGGCTTACATAAAACAAGACCTCTTATCCATGCAATTTGACTTCAGTCCACTAGAACGATTCTGTTCGTTACATACTGAAGTTAATGCATCTAAGCAAATGAACCATTTTTATGTTATAGACCAGTTCAGTATGCTAAAAGCTCCTTGATTATATCCCTTACTTGATGAAGGAAAGGGACGTCCTACTTTTCATTTGGCCTAAGAGGTGTACGTGGTCACAATAAATGGTGAAAATATCCACATGTATGTGTGTGCAGTGATATTTGTCTTTTAGTTGAAGCAGTGAAGCATGGAAAGATGTGACAGAACAAAATTAAAGCACAGGAAAAATGGATGAAGTTCCTTTCCTCTGCCTTTGCTTTTATGTCTTTCTGTAGTAGGTCACTACTAGAAATAAGAACTCGGGTGTTAGTTCTCACTCTGAAATTTCTGTGAAATATGAGGACTAGTTACTAGCCCCTGTGAGAAGGAGGTATATTGTGCCCACAGTGTGGTTATGAACGAAGATCAGAAGTATATTTGAAATATACTATGTTTAAGAAGACTAGAAAAAGCTGGAGTGCTCAAAATTTCATTTTATTTTTCTAGCTGCCAGCTAACTGAATTGATGAAATTTACTCCCTTTGTTATTTTTTTTTTTTTCCTGATTGGTATGTTGACCATTATTACTAAAATGATACTGCTATTAAAGGTATTAAATTATAGTAAACGGGGGCAAGCACCAGTAATACTCTTCCACTTGGTGCAAGCATCATTTTCATGATTTGTTCATGCCTCTTTGATCAAAATAATGAATGGTATGAAAGGCCTGTATATGTATAACTAAGGAGTTGGTATGTGAACGAAGTCTGCTTTTACCTATATTTCAGCATAGTATAAACTCAAACATGTCTGGAAGCATACTATAGGAAAGGAAAGAAATGGGTACCTTATGGCTATAGCTTTCATTTCTATAGAGAAGCTGTAATATTCACATGTTGTATGTGTATTATAAACCTTTCAAGAAAAAAGAGAAAAGAATTGTCTCGTTGTTGCTGTAGCAGAATATTCCTGTCTGTGGCTTTGGTCATGCAAATTCTTGTATAATCTCAAGTAGCTTTTTCTTTCCCTTTGCACTCCAGCACAAATATGAACAAACATTATCTGTTAGCACATAAAGTGTCTGACATTCTCAGCAAGAAGCATCAAAGTTGTTGTGAATTTCTTCCTTATTCTTATAGACACGCACACACAAAAAAATAATATGGACAAATGAAAGAGGATTAAGGAAATTAATACAAGTAAAAAATGATAAGTTGAGGAGATATGCCTATATGTATGAACTGGTGTAGGTTCATTAAATTAAATAAAGTTACATTGATTGGCCTGTTCTGAATATCTGAGCAAAGATTTCAACAAATTCTCACTACTGCAGGAACATTTTCCTTTCCTTTACTTGTTTTGACTTAATACTCACCTTTTACCTTGATTTATTATGCACAACAGAAAGATTCAAAATTGCTTAATTAAAAAGGTAGAATTAAAAAAAATCATAAATTATTTGTTACTGACTCAATATTATTTTTGGCACTGAGGTGTTTAGTGTTCCCACTTATTTAAGTGTTCCCAGACAAATATGCAAGATTGTACCATCTATTCTTGAGCTTCACAAGCATCCTAAGGCTGTCAGTCATAGTGAAGCCTGGAAATGAATAACAGTTTTTCTGCTGGGCAAATATTTTAAATTTTATGTATATTATATTGCTGGATGATGCTAACAGTAATAAATGTTATAATGCCGTATACATTATAAGACTTTTATATAATTTACAACTTTATTTTTTATGATTTCAAGTCTCTTTTGCATTTCTTTAAGACAGCAGATAATCCTTATGTCCTGTCTATATTTAAAAAAATTACTGAATTAAAAGCATGGTCATGATAAACCTTGCAACTCAGAAGCATGTGTACTTCTAGAGGAACAAGTGAAGAATGACTGGATATAATAATATTCCCTTTTCAGGAGAAGGAAGGAACAAAAATCCTGGGCAAGCAAAATTGTAGAGCTCATCGACAGGAAATATTTGAGTTTTTTTTGCATACCAAATATACTAGCCTAATCCAGACTTAAGCATGCTATTTAAAATAGTATGGGATGAAGACCTCTGAAAGCGCTATCCACAGGGACTGTTCTGTTTTGCTTAGTTACTACTTGCTACATTGTGTTAGATCCAAAGGTGAAAGTGTTGCCCTTCAAATGTTTTTAAATAGCACTAGTGATAAAACTGTATGGCATAAATTAATATAACTCAAAAATGTCTCCTTTAATTGGTAGCAAGGTTTAAACCAACGTTCTGAGAGGCTTCTCAGGTACATCCCTCTTATATGAGGATGATACCGTTCTGTAATTCCTGCAAAGGAGCAGGTCTGGAGCATGACAATTGGTTTACTTCTATGACATTGACTTTTTCAGTTCATACTTGGAGAAACCTAACAGGGATGTCTTACAGATCAGAGGGAAGTGACTTCTGCTGAGAAAAAATGAGTGCTGCAAAATGGATGAAGACAAGTTAATTGAGCCTGTTGTCTGCGTTGCTTGTCTGTCTTTAGATTGCCCTGCTCCATGACTAGACCACATCCCAGAGAACATAAGATATATCTTGCTTAATCAGCGTAAGTCAGTTCCTCAAACCTAGCTGTGCCCGCTGGATGCTGGTGAAAAGATTATTTGGCCAAGGTTGGAGATATAGGATGCAAAATAGACGGTAATTAGACTAGATTAGATAGTTCAGATTTTTGCAGCCCGTGGCTGGGCTTAAGTTTGCTTTGTCCTTATTGTCCTCTTAATTTTCTAGTACACTGCACAGATATGTTAATTTAGTGCTCACACTGAATGTGAGGTCATAGTGTCTCACTTTTTTCTGCAGTTGATTGCTTATCACCTTCTCAGACTGCCATTCTATTTGCCATGTGTGTTTGATGATTGGTCCTCAGTAAATCCCTCTGCAAGAATACTGATCATGTTTTCTTTTTTTCTCTTAACAGCTGCTCGGTAATTTCACATGACATAATGTAAATGTATTCATGAAGTAAAGTGAGTCTCTCTCAGCTCGTGTTGATTGTGCTCATAGAGGTGTTTGCCAGTCTGTTGAACACATTCTGCAGTTACTATTTTTTTTTTAACAGACAGATTGAAAACAGAAGACAATAAAAAGGAAGACTTGAAACATTTTGTTTGTTTCTGAATCTTTATCTCCTACACACAATAAACATGTTCATTCCAACGGACAATGTGCAGCTAAATCCCTTGTGCTATTTGAAAATTTCAAGAGATAATTTTATAAAACATCATTTATGTTCTGGCCTGGTACACTGCTCCTCCTTGGCCGTTATCTTCAGAAAGCAGTTGGTAAAATACTGAAATAAATTACAGATGCAGATCTCAGATTTAAAGAAGTGTTGCTTTTTTTCATAAAATATTCTGTAAAAGTCTTTGAGCTCTTATGTGAGAAAACAAAAGTGATGATTTAGAGCTTTAAAGGATAGTTTATTTTTATGACTTATAAAATCACAAGTGTGAGAGAATGCCAAATGGACCATTTGGCTTGAAGTTCTAAAAAAATAGAAACACAAGATGACAATAATCAGGCAAATATCATTGCATCAATGAAGGTTCCATCAACAGCTTGGTTTAAGAGTTGAAATAGTCATATTGTAGGTCTGCAAACATTCAAAATCAGCAGGAATTAACAATTTCTATTACAGAAACCATATATTCTTTCTCTAAACCTTTGTTTCATGGAGGCTATGCCTGTGTGGTAATATTGTGCACTGAATGAAACAGTTACAAGATTTGTTGGACTAGAGAGACAGAATATGCAATAGTTTGTGGCTAGCATAATAGTATAGAATTAACATACTCATTTTGGAGGAAGGATACTTCTGTTTTCGTTCACTTAAATATCTTTTATCACTGGAGCATATCTGATGTTGCAATCCTGAGGAGTTTGTCTTGAATCTTCTGGAAGAAAGGGATGCCATTCAGAGAGACCTGAGAGGTGGGCCCAGATGAACCTAATGAGGTTCAACATAGCAAAGTGCAAGGTTTTGCACTTGGGCTGGAGGAATCCCAGGCATTTATACAGACTGGAAGGAGCAGTCCTTGAGAGTAGCCCCACAGAGAAGGAACTGGGGGTCCTGAGGGATGAAAAATTAAACATGAGCTAACTCTTGCAGTTCAGAAAGCAAATGGTATCCAGAGCTCCATCAGGAGAGGGGTGGACAGTAGGACAGGGAGGTGATTGTCCCTCTCTACTCTGCTCTTGTGAGGCCCCATCTGGAGTACTGCACTCAAATTTTTGAGTTGAATATCTGATTGCAATTCTAGACATTCAATTTGAAAATTGACAGGTAATGTATGTAAAAATGGAGTTGCAAACATTCAGAAAGAAAAGCTGATTTTTTCAAAAATCTCAAAACCTACCCTCAAGTTCCTTTATTAAAATGGAAAGCATGGCCACATATTTTTGCTCTTCTCAGAACTGTGTTTAGCCAATGCATCAAGATACATTTGCCATAGCTGGAGCATGCCATAATTGAAGTTTCATTTCAATTAAAACACTGTTGTGGTTTTAAACATAGCACAGATAAGTTGTTTTTTACCTTGAAGATGCAGGTTTAACTCATTTAAATGAGTGGTCAAATCCACCAGAAGTGCAAATCTGAGCCACTTTTAATTTTCATGTTCTGGCACAAGTTCTTGTTTTGTTTCCATAAAGGACTTGACTTCATTTCAAAATTCATGAATTACTTTTATCATTTTACCCTGACTTAGCCACCTTCCTTTGGATAAGGACATTCCTGGTCTTACTGCTGGTGGCAGAGGGTGAAGACTCAAACATCATGCCAGAGGAGGAATTCTTCCTACTTCAGAAAAATTAATTGAATATGAAACTATCAGATATTCTTTTAAGAAAGCATTCTTCTCCGAATTTCCTTAGAGATGCAAGTACAATTCTGGGAAAATACATCTGAAATTTTCTGTGACATTGTTCATGGAATATAAATATTTAATCTAATTTAATCTAAAACCAAAATTTTGTGAAAAAAAAAAGTACAGAACACTTAGTATTCTAGGAATTCCACTTCCTACTGTCGGTTATGATGATTTTTCATTTTCAATCTGCAAATCAACAGAATAAAAATGCTACAAATTTATTTTGGACAGTGTTGGTGTTAGAACAAAAAAAATAATTTTTATAGTAAAGATAATTTGAAACAAACTCTGCATTGTATGGATGAAATGGAAAGCTGTATGTCTGGATATTCTTTCTCCCTCACATGTATATATATCTTAAATTTTTAAATTAAAATCTATATAGGATCCTTTTTAGTCACTCACATGAATTATATCTCCTGCATTTCTCTTTTATGCTACAGTATACACCAAATACATTCTTGGTCATTTATTTTTCATATATTCTTAGTATATTTTTATTTATTTGATATGATGTGATTGTAGTATTCTCTGCTAAAATGCTAAAATTAGTGTTTGAAAATAACGTCATGATTCATGTTACCAAGGTTTACTTCAGAGATCATGCAGCAGCTTCCCAGAGGAAATAGTTTTTAAATGAAATAGAGAACTAGTGTCCAAGTCACTTTTATTTTAAATAATGTCAGTGATATTCACTAAATTCACATTCACACTATTTAAAATGTTATCTATTTAATTAACAATAGCTGATTTCCATGTTCCCAGGCTTGTTTATACATTTCACAATGAAAATAATTAAAAAAAGTTCAATAAAGTATTGAACTAATTGGAAGGGGAGGAAAGAAATCCATGTCTGTCCAGCTCTTTTGACTCTTTAAGTGCAATCATGCCTGCTCATCCTGGGTCAGTGAATCTCTGATCTCTGCAGACTGAAAAATATTAAATAGCTTCAACAGAAAAGACAAAGACTCTTAGTTTTACCCAAACTAAAGTTCCATGATAGTTGTGGTATTCTTATGTCAGATATGAATATGCATATTTCCAATAACAATGTGAGAAAAGGAGATATTTCTTTCACTGGAAAGAGAAAGAAGTGAGATCCCTTGTGTTCAGGTAAAAACTACCAGATAACAAAGTGCTGTGTATAGGTCTCACCCTCTTGTGACCTGTGAGATGAAAGTTAACTCTTTCTTTTTCTATATATAGGAGAAATTATAAATATTCAGAATGCACTGCTAGAGAGACAGTGCTTCCAAAATGAGACAGTATCCAATTCCTTCTTAGAGGTGTTCTTGTCTTCTTCAGCAGTTTCAGTTACTCCTTCTTATCCTCAGTCATGTATTTCAGTCAGGTCTCATGATTAAAATATCTGCTTGATACTTAGCACTGCTAGACTTTTCAGGTGCCCAAATCAGAAATTGTAGTATCTAGAGCATTTATGAATTTGGATTCGGCCAGAATCCTAAGTCCTATGAGGCTGAATTTAGGGTCTGAAAGCTTACCTAAGCCCCTGGTTTCTTGTCTATTTTCTATTTTTGAAGACAGGTGCATTTAACATTGCATTTGAAATACTGCCAGTTCTACAACAAATAAAACAATATTTCCCCAATCTTAAATAATAATTAATAGTGCAATTACTATTATTTATGTATAAATAACAGGCAGACCTTAGACCTGCTTTATGAACATTTATGCAGCACTCTGTCGGCAAGTTTCTTTTTTTGTTGTTTCAATTTTTTTTTCCATAAAAGTGAAATAATTTCATTTTAATTAATACACTAACAAAAGAAAAAACATCAGTCATTACATTGCACTTAATGAATAGCATTATAAAGCATAAACAAAACGTATACTGAAAGATAGTTTAAACCATATTTTAATTTCTCGGTGTCTTTTTTATCCCCCTAAAATTTGAGACCATTCTCAAATTATATGTTGTCACATCCCTCTCTTGCTGATATATGCTTTTTTAATTTTGTTTTTTATTTCCCTTTGGTCTTCAGATTCTTTCATCTACTGACTTTTACCTGATAGATGTGAATGCAGAAACTTATAAGTAAGGAAGGGTTGAAAAAGTTTGATTTATAGCTGCAATCAATTAACCAGTTGCTAGGGAACCATCAGCTATCCAATCAAAAATAGCAATCAGCCAACTGGAATCAGCAGGATAAAAAAAAAAAAACAAAAAAAACTGAAAAATCATTGTGCTTTCCCCCACTTCTTTTTTTTTTTTTTTTTTTTTTTTTTTTTTTTTAAATTCACAAAGCAGGACAGAAGGAAAGTTTGATACCAAGGGGTTTTGTTTTTAATTTAGGAACTTAAGGGATGGCCTGGTAGCAGGAGTTTGAGTTTATATTTGGTTATCTTTGTGTTTATTGGTGGTAATGAAAGTGAAGAGTAGTAACTCAGCATGTGGTAGTAGTAAAAAAGACTTAATTTGAATGGACCAGGCAAGCCTAATGTTACCTGAACTGGCTGTGATTTGAAAGCTCTAGTCTTTTTGTGCAATAGTTAATTAAAGCTTAATGAACTTCCATGTGTGGATAATAATTGGCAGGGATAAGTGATAACGCCAGGTGATACATATGAAAGCAGAAGATTTCATTTCATTCTCTTAGAGCTTGTTCAGATATGCTAAGGACTGCAGAAAGAATTCACCATCTGAAGTTCAAGTGTGATTTTTGGTGCTGGTCAAGCATCTGTTTCAGGTTGTGTTGTACTTGTTTCCTCTGTTAGCAAAAGGCTTGCTTTAAAATGTCTTTTGTAGCTTTTTGTAGTTGAAGTTTTTAAAGGAACGTTAGAATAGGAAAACAGAATCTGTATGTTGATAGATTTGCATTGTTTTTCTTTAAGTATTTTATTTTTTGTCATTTTGATAATTATAGTTTTCAATTTGAAAGGCTAAAGCAAAGGACTCTCTTTTTAAAAGGACACCAATTACAAACAAACAAAAATAACCCAATAACAGAATCCACAAATCTTACACTTATTGACAGTGATCTAAAGCAAAAATAGTTCAGTTTTTCTGAACAGTAGTCTTGTGCATCTTTTATATGCTCAGGATAAAAATCAAGGGTAATGTTTGGAATTTCCCTATTCCAAATATTGTCTTAATTCTATTGTCTTGATTCTTATTTTTATATTTAGGTATGTTGATACATTAGAGGAGCGTGAAAGAGAAGGAGGCTTGTTTTTCATCCTTCACCTATCCAGCCAGCTGTGGTGTCTTCCGTATCAGCAGTACTATTGCTATATTGCTATTGCTGTTTTTCTGAAATATTAATAATTAATTCGCATTTGTATATTAGCCTGATTAAAATGAAAATTTATCCTTCTTCTTTAATCTGCCCTGTGAGACCACAGCTGGAATACTTAGTCTAGTTCTGAGCTCCTCATTTCAAGAAAAACAGCAAACTGGAGAGTGTCCGACAGAGGGCCACAGAGATAATTAGAGGCCTGGAGCTTCTCCCTTACAAGGAGAGGCTGGGAGACCTGGGACTATCCAGTTTAGAGAAGAAAAGGCTGAGAGGAGATCTTATCAATTCTTATGAATGTCTAATGGGTGGGAGTCAAGTAGAGGAGGTCAGGCTCTTTTCAGTGATAGAACAGGGGAGAACGAATACGCAAGTTCTGTATGAGCATTAGGAAAAACTTTTGAGGGTGGCAGAGCACTGGAGCAGAATGTATAGAGAAGTTGTGGAATCTGTTATCTGGAGATATTCAAAACCCACCTGCATGCTTTCCTGTGTAACCTACTTCAGCAGAGGAGTTGAACTAGATGGTCTCTAGAAATCCCTTCCAACTTCTATGGTTTTGTGAATAGAGGCTCAAAGGTGCAGCAGCATAACATGGCTTTGCTATTGGCGTTAAAAAAAGAAAAGAGAAGTGCCTTGAAATCGCAATCTTGAATCTCTTTATTTGTTGAAGCGGTTGTAAATGTCTGTTCACTGCAGACAGGCATGAGACAGAACAGAGTGCAGGACTGTTGTTGTGGTTGCCCACTCCTAGTATGTCACTGTGTATGGATTCAGTATCATGAAGCACCAAAGTAAGAAGAGAAGAACTCTGTCGTTATACCAGTACAGTCTGGACACTGAATTTCTAAACAGCAACTGCATTTCTGAGAGTCTTTTTAAATTATTATTATAACCTAAGGCTTTGGATTTAAAACATTCATCCATTTATACTCTAGCCAAACTGTCTATTTTGTCTCTGCCTCAAGCCACCTTTTGGTCTGGATTCCACCTGATATGAGGTGCAGAGATTTGGGTACTCCTAAGGATATAAAAATAGGAGAATAAAGGTTTAAATGGGAAGCTAATTTCTGTACATACTGGGGATTCAAGCAGTTTCAATGCTATAAACTTCAAATAGCTACTCATGTCTGCAGAATGGATACACTTCTGAAGTTTGAGAGCTGAATATTAAATGACTGTGGTAATGTTCAGATTTATTAAGTCAATGATTATATCTGCTGTAGCTTCACTCTTGAAGTCTCTATGCAATTTTTAAGTTTTTCTACTTAATATGAATATAGAACTCTTTTGTGGTGTTGATAAAGAAAAGAGTGTGAAATCTCAAAATGTATGGAAAAATAACATTGCACTTGATGTACTCAATAGAGGCTGGTCAGTCTTGCATGGATCCCTGAGGAGGTGTTGGAGCAGATAATTCTGGCAGATATTTCCAAACATGAAGAATGAGGACGTAATTGGGTATGCTTATTGTAGATTTAGAAAGGACGAATCAGGCTTGGCCAACCTAATAACCTCCTACAATGTAGTCACTATTTTGAAGGAACAGTGGATAATGTATGCCTTCAGCAAGGCTTTCAACAGTCTTCCATAACACCCTCATTAAAAAATGATGAAATATGAGTTAGAAAAATAGGCAATGAGGTGAGTTATAACTGGCTGAACTGCAGAGCTCTATGCGTTGTGAACAGTGGTATAATCCAGCCGCTGGTCACCAGTAGTTTATCTTGGGAATTAATGCTTGGGCAAAAACTATTTTGTTAATGATGATACAGAGTACATTCATCAAATTTTCAGATGATATAAAACCAAGTAGAGTGGTTGTTTCACCAGACAGTGGTGTTACGCTGCAGATGAACTTTGACAGGCTTGAGAAATGAATGAGGGGGAACATCATGAAGTTCAACAAAGCAGAGGCACACAAAGTCCCATACCTGGGGTGGAATGTACCCATGCAGCTGTATAGGCTTGAGGCTGACAGTCTGGAAAGTAACTTTGAAGAAGAGGACCTGGGTGGTGTCATGGTCATCCTCTTAGATGACAAGTTAACTGTGAGGCAGCCAAAGAATGTCAACAGCATCTTGAGCTGGAGTAGGAAGACCATCACCAGTATCTTAAGGGTGATACTTTTTGCCCCCACAAGGGGCTGGAGAGATTGTGTATCTAGTTTTGTATATAGAAACATGAGAGACATTAACATTCTCAAGCAAGTTCAATGAAGGGCCAGTGAGGAATGGCTTGGAGCATGTGTTAGAGAAGCTGAGAGAGCAGACTGTGTATGAACTGGAGAGGGTGCCTTGAGGATCTTGTCAGTATTTGTAAATTTCTAAAGGGAGGGAGTAAAGAAGATAGACCCAGGCTTTTCTCAGTGGTTGTTGAGGAATGAAGCAAGAAGAAGTGGGTGGAGACTGAAATATAGAAAATTGTTTAAATATAAGCAACAGCTTTGTAACTTTCAGTTAAGACTCAAATAGCTTGATGAGAGGTGATGGAGTCCTTATGTGTGGAGGTAGTGAAAATCTGACGGCATAGTCATGAGCGCTTTGCTTAGATGATCTCCAGAGGTCCCTTCCTGCTTCAGTGTGGAAACAATTTTACGTGTTTTACTTAATCATCTGAAGAATCAGTAGGGAACGTGCAGGTTTTTTTTTTTTTCCATAGAACTATAGAATAGTTTGGGTTGGAAGGGACCTTTCATCTAGTTCCAAACCCCCTGCTGTAGGCAGAGACTCCTCCATCTAGACCAGGTTCCTCAAAGCCTTGTCCACCCTGGCCTTGAACGCCTCCAGGGAGGGAGCATCTGCAACCTCACTGTGCAACTTGTTCCAGTGTCTTACCACCCATGCAGTAAATAATTTCTTTCCTAATATCTAGTCTAACTCTTCCAGTTTAAAGCCATTTCCCTTCATTCTTATAAAAAAAGTACAAAGGTGTTTTTTTTTCTTTGTTTTGTAGACTAATGCTAAAGAGACTGAAGTTTTACTTTAAAACTTAGCCTATCTGAATGATTTCTGACTTGATAGGTAGCAATTAGTGCCACGAGGTGTCGTGAGAAACTTGGCTTATGCATCTGTTAAGCCTTTTCTTCCTTCACTGTGATGGTTCAGATGGAGAATATTTTCTGAATTGAAGATAGAAGGCAAATACTTTCCAGATGTGCAAATAGCTGCAAGCAAACATGGACTTCAGTGCTATAAGAAAATAACTTATGTAGCACAGAAACTAATGTTGATGTTGAGGGAGAGGCTGGTGGAATTGTTATCTGCAATGATACTTATATAGTTGTTTTCTTTTATCCTTTTCTCTAAAATTATTTTACTAGGATAACATGCCTAAAAGTAGATCTTTTTTTTTTTTTTAATGTTCATCAATGGAATCCACATGAAGTTTTATTTCAGTGACAAGTAGAGAGTTTATTTTTCAGTGAGAGTTGCAACAACTAGCACTGTGAACTGGGTAAGTCAAGGGTGCTCAGGAAACGAGTGTGTTCTAGTATCCTTACCAAGGGTAAAACTTTAACATCTCCCTTAGGTACAGCAAAATATGTAGCAAATATCATTAAAAAAAAAAAAAAAATTGAAAATATGAGACTGAACTTTGACAGCCATGGGGGTTTCATTTTATCTGAATACAAATGCTGAATCACCTATGTAGGCAGCCCAAAATCACTGATTTGGAAACTTAGGTAACATGATAACAAGTAATTATCAACCTTCTTCTGTATTCAGTGTAATACAGAATGCATTTATTAACTTATGCCTTTACAGTGAGAGAATAATTGACACTTTCAGCTGTATCAGCAAACTCTGAATTGATTGCAGGATGAAAATGTTGGCAGTATTAGTAAATGACTGTAAAGTACTAATGAAAAACAATTTTTACCTTTTGATTTCTTTTGATATTCTAAAAAAAAATCTAGGGTTCTCACAAAGGAAGTTAAATATGTTTTTTAATTTGATTTTTAAAAGGAATGTAGAAAGACTAATCACCAAACATGTACTGTTTTCAGAATAAACAATAATGCCATCCTTTTGTAGATCTGAATACTTTCCTTCCTCATTGCAGTAATGCTAAGTTTCATGGGAAAGAGGTAGCACATACTGTTTCTAATCTTGAGCAATGTGTGTTAAATGACTGGCAAGTAGGTTCACACTGTTTGGCCAGCCAGCTGATGCTAAACTGTGATGTAATATCAAAGAGTTCTGTCTGATTTTTTTTCTCTGTACAAGCATTAATTTGATCTCTCTTTTGCTATTCATAGAATTTTCATTAAAAACAATAACACTTGTGGAAACAAACTCTGTCTTTGAATAGGTTGAGATGAGATAAAAAAATTGATGAGGATTAAAAGATTTGAGGTGAAGATGGAAAGACAGGAACTATGATCTCAAATGCCTTCTTTTGGAAACCAGAAGAAAAAAGTAAGCATTTTCTGACAATTGTTTTCTTTGTAGTGATGAATAGTAAGTCAGATGATACTGTTGGCATTTTTACTGGTGGTGAGTTGTTTACTGTTCAAAAACTATGGTAGAGCCCCATAGATATTAAATCATGGGTTCTTTAAAAGAATGTGGCACACTCACAATAACTATTAACAGCTGCAAATCGCTAAAGAAAGCAAAACAAAAGCAGCAGTAAATTTTTTTTACCTTAGTATTTGAAAGAGGATTGCAATTATAGTTCTGGGTGAAACAGAAAATGATTGATAACATTCTTGACCCCTTAAAAGTGTGTACTATAAATGAACACTAAAGGCTCTAGTTCTTAAAATGGGCTGATGCCTAAATTCTTTGGAGGTTTTGGTATTTCAGGTATTTACTGGATTACTGTTTAAATATGTGGGCTGACTTATAAAATAGTATATAAAATAGAGAAAATCTCAGCATACAAAACGTCAGAATGCAGTCACCTAGAGGCAGTGAACAAGAAAGTGCCAGTTAAACTGGAGGCTTTATCTGCTAGTACCTGTCAACTGAAGAAATAAACTATTTGAAAAAAATGTGAGGAAAACCATGCAAAGAATGTAGTTGTGCTTTTTCTTTTCTCCTGTGATGAAAATGTGTTGCTGAACTGATGTGATAACCATAAATTGACAAAGAATTCATTATTAGAAATAAGTGACAAGAAATTAAAAGATGATAGTGTTCATTCTGTGTTATAACAGTGCCTGGAGGTTCTGCCAGATATCAGAATTTTATTGGTCTTTAATTATTTCTGCAGTGTCAGATATAATGAGCCTGTGGTCTTTGAGAAGTCCATGTGGCCTACAGGAACCACAAATTAAAAAAAGGCTGTATTTTTTGGTCATGTAACAACAACAGTAAAACTGATAAGTGCCATGTTTCTAATCCTTAAATGAATACTGAGATAATAAATAGCTGAGGTAGACAACTCTGTGGTGCCACCAGTAGTAATTATAAACTGGGAAGTTTTAATGCAATGTGATGTTTTTATTGTAATGCAGTTATTCTTCTCAAGTGCTATTCAAACATTGCTTCACAATTCTCTGCCCGGCTATGATCACTCTTTGTAGTCTGAAGAATTGCTGAGAGCTCACTCTTCATCTGAACTTCATTGCTCCTGTTCTCTAAATAAACAAATAAATATAGAAGTATGTTTAGTAGTGGTTCCCAAAGTTCTTTTTGATCGCACTTCTGTGGGAAGACACCTGTGCTTTAATAGTTCTTCACTTTTGAAATGTGTTGATTTGCCTAAGAACAGATTGCGGAATTTAGACTTCTCTGTGTTAAATGTAGGTAAACAAATGAGCAGTTAATCAGTTCAGTTTCTTAAAGTTTGGCAAGTTTGTAAGAATTTTTATAGTACATTCAGTAGATTAGATAAGCATTAAACAGATCTGAAATCAAGGAGCAGATAGTACTAATTTTTTTTTTTTTTGAACAGTCTGGCAGTGACTAATTTCTACTGTGAAAACTACAGTAAGGAAGAATTGGGGATATTTTACTGTGACCACTAAATTTTTTTAAATATAGAAAAAAAAATACTAAATGTTAGAGTCATAATATTATCCCATGCTTCTTAGTCCATCTGTATGTATGATAATACATGAAGAATGAGATGTGAAGGTATGAAGGATTCTGTATTTCTTTAATAATTTCCTGAAAAAATAACAAAAATGTGTCATAGGATATTTGGGTAC
The DNA here is from genome assembly GCF_023343835.1 of Lagopus muta. Classification (NCBI taxonomy): domain Eukaryota; kingdom Metazoa; phylum Chordata; class Aves; order Galliformes; family Phasianidae; genus Lagopus; species Lagopus muta. The sequence goes on along the minus strand of NC_064438.1, from coordinate 33,224,761 downwards.
ATATGAATGTTAACTTGAGAAATTGCATCATAGTTATGTTGCCCTAACATTTCTAAGCAGTTCACTATGTTGGTCTAATTTGTATTTCAGACTATCACCTTAGAGTACATCAGTATAAGTTCATCTGCATACCAAAGGAAAAATACGGTTGTATTTTTTCCGCTTGTTAGGAGAAGTGTCACATTTGACTAACTTTGCCACAGCTGATTAGTATCTTTACCTTTCACATCGTCTAGGCTGCTGCTTGGTGTTACTTTTGTTGCTGAGTGCACTAAATAAGATCGACCCCTTCAGATTTGGTACTCCTTCACAAGAGGACAAAGCTACTGATTAAATTGCATGCACATGTTAATATCTTCCATTCACTTCATCCTTGTTTTGGGAAGACTATAGCACTACCTGTTCCTTTAAAGAAAAAGAATGAGAGCTGTCAAGCTTGATTATTAGATGAAAATTTGCTTATATCAATGAATAAGCCTTAGAAAATGCTATTTTTTTGAATCTGAATTGCTCTTTTGGGCAATTGAGATGCTTCAGTATTAGCAGGTATTGCAGCATGAATTACTCAACTTTGATATTTGATAAATTTATCATCATATACAAAATAAAATGTAGTAATGATTGGAGCTTCCATTTCCACTCTGAAATGACAGCAAAGATGGTTATTTTTTTCTGAATGTACATTCATGCTGTTATGTTTCTGTTAGTAATAGGTTGAATGTTATTCTAGCATACTTTAGAAAACTGCAGTCCCTCTTTTCCTGGTAGGCACTAACCTCTTATATGTAGAATATTCTATGTTTAAAAGGAAAGCTTTCCTATGATGGTAAAAAGAAAACCAGCTCTAACCAGGTTTGTTGAGTAGAGGACTATTTGTAAACTGAACACAAACAAAACCAAAGAATGACCTGGAATTGAGTTTTCCTGTTACATAGAATATAACCTGGCTAGGGTAGCTGAATTTTAAAAACCTTTAGGACAAGTCTACCATGATAATTTGTGTGTTATTAATTTTCCTGAGAGTGTAATTATAAAGGGTGCTGTGCTATGCATGTTGGTGCAATACACCAGTGCTTCTCAGTTTCTTGAATAAAAACAAGCGAAGTATAATGTTTGATCTTTGTACTTATCAATGTGCTACTGAAGGCATATCATTTTCTTGTATCTTTTGGGCCATTTTCTTGCAGATAAGTGCTTGAGATTATGTTAGCTCTGGTGGAATTAGAAATTCTCATAATAGACCTTAGAATAAGCCATAATAGATGGCTTATTCTAAAGCACTGATCATTTATTTCCAAGGCTGCTGTTTTAGATTAGGAGTGAAGAGAGAAGAGGAGGAATAAAAGTAATTAAATCATGACTGGAGGCATTTAAGAAGTGCTGGAGAAAGGCAGTCATCTCTATAACCAGCCTGTCAAAAAGAAGGAATGCAGATTCAAGTCTGGGGAATAAGTAATATTAATGAAAATGACAAAATTTTACCTTGTATCAATCAAGATTAAAGGGTGTCTGGAACATGTGCTTGATATTTACATTCAGTTGCTTACTTTAATATTTTAAGATAGCAAACAGTGACCAGTGAAACTCATTCTTGGGATTATGATAGAGAAGTATTTCTCATTATAATTTAGGAACATTTAAATTCATAAAGCACACTAAAATGTGCATGACTGAGATCTTTTAAAATAAACTTCATATACAGGCCTAAGAAAAACTGTAATTAGACCATCACTAATGAATCCATTGTAGTTAATTTTGTGTTGAAGAGAAATACAACACAAACTGCCCACGTAATTTAATATGTATGTGATTTGAAGTTCTGAGACAGTTAAGTTCAAAAAGTTTTGCCACTGGGTGCATGTGGCTGCGTAAAATGTATTTCAGGCCATGGGAGTATACACTGAGAATGTGTATTATTAAGAACAATTAATAAGAACAGGTGTGTCACTCCTCTTTTAAATAAGTGACTGTTCATTTGCAGTCTATCACAGCTGCAGTAGCTGTTCGCTGAAGAGGTACATGATGCAAACTTGTTGCTTTCTAAATACTGATCCCAGTCTTACTCCCTGAAATGTACTGTTATGTGATAGCCTGAGTAGAAATTTCTAAATGTTGACATGCTTTCTGAGTAGCCAAATCTTGGTGTAGCTCCGAGCATGAAATATTTACTGGAGCTGATTTACTGATACGTCCAATTCTTGAGAGAAAGCAAACCTCTAGAGTGGAATGCAGTGGATAATCTGTTGCATGATCTGTTCCACATTCCCTAAGCAACAGGACCTGCAGTCTTAACTGTTGGCAATCACCAGGGGAGTCTGGTATGCTGATTTTAAGAAAAAAACAACATAGAGTATGGCATAGGGTAGAGGTTCCATGGTCAAAACCTGTGACCATCCTACTGGAGAAGTACTTACTATTCTATTGGAACTGATAAGCTGTCTTGTTTTTTTGCCCCAAGATAGTATTTTTCCACTGTTATAACAAAAAAAAAAAAAAAACCCAAACAAAAACAAACAAAAAAAAACCACCATATTTTTGAGTAAACTTTGCAATGCAAAGGTATGTTTGACTAGAGTCATTGAAGCTCCTCCTGAAAGTAAGAAAATAGTATGAAAATGTCTTACAAGAGATAGGTTGGGCTACAGACAAAAGTCAAATAGGGGAGATATATCATCACAGAGAAGTGAGGTTGCCACTGACTTTCAGGATGCATCAATGGGCTGAGCCTTTCTTCCTGCCACCCATAGGGTTATTTTTGAAGTAAAACTTACATGCTTGATTGTACCAAATCCTTCCCCAGAAAACTTAGGAATCTATAGGGTTATTCCATGATTAAATATGATTGTAGTCAGACATTAATATTAATCTTACCTGTTTTGCAGACAATCTCACCTGCAATCCAAAAGAATCTCTAATACTTTTTTTTTTTTTAATTCACTAGTCTAGCCATGAGAATTTTATTTGAGTGAGACCAAATTTCTTAAGGGTGGCCATGAGAGCTCATTTGATTTGAGTAGATGAATTGGGCATGAGTTGTGTTATGTGTGAATCTGTAATAGTAATATTTCATATATTGAAGGTGACTAGATTTATGGAACTGAATGGGGCATCACTCAGAATCTAAGTTCAGCCCCTCCCCCAACTTGAGGATATCTGAGGACAAGCTGCATTGCAAGGGAGCTTATCTTTTGCCATACTTTTCTGCCCGTATCATGCAACTCAGGGTTACTGCTGAAATGTTGTGGAGGAAGGGATTATTTTGGGTCGCTCACACCTCTATTGTGAAAATCTTTCACAAGCGTGAACAGAAATAGATAAAGCTTAAAGCATCTCTGACACTGCAGCTGACTACTGACTGAAAAGGTAAGATCACCTTTTTTTGTTTTTTAATGAGACTGGAAATTATGAAAGTGAGATGACAAATAAGTACATATATCTGCACAAGCAAATCATTCAGGAAGTATCATCAGGAAATTTTATGTATATTTTCATTCATTTGCTGCTGTTATTGAGGCAATATACAAAATATATAAAATTACTTCTCTTTTGATTCATTAGTGCAAACCATACATGTGATACCAAGTCTGAAATGGAAATTTTATTACTTGGTTATGTTGCCAACAAATACTTTCTTTCTTAAAATTCTTGCAACTATTCTAAAATCGTGGATCTTTAAGTTCTTTAAGGAGTTCTTTAAGGAGCAAAGGAGAAGTTAAGCAACTGGTTTATTGTTGTAACTGTATGTAACTCTTGTAGCTGTGTGCTCAAGGTTGTGTATCCAACCAGGCATATAGTCTGAAGTCTGATTGGAAGGTTATACCTACTATTTTATTAAGTTGGCCTATGACGTCAAAGGTGAATGTTGTTGGTATGGCAGTAGAGACTGAACCTTCCCGCTAATATTCTGTTACCTTTTTGTTACTGTGTGCTGAACAGCAGTGGAGGGGCAGTCTGAAAAAATGATGTCTGACATGTAAGGGCATATGAAGTGAAGGTGTGTTACTGAATTCTTCCACGCAGAAAAAATAGAACAAATTGACATTTATCAATGCTTGCTGAATGTTTCTGGAGAACAGACAGTGGATGCAAGCACAGTGAGGTAGTGGGTGGTATGTTTCAGTAGTGGTGACAGTGATGTGAAAGATAAACTGTGTTCTGGATGGAAATGCACAGCTGTCACATCGTGAAATGAAGAACATCTCAATCAGCTCATCCACTCAAAACAATGGGTTAAGAACAGGGAACATACAGAGCTGAGTGTTGGGTTCAATGCAATAGGAGTGATGGTGGCAGTGGTGGCAGCTTGAACTTCCAAAGTTAGGCCAGAGAAGGCAGTCTTTCTGTAGTATCATAATAATGCCAGACCCCATACCAGATTGAATACCCTAGAGCTCATTGCCACTCTTGGCTGGACTGTCCTACCACATCTACCAGACAGTCTGGATTTTGCAACTTCTGATTTCATCTGTCCGGACTGATGAAAGATGAACTGTGTGAATGCTTTCCTAGCAACAATGACATCATAGCAACAGTGAAACAGTGGGTCACCTCTACTGGTACAGATTTTTATGATCGTGGCGTATAGGCTCTTTTACTGCCAGCAGTGGGCAGCATGACTAATTCTGGTGGCTATGTTAAAAAAAAATATTTTGTAGCTGAGAATTTGCTTTATCAAATAATGATATTGTGCACTTTGTATGTGTTGAAACTTCTATGATAATAAATGGAATACATTACTTTCAGAGTTATCTACGTATTTTAGATTTTATAATGAAGGCAATGAACTCTGAGTGTGCGCGGGACATCTGTAAACTGTGATCCTAATAACATTTTTAAAAGGAGTGGAAAATGATAAAGTAGGCTGCTCTGACCTGCACAGGTTTGTATTTCTAGGTATCATTAGACAGTCTCTCAAGAAAAGTAGCTTAAGACTCTTATATCTAAGTTTTCCTTGTAGGGGAAGTGTTTAGCCATGTGATCCTATTATTTTGAGGATGGAGTGACTAAATCCTGTGCAACTCTGAGAAATTAACTCTGCTACACTGATTTATCATCATTACTGTCTATTAGTCAATTCTCTAACCCTAGACCAAGAGACAAATAAAGTATTCCTGTAAGTGCAGCATTTTAAATTCCAGTTAAATTACATTCTACTTTTTAAACTCAATTATTGTGAAATCAATTGTAAGATTTTTTTTCCTACTATGAAGTAAGGAAAAAAAAATCACAGCTTTAACCTCTCACAAATACTTTTTTTATGCTATTGTAAAAGATTCTCAAGGTCAACTTTGATCTAAAAGTAGCCGTTCAGAAATGAACAGATTTAGAAATGGTTTCCACTTTAATATGCATAATTAATCCTGTACGCATGAAGCTTTCCAAGATGGTGTTTTTTTTTTTTTTTGTTTTTTGTTTTTTTTTTTTTTTTTTTTTAGAATCCTGTAAAATCTGATGTAGTTATCTATGTTTGAAGATGTTTGTATCATGAAGAACTCTGGGGTTTCAGGATCTGTGATTCAATTACTAGATGATGTTTTTTGCATAGTTCTTTCATACTTCTTCAAATCATACTATACATTGTTTAATTTATTGAATTCCCTCACAGAAAACACATCTAACACATCCTCAACCTATTCATTCATGGTGAAGTGACTACGGCACTTTTTTTTTTTTATTTTTTTAAATTTCTAGAGTATGTTAGGAACATAATGTACTGGCATTGGATGTTTTATAGGGGAAAGGAAATCCCACTGTAACCACTAAACATTTCGTTAAATATCAGCATATTATGCGCACTCAGAACTTTTGTGAAAGATGCAGACCAGCAACGCAGATGAATTTTATTTAGATAAGTTAAGGAGGAAAATCTCTCTCGCAAATTTGTGCCTACCACTGGCAAATAACATTGAATGCTTTACTTGGGTGGGTTAGGGAGTGACTGGATCATCAGTAATAAGAGCCTCGTGTACTTTCCAGTAGGGGAAATTAACTGAAACTTCAACCTGCTAAAGTCAGCAATCAGTTGAAATAACAGAGCTTGACAGTGACAGGAGATGGCATTTTTCTAGGTCTCTGACAAGTGAGATATATTGAAATTGCCAGAGAAAAAGCATTTATATCTGGAAACCTAAAAACTATTATACATATTTTCTTTCTGATAACTCTTTTCTAGCCACTTCAAAGTCAATATGCTTTTTGCATCTGAGTTTTTTCAATGAATTTTTTCGGTTTGAGAATGTTGTGGAAAGAAGGTGTGCATCTAGTCTTTGCAATTGAAAAGCATTTTTGCTTCAAAAAATTAAAGGATTCCTAAGCACATTTGCTCTTTTACAGTTGTAATATGGATATATATATATATGTGACAATAATTACATATTTTTTCATGTTAAGCTGTTACTTTGTTTCCTCATTAGTTAGCTGCTGAATCACAATTACAAAACGAATATCTGAAATGATGCACTCATTATCATTTTCAATCTGCGTTCACTGCATACTTCCAGTGTGATGGCTTTATGAGTACCAGTTGCACTCTTACTTTGTATTCTTCCATTTAGTGGTCTTTTCCATAATTTCTTTGCTTTGCTTGCTCCTCCAAAAAGTAATAGTTTTCTGTGTGGATTGAAATAGATGCTGTGAATCCATTAAATGAAGCCAAGCCCTCTGCGACTTCCCTAGCTTTCAATGGAGCTAATATAGCTGAATTTGTATCTTTATTTATTTATTTATTTATTTTTTATTTTTTTTATTCATGTTTTATTTGAAGGGGCTGATTTTATAACTGTTACTATAATTATATTACCATTACTGTTACATTCTTCAGTTTGAAACAATGATCCTTCAAATACTCCAGTTGTACTGACAGAGTTTTTGGGAAAAGAAATATTTTTAAAGCACATAATTTTAATGGGAACTTATTAATGGACCAGCAGTTCCCTAACAGAGGACGTATATATGTCACAAGAATCCTTTAGGCATGTATGCTGTTGTCAATTTATGCAACTCTATACACCCTCATTGTCCTTTGAAGCAGTTATTTAGAAAGTACTTGATTTTGCAGGATGATATTATAGTGTTTTGATAATAAACCATTAGATTTATTGAAATAATAAAAAACTGTTTATAAAGCCAATGAATGTCTCATTTGGAAACTCAAGATGAAAAATGGAAAAATGGTTAACGGAGCTACCATGATGTACATTTTATTTTTCATTAACTGATGTAATCACTATTTTTTGTAGTACTGCATATATGTTTTTCATTACTACTCTATAGATGTTGAAAGATTTTTCTCAGTCACTGTTAGCAACTACTTATTTTTATCTTGGTGATATGAATGGTTTATAATGGAAATTAGATGTCAATGCATCTTTGAGATTGCGAAGTAAATGACTTGCTGATAATTCTAAAAAGACTAGAATGAAGTCATCTACTCACTTTTAATGAGTTAGGTGATTAAATGATTTTTGGGAATCCAGTCAATAGTACTTTTACTATGTACTTTTCTGGAGTACTTAATCAAGAATTCACACAGAATGTCAGTGGTAAAGAGCTCTGGACATGTTCCTTCTCTCTTACTCTAGTATTATCCAAAGTTTTTTCCTTTTTTATCACAAGTCATTCGCTCCTTCTTCATTAAGATATTGATCAGTGAAGCATTGAAAGAATAAATTTTCTGTATGATCATATACATAGAAATCTCCAGAACGCTTGCAATTTTTCATGAAGAATTTACAGAACACTTGCAGGCTAAGGATTAAGAGTTTAGTTATGGTGTGAAATTTTATAAGCTGCAAAAAAATCCAAACAAACAAAAGCAATCAGAACCAATTGTGTTTTGTCTGGTGTATGTTCTCCAGGATGTTAAACTCTTTTCTACCCTTTTATCATTCTCAAATCAAAGTGAACTAGGCCTGCTAGCTCATCAATAATTTGACATTCCTCTTGCTTCATCAGATCTGTTGCCTTACTGAAATAACAGGAAATGAAAATGCTATAATTAATTCCTTATATAGGAAAAAAAATTATTTATGAAGCTTGTTCATTTCTTTCCCTAAAACTTTAATTAATATTTTTTCTAGTGAGTTTTATTCTCTCTTAGAGGAATAAAGGGTCAGAAAGTATTTCCAAGGTCAGTGATTACAGTCATATTCATTAATGTGAAGAATTTTTTCAAAAACTTGTTGAGCTTCCTTCACACTGAGCTCTCTTATGAGGGAGAAAAGAACATTGTCTTCCACAGACTGTTACAGAGTACTTTTGGTCTCATGTGTAGCTGTCAGCTTCTGATTTTCTCAGAATTGCTCTGTACAATTTCGTAGGGACAGTTTGTATGAAGTTCACTCCAAATATCCTTTGGTTTAAATAGCGCATTGACTACCATTTACTTCTTGCAATAATAATGAAAATTAATTTGATCATTTTCATCTGTGCGCATTGGTTTTGAAGAGGAAAAAAAGAGGAAATTCACTTAAAGTTGAGCATGTCATGTTCTTAGTTTCACAGTGCTCCACACTTTTGATGCAAGGTTTTGATGCATATTCAGGAGCTGAGAGACCATCTCTGAAGTTTTCTGCGAGTTCTATACTGCCTTAATTGGGGGAGTCCCCTTACATGGAGCATAGTTGAAAGACAAAAGAAGCAATTTTGTGAAGTATAGGGGAAAATAGAGAAACGAGCAGCACCTATTAGTGGAGTGTTTAACCTACTTTGAGGTTTTAACTAGGATTCTATACCAATTAAATGCTCTAATATTCTATCTTTTGATCTTTGAGTCCTTATTTACCTTCTGTGTTTGATGGCATTTCTGCTTCTCTTAAATATCCCTAAGGGGTTGTAATCATACAACATATTTCACAGCAAAATGTGCTGTCATCTCAAATTATGAGATCATTAAAATACAGTCTATGCTTCTGAACCTTTTCTGTTTAGCAACTTTCTATCTTCTGAAATTAACAGCAGTTTATGGATAGTTTGCTGTGCTGGCCAGGATTTTAAAAAGAATTCACTCTAAGCGGTAAAAAAGTACTCATGCTGAAGATGTGTGTGGAGACCAAACCATGAAAAACACCATCTGTGACCTAAACTGCATCTGTTGGTTGGCCACTGAAAATGGAGGAAGGTTTTGATTTACTAGCCAGACAGCTTTCTCAATTTTCTTGTCAGGAAATATCTTTAAACTGCAATACAGTTATGACAGCTTGGATAACAGCATTTAGCTATACTCCAGCAGCTTTTAGTTTTTACATGCTGTATGCCTAGGCCTGTCAGAGAGACCTGTGCCAGACACAACACTTCTAAAATATTTTTTTTTCTTGCACTTGCTGAATGTGATGTCGTTTAGTCACTCAGGATAAGAACTTCAAAATCTTTTTTCTAGAGATGTGGGCTTTGAAGTCCTTTTAATATTTATGAGGACTGAACTAATGGTCTTTCATAACTGTTTAAAAAAAAAAAAGAGTTGGAAAGCAACGTTCATCATACAATAAATACATCAGAAATACGTATGTATTGCCAGACTTTGAAAGTGGATAGGCAAGTTTTCTGTTTTTTAAATAAGCTTAATATATTTCTTTACAGCATCGATTTGCTATTATATCTAAAAATAGTGTATTAATGAGTAAATGATGGTTTCTGCTTATCTTAATGAATAGTGAATATGCATGTGGCTCCGCTTGTAAGACCCAGATTGCAGTCTTATCTCTCTCTAATAACTTCACCAACAAGTGTTCTTACCTCACAGTTCATCTTTTGTTCAGATCACTAATGAGCTGAACTTTTACATTTTGTTTTCTCTCTGCATCATGGTAGGTGATTATTTCCTTCTGTCATATTTTTGAGGTGTGCTGCTGGAGAGATTCCACATATAATGGGCATATTTCAGTGAGGAAAAAATATGAGTTTAGTTTGCAAAGAATATAGCAGATAAAATCTACAGCTCTTTCTTTTGTCCATAGATAGTTCAGTCAACATACTGAATTCCTAGTCATTGTCTGCTTCCATGTGTCATCTTTTACCTTTTCTTTTTACTAAAGCATTTTAGTTTGTTACATCAGTGTAAAAAAAAAAAAAAAAAAAAAAAAAAAAAAAAAAAGAAAAAATTCTGGATTTCAAAAGGTAAACTGCTGACATTGAACATCTCTGTGGTCTTTACAGTTATTTTATTTATTATTTTATTTTATTTATTATTTTATTTTATTTATTATTTTATTTTATTTATTATTTTATTTTATATTTTTGATGTTCATGTAGAGAAAATTTTAAAAACAAAACCAACCAAACAATAATCTAAAAAACTCCATAAACAAGCAAAAATCTTGTTCAGGAAAGGTACACATTTTGAAGAAATATGTTGAGGTATCTCCAGATTTTTGATAAACATTTCAGCAATTCTAGAGTAAAAACAGAAACGTTAGGGTATTTCTGTTTGTTGCTCTCTGAATGGTTAGAAATGCTTAGTGATACTCCAGTGTTCTAAAACAGAAGTTTTTTTTTTTGTTTTTTTTTTTTCCTGAGACTTGAAGGAAATTGTGGTCATCTCCACTGGTTTCCAAGTTAATGCTGTATTGTGTGCATCTTTTTTTCTGACTCCTACTGAAGTCAAGAGCCTTGTGGTTAACAGTTTAAACTAATCAGATAAGCAGCCAGTAGCTGTAAGCAAATGTGCTTATTCAGAATGCTTTTCTATGAAGTTTTGGAACATATCATTCTTGCACTTACAGGGATAAACAGAAATTATTTCAGTCACTTCAAAACCACATTTTGTAACAGCAATACATTTTCATCAAGATCATGTTTTTAGAAGATCACGGATATTCACTTAGTTTGAAGAAGATGGGCAAGGTGTTTCTTGTCTTCTCTCACCTCAGTTGACCTAGAATTATGTTATAGTCTGTTGTACAAAAGGAAGATAAACCATATACTTTTCTAAGCTCTTCTGGTGTCTATTCAAACTTTTCCCTCTTGTAATTTCCTTCGGACTCTTCTCAGACCTTTTTTTCAGCCTCTTTCTCACATTGTAACATTGCTGTCGACTTTGCTCTATTTAAATTCTAAACAGCTTTCTAAAAAGAAACTTGTTTAGGTTGTTTTGCCAAGATTTGATTTTTTTTTAACCTGGCAGGCAGCTTAACACCGCTCAGCCCTTCACTCTTCACCACTCTCCCATTCCCAATGGGATGAGGGAGAGAACTGGAAAGAAAAGCTAGAACTCACAGGTTGAGACTGTTTACTAAGACCAAAAAAGAAGAGAGAAATAGTAGTAACAGTAATAATATATCTATATATACAGAAAGCAAGTGACTAAATATTCATTTAGCCAGTTTAGGTCATCTGTCCTTGTCCTGTCCTCTTCCACCTTCTGGTGCTCCCTCAGTCTACCTACTTGCAGGGCAGTAGAAAAACTGAGAAAGGGAAACATCCTTAGCTCTGTACAGCACTGCTCAGCAACAACACCGTTTTGTTACCAACACTGTTTTATCTCCTATATCTAAAGCATACCGTCATACCAGACACTGAAGAAAATCAACTCTGTCCCAGCTGAAATCAGGACTGCTGTATGTTAAGCTTCCATAGTAGACCTGCAAGTCAAGTGAATACAAGAGAATGTCCCCTGCAAGAAACAGTTGATGTTTGACAAATCAGCCACAAACTGTAAGCTGTTGTATCTCAAATAACCATGCCTGCCAAAAGTTAAACTTTTTCCTGCTCAACAGGGATTTTCCAGTTCACAGTCATATTTTAGACTTAAAGCTTTATCTGCTTTCACCTATTATATTTTCTGGGAAGGTGATGGAAAGTGAAGACTTCCTGTAGCTCTGCCCTAACTCAGATGGGAAAGTACTTTCCGCCCCCTTTTCTTATTGTTTCATCAATGATTTTGTTACTATTTATTATTGTTATTTAATTATTAAACTTTACCTAATAGGTGACACACATTCATAAACTGAGAGGGCATTCTTACAACCTGAAATAACCTATAGCATATTAAAAAAATAGCTATAGTTAGATCCTTAGATGCTACTTTAATCAAATTGTAGTCAGGAAAATTTTTGCTTCTGGCACCTAATGCATGGAAATGGAGTACTCTCCTAAGTTCTCCAAGTGTTTTCTTAATCAGACCATTATCTAACACATTAAAATTTACCTATATGACTTGCTGGGGGGTAATCTGATGTATGAGGGCTGCTCCTGAAGTAATGCCTCCTATTTTATTCTGTTGGCCCATGATATCAGAGGCTGATGGTGGTGGTATGGCATTAGAGTCTGAACTTTCTTGCTAATATTCTTCTTTGTTGCTGTTGACTGCTGGCAGCAGAGTGGCAGTCTGACAAAATTGTGTCTGACATGGAAGTGTGTATGAAACAAATGTGCATTACTGAATTTCTCCACGAGGAAAAAATGGCAATTCATTGACATTAACTGATTCTTGCTGAATGTTGATGGAGACCACACTGTGGATGTGAGCATAGTGGTGAGTGGTGTGTGTCAGCAGTTGCAACAATGGGTCACCTTTGTTTATGCAAATTTTTGCGAGCATTGCATACAGGCTTGTTTTCCTTGCTGGCAGATATGCGTAGCTAATGGTGATGTCAACACTGAAATATAGTGCTTTGTAGCTGAGAATTTGCTTGATCAATTAGTGTTATTTTACTCTTTGTATCTGTGGAAGTTTCTGTGGCAGTTTCCATGGAAATAAATAGGAGACATAACTTTCAGAGAGACATACATCATTCTGTCTCACAGAAATACTGCTTGGCTGTAGCATAGCCTTGTGTGTCACTTTACAGTTCTTCCTTGGAGAGCATGTTAACATAGTATGAGAGCTTATATTGCTTCTTGTTGCCTCTAGGTCTGTTCCTGTTAAGTCAAGTGTGTATACAATTCAGTGATTTTAAACTCTGTACTCAGAAGCTCTGAAACATCATGGAGGAGTTTTCTAGCATAGCTGAACTGACATTTCTTACAGTGTTTCTCTTTTCAAGTGGCTTTGCTTGGTCTCTTGTACTCCTCAGCTGAAACAGAATTCTGATAAATGTTGATTGTTCCTGGGATATTTATTCTACCAGGCATCCTTACCTTTAGAAGTGTGACTGCTTGACAGTCTATGCTATCATAATGTTTGAAGCTACCATAAGAAATAAATCACCCATGGGGATGATAGTCCTCCGGAATTTTGTTGAAGATGCACTTTCAGCAGAAAATCCTAGCCAAATAATCCTCTTTCTGGGCAACTGTGATGTTAGTACTTCAGTGATGACTGTAAATTATTACTAGAGGTAATAGTTGCTGTAGCAACAATTACCCTCACATACAGAGTAGTTACATATTTTGCTAGGTAGATTTTCTTTCACATTTTCAAGGTTAAATGACAGGTACAATGATCTGTTTTACATTCTACACTAGAAAATCTTTTTTAAAAACTGCTTTTTGCTAGAATGAAGGACTACTTTCATGTTTCCAGCTGTTTTCTAGCTGTCAGCATCTTGAGTTAATAAAAACCTTTCAGCAGTTCTTTATATTCATCATTCATGTCACCACTGGTAGCAGCTGCACTTTGTTAGTCACTCTTAATTTTTCTGTGTTGCTTTGCTTGAGTAACTCTTCTAGTGGTCTTTCCTCAACTTTGTGAATATCAGCTGGTCTGGATTCCGCAAGAGTAGCAGTAGCTTGCTCGCACCGCAGACAGGTACAGTTTTAGTTATTTATTGAAACTTCTTTACTACAAGAAAGATTCTTGAAATACTTCATTTGGAGTAAAGGAATAGAGTTGTGGTTCTATATTAAGTTTTAAGTCTAATTAATACTTTTAAGGAAGCTAATTTCTGATTTTACATCAGTAACTGTAGTGGTTGAGTCCTATACGTTTATGCAGCCAGCATATAGATTTAGCCCCCAGATTTCCCTCTTAAACCACTTGCAGATGAATCTCTTGCAGAATTCAATCATGAATTGGCCCTAGTCAGAGATCAGTCCTTGCAATAACAAGGTTAGCATTTACAAACAGTAACATTTGAAAATTGAAGATGTATGGGTTGTCGGCTCTGCCACTGACTTGTGCACCAGACTACACAAGACAGTAGATCTAGTCTCATTTTGTACTTCTTTTAGACAGAGGGAAATATTTTTGCTCTCTTGAAACCTTTGTCACCTACTGTAATTTCTGTTCATAATAATCAAATAGTGCATTACAGTTGTCACTTTCAAACAACACAAAGAGGCAAACTGACTTTCCTTCGCTCCCAGAGGACACACAGCAGCATGTATTCTCTTTCCAGAGACAAGCATAGTATGAAAGTGAGACTAATTACATGGAATGCATAGGAATATATTATCAGTATTTGTTTGTAGTTACAGTATGGTTAAAACTAATGGCACAGATTCTTAGACTATTTTTGAGGAATTGGCTGTTTTGAAGAACTCTTTTTGCGACAGGTAAGTTTGATTAAAGAACAAAATTACCCTAACTCTATACTGAATGTCTTTTTGCCTCTGCTGCTCTGCATCTCCTGATCATTTCTACCACAATGACAACAAACTTTATGGTGTACAGTAAATGAATAAACATATGAATTAAAACACATATCCCAGTGATTAATTATGAGACCATTGTTTTTCTAGTAGGCTCAAGGTTAAACTATTTGATTGGAACAATCTAAAATATGATTCTGTGGATACTCTGGTTTACAATATTGAATTGTACACAGTAGACTAATAGAAGTGATCTGACTGACCTATCTTGTAGGTTATAGTTTCGATGACTTCTAATGCTCTAGCTATAAAATAAGCTAACTGGAAAATCAAAGTTTTAGTGAACTCCGAGGACTCTTCATCAGGTAGGTTGGTCAAAATCATGGCATTTTAATTTTAGATAGTACATTCACAATGCATTGAACTTAACAAACACTGACTATTTTTGAATTGCCTACATTCTTTTTTATTGAATGTGGAGCCTATAAAGGAAAAGGCTTCAAGTAGTTGGGAGCAAGCCTTTAACAATTTAAATAGTGTTTGCATACTAAAACCTTCAGAAAGGCTACACACCTGCAAAAACTAATTTGTCAACATTCCAATTTTACCGTAACTACAAGTGATAGCAGCCTCATATTTTGATAATTTCCCAATTTGTATAATGAGGATCTGCACCTGCAGAGTTGAAAGACCATTGTCCCATGGTCAACTCAACTATAAAGATTTTTCTGGGTTGTTCAATGTTATTGTTTCTTTCTGGTCAAAGAATCTGTAGTTGTATTATTTAAAAAATATTTTCTGCATATTTAGAAACAAAGCATGTGAATCAGAGCCATGAAGTCATTTAAAATAAACAATAACACATTTAACTATTTAAATTTGTTTGCTTGTGAAGATGCCCGAGCACTTCAGTTGCAAGTACTTGAAATCAGCACAAAGACTTACTATTTTCTTTGTGAAGAAGTAGTAAAAGAGAGTACTTGAAAGTTTTAGGAGTCTTACTCAAAGCTGAATGTGTAAAGATGTCTATTTCAAACACAGCTTCAAAATATTTTTACTAAAGGAGTAATTATCAAAGTTACTCAGTTCATTTAATAAGTCTGGCTTGATTTGTAATTGAGATTTTAAATTTTCAGCAGAGTTTCTCCTTTGGAGAAATAAATCTTTCAAAGCTGAAATAGGACGTCTTAAGTGAAATTATGTCTCACTAGCTTTAATTTGAAGAAACATAACACATTGATTTATTCTGTATTAATTCTGTGGTGCTAGATTTTTGACAGTAATGATAAAACTCTTCATCCTTTCTGTGCAGTAAATGTGTACTACTAGTTAAAAAAAGTCCACCAAACAACTATCAGGACAAGGAAGGGAAGATAATTCCACTTATATGCAGACAATATAGTCAAACTGCCCTTTTCTTCATATAACAGGTAACTTGGTGTAGAGGTTACAGGCCTTACTATATATATATATATATATATATATATATAAGTGTAATTATATATATATATATACACACACACACACATATATATATGTACTTACACTATTAATGCTTCCTGAATTTATTATTTATTTTGTCTGAAAACTTTGTTAATTAAAAAAAAAAAAAAAAAAAAAAAGAAAAACCTCACATAAAATCATACAGTGGCTTGAAGATCATCTAGTTCCAACTCCCTGCCTTGGACAGAGGTCCCAACCAATAGACCAGGCTGTCCAGGGCCCCATCCAGTTTTCTTTCTTTTTAACAGTTTGTTTAATTAAGCCTTTTCCATATTACCTCTTTAAAAGAACCCTGATGTTTCAACTATGTTTAAATATAATCTAAGTTAAGAACACAACAGTGACTAACCTGGGCCATACTGAAGTGTTCATCCTACTCCAGCTTTTCCTCTCTGACAAAGATCACTACGAAATATTAGTGGAGATATGAGGAAAAACAAACTGAAACTTTCCCTCCAGCATCTGGGAATCAGCAGCTCAGAGTTTTCTTGCTAGATATAACTTTTCCATTGGTCTTGATAGATCTGTTTGACAGGTCTTGGTGGAACTTTCTTCCATGATTTTTTTTAACATCTTCTTTTGAGGACTTTGGACAGTTAAAAAGCCATGTGACAATGAGTTCCATATTCTAACTGTAATTTATACTAGCAAGTATCACTTTCTGTTTCAATTATGCTGTCATAGGCTTAGGTCTCCTTTTTCTTTCTTTTTTTTTTTTTTTTAAATTTTAAGAAGGTAGTAAATTTCTGAGACAAATTTGTGATAAATATATTTATCCAAACAAGCTTCTTTAATTCTATCTGGTTCAAAAATGCTTAATTTATGCATGGAGGGCAATTTTATAATTACTGTGACATAAAACTAGCTACCAATTTACTTGTTAAATCTCATCAAATTCAATTTTATCTACAAAAAATAGATGCTGCGATTTAGGAAGGTTGGCTGTTTTTCTCACACACATTCGTGATGAAGTTGAATCTGTGCTTTAACAGCGAAACTGGTAGCTTACTGAAAGGGATGTCCATAATTCCACTTGATTTATAAAAGTTTTAAATTTATAATGTCTGTACTTTAGCTTAATAATGCAAAATTCAATATATTCATGAGAAATATGGAATTAAAATGATTTAATCAAAGCATCTGTCGTGCCCTCACTTTTCTTGTGCTTGTGTGAGACGAAGTTTTAACAGCTTTACTTGAATCATTAGGTTAACACTGCTTTTCTCTTCTCCCTGATAAAGCAGTTTCTACTAGTTGGTTTTTTTTTAAAAACAAACTTCCCAGACTGGCTTGTGAGAATCCTTCTTTGTTTTTTTTTGGCTCAAAGCTTGCTTTCTGAGGTATTTCTTGTGATAAGACTCTGAGTGATTTGTTGAGGAGACAACTGATGGGTGCTAACTGTTTAACAATCGATATCGCTTTGGGAACATTTGAAAGCCCCTTCCTCCAGAGCTGCTTAAGAGCGGATGAGAATGCTCAGGAGTGTTTACTGGCAGAAGATCTGGCCTGTGACTAAACAGCTCCAGCTAGGTGTGGGAAAATTGGGGAATGATACCATCATGTTCTGTGAAAAACAGGATGCAGATGGGCATTCCTGCTCCCTCTTATCTGCTGGCAAGGCCCGGAAGATGGGAACAAAGGAGTTTCTGCTGAGATCCCAGAGCCAGAAGCTGCCACTCAAAGGAGAGCTGACTCAACCACTTTGGATTTGAGCTGTCACTCCAAAGACAGCTGACTCGACCACTTTGAAACTATTGAAAAGGGGCCATCATCACCATGTTCGTCGTTGTGCTTCGTTGTCATCGTCATCAATAGAACAACAATGCCCGACGACCCACCACTACTGAAGATCAAAGACGGAACTACGAACCTCGCTGGATCCATGGTGGTGACTATGTCCCTCTTGCTTCCTGTAAAGACTCCTTGCTTCTTCTTTTCTATCTTCTCTATCGCCTTCCTTCCCTTCCCCATCACCCTAATTCATAATAGTGTCCGTTCTCCCCTTCCACATTTCCCTAATTAAGATTTGTAATAAACTGGTTGGACCAACATTTGAACCGTTGCTTCTTAATCTCATGCCGGGTATATAGATAATAAAAGAACCTCATCTCTCTCCTATAAATTGGAGTGAGACATAGCTGTAGCAGAAATCCTTTTGCAAATGAAGGTATCTTTAGAACAACTCCGATGTAGTCGTCTGTCTGGGAATGCTCATTCCTAGAATATTCCTCAGCATCTGACCCTCCATTTGGTACTAGCCTGCTTCTAAACCTTGTGTGCTTTGGAAATTGCCAGCAAAAGGAAAGTTAAATTCTCCTATCAGTTGCGCCTTCAGGAAGAGAGGTGATGAATGGTGATGCAGCTGAAGCAGAACAGTTCAAGCACAAAGACTGCTTGCAACAATAGCTTTTGGAGGATTGTTTTCCCTGCTCAGTTAAATTAGAATAGTAACTGAAAAACTGGGGGTTGGACTCAATGATATCTGGAGGTCCCTTCCAACCCCTACAATTCTGTGATTCTGTGAAAAGCCTTTTGATTATTCAAATGACAAATTAGCCATTTTTCTGCAAATCGGAACATTCAAAGAGAAAAAGAATAATGATAGCTAGTAGATTTGAGCTCAAAATGTGTGTAGAAGGAAGAATTCCATTGCTTCGTGGTGATCTGAGGAATTGATTGTGGTGTGTTATTTGGTGTCTGCGACTGACAAAGAATATGTTTATGAGGACTTGGAAAGCAACTGCTGGTGCTTTTTTCTGTAAGTTACTGCATAATTTCCGCAGTAAAGAAATGTTCTTCTGTTGGGAAGAATAATGTAGTTTTTCGGATGTCAAATACTGGTTCCGTAAAACTGATTTGAGAACTGTGAACTACCATTTCCATTTTTTTTTTTCTTCTATATATTATTCTTCTTTACTCCATGATCAAGTAAACGAAGCCTGAAATGTTTAGTGCTGTGTTTTTAAAAGTTCTTCCTGGTGAAAATACACCTAGTCTGAGCGTGACTTATCGAAAGGACTGTGGATGGGGAAAGTGAGGGAAAGTAAAATTTCAGATTGTATTATTATTTGAAAGAGTTGCATAACTATTATAGATCCCATTTAGAATTTTTCTCTTAGAAAGGAAGTTCTTTTTTTCCTGATTGAGAGTGAGCTACTTAACATTAAGTTTGAGGGTTTAGTTTTGAAAATATTTTACTTGCCAGAAGATATATTAAGAGCCCATCTACCTTGAAAACAAGTGCTTATCACCCTAGTTTTTACTGAAAATAGAAATTTAAAGATCTATCATAACATTTAAATCCACCAATATGTACAGCTGTAGCTGTTTGACTTCACCTTGTATAGAGGAGTCTAACACTTACAAAAAAGAATATAACACAGATAACAAGGTTAAAACTACATAAAACAAAATAAAAGAAACCATTCAAGACCAAGGCTATAAACATATATAGCACCAGGGAAGTTTACTGTTGAGTTTCTGAAATAGCAGTGCCACCAAAAAAGGGTGGAGTGTCTTAGTAATTGGGGACTCCTTACTGGGGGACATTGAAGTCCCATTTGCTGCCTGTATAATCATCTCTCCAGAGAGGTGTGCTGTCTTCCTGGGGCACATGTTAGAGACATTAGGAAGGCTCTACCACAAACTTCATTAAACTAGAAGACTACTATCTTTTCATTGTCATTCAGGATGGGTCCCAGGATGCTGCAATGAGGAAAGTAAAGAATGTTAAAAAGGACTTTGCATCCCTTGAAAGGATGCAAAGGGATGCCGATAGAATTCTCCTCTGTCCTTCTAATGGGTAGCTGGTATCCAGGAAGATGGAGGAGAACATGTCAGGTAAATGACTGGCTGACGGGATGGTGTCTTGATCAAGGCTTTGGATATTTTCATCTTGGGCATGTCTTTGAGAAACCAGGCATGTGGGCTCCTGATGGACTCTAAGCAAGTGGGACACAAGTGTTTTGGGGAGAAAACTCTCTGGATTGATTGCTAGGGCTTTAAACTAGATCTGAAGGGAAAAGGAAGGGAGTTAGATGTCACAAAGAATGAGGGATGTTGTAACTACTGGAGATTGCAGGGAAAAGCCTCTGAGCTGTCCCATAGGATCACATGAGAACTCCCCAGAGAAGGTCACGTTGCTGACAGTCCCATCCAAAATCTTCTTGTAACTGCACTTGCTGCTTCCCTTAAGTGTATGTATACCAATCCATGTAGCATGGGAAATAAACAAGATGAGCTGGAGATCTGTGCACAGCCTCAGGGCCATGATATCACTGCATCATGGAGAAGTGGTAGGACAGCTCGCGTGACTGGAATTCTGTCATGGAGGGCTATGACCTTTTTTGGAAAGACAGGCTGGGATATCAAGGGGGAGAAGTTGCCCTTTATGTGAGAGACCAACTAGAATCTAATGAGCTCCACCTGGGAGAGGGGAAGAACTTGTGGAGAACCTGTGGGTGAGAATTAAGGGGCATGCTGATATGGCTGACATCACTGTGGGGGTGTACTACAGGTCACCAGATCTAGGAGGATGAAGTTGATGAAGCCTTCTACAAGCAGCTGGAAGTAGCCTTGCAATCCTATGCACTGGTTCTCATGGGGGACTTCAATCATCAAAATATCTGTTGGGCACTTGAGATAATTTTCTGATTCAGGTGGTAGAGGAGCCAATAAGGTGGGGGGTGCTTCTGGACCTTGTTCTTTCCAACAAGGATGGGCTTGTTAGGGATGTGAAGGTTAGGGGTAACTTGGGATATGGTGATCATGAGGTTGTGGAGTTCAAGATTTTGTGTGGAAGAAGTAAGGCACAAAGTAGGATTGGTACCTTGGACTTCTGGAGAGACAACTTTGACCTTTTCTGGGACCTATTTTGAGATATCTCATGGGCTAAAGTGCTTGAAGGTAAGGGGGCTCGTGAGAGTTGGGCAACATTTAGACAGCACTTCATCCAAGCTCAAGATTGGTGCATTCCCAAGAGTACGAAATTAGGGAAGGGAGGCAGGAGACCTGCATAAATAAGCAAGGAGCTTGTGGATGAGATCAAAGGGAAGAAAAAGGTTTATGGAATGTAGAAAAAAAGGCCAGTCCTCTTGGGAGGAGTATAGGAGTGTTGTCAGGGCCTGCAGGGAAGTGGCAAGGAGGGCGAAAGCTCACCTGGAGCTGAACCTGGCAAAGGAAGTAAAGGATAATAAGAAAGGTTTTTTTTAAAGTAGTTAATAATAAAAGGAAGACTAAGGATAATATATGTCCCCTGGTGAATGAGAGAAATGTCCTGGTAATGGGGAACGCTGAGTACGCGGAGATGCTGAATGCCTTCTTTGCTTCAAAGAGTCCCCCTATGGACTTCTGGAGGGAAGAGAGAGAGAAAATGGTGAATATCCCTCTGGTTGAGGAGGGGGTGGTCCAGGGGCATCTAGGTGGGATCAATGTGCACAAATTTATGGGCCCTGGTGGGATGCATCCATGTGTGCTGAGGGAGCTGGCGGAGGTGATAGCTGAACTATTCTCTATCATCTTTGACAGGTCATGGAGAACAGGAGAGGTGCCAGAAGACTGAAGGATAGCCAATGTCACTCCAGTCTTCAAAAAGGGCAAGAAGGGGAATCTGGGAAACTACAGCCCAGTCAGCCTCACCTCTGTCCCTGGAAAGATGATGGAACAGCTTGTTCTAGATGTTATCTCTGAATAATTGGAAGGGAAGAAGGTCCTCAGGAATAGTCAGCATGGATTCACCAAAGGAAAATCATGCTTGACCAACTTCGTACCTTCTATGATGGTGTCACCAGCTGGGTAGATCGGGGGAAATCAGTGGAAGTCATCTACCTTTACTTCAGCAAGGCTTTTGATACTGTATTCCACAACATCCTGATACTGAAGCTGAAAAAGTGTAAGATAGATGAGCGGACAGTGAGGTGCATTGAGAATTGGCTGACTGGCAGAGCTCAGAGGGTTGTGATTGGCAGTGCAGAATCTCGTTGGAGATCTGTGAGTAGTGGTGTTCCCTGGGGATTGGTGCTGGGTCTGGTCTTGTTCAATATCTTCATCAACTACCTTGATGAGGGGATAGTGTCCACTCTCAGTAAGTACACTGATGATACATAGCTGGAAGGAGTGGTTGACATACCTGAAGGCTGTGCTGCCTTTTCAGCAAGATGTGGATAGACAGGAGAGCTGGGCAACAATAAACCACATGGGTTTTGTATCCAGTTCCAATTCTGTATCCAGGTCTCTCTGACACAAAAAACACAAGGATCTCCTGAAGAGTCCAGCAGAGGGCCATGAAGATGATAAAGAGCCTGGAGTGTCTTCCTATGAGGAAAGGCTGAGCTAACTAGGTCTGTTCAGACTAGAGAAAAGAAGACTCAGAGGGGATCTGATTAGAATTTATAAGTATCTGAAGTGTGGGAGACATGGCCAGCCTCTTTTCAGTGGTCACTGAGGGCAGGACAAGGGAAATGGCCTTAAACTGGAGCATAGGAAGTTCCACACCAATATGTGAAGGAACTTCTTCACAGTGAGGGTGATGGAGAGGTTGTGGATTCTCCTTCTCTGGAGATATTCAGGACCTGCCTGGATGCCTACCTATGCAGACAGATTTGCAGGGGGGTTGGACTTATTGATTTCTGGAGGTCCCTTCCAGTCCCTACAATTTTGTGATTCTGTAAAAGCCTCATCTGCAGCATATGCTTATTTCTTACAAGTTTACACTTAACTGTAAACATTAAAATTCATAAATTTTTATATGTTTATACCTTTGCGTAATATTTTAAGTATTAGATACTTTCTGAGGCAATTAAATGAATTAAAGTTGCCTAATACTATAGCGTGAAGTAAGCTGGCTTCTAAATCCTGAAAAGAATCAAACACTGGGAATTGAATAACATTTTCAGTCAGTGTATCATTGAGTAGTTTTCATCAAAAAAGGTAAAACCAAACCACTAAATCAATTAAAATACAGAATGAAGAAAAATATTTGCTGGGTAGTCAAACTCATCTATAATTATTTTTAGGATGCACAGTTTTCCTATGACAGAATCAAATACTCAGGGAACAATAAAAAAGTCAATCTTGAATCTTAAATTAGGCATTTCATTTTAAATATTAAACACAAAATCATTTGTGAAATGAGCCTTTTCCCATTCTCCCTGTCCCCAGAATTGTGATGAGGAGGGAATTACATCCCCTTTCTTCTTTGAAATAGTGTATATTTTTAAATCAGTGATGAAGACTGACATGATTTCATTTTATTAATTTATAACTTCCAATAGATAGGCAATTACGATATGTTCTTAGATTGCACAGATTTGTTTTTCTGTGTAAATCCTCAAAGACAGAGTTGAGAACTCACTTGTATGTATTTATGTGTGTCTATGTGTGTATATGGTAAACTAGTTATGTGAATTAAAGCAATGAATTACTTGGTGATGTATGTTCTCTGCTGGACCATTCCACTCTGCTCGAGTTTGTTCAATTTCACTTAGGGAACACACTTAAAACTTCCAACTGAAATCAGTGCACTATTGAAACAGATTTGCAGGTTTGCTTTATATTGGAATTTATTCCTTGAATCTTGTTTTAAACTAATTTTACTTATTTTTTCCCCCCTCCACAGGCCTTCACTGCAAATTCTCTGTGAACTCATATAAGAGATGCTAGATGCTTAGAAATATTAATATTGCAAAGACATGTAACTCTCCTGCTGTGGCACAAAGGCATACAGGAAAAAAAACAATGAACAATACAGCTAAAACCTTTAGGTTCATGTAAATTTAATTTGCTCAGAATTTTATGATTTTATGAAAAAGCAGCAGACAAAGGCATCTTTTTTATTTTATTTATTTATTTCCCATGTCTACAGGTATTCTAGAATTCCAAGGTGTAATGCATTGGGTTAGGTTACTCACATGCGCCTTCCAAAGCCACTGGAACTAATGGTAAGGAAAGAACGTTCACATGAATGTATGGTGGTCACTATGTAGGTCTGGATCTTTATTCATATTGCAGTAATCAGCAATTCATGTTTTTATTACCTGTTCATATGAACAGTGAAAGTGGATTGTCCTTGAGTATCATTTATTAAAGAAGACATTAGCAAAAAGGACTTTCAGGTTATACTATAAGAGCTTATATAAATTATGGCTTTGATTTTTTTTTTCTGTCCTTGGCAGCATGAGAGACTATTACAGCTGAACATGTTCTTTGTCTTCATTTCCCCCCAAATTTGGCACAAAAAATGTTCTCACTTTCTCTCTTGTTAACTTAATCATCAGTGCAGTGAGATCTTCCATCTTCAGAAATCTATTAGTGGTGAAAAGAATGATAACATTCTGTATTTACATAGGCTTCATTGTGACATATTCAGTCCATTTTGTAAAGAACTCTTCTTTTACCTATAGCTCTTGGACTAGCCCCAAATCTAGGCAATACTGATGTCCCCTTTGCCAGTTCATTCTTAACCAATCTTCATTCTAACATATATGCAGATAAAACATCCAATTAAAAAGGATTTCACTCTAAGCATACATGCTTAAAAAAAACGTTATTTTTATAATAACAAGTATCTTATGTTTGAGAAAAATGCTATTTCCTTCAATAAATTATCAGAAATGAACCACCTTCTTGTGAAGAGGTATTTACTGAGGATGCTACTGTTTCTATTAGTTAATGTGTAACCTAGGCTTTCAGGAGACATGAAATTTCAGCGTAGAAAGAAATGGTAATTTCAGTGATATCAAAATTTGTTGGAAACAACTGTTCTAAAAAGTGGAATATGTAGAATGACAGTTCTTTGCTGAAGCTGAAATACAACAACAAGGAGTCTGATTAGGGCTAATTACTCTAAAGATGTATTGTCAGGAACTCTTGAAGGAGATTGTTCTGAAACAAGGAAAACAGGAAGAAATGATTAATTTCTTCAACAATAGAAATGGGGGTATTGGTGAGAATATTAATAAAGGATTTAACCTGTACCTAAATATGCCTTTAAAATGTTTATTTTTAACATTTATTGTATGGATTAAAATGTAGCTAACTGAAATGATCTCTTTTCTATTCTGTGAATAATGACAATTGCTATACAACCAAAATTGCTCAGATCACAGTTGCTCTGATGTTATTTTACTAAAGCATTTTTGATGCATTAATAGGAAAGAACAGTGTTTCCATCTGTATGGACTATGTATTAGACTAACAGTTAAATGTTTATTCTGGTTATCATATTTTTAGGAAAAATATCAGGCAAAATATAAAGAATGAGATATGAGGATACAGGACAGTGAGCTCTGGAGAAGCTGCACGCTACTTAGGCAGCTAAAGAGCTTTGTGTCTCTTGACACTAGGATATGATAAATGACAAAATGAAAAGCCACGTTAGAAAATGTGAGATTTCTTATCTTCCATCGAAACAGCAAAAAATTAACACAAGGAGAGCACAGACATTCTCATGTATTGGATTAACTCCCAGCGAGACCCAAAAGCAAACAATGTTTAAGAAGGATAAATGTTAAAATAAAACCTGTAGTCTTCATTATTACATCTTCAAAAACATTCACAATCTCATTGATATGTCTCAAGTTCATGATTATTATTGTTGTTATTTTTTTCTTTACCAGAAAAACACCTGCAAATGCTTAAGAATTAAAAGTGTAAAATGACTCTGTGTTAGGTAATAAATAATATCCAGTATTGGAGTGCATCATGTGGGCCATATCTGCACACAGAAGTGCATGTAGTCATAATTAAATAATTAAAATTCTAGTATTTGTTATTGCCACGGCAGAATAAAAGTATAAATAAAAGTATATTTTTAATGTCATGAGAAGGATCCCATTCATTTTTACAGACAAATTACTGTGTCTAAGCATAGTAAATATCTAACGTTTTTCCCCAAACACTACCAATATATTCCTACTTATACGTTACCGGGGCGGGGGGATGGGGGTTGTAGAAGTGGGAGGAGAGGGAACACAAAAAAAAACACAACACAAAAAAACCCAAATCAAAACATGTAGAAAGAGGTTTTTTTTTCTTTGTTCTTTTTTTTTTTTTCTCTTATTTGATGTGTTGGTGAAAATTATTTTCTACTTTTTTTTTTTTCCTTCTGAAAACCAAACAGTTCCTAGAAAATAAATCTAGTCTGTAAATAGCAAGGAAGGAACTATGCCCCAGATACAATGAAAATAATTGTGTTAAAATCTCCATGAAATCACTGTAAAATAAAAAAACAGAGTATCCTACTCATTGGCTCTAGAAGTAAATCTCTAGTTAAGATATTAACCTGCCAAAATCCTTATTTTTTCTTTAGAAATTTATCTCATAGTGGGGCCATAGATGGAAGTATATATAACTTTAGTTATGTATCAGTTTAAAATACATATTTTTAGTTATGTATTCTATTTTTATGTTTCAACTGTAGACTCAGCTTGAGAATTTCAAGTCATGACTTCTGAAGATGAGGATTTCTATCAGGTAATTTCTAATTCTAGGTACAAACTTCCCAATTAAACTGTTCTTTTATTTTTCTTTTTATGCTTGGAGTAAACTTAAAAAATGGTTTGAAGTTTTCTGGTGAACAAAATAACGTATAAAACACTTATCTCTAGAATCAGTAGAAATGAAAACCACTGTGATCTCATTTTCAATCATTCTAATGTTGTGAAGATCTATGCTGGTAGAGTTCTGTGTATTGTAAACCATGAAAACACCACTAGATGGTGCTCAAGAATACATCTAGTTCCTTGGCTTTGTTAACCAAATAGGCTGAAAGATGCTGAGGATTGCATTTACCACACTGTTTAGTTATTTATAACGTCATCTTTTTTTTCGTGGTAAATTACAGAAATTACTGCAAAGTTCCTGGGATCCCAGTAAGGTAGGAAAATGAAATCTTCTGGGAATCAGCAAAAAATAACCAAAATATTCAGTAAGTTTCTAAGAGATAGACATACACTTAAAGATATACTTGTCTCAAAGAGTCCCTTCCAGATGTTACCTGCACAGGGATGTATGCAAGATCCACTATTTTTTGAAACAATGAGCAAGATGTATGTGACCCTCTTGCAGTGTCCACAAGAATAAATCTGATATGTAGCCTTTGTTTCACGAATGCTCTCCATATGAGACAGCAACAACTGTTCCACTCTTGTAACACTACAAAGGCTCTGAGTTATAGCTACTAAATTTATTGTGTTAGTGCTCTAATCGTGAGATTATAGAAAAAAAAAATATTTCTTCTGGCTCCCAGCAAATGTAAGGAATTTAAGAACTCCAAGAGGAATTTTCTTGCATTGATTGCAAGTTTTACTTTCTAGGGTTTAGTATCTAAGTAATTTTGTCAGCTGGAAGAGATAACTGGATAATGGAAAATACAAGGGGACTTAGTTCCATTATATTTCTTTTAATCTCGAAGTTACTGTATATGACAATCATCAAGTTTAAACTGAAAGCACTTGCTCCAACTTCTTAGCGCCTGAGCTCTACTGATTAGATTTATTCTGAGATCACTTACCTTGTTAAGCTGCGGAGGACCATGAGCGGACAAAAATTAGGCTGCTTAGGAGAGAATTTGCCATGACCAAAACTGATGTGTATTGTTAGGAATATGGAGAGTAATAATGTCAAATCTGAGTTACTGATGGAAAATTAGTTACAATTTATTTATTTATGTATTTGCTTAGGTGTCTCTTTCTACTTAAGTCCCATCTAGCTATTCAGATACTGCTTTTTTGAAAATTTGCCATATATAGATTACAGTGAAATGGCTATGTTGAACAGTTTTCTAGCTCTGTAAAGAATGATAAAGGATGACTCATCCTTTTTGCAGAAAACAGCTATTGACTAAGTTTTACTGAGGAAACAGAACTCAGTTCAGATTCCTGACTTCTTTCATTTTGTACAGAAAAATCTAAAGAAATTTAGAATGGAGAATGAACAGCCTGTGAAATAAACAAACAAATAAATAAAAGTGGCAGAACATCATTTTATTTTCTTTATGGAGAACATTCTGGCTTTAAAAAAGGGAGAAGAATGAAAAGCTTCTTTAACTGACTGTATAAAATTACACTAACGTGTGCTAATTTCTTTAAAATTGAGTTGGAAAACTTAATTCAAAATTAGCATAATACTGAATATGGCAGTAAGTGAAAACTGTCTTCAGAGTCATTCCAAAAAAATTCTATACATAGAAAAGCTCAAGCCATGCTATATTGCACTATACTGCAAACACTCTGTAAATTTCTTTATTTCTATGTAATGTAGATTTCTCAGAATGGTGTTACTACACATTGGCTAATATAATACCTAAATTAGATCCAGAATACTTCATAACTATAAGCCTAGGAAAGATTTCTAGTGAAATGGCCATTTGAAAGGGACTTATTCGGTTTTCCTGTGTCTTACATATTTTCTTGCTAAGTTGTTCAAAATGGTGGTAATACTTGCTGAAGTCAGTAGTGTTGTGAAACTGCTTCGTAATTTGGGAAGGCGAAGCATGTTAAAATGACCATGACATGAAGATGTGAAATTTGCTGCAAAGATGCTGTACTATACTTCCACTGAGAGGGAAGAAAAGTCTCTTATTCTGTTATCATGAAGTCTATCTGAAGTAAAAGGCAGCCTCTTTTCACAGTTGCAGTACACAAATCAATATTATTGTTCTACACAGTGTGCCAAAATGAAGAGTAGTAACGCTTGCTATTGCTTGTGCAATTTCTTCAGGGCTATTTTCAAGCTCCAGTGCTCTTCAGTATAGGAAGATGAGTAAGATGTCTGTGGAATAGATTTAGTATATTCAGGGTCTGTGTCATTTATAATATTTGCCAATTCTTGATTAAGCAGATCAACATGACTGGGCTCTCAAGGTCAGTTAAATTAGATAAGGATATGAAGAAAGGTGATGAAGCTATTCTCAAAAATAATATGTAAGCAATTTGAAGATGCTTTACCTGATATTTAAAAGTACTAATCTCAGGAATAGTGTGAAAAGGTTGAATGCAGCACAGCCCATATAGTTCATCTAGGTAGCATGGAATAATTCAATCCAAATGGAAATATATGGAAAGAAAAATAAAAAAACTTGGCTGTTTGATAGTAAAGTTGGGAAGCTGTTGGCACAGTACCACCTTACATGATAGTCCCTTCAGCTTTTATAAATTAGAAAGGCCATGGCTGTGTACTTTGGCTTTGAGGATAAAAATCTGAGCAACAACTAATTGCAACTGGACTTAGGTAACATAAGAGGCAATTTCCCTTTAATCTTTTCAAAACTGTACAATGTAAAAAGTATGTCATTTTTGGTCAGGTATAGCTTCTATCAAAGGAAAGTGTTACATACAGTTCTGTATACATTTTAGTCCTGGCTTATTCTTTTGCTCTTTTCTGCTGTGTTCTGCATATGTATATTTCCACTGAGTGCAATAAAAGTGTCACTACTGTATTTTCACCCTGAAAGGATAACTATTCCTTAGCTGTGACTTGAGAATTCTTCATTTGGGTATTCAGCTACTTCATTAGGGAATGATGAAATGTTAATGCTTAAATTTAAACATTCAGAATAGTTAAAGATTTGCAATCAAGCAGCTATTTTGTGGGCAGTCACTGTAACTGATAATACAGTGCAGAGTATTGATATATATATTTTTTTCCATGTAGTAATGTAGTCCATATAAATTATAGTCTACTTGACTCCACCCTGTAACATTATGACTGGTTGTTCTATAATCACAGGAGCATACATTAAAAAAAAAATAAATAAAAAAAATCCATGAAATTCTATGTTCATTTCATGTAAAAATGTTGTTCAAGACTGAAATATCAGTATGTGTGAGATCAGATTATGAATACCAATGGCTGTGGAAGGAGCAATGTAACATATCAGAAAGAAGCAAGGGAGGCAACAGCATAGGCCAGTGTAACATGGGACCATAATACTTACTTTATACTTTATTACAATTTTCCAATTAGCTGATTGCTGGAAAGCACCCTGGTTTAATATGTTAGCAGCACAATTTGCTGTTGCTGCTGTGTTTTAGAACGTAGAGACAATCATGCCATATTGAGAGTGTTATGGACAAACAGAGCAGAACCACCTGTGTAACCTTTTAATAATTAAAATTTTCTGCTTTTCTAAAGTGCTTTCCAAGTGTTACAGCAGGTTCAAGACATTAATCAGGTCTTGAGTGTGGAAAAGTGTTAACGGTTTACATACCACTTATAGAAAATTTTAAATGAAGAAATATTTTGAAAATGACATTAGAATCTTCCCGTCTTAGTCCCCATGTAAACCTGGAAGTCCTCTATTTAAATGGCTTGGGAACAGTAAATGTATTATGTAAATTAAAAAAAAGCAATTCTTTATAGCCTTGATATCTCTTGAATTAACAAAGATTGGATCAGTATGCTGATATAAGTTCTTAGTGGGTCAGAACAGCAAAATCCTTTTCACTCTTCTCTTTTGCATAAGGCTTTTATTTCTGTGTTATTTTCTGTTCCTTATGTCTAGTACAACTCTGTGAGAAACATCAGACAAGCAGAAACCACAGGTCATATAGGTTACCAAGTTTCTCTAAAGCCACATACTGATTTATACCAAATAAAGATCTAGCTGTAGAATTACTAATAATAAACTGTTGTTGTACAGGTGACAGGAATCAAAACACAGCAGAGGGTTTTGTTTACAAAACAAAATGAAAGGTGGGAGGAAACAGCAATTAAATTCTCTCTCAAATTTCTTTCTTTAGATAATGAGAAGAATAGCAACTCTGGATTCAACTGAGTTAGAACTACTAAGTGTTTGAAGTGCTATTTAAATGTAGTTGAGGCAATTGGCAGACTTCTATCCAGAATGTATCATCCTTGGATATTATCTAACATAGGAATTATGTATCTG
The DNA here is from genome assembly GCF_023343835.1 of Lagopus muta. Classification (NCBI taxonomy): domain Eukaryota; kingdom Metazoa; phylum Chordata; class Aves; order Galliformes; family Phasianidae; genus Lagopus; species Lagopus muta. The sequence goes on along the minus strand of NC_064438.1, from coordinate 33,193,905 downwards.
CATATTGCTAATAATCTCTGTAGGATTTCAGGGAATATTTTAAGCACTCAGAAGGCAAAGAGTGAAGGATAGGGCTGACAACAGCAGGACTAGGGGAAATGGTTTTAAGTTGAAGGAGGGAAGATTTAGGTTGGATGTTAGGGGGAAGTTCTTTACTAGGAGAGTGGTTAGGCCCTGGAATGGGCTGCCCAGGGAGGTTGTGGATGCCCCGTCCTTGGACGTGTTTAAGGCCAGGTTGGACGGGGTCCTGGGCAACCTGATCTGAATGTGTATGTTTGGTGGCCCTGCTAGGCAGGGGGGTTGGAACTACATGATCCTTGGGGTCCCTTCCAACCCGGGTGATTCTGTGATTCTGTGGATTATGTGCCTGTCTCTACCAATGGAGGCTGAAACATTACTTCTGGAAGCCATAGTACATAGACAGATCAATAGATTGATGGTAATGGCATGGTCTTTCCACCTTGCTGGATATTTGTTCTTTTACATAAACAGATCTAAATTCAGAGAAAGAGAGCACAACTAAACTGTCAATGAAAAAATATGTTAATACATAATAGGTATGTCCTGGATTATGGGCTCTAATTGATATCTCTTATTAGTGTTTGCAGTGGAGCATTGCTTTCTCACACTGCCTGCACTGCTTTCCTAGCCTGCCCTTCTGCAGCTGAGAACGAAAAAATAAATGAAATTTTACTTTTTCAGTTTGGAAAGACAAACTGTTCCAGCAAACAGAAGTTTTGCGTAGGCTCCATTTGTATAACAAACAAAATATAAAAGCCACATCAAATTAAAAATAGTCTTTTATAGATTAAAGGGAAAAAAACATCAACTGCATCCTCAAAATAAAAAGAATAAGTGAGAAAACATAAAACTTCTTGGAAAATCTTTAGCACAATAACACCTTCCTTGAAATATTTTTTGCCATATTTTTCCTGCAAGAAAATAAGAGCTCCAAAATAACACTGAATAAAGAAAAGGGAGGAATTTATAAGAGTACAGAACTACTGATTTTCTTTTGGTCTTCTAATGTCATCTTGTTATCTGGTAATTCAGTATTGTCAGATCCTTCTGCAGAGCTTCATAATCAACTTTTGCTTTTATTAACTTTTGATTTAATGATGGATTAGTCTATAAGAAATCACTTTGATAAGGAATCTTATCGTAAGCCTATCAGTTGTACAAATTAACAAGGTAAATCTAGTTATATAAATTCATGTTTAGTATCTCAGCAAATTTTTTTTCTGTAAAATTTGTGGGATTCCTCTGTCAATATCTATCCACTTATTTGCTAAATTTAGATTTTATTAAAGATTTTCCCTCAGTTGACAGGTGTAAGTGGCACGTTTCTTGACCTGTTATTACATGGTTACCACTCAGAGCATTGATAAAAATAATAATGATAAAAAAAAAAACTACACTTCTAACCTTGAGGAAATTAACTAATTCAAAATTTCACCAATTTCTTTAGAAATTTCAGGTGAATAACACCTGATCTTAGCCAGAGTTTATGTTTTGTTCAAATTTCTTTATCTAGTTGCAACTTTTTTTTTTCAAAGAGGATGCTGTAACACGCTCTTTTACATTGTAAACTGTTCATATGGCTTCTTACATGTTTTCCAGATATAATATACGTTATTTAAAGAAGTGTAAAAAAAAAATCAAGTAAATATATAAATATATTTCTACACATAATTTATGCTTTATCTGTTCCTTTTAATTTTCTTTTAACAAATTCCCCGATTTTATCTGCAGCTTGCCTTTTTGAAATAAATTATTACTGTGGTGGATTTTTGACATTTTCTTATACCTAAACTGATGCTGAGCTTGAATGTATTCTGATCATTATCTTCAAAGGGATCAACTCTGAAAAAATTTTGAAAGAAACTCTGCATACTTTTGAGGACAAAAATCAAGAATTGATTCTCTTACTGAATCGCTGGTTGATTTTTCAAAGTCCCAGCCAAATTTGATCAACAGTACTTTCTGTCAGATGTTAATTAACAACTTATTTTAGTGGTAAAAAAAAAACCCACAATACTTACCTAACTAGCATATTTCAATGTGAAGGGACATCTGTGAATCTCAGTGGAGTTTGCTAACATCTTATTCATCTTGTTACATTCTTTATCACGGTTGGATCCACCACATTATTAGCTGTGGTCAGTGCTGATAATTTTACACCTCGCTAAGGTACATGTTAACCTGTTTTTCTATGTAAGCTTCCTGTTTTCTTCTTTACAGTGTTAACCTTTTTTCCTACATAAGCTTCCTGTTTTCTTTGAAACTTCAAAGTTTTTGTGTGGGTATGATGTCAGTATAGAAGTGACAGAAAAAATGGCAACACAAACATTTCACTGTACTGTTTTCAGTATATCACTGTGTTGTTTTTTTTTTTTCCTTAGGAGAAAGGTGGAATTGAATTGAAATTGGAAAAAATCTGCTAGTGTGACAAGTCAAACTACCATTATTGTTGATTTCTACCTGAGGATCTCACTTGTGACTGTCTCAATTGCTTTAAAGATCAGATTTCTTAAAATATTTTGGATGACAGAAATTACTGTGCATTTTGGGAATTAATGTCTTCTATGTGATGATTGATCATATATACTCTATTCTGAAAGTGTACCATGGTTGCTCTGAGTATTTAAATGGATGGTATACTTAACTTTATGTTGATGATATTAATAATGCAAAGTGAAATATTTATTATACAGGCAAAGATGTTTGTTGTATTAAAATACATCTTATTACCATCACATAAGCCATCACAATCTTAGAATATATTATTTCAGTTTACTAGACGGCATAAAGTTACCTGAGGGAATGGCATGAAGCTGTGACAGGGCAGGGTCAGGTTGGATATCAGGAAAATGCTCTTCAGCAGAGGTTGGTCAGGCAGTGGAACAGGCTCCTCAAGGAGGTGGTCATTGCAACAAGCTGCTGGAGTTCAAGGATTGTCTGAACGATGCTCTTCTATGGTCTTATTTTGGGGTGGTTGTGTGTGGAGCCAGGAGCTTGACTGAATGATCCTTATGGGTTCTTTCCAACTCAGGATATAATACGATTCTGTGATATATTTAATGTAACATTAAAAAGCATATATCGAATTAGAGGAAAATGTAAAAATGGCTAAGACATATATGACCATTCACAGAATAAATATGATGAATGTTTAGATTATTTTACCCTCAGTGAATGCTATTGTGTTATCAGTTAAACTGATGCACTTCATTTGACTATTTTTAGAGTAAGATTTTATCAAACGTGTATTTAAGGATACTTTCATAATCATGATCATAATGTAATGTAGCGTAACAACACCATCACCAGACTGTGTTAACTAAGCTATTATGAAGTAAAAGGCATTGTGAAGGAAGGATTCTTAGCATCTACTTTATCAATCTTTATTCATAACAACATATACCTGGTAAAATTCTAAAATTCCTTGGTTGAAGTTTGATTCTGATTAAAAAAAATATTCATAAAAACACAGAATGAAAAAAATACAAATCTCATTACCTTGACATAAGTATGTAAATCCATACCAATACACTGAATACACTTCCAGTGCCTGGATAAAATAAATTTAATCCACTTGACCAATCTAGAAACACAAAGTGCAATTCTACATCACTGTTTCAATAGTAAATATAAATATATTTGTCCTGCTTTCAGCCGAGACAGAGTTGATTTTTCCTTCATAAAGTCTGGTATGATGCTTTGTTTTGGCCTTGGGAGAAGAATGTTGATAACACACTGAAGTTATTTCATAGATTTAATTTTTTGTTTGTGCTTCCTTTGGTTTACTTGTCTAAGGGCATAAAAACAGTATCAGCTGATGAAATTCCTGTTCATGTGTTTCTGCTTTTGCTCTCACACTATCAGGATGGCCCCACTGGAGAAAAACATAAGGAGACCCTTTACTGGATGTCTTCCATTCTCACAGAGGAATCACATAAATCCTAAAGAAGAATAAACGTTTTTGGATATTTTCTCTGAGGCAGCATATATGAAAATATCCTTTCCATGAAAAGCATACCTGAAACAGAATCAAGGTGTATGTTTCTAGATTTTAAACAATGTAGTAATTATCTGCACTCTGGAAGTCATAATATGCAAAACTACCATGTCAGCAAAGGGTGTCTTTAACTATAGTGGAAAAATGAATTCCTTTTATTCCAACAAATACCTAGAAAATTTCAGTTAATTGAAATTCCCTTTCAATATATCACATAGCTATAAAACTTTCTTTTTCTCTTTTCAGAAGTCTTTCTCTTTCCAATTTAGCATGCATAATGCTTGCAAGTTGTATTCAGTGAAAATGAAAAGCTTTAAGTCTCTGAGACTCATTACTATGTAAATGAACTAACAAGCATGTGCACAGCAAAATAGACTATAAAAAGTAAAATACAGTTTAGTTTACCAATGTTTTGTAAGTGTTTTAACAGCTTGAACAATTAAGTTTGGAACTATGGTGAATTGGATTTGTATGTGTGTGCTTTTTCTGTTTGATTGGCATTTTTTTTCCCTTTTGTTTAGCTCTAATTACTTTGTTAGGTTACTTTCAAGTTGCGTTTACTAGGCATAATTATCTTTGCCATCATTTATGAGAATATATCCGAATCTCTAGTTGCTGGACCGTCAAGAACTGGCAAATAGAAAGAAAATACACAAGCTTATTAAAATACTATTAGTTGTCCAAGAAGTCTATGATTGGAAGAAATCATTTTCCTGCTTTTCCTCATTGTGAGGGAAAGCTATCAGGTGTGGAGGGGTATGCCTTCTATCAAGCTGAGAATGGGAGTGAAACAACTTTCCTTGCTTTTGTAACACATGATATTATGAGCTATTATGGCAAACATACATATGAGAACATGGTTTTTAAATACACATTTTCATCACTCTATGGTAAACATATGTACTGCAACAGAGGTGTCAAGGATTTTAGGCATTGTAGCAGTAGGAGGGCAATACCACTCAATGAACTGTAGGTGTTGATTGAGGTGACTGTGTATGACTGAATCACTGTTGAATGGAAAAAATGAATATTGCATCTTAGAGTAGACATCTGAAGTAGGTTAAATAAACTGTTTCTACACTTTCTAATTTTGTTCTTCAATCAGAGAGTAAGTAGCTTGGATAAAAAATGTGGGTCTGTATTAAACCCATAATGCTAACTTCTATGACTGGGTCATAGATTCATGCAATAGCAAATGTAGCAATGATAAAACATGGCATACAAAACATGAAAAATTTAATGGACTGAAATAAATAATAAATATAAGTCACATCTACTTCTTCTGAAGAAAAGTGATCTAATTCAATGTGGAAAAAAACAACCAAACAAATAACAATTCAATCTGTAAAAAAAAAGACATAACATCATATTGTTGGTGCAAACAGATCTGTGAGTAAGGGTAGGAGCATTTATCATGGTAGATTGGGAAGCTTACATATAAAACACTTATATAAAACACTTTATATAGCACATAATATAGATATATAGATATTTGCATTGTAATGTGGTCACTTGCAGAATTACAGAGAATTAAAGAAATATTTTACACTAAGAAATGCAAAGAAACCAGTCTCAAGAAGAATTTTGAGATGTGACATGATTACAGTGTGTGTGGGTGAGGAAGTAGAACACTAAAGGACCCACTAGTTTGACTAGAGAAAACAACAATTTTCAGTAGATCATGCCAAAGAAATGGAAACTGAAAAAGAGCAAAACTGATTAGCTCCTGGAACTATCAAAGTGAATGCTGACTTCAGTGTCTTTGATGTTTCCATTCATAACTGTACTACTGGACTATAAGAAATTTAAGAATCTCTGCTATTCATGGTAAATCAGATTATATGATCAAAAAAGTTTTTTCTAGCTTGATACTCAGTGAATCTATGAATCTAACTAAGCTGATCTAATGCAAAGAATAGGAATGTCCAGTTTGAGTTAACTGCTTCTTATCTTGATGATTGTGTGACCTCCTCAAGTTCCTGGGGTTTAGTATGGATGCAATTTCAATGATGATTTACACTTAGATAGTAACCTATATTCTCTAACATTTCTGAGGTATTTGACTGCAGAGAATTTTAATAATTCTTCTGATGTTTGGAAAAAGCCAGCAGCAGTTGCACTTCTGCATTAATTTGTTGTGAATCTGTTTTGCATCCTCTAGGAGTAATTTTACAATAAAGCAATACACTCTTATTTTTCTAATTCTGTTCCTGTGTGTATCTATTATCAGATCAACCTCACTTTTATTCCAATATACGATATATAGCTGAATATTAGGAATTGCTTTGTTACTCATGTAACACTATAAAGAGTTAGCTACGAGAAGAGAAGAGAAGAGAAGAGAAGAGAAGAGAAGAGAAGAGAAGAGAAGAGAAGAGAAGAGAAGAGAAGAGAAGAGAAGAGAAGAGAAGAGAAGGCACTGTAGTCCTGAGAGGCACAGATCTAAATTTCAACTCAGTATTTCATCTCACTACTGAATTAATCCTTCACAAAAGGTGAGACAAGCAGTCTTTATAATTTTGTGACTGGAAACTCTTCATAATGGAGAATGATGTGCTTTAGAGTTCACTGGCCTCTTAGAGGGAATTTCATAGCTTCCGACTGTGCCATTGTAACATGAGAGGAAAAGGTAACTTGTCAAAAAAGTTATTTCTTATACTGAATTCTACAATTTGATCTTCTGGAGACTGAGTGAAAGAATGTGATAGACTTAGGGAAGTTTCCACTATTAAGAGTGCCCATCTTTCATAACTTCACTAGTTAAATATGACACCTATCAGCTGGAGTCCTTTCATCTATTTTCATATAAAATGGAATGGAAGCAGTTCAGAGATAACTGGATCCCAAAAGAGCAGATTGAATACTCATTCTGTAGTTGAAGCAAATGGGAAGCCTGGGAGAGTACAGTGAGCAAGGAGAACATGTTTTTCAGAAGGCTTATACATTTCCAGTTTTGAAACAAAATGCTCAACAAACACACATATGATGACATTTTTTAGACACAGTTCAAAAGATGGAGTTAAACGACTGAGTTTGGAGTGGTGGCTTGTGAGATGCTTCCTTCCAGCCACAAACCCATTGACCAGGCTGTAGTATGCGGTATTTGCATTGGATTGCTTTTGGGAGAAAATGCTTCTTCATGTAGTCTTGGAATAAATAGAAACCATCCCAATTTCATAATGCTAGTGGTTAGTTCGCATAATGTCAGAGAAAGTAACAGAGAATAATGTTTTCTATGTTTATCCTCTGTGCTTGCTGTTTCATTCATTTTAATTTTATTTGCCTTGAAATAAGACTGCAGTCCTTGCAATAGCATGCAGGTTGTTTTTAAAGTAACATGTACTACTTATTTCTACTGAAATTACAAGAGATAAAAAGAGCACACGAACATTATTTGATAGAGCAAGTTATTGGCTACAAAACTTTTTCAACATTGTCATCACCATTTTCAATAGAGATGAACAAGAGCCTGCATACCACACTTGTAAGAATCTGCATTACTGGAGGCAACCACTGTTGCTACTGCTAAAATGCACCACCACCCACTGCTTCACAGTACTCACATGCACCGTTTGGTCTCCATAAACATTCACGAGTGTTAGTGATTGCCAGTGGGAGCAATTTTTTCCACATGGAGGAATTCAGTGACACACCTTTTCTTCATTGGCACTTCCATGTCAGATGCCACTTTGTCAGACTGCCTCTCTGTTGCCATCTGTTGCGCAGCAACAAAATGTAATGGAATATTGTCAGGAAGGTTCATTCTCTACTGCCATACTACCACCATCTATCTCTGATGTTGTGGGCCAACATAATAAAACAAGAGGCATTACTTTTGGAGCAACCATCATATGTATGAATGATTTCATGACCCCTGTGTTTATACAAGGCATGTAACAGCAGGCTATGCTGATCTCAATTCCAGATAGAAAGATTTTGAGGAAATGGTAGAATTACCTGCAAAGAATCTTTAAATTGTACAGTTTAGCCATTTGTATGGGAACTGCTGAGTCACAGTCTGAACCTCAGATTGATCACCTGAGGCGAGCAATGAGTCAACCATGGGAGCACAGGTGAAGGCAATTCACCTGTGCTGCTCGAAGGGGTGGAGCCTGGCTCCACCACTCCTAGATTGATTTAAGAGCTGGCTATGAGGGGGGAAGGATCTCTTCTGGAGATCTGCTCTCCTGGAGTTTTGTAAGTGAGTCCAGGATATGGGTAAGCTTTCTATCTTTCTATCTATTCTTTTTTTGTTATCTTAATCTGCTTTGCCTAACTCTCTTATTTGTTTTGTAATTATGACATCTTAATATTCATTGATTATATACCATGTATGTTTAATTGCATATATATGCATGTAAAATACATATATGTATGTACGTAGAACATTTTCCACATACTTAATTTCTTTTTTCATTTTTCAGTAGAAACCAAAACAACTTCAACTGTATGGGATAATATGTAGGGATAGTAGAGAACTGTATAAAATTTTCATGTATAGCACCTGCTAGTAGAAAATGTCTGAGTCCAATTACATATGACTGTTACTTATTTGAAAAAGTGGTTGGCATATTTTTTATTGAAGCTGTCACTAAATTATATTTAAAAATTTAACGTACATAAATATTTTAATAGAGCTCCTAAGGTCTCCTTATCTTTGTCCTGAAGAAATATCAGTTCCTAAATTGATGCAAAAAAAAATCGATGAAGAACTTATTAGATAAATCCAAAAGTACACATTGTTTCAGGGAAGGCAAACATCAGTTCTAACTATTTTTTACACTATTTTGCTGATAGGATTGTACGGTAGTACTTAAAACAGGAGAAGATGAATTTTTTTAGTTACTCCTTGTTGATTTCTGTTAAAACTTCTACCTTACTTGGGGCCTTGTAGGTTCTTTTCTCTGATATAATCTATCTACATTGCATCACAGATGCAACTTTAAAAAAATATGCATTTAATTTAACATATATAAGGAAATTGTTTGAAAAGATAATTTCTGTCTCCATTTAAATTCTTCCCTCTGGAAAACAGGAAAGCTAGGCAGGGAAAAAACAAGAAAGAAAAGCAACAAAAGAGCTATTCCTTCACCAGTATAGTAAAATACGAAGGCATTCAGGGGAATAAAGGTGTATAATATTCTAAAGCCAATGGAGTCTTAATGTCTGGTAAAAATCTTTAAAGATAGGCTTACATATGTTTGTGAAATAGATTTTTTTTTTTTTTAAATTGCATTTTGAAAATTATTCTATGGAAGTATTTTGATACCAATCAATTCCATGAAGAGTCTTGAACAGAATGTATGATTCTTCAATGGCCTTTAGTCTGACTTCTAACATGGATTAGAAGACACATTTAAAATCTGCACAGGAACTTTAAATTCAACTGCAGTATTGTCAAATAGATTAAAGAAACTATGAATATATTTCACAACTTCTATTCTTAAACAGCGATGAAGCAGAGTATATTTGTGCATTTATGGGAGTAATGGACTCTGCAGTGCACATCTTCCTGTTAGTTGCATGAAGTACATGCACATATTAATTTGTAACGTTATTCTTAAGGCAAAAAATATTCAGTTTACATATTGATCTCATTATTATAATGTTGTGGTAATTTGCCACTAAAATATAGTATTTCCTTTCCTTTGGTCTTATTCATAATTCACCACTTATAGTCTCAAATGTATTGATGTTGACAGAAGGGAAAGGAAGGAACCGAAGATGCTGAGGGCAGTGAAATAAAGTTGTATCACAGCATGTTGGTTATAAATGATATTAGAAGAAGATGAAGTTACATGCTTAATTTCCTGTACTTGATATAGCTCATCTCTGATTCCAGGTCAACACACAGGATATGAAGGCAATTTATTGTTTTAAAGTGTAGATTATAGATAACAATGAGTTTTATAGTTTTTATCTACTGTACAGCTCTTTTTCTTTCTGTTAGGAAGAGAAATATTTGCAGCATTAGAAGCAGCTTTTAGCCCTGTGCATCTGTTAGCTGAGAAACAGGGAAGAGAAAGATAATTGTTTATTTTTTTACCTCTTATGTGGATTCATATTTTTGAGTTGAAAAGAATCAGACTCAGCCAGATGTTTAAAGTCCTGGGCTGAATACTTCACATCTCATAAATCACTTCTCCAATATGAAATAATTATATATAGATCTCTTCAAAAAGAGTAGCTACAATAATCTGCTGGATATGGGACCAAATATAGAAGATAATTGGAGGATCTTAATATAACTTGATAAAGAGTAATTAACAAAGTTCCTCTGCACTCTCTGCTTATTCACGAATAAAGAAATGACCTGAGTACTAATAGTACATAACTCTAATTATTTTCATTTTGGACAGTTGAAGCAGGTAATATGATTTTTTAAATTTCTACTCCCTATCAGGAGGAGTTGACTAGTACATTACCAGTACAAAATCAATTTATTTTGTAATGCTAATAATATAAGGCAAATCAGTTCAGTAGAATAAAGTCCTTGTTTTTCAGTTTTAGAGAATCATACACCATCCAAATATAACGTATAATTAGATCAGAGCTTTTCAAGCAGCAAAAAGAAATAAAGTTATCTGCTTCAGAATAAGTCAATCTTCCCCATGAGTAACTGAGTCTTTTGCTCTTATTTTACCATTCCAATTCTAAAATATTCTTTTTTTTTTTTTTTCCTTTTTAAATATAAAAGGACAGACAATAGTACGGGCAGCATTTAATTTTCAGGGAAGGAATACATAAAATCCTTTTGTTTATTTTTCTTGAACTTACAACAGATGACCATCTGGATAACTGCTGTGCGTGGTGCCAAAAAAAGCTGTTAACCACTAAAATAAATAAATGTAATTAAAATGCAAAGCTACTGAGAGTGTATTATCACAATTCTCAGAGTGAGATTTATAGTCACCGGTCAAATATTGATTGTCAAGGAGTTTAGCTCAAATAAATATCTTGTGCCAGAAGGGAGAACACCCCCACTGCTTGGTGCTCCCCAGTTACATACATGTTTAACATTCAATTCTAATTTCTGCCTAACTTGGGAGTGAGGCAGGCTCTTTTCTGTCTATAATTATGGGTAGATAAACTTTCTCAAAGAGAAAGTTTAATTCTCATGATGTTTGCTGGAATTGCAGTTGTCTAAAACCACTGAATAACAGGCTGCAGTCACTCTGAACCTTGTTTGCTTATCTGAGTGAATATTTTAAGGCAAAATAAATAAGGTAGGTTCAGTTACAAGCTGTAACTTTTCAAAGCTCCAGAATCCCATGGATGATGTGTTTGGAAACTGTAAAATAAAGTGTATTTTGGTTTCTTTCATTAGCAATCTTATTTGTAGTATCCAGATTTTTCTATTCACCATTTGCAGTTTGGATATTTGGCTGGCAAATAGGAAAAAACCTGGTATTTAATTTTAATATATGATAAAATTTTCTGTATCTCTATTAACATAAGGGGGAAAACTTGAGATTAATCTTAAAATAATCTTAAAGTGTTATTTACAAAAAAAGTGAGTAGAAAAAAAAATTATACGAGTTTTCTTTCCTTACACAATGGCATACTGACTATTGACCAAATATTTGTTTGTGAAAGTATGGTGAGATTTTGGAAAGGAATCTGATTTTGCAGGATGGGAACACTGAATTGTCTTAAAATCATGTAACTTTACAATGTCTTAACTAATATAAAGTGAGCTAGTGAAAATACATAGTCATCTTGAAAAAGGAAATAGCTGACTAGCTCAATCAAACTTTACCTCCAATTTTGATCCTGGCGTTTTTGTTGCTTCTATCTGATACAAGAATAAAGGCTTTCATCTGAACTATGCTAGGTTTTAATCTCCCTTTCTCAACTGCTAGAACATGTTTTACTGTTAGCTTATCCAATTTTTCATTCCAACATTTTGTTATGTGAAAACTGCTTTGAAAATGAGCAATGAAACCTGTGCAGTCCAGATATTATGTATTTAAAAAAAAAAAAACCTATGCAGCATATTTAGAAAGTCCTGTATTTTCTAGCAAATACACAAATAGAGGGGTATTTTGTGAAAAACTTTCTCCCTAAAAAACAAATAATTTTGACTAACATACTTGCATTCATAATGTAACTCCTGACAATAACTCACTCTGTTAATACTGACTTTGTGTTTGATACCTTTTGATAACTAGAGCTTGGTGGTAGGGGAAAAAAAAAAAAAACCAAAGAAAAAAAGGTAAACCAGGATTAGTCAAAGGAGGATTATAATTTTCTGCAACATTGATTTTTGACCACTTGCCCCAGACTGATAGTTGAGCCTAATTCTGGGTTCTTCCAGATTACACAATAAAGTTGTTTCAAAGTCAATGGACAGTCCTCTGCTGCTTTACCAGTGAGACTTTTGAAATATATGTGCAGACTATTGCAAAAAATACAAGAAAGTATTGATAATGAAAAATAAGACACTTATTATAGGAGTCCATATATACTTGCTCTGTGACACTATAAGGGCAATTGCAACTATTCCAGAGTCCACAGGGAGATGATCATTTTTATAATTGAACCCCTACTGCTATACACATTCAAGGATTTTTAATTTTGTCTTCTAAAAAATTAATTTTTTAGTATAGAAAAATTGTGTTTCATATGTATATTCAGCATACGTTTTCGTCCCCACTGTGGGGACAACTTCTGTAAGGCCCTTCAGGCTGATTGTTTTTCCTCCTAGAGAATGAGTTCCCTTATTTTGTATATTTTTCTTTTGGCACCGCAGAATCTCCATTAATATAAACTCTGTATCTGGGGAATGGCAACAGTGTATCTTGGCAAGATTAAAGATGATAAACTACAGACAGTGGAGAGGGGAAGATGCATAAAAGATTTCTTTGGTTCTTTTTTATTTGTGAGAGAAAATAATCTCATCCTTTCTAAATGTCTTCTGCATAGTCGCAGACAGAGTATTCTCACTGCTAATTATTTTTTCCTTTCATAAATCCTCCACTTTCAGACTTCCTTTGATAGATGAAATAAAATACAATAGTAAACATGTAGATTTGCCACAAAACTCTAATGAAATGTTGTGTGCACCAGAAAAGTAGGTAGGTAGCTTGGTTGCTTGCATCAAGTTCTGGAAAGTTCAGATACATTAACCTAGTGATTTAAGCCCCGGTGAAAGCTCCAGTGTTGTTTCTTGGTGCAGAGTGGATCTAAAGTAACCTTCTTGGTCTGTTATTGAGAAAAGTAAGACATACTTGCCTAAATCTCCTCTGTATGTGCCTAAGAAAAACAGGATACAAGCATAGTTTGAATATTTTGTGAATGTCAGAGAGGTTCTGAAATGCATCCTAAGGAATAATTAATCTACAACAAATTGTGAATTTGAAAAATCTAAGATTTGTTTAGCATCTAAAACTCTCAATCTGTCTGCGGTTTGCTTACTGCCCAAATTATTCTCATAACACTCAGCACTTCTCTAAACAAGTCTAATGAGCCCTGTGATGCAGTAAAAACACATATGCAACTTGTAAGCCAGTTTTTACTGAACTTTTGTTTCAGTTTATTCAAACCACAGAAAACTAATGATTGAAGTGGTGCAATGATACAAGCTATAAATGTCTGCAGTCAGTATAGCAAATCCTATGAAGATTCTATTGACAAATATTTTTGTATCTAGTTTCTTTTTAACATTTCAGCATTTATTATAATAAAAAATGTGCTAAATTAAAGTAATTATTTCTTGAACTTTTGCAGACTTTGCATTCTAGTTGCTTGAGATATACTAATAACACTACCAAGAAAGCTCCTCCATTTTCGTAATGAACAAAGGGATCCAGCTCTAAACTATTCCGCTTCACTGACAAAAATAAATAGCCTTCCATAGCCTGTTTACATCTTGATGAATATTTAGAAAAGACGACTGTAGGGTTTGAAGCTCATTAAAAATGTTTTGGAAGTCTAAGGGTGTATCCTCCAGCCTATGATACCCACTCTACAGAGAGGAAATAGCTTGACTGAAAGAGAGGACTTTAAAAGTGGAAGCTAGACCTGAGCTCAGGAAACTATGGAGATGGCTGAGGGCTCCAAATCATATGACAGTGGTAAACTTCTGTTCTAGACATCTTTGTATAGATCACAACGATAAATGTTGCCATTTGACAGTAAATATACTTGTAATTTGTCTGGTAGTGAGATATTAGTGAGATATTAATACTGTCCTCTGAGAGTTGTAATGAAAGAAGGATCTCGTACACTGTATTAAAATTCTGAGCACTTTTCACACAGGAATCACTTAGCAATAAGGAGAAATTGCAACAGGGAGGAACTAAAGGAAGGTAAAGAGATAGCCAGTACCTAGTGCTCTGAACGGATACAGGATATAACCAGCAGCTTAGCCCTGCAGTGGTACAGCTGAGGATGCAGAAAAGTGTTGCTGAGCTTTCTGCCAGGAGCTGGACCACAGCACTTTGTTATGCTCCTCACGATTACCTCAGGTGAAGTAAGCTGAGAGGAGCAGGTGCAGCAGGGTGATGGGCCAATCAAAGAGGCTGTGCTGTGAATACATCATGAGGCAACAAGCAGCTGTTTTTTGGGAAGCGGTGTTTTCAACAGAAATCTTGAAAGCACTTCTTTTAGAGGCTGCTTTGCATAACTGCCCTTACTTCCATTTTCTTCAGCATGAACAAGATCACCTCTTACCATGGTGAGAATAGAAACAGCTGAAAACCCTGAAAGTAGTCCCTGTACGTACACATTTCCTGTAAGCCCTTTAAGTATACTTACTCCAGACTATATCCATTCCTCTGCCATACAGATTTTTCTTCCACAGTCTTGTTCATTTTGCAGAGTTATAGAGCTCTATTTATATGACTTAGCACTATCCTAGTTCTCAGTTTATTGAAGCTTCATACTCCACCAAATTATTAAGCAGTGAAGATCAAAACTGTGCATCTGCTTTTGCTAAGATTTATATTTTCTTACGGGTCTCAGTCTAGTGAAATCCTGTTAGGCATCTTTAAGCTTCACTTATTTCAACCTGAACACGTGCACAAATGTGTTTCCCCCCCCAAACAAGAGGCAATATTAGCTTTACTATGTCATTTAATTGCTACTGGTATGACAAGATGTTTCACAGTCTGTCCCAAGTGTTCAACGTTGCTTATTTGACTTTCTGAACTGCTTATAGAAAGGCTTAAACAGCTTGCCCTTTTAGCTAAAGCATTCAGGACACTGTCTCACAGAAAACAGGGAAGCCTGCTGTAAGGAGAATTTGAAAGGTAGAACTGTGAGATACCTCTTTATATGATGCTATGTTTTTCTTCCTAATATCTTATTACTGTAAAAATTGAAAATAGACTTTTTTCCTAGTCAACAGAGACGTAATTTGATTTGTTTAACTGTTCATTACTGAAAGTGAAATGTTTCATTTGAAGGTAACATTTTAGCTGATTTAGTAGTTTTAGTTTGATGGGACTGCAACTCTGTCTTTTATAGATGAGAGAAACATCCCTTTTTATTACAGCTGCAGCTTATTCTGTATGTTATACATACTAACTTTTGGGAGCAAAATTTTCTTTTTATTTTCTTTCCTCATTTTGCAAATTAGTATAAGGTTAATAAGGATGTTCACAAATTCCCATTTCTAATTATTTAGTTACCTGTACCATTAATTTCCTGTGAGACTATCAAGCTAAGTAAGCATAGAGGTTTATTTCTGTTAAATACTTTTGTTGCTGCTTCTGTAGACTGAATAAATTCTATCTGGATTGGTTCAAAACAGCCTTATGCTGAAGTCTAAAATATATAGTTTCTTATTTTAAGACTAATTTTTATTTTCCATTTTGCTCCTAACTCAATCTGATTTGTAGAAGATTAATGAAATCTATCTGTACACTTTTAACACCATGAATTCATTATTGATGGTTATCACCTAAGAATCTCTATACTTAGGCAAACTCCATGAATGAATCTTCTTCTTTTGAACTTACTGATGGATTTTCTTCAATTTTTAACAGGGTGTTTAAGGAGTCAAAGATAATTATGTTGTTAATCATTTTTATCATTTTTGGAAATGTGTCTAAGGAGATTAGGTAGATCATGTCGTATCGGTGTCTGAAGAAAAATTTTCTGACACCCTGGAATAGGCAGCACTGTAATAATTAAAAAAAAAAAAAACTTCAGTCAGAATTTGTATCTAAAAACCCAAGTTCTGTCAAAGTCAAGATAGTAATCCAAGTGAAATACAGTTTCACTAGATCTCTCAGAACTGTTGGGTCTCTTTCCTTCTTTCTTTTTCTGTCAAGAGGATATACTGTACAAGAGTAAACTTTATAAGTATACTTCTTCCTCAGCTGTAATCAAAGTCATTGTGGCACAAAAGAATAACTGAAAGAGCAGAACTAAAAATGAGAAAACAAACAAGCAAAAATGACCCTTCACAAGTAAGTCCTCATTTATAGATTCACAACATATCCACACGCTATTTGTTGATTTTATCAAATTTTCCATAGGTTCAAAATGGCATTACACTGACTAATCATCTTTAATCAGTACTCCAGCTTTAGTTCTGTCATTTGGCATGTAAATATCATTAATCTTGTCATCAACTTAACACTTTTTTATTCAGTTGGAGAAGGTCACAATTTCAGTGAAAATTGAATCTAACCTTGATTTGAAAGTCTAATATTTAATGTGTATAGAAAAGATGTTAGACAAAAAGATCTCTAGACTGCTGCTTTTACTTTACACCATTTTGACATTTTGACTTTAAAATCCCAATGCTAATATTTCACCTAAATTTTATTAAAGGAGTTTTAGGATATGTTTTATCATGATAGCTGGTTAGGCTCTATCCAAACTGCTGTGACAACTACAACTTCCTCTCAGTATATGATGGAGAAGTAGATAATTGCCCCTACATCTATTCTGCTGTCAAACAGTAATGATGGCACTTACCTGGAAAGTGGAGAAAATTTCCCTATTCTGCTGGAGGTACTTTTAATATCAGCCACTCAAGAAAGCACCCTAGTGCCCAGGAAATTCAGCAAGGAGATAGTGAAAGGGAAAATAATCTGTGACTGTCTCCTTGTGTACAACACGGGTCAGGTTTCAGCAGAAAAATGAGGCAAAAAATCAACACTGAGCATCTCATTCAGTGGTTAAGGATCTTGAAGAAAGTTTCTTGAAAGCTTATCTGCGTTTGAACTCTTTTGCATTATGTTGAAATTCTCTTTGAAGAAAAGAGAGGCGCTTTCTCTGCTCCTCTGCTCAGAATTTCTGGCTTGTGACTTAGCTGGTATTGGTAGCTATATGAAGTGTCGTGGCCATTTCAGTTGTTATACTAAAACTTACCTTTTTTTCTCATCCTGATATAGAAAGTCCATACACTTAATGGATTTCATTCTGAAGGCCTTGGACAGAAAAATAGAATGTAGTGCATATGTTTTTTTTAATAATTAGCCCTAGGGCTGGAAGATCTATGACATACAAGGCAATGATAGTTGTTTTTTTTTTTTTTTTTTTTTTTGCAATATTTATCAAAGGCTTAACTTACACTTCTGTATGTCACTTTCTCGTCACATTTTCTTGATTTCCCCCCCCCCCCCCCCCCCCCCCAAAAAAAAAGTAATTGTAGTATTTGAGGAAAGAACAGCTCATTCAAATTGTTGTTCTAGCCAAAGTAAATTGAATTCACTGTCACACTTAATATTAAGCTGAAATTTTGTTGTTTTGTTTTTTGCTAAGTGGCCAAAAAAAATTGATTGCTGAGAAATTTAAATGAAAGAAACGTTTTCAATTTAATAAAATTCATTTCTTTTATTCCTTATGTCTCTAGGTAATATGATACATATATATGCAATAGTAAGCACAACAGCAGCTAATATTTGTATGACCTTCAGTATTATGGTAATTTATTTAAATGTTCTCTGATAATTAAGAGTATTTCACATAAAAGGCAACTAAATTACTTTTACCAATTAATTATATCTTTTAAATTATTGAAGTGATCAATTATCATAATCAACAAGCTTTATGGAAATAAAACAACAAATGAACCTGAAATGCTAACTGGTCTGTTTCAGGCTTGTTTTTCATTTCTCCCTGAATAGAAGAACTATTTTTTATGCAAACTGATTTGTGTGTTGTTCAGTTCTACATAAACAAGTAATGGAATTTTCATTAACATGAAAATTTCTATTTCCAAAAATCTTGTTCATTCAAAATTTCAGAGACCATGTGGTATACCTACCTCAGATTTTGGAAAAAATTTACCTGTATGCCTGTGAAATAAGAATTCTTCAAGATTACTGTAAGCTAATTAAATTACATGTCCTTCCTTCCGTCCATCTCTTCTTCTTCCCTGCTCTCATTCTTGCCTTCTCAACTTTTTTCTCTCTCCCCTTTTCTCTCTTTTTACTCCCCAGCACAATTATAGTTCTTATCATCTCAGAGAGCTTACAGCAGAGATTTTCTCCCTGTCAATTCCCCTTTTTCAATTTTATACTGCCAGCCACTGGTGTTATTTCTGAGCAAAAAAAATTACAGGCAAAAATTACAGTCCAAACATACTCCTGGGGAAAGTAGAACTATACTATTATCCTAGTATTATAAAGTAGGAAATGTATGGAAAGTTTTGCATTTGTTCTCAGAAGCCATAGATCAAGAAGATTGCAAACTTATGTAAAGTGCTCTGAGTTTGCTTTTCAGAAACAGGTGGAATTATGCAATTAATGACAAAGTATGTGAAACTAAATCTTCTCAGTGTTTTTTTTTTTTAATCAATTTTAATAGCAAAATCTTTTTTTTTTCTGGATGATTTTCTTTTTCAGAAGTTGTAACATTAAATTTATAGTTTGGATCTGAACAGCAATCTAGGTCCCACTCAGTACAAGATATACAAGGAAAGTCGGTAGAGTTACATGGTTGCAAAGAGTCAGAGCCTGATATAATTGCAGCTGACAAAATTAATCATGTTTCTCATCCTGCAGAAGTTTTAAATCCTTTCAGTGGACAAGAAACAAAGATGATTGTAAACTGCAGACAATGAGCAGAAGGCACTGTACTTACTTTAGTCTTTTACATACTTTACAGTTCATTTACATAACATTCTTGGAGGGGTAAATGACATGCTAGCATGGGCTTTCATTTCTAGTAACAGTTTACTTAATTTATTTTTGGGGCATTCAAGATTTGGGTTCTCACCAGTGCTGCTGCTGCTATCATGCATAACACATGCTGCTTTCTTTAGCTCATGCCATTTGTAAAGCAGCTCTTCTTTTTACAGGTTTCATCCTGTAAAAATGAGACAAATTGCTCTTTCATTGGTTCAAATAATGAAATCTTTTCCTTCTAGGCTTTTTTGGGGATGAAAAGAAAAAGTTTGGGCCATGATGCATTTTAAGGGGTGCTTCATGTTAGTATGAAAAGATCCCAGAAGAAATTCAATAAATTCATCGCTATTGCTGCTCAGTTTTTTTTACTGGGATATTGGGAATAGATTTGGAAATAAAAAATACAGTCAAGGGTTTCTGTATTCCTTCAGTGGAACTGCAGAAACAAGTGTTTTTTCATTAAGAGGAACACAAAAACAAATTTTAGAAAGGTTAGAGAGAAGTGCGAAAAGTGGTTACCTAAACTGTTATTAATATTTTTAATTGATGGCTTCTACCTTAAAATGTTGATGAGTCTGAGATCACTGTCCCCCTCTGCAGTGTCAGTCATTTTAACTGCACCTGAGATAGCAAATAGAATTTTCTCTCAGTGATGTAAATATTCTGTGGAAGGGACTAATTTTGTAGAGGGAGTCTATGTAATTAAATCAAGTGCTGTAACTAAGCTTTTACAAACTTTAGCATGCTAAAGAAGTGAATGTCACAAGGTCTGCTCAAATATAGGATATTCTTTTCTTTTTTTTTTTTAACTTTTAACTTTTTTTTATCATGGGACATAGATCAGAAAAGAGAGCACAGAAGTTTCTATTCCACAAATACTACAGTCAGGAAAACACTTGTATTTTCATTTGATTTAAAATCAATATTTTAAAATAATGAAAATATATGAAAAAACACCTCTGAAATTGAATGTAGTTTTGAACAGATTGTCCAGTCTGCAAAATGCCTTGCAACTAATTTATAGAACATAGAACATGAAGAAAAGAGAGAAATATTGAGAAAAGTCCCTATGTATAAATGAGACTTGTAGATTTGTAGCCATCTCAACCTGGCTAAAAGTAAACACAAGCATTGAAAATCAGTGGAATTATGGTTAATATGTAGTAGTCTTACTATCTTGTGCAGCTGGAGATTTGAACATATTTTGAACATATAAGCATAGACACTTCTTGTCCTGTAGAGCACTGAGACAGTTGAGAAAATAAAAGTTTGTTCCTTTCAAGCATGTGTTTGTATATGTCTTCCCCTTCCTAGATCCTGCTGACCTTGGTCCTAAATCAATGGTTTATTTCACCTAATATTCACTCATTGCAAAAATACTGTGATATTAATTTCACACAGATAGCTTCCCTGAAATAACTGACAGAAATTAAAGTGAAAAACGTTTGAGTGAATGTGGCTCCTTTCTGCCATAGTTTATTGCTCTCTCTATGGCAAATTGTAGACATTCATGACAAAATTATTTAATGTTGCATAATGCTGTCCTGGTTTCAGCTGGGACAGAGTTGATTTTCTTTGTAATGTCTGGTATGATGCTGTTTTGGCTTAAGGAGAAAAACAGCGTTGATAACATGCCAGTGTTTTGGATGTTGCTGAGCAGTGCCATACGGAGCCAAGGACGTTCCAGTTTTCCAGATTCTCATACTGTCTTGCTAGCAAGGGGACTTAGGAGGCACAAAGAACTGTGAGGTTACAGAACCAAGACAGCCAACTCAAACTGGCCAAAAAGACATTTTAAAAAATAAAAAATTAGGGGAGTAGGCTGGGGATGCAGGCGCTACCTGGGGACTGGCTGCACATCAGTTAGTAGATGGTGAGCAATTGCATTTTGTATCTCTTGTTCTGTAAATATATTTATGTCTATGTATATATATTTACAAGTACACACACACAATCACTATTTTTTCTTTGTTCCTTTTATGTTTTAGTAAATAGTTTATCTCAACCTGAGTTCTACCTTTTTTTGTTTCCAATTCTTTCCTCTATCCCACTGGGGGGGGGGGGGGGGGGGAGTGAGTGAAGGGCTTTGCTCCCTACCAGTTAAACTGCAGCAAGTACATAAATTTATTATCTTCCACTAAGAGTACAAGGTAAATTTCTATTAAAACAAGCTGACGTTTTCAAGATAAAGTGCGGAGACTGCATTTAGAGTTCTTCTGTTTAGGTTTGGATAAAGTATCATGCTCAGGGAAACAATAGAGTTAAGCCTGTATTATTCTCAAGAGACTTTATAAAGATGCCAGAGGAATAATTAAAATTGAACAAACAAACAGGAACTTAGAGCTGGTAAACTACAAGAATTTCTTCAGATCTGATTCTAGTTATACTGAGCTTTTCTTTCCCACTGACCTAATTGGTATCTGACTGACTCTTCTATACACAATTTTATTGCTTATCATTGTGTCCCAAGCTGATTACTATTTTAATGTAACTTAATATTCACTTTGGAATCAGCTTTTGATCTAAAAAGTTTTGTTATCTTTATCCACTGATTTTTTTTTTTAATAACTTTTTTCTAAAAGTAATACTGTATAATGTAGTGCTGTCAGAGCAAAGATTACCAATTAGTGGATCCAGAATAACATGTGCCCCACTGGGTTACAAATGCTATATAACGTCTGAAGTCCCATAGAGTTAGATGCACTACAATTATGCCTTCCACTTAGATACAGAGACTTGCAAAACCCATGTTGCCTAAAATTTAAACTCTGAAATACAATACAGAGATAATGAAGAGTAAACCTTAAAACATCTGTGTGAATCACCAACAAGTTATATTTATTGATATAATATATATTATATATATTATATCAATATAATTGATATAATATCAATATTATTGATATTAACATGATATAATAATAATATCAATGTTATTGATATAATATATATATTGAAAATATCTTTTTTCAATCTCCTACAGTTATTAGATTCTGTTGGGAAAATTATGTTAGGTTTTCTGTTTGTTACAGCATTCTTATTCTTGCTTGTCTCCTGCTAAGCTGGTATTTTCCATGCATACTTATCACTGTGATATACATTTTTTTCAAAGTAAGCCCTTCAAATAAGCATCTCAAATGAATGTGATGAAGAAATGATCAAACAACAGCTCTTTGTGATTGTTTAGCACCAAGTACTTTGTGGATAAGGATTTTAGCAAAAACAATATGTAATAACACTGCTGAACATTCTGCTTATCTCTACTACACCCCACATAATATTCAATAATAAAGTAATTCATTCTGTTTATTAGGCCCATTTTCTCTGCAAGTACTGAATTAAAGAAAAAAACAATTGTAAAGGTTTGTGTTGTCAACTTGGCATAAAGTATTTTGTTTTACTCTGTATAATGGTCTACAAAATAACTAGTGTCTTTGTCTTAGAGCAAGAAATAGATGAAAAGAGAAAGAATGTTGAGAGACATTGTTGAAGAGAAAAGAGAAAGTTGTAGTGGAATGGGGGGCTTTTGATAAGGGAGCTTGTTTTGTAATCAATTGTCCCACATCTGATTGGTATCAGAATTCCCTGCAGCTACCCACTGAAATAGAGGTAACCCACATTACAATTTTTTTCAAAGAGTAGTAGAACTTACAACACTTTTGAGTTGTGCACAGTAAGTCAGAAATGCCATTTCTGCTGCCTTTTTCTCTGCTGGTAGACTGCTAGCCTACATCTAAGGTTAACTTTGTCAGGTGTTGTCTAATTTTCTGTCACAATGGATCTCTTTCATAAATTCCTAGAAAAATATATAAAATATATAAAAAATACATATTTTTTCCCTTCTTGTGGCTGAGTGTTTTTTTGTGGTTTAGTGAAAGTTTTGTGAAACACATCTGCAAGTACTTCTCAAGCAATCAGCAACGCTATATATATTATTGAGCCTTTCTTAGCTTTGTACAGTTATAGCTACAAGCAAATTCTGTCTTTCTGTATTCCAGAAGTCTGTGTTATTCATCTCGCATAGACATACACAGAATAGGGCACAAAGTCTAAGAAAAGTCAGTTAGTAGTGGGGATACTTATGCAGACTGCACAGATCATGAGACAGTATTGAATGGATGTTCATGCAATGTCAATGGCACGTCCATGATATTTTCACCATTGGCCTATGAAATTATATTTTATAGCACAACATACATTTTGCTATTTGTCTTAGATAGCACTCTTACAGGGTGCATACCTAAGAGTAGTCTTCCAGAATGAGTCTGTATGTTCTCTTACAGCTGTAAAATAAACACCCTAAAGGCAGAATTGTCTTTGAACAGGTATGTTGGGATCAGTGTTAAAGAGCAATTATCTTTGGAGAAAAATGCAAGAAAAACATAATTAGATCTTATGAATATTTTATTTTCCTGAAACGTCTATTGACTAAGCTTTAAGCAGTGCTTCCTTCTGAAATGTATCATTTTCTTTCCACATTGTATTTTCATCATTTTGTCACCTGTCACAATTTAAACCGATGTAGACCACGAAGCTTAGAATCCCGAGAATCAGGTACTTGGTGCTTTAAAATGCTTTCAAAATATTCCTAATAATAGCAAATCAAAGTAAACGGAAAACAGTACTAGTAATAGTCCCCAAGTAGCTTTTTTGATAGTATGTCCAATATTTCTATAAGCTAGTTATTCTTATAAAGAATTCTCATAGGTATGAAAAGATGTTTGGTTTGCTTTCAGTATTATTAATTTGCCAGAAAACAGAGTTACAAACAAGGCACGATGAATAGTAATTTACAGTATCACATAAAAGAGTGTGACAATACTTTAAGTCTTTAAACTTATGTAATTATATCCTTCCTAATGTAGGAATGGCTAAATTTGATATCATGGATTGTTCTTCCGTGCTCTTTTCTTCCTACTCATTGTACTAATGAATAAAACATTTTTTCTCAAATGTTCAGTGTTTCCTTTGTGAATGTAGTCAGTTTCAAACGTAACATGGACAAGGACACGCACCAGTTCAATAGCATCTTTTCTTTTCAAGTCACATCTTTGGGTCTCTCTGAACCAGTTACTCAGAGGCTAAAAAAATTTGTAGAGGCATTCAGTGCTGACATTAAGATTGTAAGAGACAGCTATAATATATGGTAACAAGCAGATAACAAATGTTGAACTTAATGTTATTTTCCTTAAAGCAGTGTCTTTGAAGTGTCTGGTGACTAATTGTGTAATTTTTATGGACAATAGAAAGGTCTCTGTTTTTGTTTTGTATTTCAATTCATTGCTGACTAACAGCTATGCAAATTTGAAAACCTGAAATTCCATTAGCAGTGGTTTGTTTCTTGCTTATTTGTATAGAAGAGTTTATTTATCTTTACCTTAGGAAAATATTTAAATAACTGTGAGCATATACTGTTTACCTTCGAGGCATTCAGGACCACAATGAATGCATAGAGAATGTTAAAGAAATGCTATATTGCTTAATGACAGTGTTTATGAGGACAGGCAGATGTGATGGACAGATGGATGAACTAACAGAACTAAATGTATTATTAGCTGCTCAGACATTTGTTGAATGTCAGCCAGAACTACTGAAACATGGCAATTGACCATTCTTAAGCACATCCCATAGAGAGAACAACAACATATATAACACATTTTCTGTATTATTTTTGTTTAAGTTTCGGAGACAGAAAAATAATTGCAGAAACTCATACTAATCCCATTTTGAAAACAGCTCATTCACTTTTAAAGTGGCTATTTGAGTTAAAATTATCAGTAGATCATCTTCCTACTTTATTTAATATTGTTTTAAAAATATTTACATCATTTTCTCTGTTCTGTATATCAAGAAAAATAATAGATATTTTTGTAATGCCTCTCATTCAAATAGTTAAGAAGCATTTAAAATAAGCCATTTCTCCCCTCTAAAATTTATTTTACTCCTCACTGAAATGCAGCCACTGCAGATGGAATGCTGCAGCTGGCTGACAGTATTTACTGTAGGATTACTTGTAAATAAATCATCCTCAGGTTGACTTATTTGTTCCCTCATTTCTGTTATCCCAGCTGATGAAAAAATTAAACCAGTAACTAGATTTACAAAGAAATAGAAATATTATTTTGGCCCTGATTTCTTTTACATGAAACTGTACCTCACTAATACATTGAGGCTAATTGGAAATGGATGGTATCACCTCTGAAGGAGGTCGTGGTGTGAGGCACAGCATAACAGTGAGTAATGCTAGGGGAAAAGAATGATCTGCTTTCTAACGTGACAAGAATGATTTGCAGTTAATAATAGAAGGGGTAAAGGCCAGTCTTTTCGGTTACCCTTGACTTCACCTAGGACAAAATAAAAAATGACTTCAGTTGCTGTGAGCTACTTATCTTTTTTTCCCAGTCATTATTACTTAGTTATATCTTAGTGATAAAATCTGTCATTACTGACTTTATTGACATTAAAGTTGATTTATTTGCATGCCTGGTGAATAAAAACTACATTATATTAACTTTCAGATTGCTTGCATACTCAAGACAGTAAGTGCATCACTGATTTAATTGTTTTTGCTGGTGTACTTGCTCTCTAATCTGAATTTGAAAACGATATGGGGTCAAATTCATCCTTGGCATAAGTCCACTGACTTTAGTAGTAGTGGACTTAAATTTAATGGCAAACTCTGCCCTCAGCTATGCGACGGAAAAATTAAAAAATGATTTTTATATCTTTGCTTAAAAATATGCTCCTGAACTATTACTCTTCCTGTTACATTATTTGTTAGTAACATAGAAACTGAAGAGACTGAAGCCGAGTACTTTTTGTAAATGTTGGGGTAATGTCCTGCAAGTTGCTTAACACTTTGGAACTTTGGAAGTAATTTTCTCCTTCTGATTTTAGTAGACGAGTAGTATCCCAAGGAAAGAACTGCAATCTTTAGCTTCCAGACCTCCAAACAAATCCATGAGAGTGTATTCTGAACCACACTCATCTTTGTGGTTCTCTGAATGCCTTCACTCACAGAATCAGGAATCTAGATTTTTACAGCTAAAAATCTCTAGGATAAAATTGAGAAAATCAGAAGTTTGATTGTTCAAGTTCTAGCAGTTAAATGTAGAATTTGAGCCCACACCAGATACAATCCTTCTTGTGTATTATTATTGGGAGCAAAGAGTGAGGAAAGGTGGAGTAAAAGGGAGGGCTAAGCTTGAAATATACTTTCTTCACTTTTATTTCCTGGGCTAGATTGTCATCCATGATGCTGAGCAGCCAGATACTGCTACAGCCTCTGTTCCCAGGGCAAAAATGGTAACTTGTGTTGCACTGAATTGAAATTAGCATCAACCCAAAAAGATGATAGATTTCAGAAATAGATAAAAAAGGAACAAACTCTTGAAGGGATTAGGGAGTAGATTCATCTAAAAGTAATAACAATAGAAAATACTGAAAAGATGAATCATATGATTCAGAATTGGTGCATAGAAAAATGATAATACAAAATTAGCTACCAACAAGGAAATCAGTGGGTATAAATTTTTTTTTTCATCTTTGAAAATCAAGTTCTCTATTCAGTTTGTAAAATATAGACTCATTTGAATTTGTATTAGATATCCCAGATGAAAAATTTTAGCTTTAGCTTACTGTGGGAAAAAATATAAACATGGACCAAGAAAGTACAGGTTTGCTACAAAATAAATATATTAAAACCACCTAAGATTTTCATACCCAAATATTTCTGCAATGACATATTACAGAATAAAAAAAGTTAATTTTCTTTTTCTTTTTTTTTTCTTTTTTTTTTTTTTCCAGCAGTTTCCTAACAATTTCTGAAGAGTTCTTTAAAAAAGAGATGTTGATTCATAGTTATTCAATTACTTAATAAATTGGCTAGGAAAAATTATTTTCTTTGCAAGATTTAGTTTTTTCTCCTACTCTTGCACCAACCATATATTCTAAGATGCAGTTATTCAGACTACTCACATTTTGTTGGACTGTTAGTGTTAAAATGCAGCATTGAGCATCAGTAATTGAGAAGACTGTTATTTCCTGAATACAGACAAACAAAACCTAGGAATCATCTGTATCAGTGGTACTCAGAAGGCCACTGAGAAAATATACAAATAGAGATTCAAGCTCAATCATAACAGCTTTTTGAAAATTAGTTGAAATTTCAGATCTCAAAATGTATTATTCTGGTGGAAACAACAATATTTTAACCTTAATTAAAAATAGAATTTCTTAAGTATCTGTAAAGAGCAAATGCGAAATTTCATACAAAAATGCTTTTGAATTAGAACAGCATTGATTGTACTTGAATTCTACAGTGTTGAAAATTTGCAGTATTAAAAAACAAACACAGCCCAGTGACAGAAGACAAAAATACCTCTGCATTGCAGGGACAGATACTGAATTTCAATGCAGAACAAATTCTCACTGAATTTCACTGCAGTTTTTCCTCTTTGTAAGAACATTTCTTTACTCTTTAGTCAGTTTGATAAGATGAAGTTGGTTGAGATAGTAAAAAATGTCCTAACAAATTCCCTTTATTAATCCATCAATAAACATGTAAACTGACTTATCTCCTGAAGTAGCTTTCTTTTTCCTGTATTTCCCTCTTAACCATATTTATCTCCTTACACTATTCCCCTCCAATTTTAATCCTATTTAATAAGTTTTAATAAAACTTATTTATAATTGTTATAAAAGTGCAGTTTGTGTATGTGTGCTCTAGTAGACTAAAGGAATCTGCAGTCATTGAGTCTAAGCTTATTTTTATTTATTTTTATCATTTTAATGCCAAATAGCAGACCAAATTTGTAAATCTGAAGGAAAAAGGAGTATGTTATTTAATCCTTGCACACCTGAAGAAAGGAAAAATGTTTATTGTTCATAAATGTTTGTGTAGCCTATTTGTGAGATCCATGGTGATTCAGGGTCTGTAGTCACTCTCAGCAATGTTTTCCATGGAATCGTTATGCTTAGTTTAAGAAAGACTTTCTTAGTGCATAGTGAATATATTTCTGCCTGCAAATGCAGCAGTTTATATATATGTTTTTCCTAATCTCAATAGCAGCTGCAATGCGACAACAAGTTCCACGGGTCATGTGGAGAACATATCAAGAAACAAGGAATTTCTTGATATGACTTAAAATAGTTGCCTTTTAGCATTATTGGGTGAAACTGTCACTCTGAAAGGAATGTGTCCTGTTTGTTTCCAGGTAAACTGCAACAGATAAAAGGGCACAATAACACTATTTCGTTGAGCAAATTTTTAGCTAGAAAATGCTCTTTTTCAGCATAGTTGCCACCATTAGCTATGCATTTTTGCCAGCAATGAACAAGAGCCTGCATGCCATACTTGTAAAATTCTGCATGGCTTCCTAGTACATGTCTTCTACTTCATATTGCTGTTGCCACTGCTGAAATACAACTTCCACAACTTCAAGTGCTCATGCACACTGTTTGTTCTCCAGAAATGTTCAGCAAGTTTTGATGAATGTCAGCGGGTGCTATTTTTTCCATGTGGAAAAATTCAGTGCCACACCTTTGCTTCACGTGCACTTCTGTGTCAGATACTGTTTTGTCAGACTGTCCTTCTGCTGCCATCTGTCATACAGCAACAAAATGCAACAGAATATTGATGGGAAAGTTCAACATCTACTGCTGTTCCTCTACCATCTGCCTGTGATGTTGTGGGCCAACAGAATAAAACAGGAGACATTACTTTCAGAGCAGCCCTCATAGATTATTATGAGTCACTTAACTTCCAATATTTACAATGATTTTAAATTACTCTTTCTCTTTCATTTACATCTTAAAATTATGTTCCTAATCTTTTAAATCTTCCCTTTTATCTTCCTTAATATTCCTTTGTTTCTTGTAATAAAACTTGTAAAGGCACACAAAGAATCCGTAAAAATGTATACGTTTTCAATGCTCTGTTTCTTCAATGGAAATTATCATCTTATTTATTTGCAGTTCTTTTGTTTTCCTTTTCCTAACTTCATTGAAGAATTATATTATATGAATAGTCCTTCATAGCATCTCTTCTTTTTCTTACCGATTTCTGTTGATTTGTGAGATATCAACTTGCATAAACTAATGTAAAGTGACTGTATATGAAAGACTGTCTTTGCTTCTGCCATAGGAATTTCCTTGGTGTTACACCAGTTAATCACCTAGCCTTTTCACAATGAACCAAGGTTCATTGTTGCTACAGCTGGAAAGAAATGACAGTGTTTGAAAATAAAAGTTTAAATCTCTCCTGTCTGTATCAGGAATTGTTACGTCTATGGTGAATTAAGTAATCAAATCTGAGTGATTGAGCTCAACTGCTTCATACTTTTTTTAGCCTACTTAAGCAGGAGAAATTGATTTAGAAAGACAAATAGAAGGCCTTCTACAGGTAAGAATAATATACTATGAACAAGAATTGTTCTGCATTGTTGTGCTGTAAGAGTTTTTGGAGGTCCTTAAATGAATAAGTACCTTGCTAAGTAGTCTGATTTTAAGAAACAGTGAACACAAGCAGTATGCTTTGATGTTAGATGAAGTTGTAGCTGCATAGTAAAGGCAGGAGCCTATCATTTATTTGAGATATTAAGGTATGTCTAAGGAAACAATGTAGCGGAATATGGCTTTCAATGCTCTCTTCAGAACTTCAAGACATTGCTTTCAAACATGTTTAATGAAAATTTGTATTACAATTGATGTTATCAGTTATTTAAAGAGTAATGTGTTAAAGAGGGCCTACTTTAGGAATGATCTCTACTCAGGGACCAAAATTGTACAAAATATGTTATATATTATATTATATATGTTATATGTTATATATGTTAATATATATATATGTTTTATATATATAACATATATATATGTTATATATTATATATGTTAATATGTTAAAATATGTCTTTTGTATCTGTACAGATATATGCCAATTTCTGTTTGTTCTATAATATGGCAGGATTATAGAAGTTAATTATTTTAATACAAAAAAAAAAAAAAGTAAAAAAACTGTAAAAGCAGTCTGTTCTGAAAAAAATAATTCTTCTGCAAAATAAAAACCTTTAAAAATTAACATATATGTATTTAACATGTATTAGCAAAATTATATTTATTGCCTCAGCTGCTAAAACTCCAGGTGTAGTTCTGGTTATGGTAGGTAACTAAAAACAGAATTATCGTTCAGTCTGAACAGCTAATTTTAAAAGCAGTGGCAAATCTAAGTGTTTCTGTAGGAGATTGTTATATCAAATATACACTGTAAACAAGCAGGTTTCTTTCTGTCGTTACTACTCACCAATACTTCACCTATTCACTAAATCACTGAATCACAGACTTGTAGGAGCTGGAAGGTACCTCTGGAGATTGAGTTCAACCCCTCCACTAAAGCCGGCTTCCTGTGATAGGATGCACAAAAAAGTGCCTGGCAGGTTTTGAGTATTTCCATAGGAGACCTCACGACCTCTCCCAGCAGTTCTTCTGGTGTTGCAGGATGTTCAAACAAAGAGAATTCTGGGAATTTGATTTCCTTACAGCTCCTTCACTACTTTTCTGTTCTCTTATGTCAGGTAATTAAAATTGTAAGTTTCATTTTAGTTAAAGTCAGATTCACTTTTAAGTATGGTGTAGTGCAATATTTAGTTCTAACAACTGTAGCACAATTAAAAACAAAACACGTTTTATTGTGAAGTTGTAACAGTCTCTTAATAAACCTCCTAAGCTTAACAAAATCAATTTTCTGAAATCAAAATTTCCTTGAAAGTACTTTTAACTTTTGCCTGATTGAACTTTTATCATGGATCACAAATACACACAAAACCCGCAGCCAAAAAGCAAATAAATGGATAATCCTCACCCCACCCATGTTCTTCTAGATTCTGAGAATGAATAGAAAAAAGCATACATACTGGAGGGAGGTTTAGTTTTTCCCTTTGTCTTTCAGTTCAGAACAACTGTATGCATGAAATTACCCTACTGAAATAACAGTTCAATACTGCTTTTGCTGAGAAATGTGATGGAAGGGGAAAAGTTACCTCAAGTTTTATTTCTCTTGCTATTAACATATATACAGCAGAAAAAGGCAACTCGAATGACTGCTGTGTAATTTAGTTAAAAACTACAGATAAAGTACTTCCACACTAAAACTTGCTAAGATGCTTCTTCCAGGACTAAATTAATCAACATCTGTAGAGAACGTTGCAAAATAGGAACTTTGCTACTTTAGCAAAAATATTGGCTAATGTTTTTGTAAGCAACTGGAAAATAATATGCGTGGTATGAGAAAGTAAACAAATCAAAAGTGATAAGCATAAGAATTCATAATGGTTAAGATTTTTTTTTTTTAATGGGCATCTTATTTTAAAAACATATAAAACACATTTTTATTTATAATTCCATGCAGTAAGCTGGCATTTTCATAACTCATTCATCCACCAGAGGCTGCAATTCTACTTTCACAGCTGAAAGGTACCACATAAATTTAAGCTATTTATATGAATACAATGGCTTGAGGCATATTGATGTTTCAGATATACACATGGTAAAAACTACCAGGTATAGAAAGAAATTTGATATAGAAAGTACGTTAGACAGGTTTTAAGTTAAAATTTTGTATGAAAGATACTGTAATCAATTTCTTGCTATGCTCTTTCTTGAAGACATTATATTTACCAGAATTTCATGTAGTTCCTTCTGGAACAGAAGATGGTGTGGCCACTGGGAATGTTGTTAAATGTGGATTGCAACAGCATTCTGAAAGTTGAAAACATGCTGGTAGAATAGGAAACAAATACATAGCAGCTGTTGAATCACTATTTCTCTTTGATCAGGCTTCTCTCCAATTTATTTGCAAGAGAAAACAACAGCAACATTATTTCATTTATTACATGAATCAAAATTCAATCATTCAGATCTACTAGAAATTTTTGTGGCTTCATATGCAAGATTTTTCATACATATTATGCTGTAAGTTTCTCACAACAGGAACTGGTTTCACAAAGGACGTGAAGTTGAATATTGCAATGTTCTTCAACTCCTGATACTTGGAATTTAGATAACAAACCTATAAACATTTTATATATATTACTGAAGTAGGAGATACTTGCTCTTATCATCCAGTAAATACTGATGAAAGATAGCAGCAAGATACATAAACTACTTCTAAACTATTTCAGAAGTGCATGAGTTAGAGTTAAGAATATTAATGCCCACGTAGTGCAAATATATCTAATTCAGCACACAAAGCTAAAAGATTCATTGCTCAGAAACTAAAGCTAGATAGTTTTAAACCAGAAATAAATTTTACTTCAGTTCAATTGCACACCAAAGGTATGGTATTGAATTAGATTAAATTCTCCAATTTGTACTCTTCAAGAGTTGGTCTGGATAACAATTGTGCCTTGTTATTTATGTAGTATGCTTAGTAATTTTAGGCGTTGGAATATTTAATAAATAAACAACAACATACCCAGAGACTCCAGCAGTTAGGATAACAGTTCTCCATGACTTTCATGTAATAGAGACACCTGAAAATTTTAGGTCCAAAGGTATGTAATTTTGACAATTTGTTTCCTAATATTAACTGAGATTTATTTAGTTGCTTCTCTTAACAATGTTCTTTGTATTTCTTTTGATTTTTGGCTTGGGATTTTTGTTAAAATTGTGAGTTTTGAAGGACCACATGTAGTTATATAGTAATGAAGTGTTAAGACCCCAGTTGATGGGAATCTATATGAGATTATGAAATACTAGTGAAGGGTGCATGGAATATTCAGCTGCAGCTGGCTTTAATCAATTCTTTTCTGCTATAGACTTATTTTGGTAATCTTTGTATAATTATTGCAGAACTAACAACAGAGTCAAATATCAGTAATTGCTGTATGTTTTACCCGAGGACTTAAGATAATGAACAAAACAACACTTACGCTGTACAAGTAAATTGTCCCTCCAAGATCTTTGAATGACTTTCCAAGCCAAAAAAATTTCCTCCTTTGCAAGAAATCATCCGTGAAATTCAGACTTGGCAAGATTGGAATATGAATCTGATGGATCCAAAAGTTTCATCGAATCCTATCTCAGAATACTGTGTTCTGCCAGTCTCATATCAAAGATCATTGAATATATAACTAAAGCAGAGTTGATGTGATGTACAGCTTCAGCTGCGATGTTGCTGCAGAAAGAATTGGCTGCAGTCTGAGTTAAAATTTATGAAAATCTACAATGCTTACTAAAGTAGAAGGAGCTTTAGGTCAAGTGTTGGTTTATCAGATTTGGATGGATCTTCAGTGATGACTAGCAGTAAACTAACTAGCCAATTCAATACTATTAACTTTTTAACCTTGTACTTTTTCCCTTGCTAGAGATAAGCTTTAACCATGTAGAGCTCATCTCTTTGTTTTCCCTGTTTAGGCATAAGAAGGGAGACTTAAAATTCTAAATTATCAATATCTGGTGATATTGATGATGCAATATCTGGATGATCTTGCAATTGGCTAGATTTTATTTAACTTTAAAAAATCAAATCAGTGTGGAGCTAGGTTAGATATTACAAATAGTTATAGATGGGGGACAAAAACCTTATTTTTTCAATTTTGACACTTGTGTTGAGCAGTAGCTGAAGGGCACACAGACAGTGAAAACTGCTAATAGTCAATTACCACTATCCTACAAATCAGTAGTAATTCTGCCTATGTTGATTCTTCCAAATAAATTGCCGCACTGTTTGTTTACATGGTACAACCTGCAAGAAAACAAACTTGTAATCAGTTTAGGAGCTATTTTGTATTTGAAATACAGATAATTTATTTGAGAATTAAGAAATTCTGTAGTGTTTTGTCTCATCATACTTTCCATTGTAGGCTGGTTGATCCCAAATCTCCTACAGTGCAGTAGCTGCTGGCCTGACTTTTAAATTATTTTATTTTGGAGATGTTTCATCTTTGCTTGTGTATGTATATTATTATATATGTCCTGCCACACAAATTTTTGGTTAATTTTTGCTGCTTCTCACACATTATCAGCTAAATTGCTGCCCAGATGAATTTTCTGATGTGAGAATCACAGAATTGCAGGGGTTGGAAGGGACCTCTAGGGAGTATTGAATACAGCCCCCCTGCCAAAGCATGCTCCATACAGCAGATCACACAGGAAGACATCTAGATAAGTCTGGAATATCCCCAGTGATGGAGACTCCACAATCTTTTTGGTCAGCCTGTTCCAGTGCTCCATCTCTCAGACAGTAAAAAAGTTCTTCCTTGTGTTAATATGGAATTTCCTGTGCTCCACTTTCTGCCTATTGCTACTTGTTCTGCTGTGGCACCAAAATGTTCTTATACTGGCTGTTGTTCAGCGGCATATCGTATTTGACTAAGGGCCGTAATAATGTTCTCATAGTCAGTGTATCTGAGTAGTAAGCAATGAAACAAAAATGCAAAAGAAGTTTGTACTGCAGTAGTGAATAACTGCACAGACTGATCAATAACATAATGGGATAAGAAGTGATGAAACAGTGAGCTATAGTTCATGTAGATATGGCACCATATATGCAAATGGCTCCCAGAGGTGTTTTTCTCAAAAAAGTAGCCAAGATTGAAGTGGCATGGGTCCAGTCCCTCGTGTCTTCTTAAAGAAACCACAACTGTTCAGAAGCAGTAAAGCAGATGTTCAAAAGAATCATTAACAATCTAAATGTATGTGTGAGCAGATGTACTATTTCTACTACATGTAACTTTGGGGGAGAGGGATTTTAAAGAAAGTCAGTAACAAGTAGATCCATGTATGAATTACTCATATAATTATATTCAAAAGATAGAGCAAGGTTCTTTGCTTCAGTGACTGTGATTGAGATAAGAAGGAAAAATTATAAGAGGAGGTATTAGAGCAGCCATGCACAATTGACTTGGGACATATATACTAGATCAATGAGAGGCAAAGTGACTGTCAGGATAAGAGAAACTTGTTCCAAAACCTCAGTCCTGCTCTTCTTGGTGCATTTTACTAGAGCCACAGGAAATGTAGTGTGTTTAAATTTAAAGGAGTAAGTAAAATAACTAGAAAGGCATAGAAGAGTAGGAAAAACTGTTGTCCTGCTAAGTAACGAGTATAGTGACAGAAATGGTATAATTTCCATAATCCTCTCCAGATCTTTGCTGGTGTTGCCTGAGTATATGCTCATGCATGTGAAAAACAATCTTTTTGGAAACTGAATCTTACTCATGTTGTTACACTGATTGCAAGATAGAGAGCCATAGCTTGGTGAGCAATATTTTTTTTGGCTCAAACCACCTCTAAAATTGGCATTGAGGGTGTGTGGGAGACTTTTTTTTTTTTTTCCCCAAGAATGTGCCCGCAAAAAAATATTTATATTCTCCTTTTACTTTCCTGATTATTTTTTTTTCATATAATATGGGAATAGCAGTCATTAAGCAGTTATTTAGAAAAAAGCGAGAAACTCTCGGAATGAGTTTTAAGTATTAGTACTAGAATTCTAAAAGCCTTGTAACATTCTGACCTATATCTTCTTACAAACCGTCATATCCTACTTGGAGTAGTAATGGGCAATGAAGGACTAAATAAAAAAGTGGAACCAGTTAAATGACTCCATTTCCTATAACTCCCAAATACTATTTTCTGTGATTTGAATTTTCACAGGTTTTTTGGTAAGGAAAGTATGATTATTTAGCTAGCCATCTTTAAAAATTACTTGAAACCTGATATTTTTGTCACATGTTCTAAGATTTTTTACTACTTTTTAAAGACTGGCCTTTGTACTGATAATACTAGTTCTATAGTCTCATTCTCTCATCTATCTCTGCTTTTTGCTATATCTGTATGCAGCCAAAACACATTTGTGGGTTTTTTTTTAGTGTTAGAGGAATAAAGAACATAATTCCCTTCCTTAGTTAGTTGCCATATGCTGTTAATGTATGATAGGGTTAACAACTGCTTTTCCTCATATAGTGGATCGTGCACAACTGTCTGATGAACTCTGAAGGTGCTGAAATATTATGTAGGATGTTTTGACAGAATTACTGAGAGACCTGGAAGAGTTTTTATGATTCTCTCCTTTACTTCACCTGCTGCTTTTTCCAGCTTACCTGTACTTACTGGGAAATTCAAAAATAAAACAGTTTCCCCTTGAAAACATGACCACTATGGAGATGGCACCACCATCCACTCATGTAAGTGCATGAGATTTGCTAGTCCTCTCTTCTATCTGTGCTATTCACTGACTCACACAGTAATTCTTCTCTAACTCACTAAGAAGGATATGCATCTTTCTTCTGTCTCCTTCCAGCTACTACTGCATCAGATGAATTAAGCAAGTTATATCACAGTGCTTTTGAGTCAAACCACAGAGGAAAAAAAAGATGCATCAGGTAATGTAAAGCCCTCAGAGACAAGGCAGAGCACAGAACTTCATCAGACAGTGTGAAACTTCCTGAACATGTAATCATCCATATTATGCAACTCTACAATTAGTTCAGTACAACACCTAATGTGACTATGTACATTTAGGACCATAGTCTTGCAGTCATGTTTTACTGGTGCAGTGCATAATAACTTATCTGTACACATCCAGATAATATAAACTCTCTCTTCCCCTCTCTGTCTCTAGCTTTCACTAATTTAATATACCTTACAGAAACTTTTACATAAACAGAGGCTGAAAATATGTTTTCCAACAGTGTTATTTTCCATCTAGAAAAAAGAGATGTAATTTTCACCTTCATTGCTTAGAGCTGGTCATCATATTTCTACTTTAGGAAGTGCATCTGCTCTCTAAATTAATGTAATCAGTGCACTAAACAATGTAGTCCTGCATCTGATATATTGTGAGGTAAAACAGGGAACAAAACAAGAGACCAAAATAAAGCATCTCTGTGAGGTGCAGGGAATCAATTAGGTTCATTATCTATTTTACATTCTAGTCACTGCTTTTAAAGGAGTACATAATACCATGGCAACAGTTGGAGCTGCAGTTCTTTGTGGTATATAGTCATTGCTGATTCTTCAGCATTCCCTGAAAATTGATATAAAGAAGTTGCAGGAGTATACTGCCTACTATGCTGATTAAATGACAAGTTTGTAATTTACAAGTGCTGTATTGCCATGGGAAGGCAATCACACAGCTCAGTTTTCAAACTCAGGGGTTTTTGATACGTGCTGCATGATCTCTAGCTGGGCTGCAAACTAAGATTAAATTGAAAGGATAGCATGTAGATTTTAGAACATGGTGTTGACATTTACTAGCCAATCAAATTTTGCACCTTTCTGGTATGACAGCAGATGTTGACCTTTCAAGCTTTCTCTATCTGCTTTCATGCACTACCTGCAGAAATTAACATTAACTCTCTTCTTGCTCCTTGCTGCTATTAATGTCAGCTGGGAATTCAGCATCATGAATTCATTTACTGAACAGAGTGGAGACTATTTCATACTCCAATACTGAACAACTGCTCCTGGGAGCTGATATTTTTGGAAGCTGCTTCAACTACCTTTGTGGTTGAGGGATAGCTGGGAGCTATGGTGTAGAAAATGTCACCGGGAACAAGCACAGAAAAAGACAGTGGAGGACAGATTCAAGGAGAATCCTAGTGGCCAAACACTTGCAAATGGTATTGAATACAGAGAGTTTAAAGTCTAAGCCAAAACACTTAAAGCTATTCTGATGGTGTACAAAACTAGATGTGAGGTAGCAATGTCTCTTTGCCTTACTAAGAGATCTATTAAAATGTAAGCCTTCATAGTACACGGTTTGGTAACAAGAAGCTTCGGGGGATTGCAGAGTACTGCCTAGGGCTCTCTGATATTATACTTTGAGGGAAGTATTAACTTTTGTAGAGATGTCTCCAGCAGTCTAAGATTTTTGATATACAAAGGCGAACCTGAAAGTAATGCCTCTTATTTGTTTCCATAGAAACTAAAACAGATACGAAGAGCACAATAATGCTATTTGATAGTCTCAGCAACAAAACACTATTGTTCAACATAGTCACAATCATTAGCTATGCATTTTCAACAACAATAAACAAGAGCCTGCGTACTGCATTCCTAAGACTGTGCAGCAACGGGGGTTATCCACTGTCACTGTTGCCATTGCTGAAATGCACCACTACTACCTCACTCTGTTTACATCCACTGTGCAGTCTCCATCAACATTCAGCAAGCATCAGTGAATGTTAGTTGGTACCACCTTTTCTGCATGGAGGAATTCAATTCCATACCTTTGCATCATGTGTACTTCCATGTCAGATTCCCTTTTGTCAGATTGCCCTTCTGCTGCCATCTGTCACATAGCAATGAAACGTAGCAGAATATTGGCAAGGTTCTGTTTCTATAGCAGTACAACCACCAACAGCCTATGACATCGTGGGCCAACAGAATAAAGAAAGGAGACATTACTTTCATAGCACCCCTCTTAATATCAGCAAGTCATTGACTGTTCTATGTAAAAAAGCAACTAAAAACAAGAATATTTTCTGACTTGTATGAATGCAAAGTCTTATATCTGGGGAGGAACATTTCCATGCACTAGTACACACTGTACTGAAAGCATGGAAAGTAGCTTTGTAAAAAAGGAACTGGGATTTCTGCTAGACAAAAAAGTCCAATGGTGTTCTGACTTGCTTTAAGAAGAGCAGTACCATCAGTAATGCTTATCATAGGTTCCAGGCCACAGCTGGAATGCCATGTCCAGTGTGTGTGTTTCCTCAATATAAGTCAGCCATTGATATAGTGGAACAAGTTCAGTAAAAGGCTACTAAGATGATAAGTGTTTTGTACCATGTTGAACTAGAAGGAACTGACTCTTGTAAATGGTACTAAAGAAAAGTGGCAATGGAAAGAAACTGATATGCAAGAAATTCTACATAAACATAACTAAATATTTTTTACTATAAATGTGATCAAAATGGAAAAGTTGCTAAAGAAATTGGCGAGTCTACATTCCTGGAGATATCTGAAACCTAATTGGATATGATCTTTCTGTTGCTCTGAGAAGGAAGAGTGAACTAAATCATCCTGAGAAGTCTCTAATCCTACTCTAATATTCTGTGAAAAAAATGAATGATCAAAACTTGATCAACTGAATTGAAAATCTAAAGTTTCTCATCAGAATAGACTCACAGTGGACTCACAGTTAGCTTCCCCAAGTTGTCAGATAACCAAATAAACTTAGGGCACAAAACCCAAGAAGACACTGATCCTAGAAATAAGAGCCATTAACCAGCTACTACTATGTCCAGCCCTGCTTTCCTTTGGTGCCATTTGTCCCTACTAGCACTAAATATGTTCACCACATCAACAGAGAATGCATACTGCTGCTAAAAATGCTCAAAGAAACATTACAGGCACAAGTGTACAACAGTATTAGTTTCTTTTCACCACTAGCTCAAGAATTTGTGAAAAAAATAATTGTTTCAATGCTAGATCTGGTAGAAGAAGATCAGTTTGGAAGTTGCTATTTCCCTAAAGCCATCCTGATGGTTAACTGTCAAACTCTGACAGGAATCCTAAGACTTACTTAGCTCTACTGTCATATCACAGCAGTAATGTGTTGAGAAATCATTGGAGCCTGATTTGCATCTTAGTCTGCTGAAGGTATGCTTAACAGTAATTGAGTTCTTATTTCCTACAGGGGCGACTGGTGAGGATAGGATAGAATTTAAGAAAGGGGCAGTTATATTGATGATTAATTGGAACATTTATTCCTATATCAAAGACAAAGTTTTATGGATGTGATGTAAATGTACTTGCTTCAGAACAAAAGACAACTAAACAAATTAAACAGGAAAAGCTGACTTTTTGTGTCAGGGTTTCCCACTTTGCTCTTCTGCAACTTTATTTGTGAAACACCTGGGAAGGGTTTGTCAGGCAATGTATACCTGTCATGGGTTTATGATTTTTGGTTATCAGTATTCCATATCATAACATCATGTAGTACACTGGGTTAATGCTCAATTAGCTAGGGAGATAATGGTCTTCTACAAATCCTTGGATGAATAATTTAATTTATATACTATAATAATGTTTAAAAATTTCACATGAAAATAATTTTTAAAAATTTAATCTGAATATATTATTACTCACCAGTTATTTCAGGGAAGCACAAAGCTGGACTATATTACTGGTCAAAAACAAAGATTCATTTATGAGTACTGAGAAACACCGATCTACATTTCATTAACCATTAACATCTAATTTCTCTTAGCATTAAAGGGAAAGATCTAATGTTGTTTGATTTTAGTTTCCTACCTGTCCATCCTCAAACAGAATTAGTGCTTGTTTTCCAATTTTTAAGTGAGAGTGAATGTACTGAGTAGTTTGAACTGCTAACACTATGGGCAGAAAGACAAATAGATGTTTATTAGATACAACTACTGGTTATGTGACTAAGCAGGCTCTACAGCGCTTCCCAAACATGTGTTCTCCTGCTTTAGACACTTATACCATGAAAGGCCATACCTGAGGCACACACTGCCACATTATCCTCCTACAAACTGGGTTATGTAGGACTCCGCAGATACTTTCTTGCATGCTGGATTCCAAACATCAGCCATGATTGCTGTAGATTTTTAACATGCTGAGTCAGATTGCTAACTTATTCCCACATTTAAAATGAAATGTTAGAATATAAATATATAAATATTTATATTTATATATAAATATCTATATATTTCTATATAAATATATATATTTTCTATATAAATATATTTAGTAGGTGGGAATGCTCATATATTGCCAATGGTTGTTTGGTCTTTTAAGACCTGATGAACCACATGGTAGCTGCCTAATGCAGTAGCTAAAGAAACAGTATGATGTACAAGGCCTCAGGTGTCTTCTTTACTGTATTCTTATCCTTTCCATGTAATCCTTAAAATGACAGACTGTGTGGGCAACTAATATGTGCATCTATCCACTGCAGTTGAAATTAAAGGTTTTCTTAATGTAGGAGGAACAGGAAGATGTTTCTCTTGCTGTGCCATTCACATCTGTCAAATAACCCTGCAGCGGGTTCCTCTAAGGAGTTGGCAATCTCTACCAGGAGAAATAAATGCAAGCTGCAGAATGTTGTGTGTGAGAAGAAGCACTAGAACATTTAAAAGACCCTTAGCAACTGTGCAAAAAGGATTTATTTTCAACTATAATTACAGTTCTACTCCCTGCATTTATGATTCTAGCTAGTAGCACACCACTAAAAGAATACACCACTGTATCCTTACTATTCCAGTATGGGAGATTAAAGATAATATAACATACTAAAACTGTGATTTAAAAATATGAGGGACCTACAGAATTTTCTAGTAGTCTTTGTTAAACTGCCATCCCTCCTTTATAACACAAAATATAGCACATACATACCATTTGGTATTTTTTATACTTTTAATAATATTATTTCTTAACATATGCTATTGCATGATGAAGCTGGCAATCTGTCTTGGCTTTCTGAACTTGTTACAGTAAAAATTTAAGTCAGCCAAATTTTAAAACATTTTTTATTATAATTATTTTCTCTAACCATAAACAAAATACTGTCTTCGTTTCTCTTATCACTCTTTATTTTATGCTAATGATAAAAATTTCACTGAGTTATTTTTTAAAGTTTTATGTGTGTTAGATCTCATTGTTTGGATTCACTTTTTAGAGGCTAAGGCAGTATTAAGAGGAAATATTAATTTGCTTTTAAGAATGATTTTTTTTTTTTTTTTTTTTTTTTTTTTTTTTTTTTTGAGAATGAATTTTAGATTATATAGTAGTTCTATCAGTTATCAGTAAGTAGTCATGGTTGTTGAGTTCTGTGGGCCAC
The DNA here is from genome assembly GCF_023343835.1 of Lagopus muta. Classification (NCBI taxonomy): domain Eukaryota; kingdom Metazoa; phylum Chordata; class Aves; order Galliformes; family Phasianidae; genus Lagopus; species Lagopus muta. The sequence continues at coordinate 33,151,994 of NC_064438.1, read as the reverse complement.
AATATGTACCCTCTTCTAATTTGTACTTTTTGATTTTTGAGTTGGTAAATATTTATTTTGCTAAATATTTTGGATAATGACATTATTGCTTATGAATGCAATTACTTTCAAACACTTGTTTTAATGTAAAACAAAATTTGTTTAAATTGTTTTTTTTAATATATATATATAGTGCAATCTATCTTATAACAGATTTTGTAAATATTAAAAAAATCTTAACTAAATCATGCAAAAACTGTAAAGGTAAAGAGGTAGTTATAGAGTGGCTATGAGCTGTTTTTGAGTATACTGTTATGATTATGTAAGGTAGTAAAAGACACATCATTCCCTTGATACTTTAAGGTTAAATTGTGTCTTTATTCCACTTAGTGGAACTCAGTTTAGTGGAAAGCTGCTGATATTCAAGTTCATAAACCTTTGTCAGGACTGATGTAACTTACGTGGGAGATATCTATTTAAAGGCATATCCATCAGCTGCAATTTCTTTCCTCTATGACTATTTTCGCTCCCTCTCTCTCTCTCTCTTTTGTTTTGTTTTGTTTTGTTGTTGTTTAAAGAATGAAGATTCAAGACTGAGGAAAAAAATTAAGCACAACATTTTAACAAAACAGGGGTATCTATTAAGTATATTTACAACTTACTTATCAAAACATTAAGTCATAGCTATGTTTAAGTTGATCTGTTATGTAATAAAACTAATAAGACTTTTTGGAAGTACTCGCTGTACGCTGCAAAGAATTTCTCTTTCTCCCATGGTAACAATAACTTGATGACCGCACACTAAAAAAAGGAAACAGTTGCATTCCTGTCTAAAACTAAGTAAAACCAGAACACTTCTGCTCCATGAGTCATTGATCTCATCAATAGATTCACACTACTCAGAGAGACGCATTCTATTCACAACCTAGGAAAAATTTATTTATAAGTTAATTGTTGGGTTTGTTACACTTACTATTCTATCTCTTGCTAAGAAGGTATTTATTTTAGAAAAAAAAACAAAACAGTGATAATGCTTAAACATAGCTTTACGTTACAGCAGTATTTATTTCTCTAATAAAATAAACATTGTATTTATTTTTTCTCCCCACTCAAGTTCATTTTCCTTTCTTTGATTAAAATAGCTTCCCATTGTTTATGAAGACACAGATTAAGACTAAATTGTGTAATTGAAACATTGGCACTTCTATATCACTTTGATGGAATTCAGTAGAATTCTTTTATTCCTGTTGCTCTTCTGTCTTTCTCTTACATTTCTATTTAAAGAAATATAAATAGAAATGTTATTTCTGCGTCTTCAAAATGTCATGTACACAAAATTTTCTTCAAAGTGGAAAACTTTTTTTTTTTTTTTTTTCCAGAAAGAAAGAAAATAAACTCGACATCACTTGAAGCAATCCATCTTTTTTCATGTTTATGAAAATGACTATTGACAAAATTTTCATAGATTTCTTTGTGATCTTGATTTAGAAAGTCCTACATTAGAAAATATTTATTGCTTAAATTTAATGATGGAAAGTAGTCAATCTTTATATCATTCTACAATTATATCACACACTGAATAGGTTTCGTGTCAAAATCAGGTTTCCACATATATCATTTGATGCCAACTGTGATCTTAGAGATCTAGGAAAAGAAGAGCATTGTGATACTAGGAAAAGTGTTCTGAAGCCTTTCTCAAGAAGGGAAATATTAGTTCTGGCTAAAAAGGGGAAGAGATCTAAAGCTAGTTGCCCTGGGCTCCAAAATGTCCCAGAAGGTCCTCAGTTTCTGTGTTATTTCTAAATATGATCACATACCTCAATTATGTAAAATTATAGTAGGAGAGTTGTTTGCTCATAAATTTCAAATTGCTCACTTTTCTAATTAAAAATAAAAACATAATTTCAAACTATTTTGAAAGAAATATACATTATTTATTACTCTGGATATTATTTACATATTATTTTCTTATAAATAATTTTTTTTCTTTTCTTAATAAAATATTATTTTATTTTCTTTCTCGCTGATGTTCCATCTTACTTGGACACTCAACAGCGTACAACAGAAGGATTTGCTAGTATGTTTCACTCAGCAAAGAACATTGTTCTTAAAATGCCTGATGCATTAAATGTATTAATAGCTTTTTCATGGCCTTTTCCACACTCTTGTGTGTTTCTTTCTTTATTATGTTTTTAAAATGTATTATTCTGAAATGAAAAATACTAATAAACTTAAAAAAATACTAAATTTTGCATCCACTATAGTTTTTTTATTCAAATGTTCTTAAGTGCGTAGATGGATTCTGTAATAAAACCTGTGGCATTTCCAGTCCAATAAATTTTGTACAGTTTTTCAGTCTCTTGAAAATAAAACAAACTTTTAATTTAAGTTACAGTCAGAAGTATTGTAGAAACTAAAATCCATGATCCTAAAGGGACCACAATGGATATTTCTTGATTTTCTCATGGGCATAGATAGCTAATTAAACATTAGAGTCTGAAGCTGTGATTTGTATCTATGTCAGTAAGAAGGTAATTTGTGCTTCTTCCTATTATGTTTTTCTGTGGGTGGTGGTTTGCTTTTTGTGTTTTTTGTTTGTTTGTTTTTTGTTTTGTCTTCATTTGACATTAGATTTCTACAGAGAGAAATATTTGGAAATCATGAAGTCAAAACTCAGATTTTCTCTCTGAACACAAGTGATATTATAGAAGACAACTGGACATAAACTTTTACAGAATGGATGACAATTACCCTAACTGCTATAATTGAATGTGATGAAAGTTGTGGGGCTGTAATCCCTCAGGCAAATTACAATTCAGACTCTCAGTGACTGGAATTGTAATTGCTGCTTTGTGATTCGAAAGCCAAGTGATATCTCTTTCAGATTTGCCTGTTTATTTACTTATTTATTTACTTTAATGTGAAGCTGCTCTAATTTCTATTCTTACAGGCGTGTACTCTTCATCAGTTTTGACAGCTAGCATCTACAAGATTCATTGCACATCACTGAGGTGCTGTCAACGGTTTATGGGCTGGTCCGGCCCAGTTCCATGACCAGCAGGGCGGAGGGATCCGCGCCTCTGGGAAAGGGGAAGCAGGGGACCCCAAAATACTTGAAAACAACAGCACTGATCTGAGGTGAAACAAATGATTTTACTAAATATAGTATTAGTAAAATACAATGAGAGAGAGAGAGAGAGAGAGAGTCTGTTTGAATTGTATAGACCTCACCACAATGCTGGGGTGAGAAGTGCAGTCCAGTTGTACAGACGGCATCAATTAGAGAATCAGGGAGTGATCAACAAAACTCACTCGCCCTTTAACAGCCCCATATGGCCAGTGCGTAAAGCCAGTGGAGAATGGAGGCTGACGGTGGACTACCGTGGCCTGAATGAAGTCACACCCTCATTGAGTGCTGCTGTGCCAGACATGTTAGAACTAGACCTCACCACAATGCTGGGGTGAGAAGTGCAGTCCAGTTGTACAGACGGCGAAGCGCAGGCGGCGAAGTGCAGGCGGCGAAGCGCAGATAGCGAAGCGCAGACAGCGAAGCGCAGACAGCGAAGAGCAGGCGAAGAAGAAGGATCAGGTGACCTTGCTTGGAGTTCTATCCCCTTGCTGACCGCAAAGTCTCCTGGGGAAAAGTAGTTCTTCTCCGACGGACGAACATTCGGCAGATATCAAACCCCACCCCCAATGCATTACATGATGTTATGGTGTGGAATACTGATGACCAAAAATCATAAAACCATGACAGGTGCTTAAGATAGTGACCGGAGCACCCTAAATTTCCTGGACAGTCAGTGGAATGAAAATTTCCTTCAAAAGCCTGTCTTCCTAATCTGCTTTTTTTCCTCTATTGAACATACAAGAAGATTATATTAGATACTTCATTAACAAAAGTGTGGAATGTGTAAGAACTTTGATGTGTGCTTCAAATCAGTTTTCCAGTTAGAAGTTTATTCATGCCCTTGGGTTTGATGTTCCCCATTAAGTGGTGTTTGCTTGTGTGATTATTTTGTTACAGCTATGTTTAGAACTGCTGGATTTGGAAGTTACCAGTGAAAAATGATATGTGGTCTGGCAAACACTTTGTCTACAGAGAATGAAAGTCATGAAAGTCAAAGCCACAGGAATAATATAAACATCTAGAAACTATTAGAAATTAGCATGGATTGGGATAAGGAGCAGTGTAATTACAAGAAAGAACAAAGGCCGCATAAAAAAAAAACAAAAACAGAAAATAATTATTCTCTGCTTCCCGTCAACAAGTGATGCTCAGCCACCACTTGGTAAGCAGTGCCTCAGTATGCATATAGAAGTTGTTTGGGAAGACAAATATTTTCATAGAAAGAGTTCTCCTTTCCTCTTCCCCATCTTTTTGAAAGAGCCTACTTTGGCAGGAGGTTGGACTCGATGATCTCTGCAGGTTCCTTCCAACCCCTACAATTCTGTGACTTTGTGATCTTTTCTTGCTGTATGTGATGTCATATGGTATGGAATATTCTTTTGGTTGGCCTAGATCAACTGTTCTGGCAATGTCACCTCCTCAACTCTTTTTTACCACCAGCCTACTGGCTTTTTAAGGATTAGAGAAACAGCATTAATGCTACTCTAGCTATAAGTGCACAGCTCTATATAGATTCCTGCAGGGAAAGTCAATTCCATCCTAGCCAGATCTGGTATATCAATATATTGGGAGATTTTACAAAATTGTGATTTCGGAAACATAAACAATGGACTAAGCAGCAGATTTAAATCCTAGAATGGAAGAAAAAAGGGAATATTTTAAGTGTTTTATCCTGGAAAATGTCAGAGAACCATAGAATGGCATATGGATATAGACAGGATATCACAGAGGCAAATCACACATTATAAGAAGGTTGTAAATATTTTGCAATTGTCAGTATTTAATTACTGTTTTATTTTTTTTGGTGTGTGAAGGAGATAAGGAGTATTGGAGAGTATTTGAAAAGATTTCAGAACACAATTCTTGGATTTTATTTCACTCTCAATTTCTGACCTTCTCTTACACATTTTTTTAATGATCATTAAACCCTTTTTTTCTTTTAAACCATTAAACTATAGGTTATATATTATGAGATTATATTATTGTTGCCAGTACTGCAAGAGAGAGGTCCAACAAAAAAAAACCCAATTCAGAGCACTTTCAATAGAGCTTGAACATGGACTAAGAAGACCAATACATTCATTGGCAGGAAGTCAACAAATTTGAACTGAAGATGGAAGAAGATGATTTTAAAAATTCCTTTCAACACAAACCATTTTATGATTCCATAATTTTTCAGTTCTACTAAAACCAGTAACTCTGTTTTGAGATTACTGCCACTCATTTCTTGAATTTGATGATAATTAACTGTGCCCATGTTGAAGAACAGCAGAAATTGTTTTACTTGCTCTGTTTCCATGCTCATAGAAGGACAAGAAAATGCATGTTCATCACTGTAAATTTAGCAAATTATCAGAAGGTCAAATGGTTAATGATATTATAGGGTTGCTTTTTAACACTTAGCAAAAGTAAAATTGTTTCTGTTCTAAAGGCAGTCTAATTCACTATAATTGACATTGAAATATTATCTCCCACTAATTTGGTATAAACTGTTTAACTGCTGAGTTTCATATTCAAAGCCAAACTCTTCATTTACATTTGTATGTTGGGACATAATTTGATTTACCATTTCTCCTGTTTTCCACAAAATGTGCTAATGAGATGTATAAAATTTATGAATGCATATTCAAAAAGCCAAAGAACAGATCTGAAGAATCTCTGTTTGGCTGAACTAAGCAGGGCATATCTATCTCTGTTGAAAAGATGTCATTTCCCATATGAGCTGTGCTAATGCAGTACTTGTAATTCTAAGCTTCTTTTTGCTGTGCAGTTGGTCAGCCTACTAAACCATCAAAAGACCAGCCTATGTCATGGCATTTTCAAGGCTCTCATCATCCAATCAAGTTAAAAATACACACAGACACACAGACACACACACACACACAAAAAAAAAAAGCCACAAGTTTTTCCTACATTACAATACTCCTGCTTCTACCCCAGATGGAGATGAAACTAAAGTGTGATTTCAAAAATGGCATAGAAAATGTGTGACAGACAGAAATGACAAGGCTTTGTCTACAGCTAGTGATACAATAAAGTGAAGTGACTTCCCATTGTCCCTAAGCAATACGTGCAGGGCAAGCTATATTAAATTGCTTGAACATATTCACTGAGCTCAAATAGACCTTCAGCAGTGAAGACTCATATAATCTGCACTTGTCATAATCTCTCAGTCTGTGCGCCAACTGCATGCATGCTTTTATATGTGTGTGTGTGTGTGTATTTTTTCCCCTATGGTTCTGACATCTGTGAATCCAGGAAGCCAAATGTAATGATAAAAAAATGACTCAGTCATCCAGACTGCAATAGCACTACCCTGGGCAAGTGTTACCCCTTTCAACGTTTTCAGTTCAGAACAGAATATATCATAAAAAAGTCTTAGTTTTACATAAGTAAACTTCTTAAGTAGATGGAAGATATGACAATGCTAAGTTAGGAAATAAGGGATTTTGATGACACACTTGTCGCAATTCTTGGGAAATATGGCAAATTTTGAGAAGTTGTTATACAAAGTTTAGTCTGTTATTCCATGGAAATAGAGTGCATGAAGATGTTTATGTATTTGGTTTTGTTTGTTGACTAAAGATATTAGATGATGTCTTCTAAAATTTTAGCCTCTGTGAGAAAGAACAGATCCTTCTGGCTGTATTTTTATAATGAATTTGCCACTCTTTCTTTTAGTAATCTATTAAATTTTGGTTTACACAGAGATATATGTCTGCACAGCTATAATACAATTAGTAATTGGAAGTATCTCCTGTGAAGTTATTTTCTTACTCTTTGTAGTATGCTGACCTTGAAATATAGCGTCATTTTCTTTTAGTTATAGCAAAGTAAAATTGTAATTGTTGTACAAAAGTAAATCAAATGATATTTATAAATGACACTTAAAAAAACAAAATTACAAAGACACATGAATATTTGTTTTAGTCTGTATATCTTAAGGGCCTGTAGATGTAAATGCAAATATTGTTACTGCCTGGCCTGTACTTGCTGAATAGCATGTAGCTAGGAGTGTGTGGCTCTCGTTCCTGTCTAGTTATGCAATGAAATAGAAAGTTATTAAAAAGCATCTTGGTTCTGAGACCATAAAGATTACTAAAACATTCAAATTGCATAGAGATAAGTGAATAAAGAACTACTGATAATAATACCAGATAAGACATATAGAAAACATTTCTTGAACTTACTTTGTCAGGTAGATAACTCATTCTGTTTCAGGGAATATTTGTCTGCAGTTGTCTCAGATCCAAAAGACACATAAGGTTTCCATAAGTAAATCTAAAAATGGCATCTATTTGTAAATATGGCGATATGGAAATGCATGCAAACTCTGCTAGTTCTTCTACTGAACCACTGAAATTTTCTTAGCTGACAGCATAACCAACTAATTCCCTCCAAGTCACTTCCATCTTTCAGTGTTCAACTTACCATCTGTTCACTCTTACCTACAGCCACCTAAACAAATGAAAGACATGAAGACAATTGCTTTTTGCTGTTCTAAGCATTTATATATACATACAACAAACCTTTCAAACAAGTTTCAGAAAATGAAATGAAGCAAATTACATAGAATTTCATGGGGAAACGTAATATTATATTAATCCAGTTCACAGTGCTGATTTGTGTAGTTTTTGCCATTATAATTTGTTTTACTATTTTAATGTAGGATATCAGGATGAGTATAGAAAGGAAAGAAGACAGGATACTTATGCCATATGCAAGTAACTTTTTGACTACACAGAGCTCCAGCATACAGCCAAAGACATGGCTGTCAAAACTCTGGAAAGAACACTGGTTTTGTGCTCCTGATGGTTTGTTACCAACCACCTCATCAACAGGATGCAGAAGATGAGGGCTGGCAGCTAGAGAACTTCTAGTAAAGGTTGAAAACATTAAGACTGAAACACTTGGTGCCTTTTTGCCTCACATTTCAGTAGCAAAATCTTGCAGATTCCCATGCATGCAAGACTATGTTGAGGAGGAGAGCTGTAACTAGTAGTAACAACTACAACCATTTGGAGATCTCCCAGTAAATTTAGATATATTGAAATCCAGGATGATGTTGGATGATGCTCAACCTGGATGGTGCTAGACTGTCATGTTAAGGTTATTGTTATGAGAAGAGGTTTCTGATAGTTGCAAAACCTAACATATTCATTCTCCCATAGTGCAAATCTGGATTTTTCCAGATATTCTATAAGTATACACTGAGGACTTAAACTAGGTCACCCTATTGCCACTGTAGAAATCTTAATCACAGAAATATCATAGAACCATAGAATGGCCTGAGAGATTCTGTGACCTTGAAGATCATCTACTTTCAATTCCCCTGCTATATGCAGAGTCACCAACCACTAGACCAGGCTGCCTGGAGTCACATCCAGCCTTGCCTTGAACGCCTCCAGGGATGGAGCATCCACAACCTCCTTAGGTAACCTGTTCCAGTGTATCACCACCCTCTGTGTGAAAAAACTTCCTCCTAATATCTAACCTAAATCTCCCCTGTCTTAGTTTAAAACCAGTTGCCCTTGTTCTATCACCATCAACCCACGCAAACAGGCATTCCTCCTCCTCTTTATATGCTCCCTTCAAGTACTGAAGGCCACAATGAGGTCTCCTTCTCTTCTTGAAGCTAAACAAGCCGAATTCCCTCAACCTTTCTTCATAAGAGAAGTGCTCCAGCCCTCTGATCATGTTAGTGGCCATCCTCTGGACACGTTCCTAGAGCTCTGCATCTTTCTTGTGCTGGGGGCCCCAGGCCTGGACTCCAGATGGGGCTTCAAAAGAGCTGAGTAGAGGGGGACAATCACCTCCCTCTCCTTGCTGGCCACCCCTTTTTTATTGTGGCCCAGGATATAGTTGACCTTCTGGGCTGCAAGCACACACTGGTGGCTTACATCCAGCTTCTCACCCACCAGGACCCCCAAGTTCTTCTCTACAGGGCTGCTCTCAAGGAATTCTTCCCCCAGTCTATATAAATACACTAGCACAAATTAGGCAGTTGAGTTTCCCACATCTGGGGAAATCACAGGAGTCATCAAACCAGAGTGCAGGGGATGAGCCTCACCCTGGGAAAACCACCTGCCTGATCATGGTGTCTCCTCTGCCAGGTAAGTATCCTGCCTTACCACAATGGTGATATCACAATGGGTTAAATGTTCTTATAACTATAGTGGTTGTATGAGAAGTTATTTCTGTATGGATGTATTTCTTACAATGGGAAATTGCATACACTTAGACATTTGAAATGAACATGACAGGAAATGAGGAAACAACATAATGTCAACTAAATTCTTATTTCTCTGAAATGATAACTAGCATGTATACAAAAGCAAGAATGGAAAATTAGCATTTTCTGAAATCTTCCTTTGGGATTATGTGTTATCTCATGCCTCATATAAATGAGGTATATAAGCATGACAGAGCACAGTGACATCAACTGGGAGCAAGCTATGAAAAGAAAACTATTCTTTGATATAATAAATCATTTTGCTCCTGTTGCTGTTTTCTCAATGAGAATTTAGTCTCAATCAAAGTGTAGCATAAATATGAAGTCATAGCTTGAAAAAGTGATTGAACACCTGGTGGTAAGGCAGGGCCAACTCGGGGGAGCTCAGGTGCATGAAAAGCACCTGAGTGACTGGAAGGAGTAGAGTCAGAATCCACCCCTTTGCAGACTTCATTGATGCATTTGCGATGGAAGCAAGAGTATCCTGTTGGAGATTCTTGTGTGCCTGAGGCCTTCTAAAGGTAAGCAGATTCTTTCTTTTGTTTTATTGCCTGTGTCTGCTGCATTTGAGTGTGTCTTCAGTCACTGTAGCATGGGACTTTGCTGTTCTGCTGTCATAGCTCTGCTTTCCATTGTGTTACAGCATTACACAGAGCAATGATGTTTTCAGTAGCAATTATCTGTGTATCACTTAGAGTTGGCAAATATATTTCTAATGCTTCAAGCAAACTTACACATTACAGAACATTCTTTAGTAAATGTGAAATCACTTCCCAAAGGAGGTTAGGATTATCTTCATTCAAAGATAAGGGTAATTTGTGTATTGAGATTATGTAACTTATTTCTGCTTATATGGCAGGATTGAAAAGGAAAGCTTGAGCTTTTTCTTGACTATTTTATGGTGAACATAGATACTTTATCTGAGGTTATAAAAATCTCTTTTCTGTAAAACGTGGTGTCTACTTTTGCATCTTAGAAATAGAATTAACTTCAAATATACATCAAAATAACTGTGTATGTGAATTTGTTAACTTTCAAACTCATTTCCTTCCATTTTAATTTATTTTGTGAAACCTTATAAAATTAGGCAGTAAAGCTCAGATGTTCTGTGTCCTCTGCCAGCTTCTAGTGCACTCCTATCCTACTCCCTGGGGAGGGCAGTGTGAGAAGCAGAAAAGGAATTGATGTTGTGTGAACGCTGCTTAGGAATAGGTGTGTTATTAACACTGTTGTCATTGCAAATCCAAAGCAGAGCGTTGTGTGAGCTACTGTGAAGAAAACTAACTCAATCCCAGCCAAAACCAGAATAGGAATCAGCTAGATTGTACAGAATGAGATTTTTTTGGGTGTTGGGGGGGGAGGGGGGGAATATTTCTCCCGGGAAAAAAAATCCTTGGAGTCATTTAAAAAAAAAGAAAAAAGAAAATTGATATCTCTGCTAAAAATTGGACTATTCCAGTTGAATAGTTTTCTTTATCTTGTTCTTTATTGTATATACAATCTTTATTGTATATACAATCTTTATTGTATATACAATCTTTATTGTATCTAAAAAAGATACAATAGTATCTTTTTTTTTCTGCTTCTTGCGTAATAAATATAATAAAACAGTATCACTTAATCACTGTATACATATAAACATACATGTACACATACTTGCACTCTCTGGATATTCATACATTTTGAAATGTAGAAGGCATTGAGATCTACCAGTATGTTTATGACTATTTTAAACAACTATGAATTATTTTAAAATATATCAACATGTTTAGTTATCATTGTGAGTGAATTGAAAAGTGAAAACTTCTGTAGTGCTTCACTGAGATTTGGACTGGGCTTTATTCATCTAATTTAATTAATAATGGAGTATCTATTTTTATTATTCCGTTTTTATTTTTAAAGATGAGTAAAAGACTTTTTTTTTTTTTTTCTTATTAGTATTCTGCTTTGTATTTCCATTAGAGTATTTGGTATAAACATTTTTCCGTTCCCGTTTTTTCTAGGAGAGATTTCCTACTTTGTAAATAACATTATTTTTTGCTCAATATATTGGCTTTAAGGCCAAATGAACAGTGCAGGGAAATAAATGCACATCATTTGTCTTTCTCAGTGACAAACAGTTAATATGAAAAATTACCTTTTTTTTCTTGGACAAGACAAATTTTGCATTTATTTTACTTCCCTAAACATGTTGTTTTAAATTGAAAACAGTTGTATCTTAGTGTAGTGACAGATGTCTTCCATTGGGTCATATGACCCCTGAGTGCAAGCAATCTGTACATGCACTACATTTTCCTAAGGACTCTATATTATTGTTCCTTCATTGCTGAGAACAGTATGTGTCCTGGCAGCAGTTTTATATGCAGTATTCATTCAGATGAAACATCAGGACATTATACCTCTGTCAGTTTTGTACTGGATGAAGACATTTTACAAATCTACTGTGTCTGATTGTGTAGTCTTTTCAAATAAATTTACCTGGCATTTCACCTCTCTGAATTATATTGTACCAGACTAAGGGCAAAGGACTGACTTAAAACATCTTCTGCTTGTGCTTCTTAGTAAATACAGAAAGGCTACATTATATTATATTTCATCAGAGACTCTGCTCCATCCAGTTTATGCTTTATGCTTTGGTGTATGAGACTTATAAGGAACGTGGAAGAAATCTGTGGATTTTAGTCCTCGAACTTCCCAGATTAACAAACTACTGAAATTCCAGATTGTTTCAACCTTTACAAGGTAGTGCCCTGCCATTCCTGCACTGAACTCTGCATAGTTTAAACAGTGAGCTTACAGATTCAGTTATGTCTCAGCTGTTAATAAAAACAAGTAGTTCCATAATTCATTTTATTGAAAGTGATTTTGAGCTAATGACTTATTTAGATTTTTTGGATTAGCTGATACATTCAGTTTTAGATCTGTGTAGGAGCTTATATTTGAAAATGAATGCTCCTTGTTCTGTCTCATTTTATAAAATGAAGAGGAATTAATATCATTAGTTCCTATGTACTTAGAATACACCTGGCAAAGCTCAGCCGTGAGACATTCATGTTTCTTTCAGTGAGTTACTCTGTTGCTGTATGTTCTTAATAAATAATTAAAAAGAAAAAATAAAAATAAAAAAGCCCCAAAGCAAGTCATAAATATGCACAATGCAAAAAGTTTCTTCACAGCAGTCCACTTCAATTACCAATTCCTAACCTTTTTTTCCCCCTCACACAGTTTCTTCTGTACTTTCTTCTTCTTTCACTGCGTGTGACATACAGCAATATAAGCATGCATGCAGAGAGATCTAAAGAAAAACGAGAATGCCTTTGGTTATTATTTTTTTAAATGTACAGCTAGAACAATTGTGGAGTGATTGATGCAAGAATTTTTTTCTAGGACAAAAAGACTGTATGCTTGCTAGAGAATCATCTGTATCTTGCCCAGAAACATTTGAGAAAAGGAGATATCTGTGACAAGGTTGTATTCAGACTTTGTGGGTTCCAGAGATCTGAAACTATATTTTTAAAGTCTCACAGAATTACATTAGCAGCCTAAACTTTATACAAGGAGATGCATGGGAGAAATCTAAAATTGCCATACCTCTTGACTGCTCTTAAACTCTGTTCTGGCTTCAAGAAGCTGCAATATTTGCCAGCAATAGTTTTATCTCTTAGTGTGAAAGGAAGACACTGTTGTAAGAACAAATCTGAAGAAAAAATTGAAAATCTCCTGGCTAATTACAAAAACAGTCTTAGAAACCAAATAATATTAATTTCCCTATCTGAGAGACATTTTCAAACACTTGGTGTACCTCTATATTTAAAGAGAGAAAAATTTCTTTGTTACTAAATTTTCTCTAATATTATGATTATCTCAAAAATTACTGAAATGTTTGGAAGATTTCATTTCAGATGCATTTTCAGAAATGTTGGTTTATTACTGAGTATCTTTCCATCTCTCCATCTAAGATGGAGAGGAAGAGATTACCCTGTCCACCACTTCTGTCTGCATAGTTTGTAGGCATCAAAGACTTTGACTCGTATGTGGAATAAATTGGTTTGGGACAGTCTAACTGGTTTCCATTCCTTCGATGTGTGTTTCTTCCTCCTGCCAAGCACGTTGTATATTACAGTTAGTGCCAATTTATGTTTGCATAGCAGTCTATAAACTATGATGGTTCATCAGCATCCATGCCTCTCACAGTCAGCTCAGACATGCCTGCTGTGGAAGTGTAAATTTATGACAGAGAAGTGGGATGCAGAACTGGGGATGGTAACCACTGCAGCTAGAAAAAATCAAGCCAAAGTTGTAAATGAGTCAACATTCATAGCTAGAACAGAACACCTCCTAAACTTTGCTGTAACTGGCATGTTTTGCTCAGAAAACAGATGATGCCTTGTAGAGTTTTTTTTTTTCTTTTTTTTCTGTAGATGCAACAGGGATAGATAGCTATATTCAGCAACAGTGCAGTGCATGCACTGCTTTATATTCTTGAACTTCGGTGCATGTAAGGTTAGCTGACTTGCCAATGACTTGCTCATATCACAATTTTCTTTTCTGCTAATTTTTGAATTTAAATTCAGTTCCTGTCTAGGCACCCAGTAGATATGTAAGAGAAGGAAAAGCAAAACTTCATGGACTGCTAACAGAAAATTCTTAAAAGATGAAATAAGAATGATGAACCAGTAAGTAAGAATATAATAAGGACAAACAAATAAATGTTCAGAGATTGAGTTCTCTATTGCGAATTTCTTCTTCCTGAGAACAAAGCTGAGATTGCTTCCAACATAAGAACAAGAAAATGGAATTTGTTTCATCTGTTTTCTCAGTAAAAGTTTGAAGAATTAAAAACAAAATATCTGTGTTAGAAAAAGTTAAGAAATATATTCATTAATTCCAAAAATTATAATAAGTGGGACATGAAATACACTTACCAAACTAATATGTCACTATTTTTTATTCACAAAACAAGATAGAGATTTGGAGATACTAATGTATTTTAAGAAAACTTAAATCCAATGAAAGAGAACTTTCTGCTGTTTTATCAAATTTAAAGTAAAATGACCAGAATAAACATGCTTATGTTCTATGACTAACATACAACTCTACTGACACTATTAGAAAATATAAGTACATGTGTAAGGTTTTGATCTGCTGACTTTCAGGAGGTGCTAAAGACCATAAGTCCTCTTGAAGTAGAAGTGGCATCTCTATGGCGTGGCGAGTTAGTGATTATTAGTAAGAAGGAAATCTTTCTAGCCTTGTGATAGGAGTGATAGATATAGTGTCCATATCTGGTCTGAACTTTGAAAGTATTGTTTGAATTCCATCTGAAATGGCAATGAAAATAAGACATTTTTTCTTTGAAATAATTTCCTTTCATTTGCTTATTCATAAAACAAAATGCATGGTACTGCACAAATAGAAGTAACTAAAGAAAGATATGCTTTTTCTTATTTAAAAAATTAAAATAGAAAAAATTTGATATCTAGCTGTAAAATTCCACTACTGTAAATGTGTGCCTATTTCTGGGGAATATAAAATCTGTAGAGACATCTAATAACTAAATACACTTCCAGTCAAATAGATTATTGGAATGTTGTTAGAGAAATAGATATTTCATTAAATCTCCTGACAGGACTCTCATAACTGTGTTCACTATATACATATATTCAATACCTTTATTGAATATTATTATTATTCCAAAGCTATCTGTAAAATACATGTGGAATTAACTGGTATTACACTGAAAACATAGTCTGGACATGCAAAGATCTTCAGGACAGTGTAATGATCAGTATGCTTAGTCTCTGATAGTTTATGTTAACTTCACTCTGAATAATTCCTTTCAAACTTTAATGCAATATGAAGGCACTAAATGGATTTTATGGAATAAGAGCTTGATAATATATCCTGCTGAAGGGATTTCCTGCTCCAGTCTGCAGCTCCTTCCCTTAAACAACGTTAGTTTTTCCTCAGATCTGCTAGGAGACTTGTTTGAATGACCTGTTTCTGTTGAATGAAAAGTTAGTTGAATGAACAGTTTTGCTAAAAGTATTCATTTTTTACAGAAACAAGTAAGTATTTGCAGTGCAGCTTAGGAGATAGATTGGGAAGCATGGAAGCCTCCCAGTGGATGTAGTGATAAGCAGCTGGCATGGTGAAAGCTTCCACTGACACAGCTGCAGCGGGAAGATGATGTGTGATCTAGCCTTGAGTGTAAGAAAGTCACAAGTCAGAGTGGCAAATCAGACAAAACCGAATCTGCTTTATTCTTTCCGGGAAAGAGAACACCTTCATTCAGTATCTAATGAAGATACTATGCAAAAATGAAGTTTGTCACCATAAGTTGGGAGTTAAGGATTTTATTTAAGTAACAACTTTTTTTGTAAAGGTAGAAGATAGCTTAAATATCATCAAGCCTCATTTCTTGTAGGCAATATGTCTTTTAACAGTAATTATTTGAGGGAAACAGCTCTGCCAAGTTCACATATCATTTGGGAATCTGACTTGCACAATCTTGAAAATGCTCACTTGATCTTACGCGAAGTCTGGGACACATATCTGAAAAAAAAAAAATACCATAAATTGTTTCTTTTTATTAAGGATTTACTTTAGCATTTTCTGAATTCAGATTTCCTTTGCAAAAGTTTTTGCAGAAAGTTCAAAATGTGCAAATATTTTCAATGTTCATATATAAAAAGAGCTTTCAGCTTCACAGTTGATATTTCATCATTGAAACATAGAGGTTAAAGCTGAAGAATGAATCTGATTAATTGAGCATATTTTATTTCTTATATTGAACAAGACAGTGTTAAACTATCCTGCTGTTTTAAGGCCTCCGTAGTACCATTGCACGGTAAGGTATGTTACTGGCTCTAGGATTTTCTGGCATTTGCCAAAGTAAAATAGAGGTGTTCATGCAGGTTTTGTTGTGTGACAGATAATGTGAGAATTAGGTCTGAATAAAAGAATTAATGTTTCTTAGCTTTGTGAAAGTGCCGGAAAGTGTTTGGGATAATAGCAAAAATAGAAAGTGCTATTTTGTGCACAAAACAGACCAGAACTGGCATGCTGACCTCTCCTGGTGTTTAGCATTGAGTCCATTTCTAACTGTGAGATGAACCTCTGGATTTGAACAGCTGTTCTGGAAAACCTTGCAGTTGTTCCACTTCACTTGATCACAGCTTGACAGTTCAAAGCAGCACAGAAAATAATTGGCCAGTCATCAGCTTCAAGGTTTTGACAAAGACTTTTTTTTGTTTGTTTCCAGTAAATCTGACTTTAGCAAAACAAATTTAACAAGTGGAGAAGTGTAGAATAGCCTAGCCACTGTTTTCAGTTCTTGAAGTTAGTGTAGAGGCCTAGACATATGCAAGCTGTTCTGTCTGCAGCATATGGCCTGGTGTGTCACTTTTACAGATCCAGCATATTTTGCATTTTTTTACAGCGTGACATATGGGCTCTGTTTCAGATTTTTAAAGAGGTGTTCTAAGGAAATCTCTGCCTCTGTTGTCATCCCCAGCTATGGCCTGGGAGCCTGGCTGAGCCAAACAAATCAGGAACTCTAATGGCTGCTTGGAAAAAAGAAACTGTCTGTTGCACCACTACTAAGCGATTAACAGGTGCTTAATAAGGTGGACTCTTATAGTATCAGAGGGCTAAATATCACCCCTTCATGTTGTCTGCCACACCAGTACTCCTTCTCCTTGCTTTCCTTGGTGTAAACAATGCCATACAGTGAAATAGTCTTCAGGTGATTGAAAAGCAGTATTTTGTACAGCTAATGCAAACAGAGTTTGAGCTCATGAATATTGCTGGCCACTGCTGTGACAGCAGATATCTAAGCCAATCCACCTTACCATAGGTTTTTTGTATTGTTCTCTAAGCAATACTGATCTTTGTGGCCTGTATGCTATAAATCTGAATAAAAGGTGAAGAAGAGTAATAAATCCAGCAAATGCTGACATTGTTCTTGTAAAACTACATATGAAAATGTATAGTGGATCACTTTTGGTATTATCATGACTTTGTATACAAAGTTTGGCAACTAAACTTTGCTATAACCTAACTGCTGAATGTGAGTAAGTTGAATTTCAGTGTTTAACAAAACAATTTTATGTTTCTCAAAAGCTAGAATTCAAGAAGTAAAGCCAATATGTAGTCATCATATTCAAGTAAAAAAAAAAAAAAAGTAAAAAAAAAAAAAAAAGGAACTCTTGTAAGACAGCTGGATAGATTAGCCAATTGCTCACAAGATTTGAAAAGGAGTTAGGATAAGTAGGATTCAGCCCATTTGAGATCAGCCAAGTGGTGCTCACCCCTCAAAAGCTTGAATAGAGTTAGCAGGGTATTTTTGCTTCTTCTTGAGAAGAATAATTTTCAATATAGTAAGGGAAGACTTGTATAAGAAGTTACAGTCATCAAATCAGTACCTGGATTTATTTGAAAAACTTCCGACTCCAGTGAGGGCCAGTAGTACATATCTCAAGGTTTAACTAGGAGTCATTTTGTAACTATTGCACAGACCTGTTTCTATATCTCAGAATTAGCTGCTGTGGTCAAGAATTAAAATTTTAATATCAATCAATGGAATAATTTCCATATTGCTCTGCTTGTCAAATGTAATGCTTTGCATGTCCTTGAGGTGTGAGAACTGAAGAGACATGTCCTCAGTGTGGTGAAACTTCTTAACATAAAAGGCAACATTTTTAACAAAAAATGTAATGTGAATGCTTTTATTAATATGTTGCTACACTGGGAAATTTCAGCGTTAGATTAATGATAGAAGTGTGCTTAAAACAAAGAAAAATCTGATTTTTTTTTTTTTTTTTTTAAAGTAAATATTGTCTTAATATAACACTTTCTTCAGGCTCTATATCCTGTTTTCCTGCTTTATGCTACTTTTGATTAATTGCACAGTGGAGAGCAACTGAGAAATTACTGGCAAAATCTTATACATGATATTGCATGACAAATATGCTTTTCATATTTTTAACCAGCTTGCTTTGCAAAGAGTAAGCTTGAACCCTTTTTATAGTTTGGTCAAAGAGCATTTACTTATCCTTTCAATTCAAGCTAACGAGGGGTTTAATGTGCCCTGTATTATAGACTTGTTCTAGAGTTACTCAAGAGTCATGCTTGAAAAGAACATCTGTTATTGTGTTGTATTAAATTAGAGAGTATTTACTGTCTGTCTGCAAGTCAGTATATCTAAACATATAAGGGATGACTCTCAAGCATTATTGCTTAAAATATCATGTCAATTTAAATTTTATGCTGCACTTTTGAATACTACAGATTGCAAAGATTGAAGTGGAGAGGGTAAGGAAATGTCAGTTCTTGCACTCCCAGCGTATGTGTTAGGTTTTTATTTACATAGTTCTGCTTCCGTTGTTCTCAGCAGACATTCTGTAGACTCACTAGAGGAAAAAAAAAAAAATAGCGTTCTTGCTGAATATCATAAAGGCGTGGTGACAGAAAGAAGGGAATTCAGGCGTATTTATTCCTACAGTACAGTAACCTGGAGCACAAAAGAGCCTGAGGAATTCTGCAAGAATGCAGTACTGTACAGACTCACATAGTTATTTATTCATACATCTTCTTCCAGAGTAAAGCCTAGCAGTTATTCTGCTTCAGCACACTACATGATAGTATGAGAAAGTGTAAAAATAAAAAAATAAAAAAGAAGAAAAAAATAAAAAAAAAAGTTGTAGACCTTATATATTAAAAAAAAAAATCGTATTGAATTTTCTATACTTTTGAGCTTTACCACTCATTTATAAGTCCTCTCTTCCAGCAGCACAAATCACCAGAGATCTGGCTGAGATTTTATTCAAGAACAGATGTAATGTTTCTTATCAGCAATTGTAAAATTGTGAGAATTTGTCCCTTTGCAGATATGAAATCTAGAGAAGAGATGCAGTGTTATAGGCTGTATTACAGAGGCATCAAGATATTGGAGAGGCTCTCTAAAAGTGAGCAGACATACTGAAGAAAGCTCACCCTTGCCCTCTTTTTAATGATTTCTAAGACTCTGTTAACGGCCATTATCTAAGGCAAGCTTATATAAAAGTGCATTAACTGCATTTAACAGTTTTAAATGCCATTTTTACTCATCTGGGACTCAGGAGGTATTGTCATTAGAAGTATTTCTATCAGCATTTTCCATACAGACAGGGAGTTTTGAAAGGGATTCTTGGACTGCCTAAGAAATACCTGAGAAAGGTAGGAAAAAAATAAGACTGGAGTAAGTCTAACAATGTGATGAATTTACTAGTTGTACTACATCCATCATTAAAATAACAGCTATTCTTATACTTCTATAGGTCTGAAAGCCTCACTCAAAGTAGCTCTACTAAGCATCTCACACTTCCCATTCTGAAGTTGGCAGGTGATTCCTGTATCTCCTTGTCTTTCTGCTGTTACATTTCAGTAGCTTAAAACTGTGTGATGAGAATTAGAAATATGACATAGAGTTGAAAAGTTTGAAATACAGAATTTGAGGGAAAATTATATGTTAGGTTGAAGTAAACCAAATTCAGGTGGCTAGAAACAAACATTTTCTAGATATTTAAAAAATTGAAGGTTTAATGTCCATCCACCTTGTTTCGACATTTTCTAAAATTTTTGAAATGTTACTTTAAGTGTCATTTTTAAATGACATTTTCCCCAACAAAACACAGGTAGCTGGAAGAAAAGAAAAGAAAAAATTCAGTTTTCAAGTCAACTGCACTTTAAGTTGATGCAAAATTTATCACTTAACTTTGTTGAACTTTTCTTATTCTTATCCCTAAATTTCTCTGTCTGTGAAACTTCAATAGATTTTATTGCTCCAATTTTTGCTGCAGCCAGCAATCTGAAGACTCTGTTACTGCAAAGTACAATTTCCCAGTTTGTTGTTTTCTGTGCATATCTCTCTGGATAGTCACTTTCTTTGCTGATACTAACTGCAGTATTTGGAAGTAGAAGCAATCCTAGCTGCTTATTTCAGTGTTGCTAAGTTTTAAACAACGTTTTCAAAACTGTCTGTATTTCCTCAGGATTTTTCATTGGGAGTTCGAAAGTATTAATTCTGCATTGGGTATTCACTCATTGACTTAAGGTAAAACATTGGTTACGACTTTGGCTATGAAAGCAATCAGTTTCTGGATGAATTCTGAGGTTGGTCTCTGCCAGGATCAGATTGTTTTTGCTGACTTCTGGAGATTTGTCAAGTGATCATCATACTGGAGGAAAAGATTGACAAAATCTGCAAGCCTGGAGGGAGGGGGGGAAGAATTGGGTGTTTTTGTGTTTTTTTTTTTTTTTTTTTTTTAATTTCAATTGGGCTAGCATTGTAATTGAGAAATATGAGGTTTTTTTCCATAAGTACAAATACTATGCATATAGACATAAGTTGTTTTTTGTTGAAGCTATCTGGTGCAGGCATAAAATAATGCTAAAAATAATGAAGAGGATAAAGAAATATAAGATTTACTTCTATCTTTATATTTTGATTTTTAATATTAATATTTTAATTTTTAACTTTAAGATTGATTGGCTTGCAGTTAAAATAGACATGAGCATTAATACTCATGAGAAATTAGCTTCTCACTCTCTTTTTGCTGATCCCCAAAATTTAGAAAAAGGTTTTCAAAACTGCTGAGAACATCTGATATTCTACTAGTATCAGTGCTGTCTCCTGCTTATTTTGTAGAAGCTGAAGTCAAGATAAATGATGTTAAATTTTCTAAGTATGTGAAAACAGGTTCTCACACATAAGTAAATATAATTCCATTTGTATGTCAGAAAAAGCTGAAGAAAGTTCTTTGTATGGAAAACAACAAAGAAATGACACAAACAATGTGACAGAGTAGAAAATTATTAATTTTTCAGTATTACTTTTTTGTGTAGACTTTTCTAGGGAAGCCATTCAAATTTGGCTTTGTCCCCAAATTATTGGTAAGGAAGGATGCACTATCAGTTATGCAGAAAATAGTGAAACTTTGAAATTAAACCCTTAGACTGGTTCGTACTCATACCTAGCATAGTGCTAGAGCGCATAGAGCAGAGTGCTAAACAGGCTGCAATTAGCACCACCTGCTCTTGTCTTCAGGTGTTTCCGTCTCCTTTTCCAGCTAAAATTTTGTCATTCATACAAAGTGTATCAACAAGAATAACTGAAAACAGCTTCCAGAGAATGTCTCTTGGCATAGTGGTTAAGATGCTCTATTAAGTGGCCTGAATCAAGCAAAATATTAGTTTTAATTTAAACCTTGATTGTCTGCATATCAAAGGTTACTGTCATAATTGTTGTTTCTATTCTTCACTAAAAGCATTCCAGACTCAAAGAAATTTCATTATTTCCCTCCACTAACAACCCTGGGGGTAGTGTAGCGCATCTGTCTCAGACTTTGTTTCTTCGTTCTTTGGCAATTTCTTGCTTCTCTGTGCATGGTTGGCAGTTAGGGCACTGAAAGCATGGGACAGCTGTTTTCATTCCTCTTTTTGGCACAATAAACTAGATCTATAGTCATAAATTAAACATGCTCAGGACTGCTCTTGGCACTGAGGCCAGCTGGAATGCATACCCATGCTATTATGCTATTTCTCCCTCCTACAATGGTGACATCATCCGACTGCCTAATAGGAGTCCTTGGCCTGTTGTAGCTCCCAGCTGTGCACAGCAATTGTCTAGGAGAGTCATAGCTGACTCTGAGCCAGAAGTGCACCAGAGACTTTTTAACAATGTATATGATTATGTTCCAGTTGTTGGGAATATTCCCTGCATGATTCTACTATAAATGCAGTTACATCATTCTTTACCAGAAAGAAACAGCAATTGCACGGAATGTCTTCTGACAAACCACTATTCCATTAATAGGCATCCTACAGTATTGTACATCTGCATATATTGAGCATCATTTTTCTGAAAATCCACTAGCAAAACGTACACTTGTTTTTTTTATACCTGCAACTTGTATCGTCAAATGTATGTCTGGTTATTTGTGTCTCTGAGATCACTGTAAGTCACTGTAAGATTGTAAGTAACAATTTTCACAAGTACTAAATGTTGTTGCTGCAATTGATCTTAGCCAAAAAGCCAAGAAGTGAAGTTCTTTACAGAGAAAGTGGTGAGGTGCTGGAACAGTCTCCCGGAGAGGTTGTGAATGCCCCATTCCTAGAGGTGTTCAAGGCCAGGTTGGATGTGGCCCTGGGCAGCCTGGTCTAGTATTAAATGGGGAAGTTGGTGGCCCTGCATGTGGCAGGGCAGTTGATGATTCATGATCCTTGAGGTCCCTTCCAACCCTGGCCATTTGGTAATTCTGTGATTCTGTTGAATTTCACTCCCCTCAAGATTGAGAGCTTCTGTTTCATTAGTTTCAGCTGGTTATGCAATTTCACAGCTTGTGCACAAAAATGGGAAATATTAATTAGCAATTTTCTTTTTGTTTGTTTTAGAAAAAGCATTGCAAACTACTGAAAGCTGCTGCCAGGTTACTTCACTGTGCAGAGGAAAATTGCTAATAGTATTAGAAAGTATTGAAAAGATAAAGCATCTAGCCTTGGTGAACATAAGTTAGCATGTTTTTAATTGATTATTAAATTTGAGGAAACATTTTTCAAAGAAAATTAATTTTAGAGCAGAATATTTCAACAAGAAGGTGTCAAAAAATCTGTGATGAACTTAAAATAGGTTTATACTGTTTCTAACAGTATAAGGAACTAACACTGTCTTAAAAGCATGTTTTCTACAGAATTGATTCACACAGTGTATAGAAATCCCTTAAACCTTTCAACATCTTTTGTTGAATTGAGAGTAGCAAATTTTAATCTCATTTACACTGGTGTGAACAGAAAGAAATTTTTTGGAAGATAGCAGAGTTACACCTAATACATACTAGTGTAATTGAGGGCAAAATTGAGCATAAACAATCATGATCTGAATGAAAAAGCCAGTTGGCCTTCATCTGGGAACACTGAAACACTGCTTGCCAGGCAGTCTAACAAATGGCGCCTCAAGCACTGACTGGAATTTTTATATGTTCATTAATATTATGTTGTTTTTTCATTCTCTGTCCCATTTGTATTTTGGAGGTTTCTTCTCTAATTGGTGTATTATGATTGTTTTTGTATGATTATATTAATGTCTCATACAGAGAGAGGATGGTGCAAATGATCCAACTGTTGCTTGACAAATGTACTAACACATTTTGGTCTACTTTAATAAAAAAATTCCTAGAATGTATTTGTTAACACATAAGAACAGAAGTAATATTTTATTTCTGAAGGAGTAAAGGCTTAAAAATAAGTGATATGGTGCATCTCATAGAACACTGTTAACTTTTGTTCCTGTGCAGTCTGAAATTAGGTATCTAGGCTCCAGCAGATGCTACTTTGTTTGCCATCTTGTGCTAAATAGGGTCTCTTCCATCCTCTTTGTTGGCTTATTTTATTCATAGTAATCTTTGATACTTAGGAGAAAAGACCTGCTATCTCAAATCTCTCGCTTAAGAACCTGAAAATATAAGGTAAGGTTTTTGAGTGTTTGCAGTCAAAGAAAAGTACCATAGAATCACAGAGTGACTTGGGTTGGAAGGTATCCTAAGGATCATGAAGTTCCAACCCCCTGCCATAGGCAAGGCCACCAACTGCCAGATCTGGTACTAGACTAGGCTGCCCAGGACATTGTTCACAGAATCAGACATAATGGCCCAGGTTGGAAGGGACCTCATGGATCTCCAACCCCTCTACCACAGGCAGAGCCACCAACCTACCTATTTAGTACTAGACCAGGCTGCCCAAGGCCCCATCCAACCTGGCCTCGAGCAGCTCCAGGGATGGGGCATCCACAACCTCTCTGGGCAGCCTGTTCCAGTACCTCACCACTCTCTCTGTAAAGAACTTCCTCCTGAAGTCTAACCTAAATCTTCCTTGCCTCAACTTATAACCGTTTCCCCTTGTCCTGCAGTTATCAACCCTTTCAAAGAGTTGACTCCCCTTTAGGTACTGAAAGGCTGCAATTAGGTCACCCCCCTCCCCCCCCCATTCAACCTGGTCCTAAATGCCTCCAGGGAGGGGGCATTCACAGACTATCTGGGCAGCCTGTTCTAGTACTTCACCACTCTGACTGTGAAGAATTTATCCCTGACATCTAATCAAAACCTTCCCTCCTTGAACTTAAAACCATTCCCCCTTGTTCTATTACTATCTAGCAGGGCAAGAAGTTAATTCCCCTCCTGTTTATAATACCCTTTTAAAATTACAATGAGGTCTCTTCACAAGCCTTTTCTTCTCCAGACTGAACAAGCCCAGCTCCCTTAGCCTGTCTCTGTACAGGAGGTTCTCCAGCCCTCTAATCATCTTTGAGGCCCTCTTCTGGATCCTCTCCAACAACTCTACGTCTTTACTGCACTGGGGACCTCAGACTTGGATGCAGTACTCCAGATGGGGCCTCATGAAGGCAGAGTAGAGAGGGACAATCACTTCCATTGCCTCTGCTGTCCACCTCTTTTCTGATGGAGCCCAGGATACCATTGGCATAGTATAAGCAAAATCAGTCCCAATATTGTTTCTTGAAGTATAAGTCCAAAAAAGTCCAATAAATTAACTTAGCCCTCTGTCTTGCACCTTGAAATATGTGGCATATGGGTATGAGTTCTCACAAGAACAAACACAGAAGCAGCTATTATTTCATAGTAAAATAGACTCTCAGTCTAGTTTAAATGGAATCTCATTTCATCTAACATCATATTCTGGATATTCAAATAATGTGACTTGATTCAAGTTTCTTCAGTATGCCCTAAATCTTCCTGAGTACAATTTTACTCAATGCAACTACAGTGTTTTCTGTTTTCCAAACAGAAATTGGTGGATTTACACCATAGGTGTTACTAACTTTATATATGAAGAATAAATCAATGAATTCTTTACTTGCATGATCCCTTAAAAATCCTTTATCAGTTTTCCTGCACAGTAAACAGGTAACGGATACATGCCAACTTGCCAAACAAATAAAGAACAGAGTTACATCAATAATGCATAGCATAGATGGATTTTATCATTTTGCTCAATGAACATTATGTATTTGCTAAGAAACAAGCACGTTCATGACATCGATGAAATCTTTTCTCCTTCTTCGCTAATATTCAGTCTTGACAGATATAGAAGAAACAAGATGCGCTGATAAGTCAAAGGGCATGTGTAGAACTGGTTTAAGCATTGTATAAAAAGAGTAAAGAAATGGAGAAAGGCCAGAGCGAGTTAGAGATCTGTGATAAGGGACTTGGAAAGCTGAGCTTGTTACTCCTTGCTATGCATGAGAATGACAGCTGCTATATGATGATTACAGACTTGAGAGATTGGCAGTTTGGGCTGATCGTGGTGTTGGAAAAGCCAACAAAGTTCCAATTTCTAGCAACACCAGAAAAGTAGTCTCATGCCATCAGCAGTATGAAATTTAAGTTCTTGTTTAGTTGCCTTATATCTAAAGGTCTCCTTAGATATAAATCAAATGTTTTTTGGTAATACGAAGCACAGTATACTTACAAATAAAGAGATGTGACCTTTTTCTACTGGTTTGTTACTTGCCATTTCCTAACCAGGTTCTTATCAAACAGTGGTGGTTTGTGAGTGGCAGGGAATATGGTGACAAGATGATCTGGATGCACAGATCCTGGATTTCCAAGCTATATTAAGTCTATGTGGTTTGGGCCAGTGCAGCGTGAGCAAAAGTATGTTAAAAACTACTTACCTACATCAAGATCGCATAGCTGGTTACTGGTAGAATTGTGAGTTGTACTTATGTGTACTTAGAGTTGAGGAGTCAACTGGAGTATTAAGCTTTAGAAACTAACACAAATAAAACAAAAACTTTGCTACTTATAATTTCTGCAGAAAGCAAAATATTTGAGAACACAGATGAAATGAAATTCTAATCAAAAATCATAAAAATGTTTGCAAGCAATTTCTTGCTATTAATCTTGATGTAGTTGATATTCTAGTCAACTATTCAATTTTATCAGCCTACTTTTTTAATCCAGCAGGATAGAAGAATTGCACCTCAAAGCTACAATTTATAAAAAACAACAACAAAAAAAAAACCCACCAATGTGTCTTCTGATTAATATATTCTTATAGTAAATAATACATAAATTACATTTTGAGTTACAAAAGAGCAATCTATGCTCATTTGAAATTCAGAAAACAGAGATATTATGCTTTCAGGTGGCAAAAGCTCCAGGGTTTCCTGGCTGTCTTTTGTGTTACATAGTCTTGAAGAGTGCTAAGGGCTGGCAGATGCTTATCAAACATTCATGTAAACACTGTTATCTAAGTTATGTTTTCTGCTACTGGCTCCTTGCAAGGGGTCAGCATGGAACACAATTAAAGGAAAGCCATAGACAGGAACATCATGCCATCAGCTTTTGTAAGATTAGAGGACTTGCTGTTCTCTTCAGTAAACAGTGAGAGTGCTACTAAAGAAAGAAATTCAGAAATTAAGGATTAAGGGTGGAATTTTTAAAAGTGCTTGCGCTCCTTTTAGAACATATCTGATTAAAATACAACTTCTCCAAAGCTACTTACATGCTATATATTTCCCTCAAAATATCACACTAAATGTTTAAATTTTAAAAATCACCTTGCACTCCAAAATCTGACTGTAGGCATGTGGATCATGCTTACTAATACACTATTATTGCAGATGGTAATACCTAATTTTAATTTTTTATTTATTTTTTGTTTTTGTATGTCAAAAGATAGGAGATGAAAAATAAAGGAAGGGATAATTCCTAAGGTATTGCGAAGCCCATTTAAGTACTTCAGATGCATTAAAAAGAGTGTGGCCAGCAGGTCGAGGGAGGTGATCCTCCCCCTCTACTCTGCCCTGGTAAGGCCTCATCTGGAGTACTGTGTCCAGTTCTAGGCTCCCCAGTACAAAAAAGACAGGGATCTCTTGGAAAGAGTCCAGCAGAGGGCCACAAAGATGGTGAAGGGCCTGGAGCATCTCTCTTATGAAGAAAGGCTGAGTGAACTGGGTCTGTTCAGCCTCGAGAAAAGAAGACTGAGAGGGGACCTGATCCAGGTCTATAAGTATCTAAGGTGTGGGGGGCAGAATGGCGAGGCTGGACTCTTTTCAGTGGTGAGTGGAGACAGACAAGGGGAAATGGCCAGAAACTGCAGCATAGGAAGTTCCGCACAAATGTGCACAAGAACTTCTTTACAGTGAGGTGATGGAGCACTGGAACAGGCTGCCCAGGGAGGTGGTGGAGTCTCCTTCTCTGGAGATGTTTAAGACCTGCCTGGATGCCTACCTGTGTGACCTGGTGTAGGGAACCTGCTTTGGCAGGAGGGTTGGACTCGATGATCTCTGGAGGTCCCTTCCAACCCCTACAATTCTGTGACTCTGTGATTCAGATTTAGAAACACAAAAGGATTCTTCGCTGCACAGGAAAGCACTGTAATCTTCTCTGTTTAGTAGCAGAAATAATAGTGCCTCTGGTAAGTAAGCTCAAGGAAAAGCAACTTCTGTTCTCAGCTGAAAACTGTATGAGCTGTCCACTGGCAAAGAAGGCATTTGAAATCACCTAGAAGCATTTGCCTCAAAATTCCCAGAGTCCAGTATCCTGTGTGTCTTTCTGTGTTGAGAATTTTGTAATTCCAGAATTTTCATGTGAAATAGGAAGATATATGACTGAAAGAATTCTACAGTGTACTGCAATATTATACAGAATGTCCACGTGACCCTAGCGGTATTTCCATGTACTGCTTACTAAATATTTCAGTTCTCAGGTTTCAGAATATCCTTGTAGTTAAAGTCATTCTGAATTGAACTGACATCACTCTTAATAATTGGACTAGCCAGTTAGTTAGAAAATAACTTGGGGAGTGGATTTAATGTAAAATAGATTTGTTAAATAGGTACCTGAACTCTTTCTTTGACTTCAGTGATTTTTGAATAAAATCACTTTCATGTTTCTGAGAATATGTGTAAATAGATATAGGTGGAGTTCAGAATCAGACCAAGGAGAAAACAGTGGCAGTCTCTGTAGATTCATTTTATCCTTTAACTTTTTTTCTGCAATGCATTATTTGAAATTCTTTATTTTTGCTTCTTTGATGCGTTCACTGATTATTAAATGATGATTTTTTTTCTTTGACTATTAACTCTGTGTGGTAGTATATTTATAAATTATATGTAGCCATCCTATAAATATAACATCCATAGGCAAGGACTGCTCATTTATATTGAGGTTATAGTAATTTCTTTTGTGTCTGACCCAATGTTGCTCAAAGCTGAAAAAGCAATTTTTTCAGTATTTCAACAGTTCTGTGTTATAGCCTTCACCCTTCACTGCACAAACATTTATTCCTACCCTCTGAAACTACAATCCTTGTTGGGCATAGTGGTAAACTAAACAATATATTCTCACATTACTACTCTAATAATAAAAAACATTTTTCTTAAATCCAATCTAAATCTCCCCCGTTAGTTTGAAACCATTTCCCCTTGTCCCATCACAACAGATCCAGCTGAAGAATCTGTCCCCTTCTTTCTTATAGTCCCCCTCCAGATACTGAAAGACTACTATTGGGTCTTCCTGGAGTCTTCTCTCCTCCAGGCTGAACAGCCTCAGCTCTCAGCCTTTCCTCACAGGGGACGTGTTCTATTGCTTCGATTGTTTTTGTGGCTCTCCTCTGAATGTGCCGGTACAGGTCTACATCTCTCCTGTACTGAGGACTCCACTTCTGGATGCAGCACTCCACATGAATACACTACTCCAGGATTAAGGTACTTGTAAATAGGTACCTGTAAAATTGGATCTGTGTTACTTTAGAAGATCTAACAGTGGATGGCAGACAGACAGGCAGCAATATGTAAATGAACATGTCTGATATGATGAACAGCAGTACTTCTAAAAATACATGGCTATTGTTATATTCCCCATCACTGCTGCTCAGAGTCACACTCCTGTGCCTTGTAATGATTCCATCATTTAGGAGAAGTTGTTTTTGAAGCTACTGTGAAGTGCAAGTTAAAAGACTAACATCAAGATTTTTTATTTTTGAAGTCCTTTTCAATTTTTTGGTAATAGCACAGTAACTACTGTTTATGTGGATAGATGAAATATAACCTCCAAAATTCTCACTTTTCTTCATGGATTTTTCACTGCATATTTGCTGCCACAGCTAATTTTTCTTATTCAAATTGTATGAAAATTGACAATACATTAAATAGCTATAACTTAAAAGTTTGAAGATGATATTAGTCTTTAATTTATCTGCTTCAGACCATACCATGAATGCTTTTTATCCACTTTCTGAATAATAGAAAATTCCAAATTTTCTTGTCTCAGTAAGTATTGACAGAACTATCAATAACAGAAGTCGCTGATCAGTCTGAGGAAGATCTGAGCATTTGATGTATAGATGTAAAATTTGATGTATAAACTTTTAGGTATAGAATTTGTACTTCTAATTAATCATAGCAAGTATTTCATACTTTTTCTTATATTTATGCCAGTGAATATTTAACATTAATAATAATTGTTAATAAAATATTAATAATTTATTATTAATATTATCAATAATTTAGAAATAATATTATCAAGTAATATTAGTTCTTGTGTAATTGTAATTTTTGAATTTTTTTTTAATTGGAAAACACTGCTTACCTACTAAAAATTGCAGACATATTTCTTGCAAATTGCTAACTTATTAAAGCTGTTACTTGGATTAGGAGAGCTCCATAAAATGCAGTGGACGTTCCCTCTTTGGTAGATATTTCCCATCAAACTATCCTTTTGAATTCTTTGGAACAAATCCTGGGTCTTATATTAGCTTATAGCTTATACCTAAGTAAAGAGTGATATTCATGTGTGAAAAAGCAAAGTTTATATTGTAACATACATAAACAGGATTTTCATTTACATGTCATATAAGGTAGGCTTTTCTCTCTATTTAATATTCACATAACATTTCAGTGTCTTATTATGAAACACCAGAACTCAATAAAATACATACAAATATGTTAAGACAGCCAAGAAAAAAAAGGTCAGATAAGTTACAAAAGAAGATGAAATTCTGGAACTGTTTAAAGAGTAAAAGGATAAGACGAAGATAGGTTCTCAAATTTTGGAAGGTTAAAAAAAAGTCAACATCTTATTCCCAGTCAGGAAGATCTAATTCCAGTTCACCACTTTCTCCAAGACATACATACAACATACAAATTACACAAAGTTACAAATAACTGTCAAGGATAAGTGGACGTTAGATTCTCAAGAAGACATCTCGTTTGCTTTTTCTCAGTTCCTTTTTTGACAGTTCAATCAAAGTCAGCATGTGAACATACCAATACTGCATGGATTGAAAAAGAGAAAAAAATGACTGTGAGTAATACACAGTTTAAGTATCTGAAATCAATGAAATGATTATTATATATTTCAGTAGTGAATTTATTCCTTGTTTAGGTCTTTTTGAGAAAAGGAGTTGAGCAGTGAAATGGTATTCCTGAATTAAAAAACATAATATTCCCTCTGTTCTTATTTTAACGAATACTTCTGTTCAATTAGAATTATTCTGAATTTATACAATCAGTTCGTCACAGCAAAATATAGTTGAACACTGTAATTAGACACTAGAAACTTTCGTTGCCCCTTTTATAAGCTGAAGATGTCTTGACCTGGTAACCTAGATGAAACAGACTCAATACTCAGGGACTGAGTTTGCCTTCCCTTCAGGTTCTCAGCAGAATGTTTACAACATGGCAGATCTTTTAGTTGTATTTTATGAGGCACATTCTGCTAGTTATGAATGCTCTTTTTTATTTTGAAAGCAAAGAAGCTAGTATAGTACATTTAAGAGTCTGTTGTCAACTATTGATGAGATTTATGCAGAACTGCAGCAAAACATTTTGATGACATTGAATGAGAATCGTTTACAGCGAAGTCTAAATGTGAACAAAACACAGATGACAAGATGACAAGATACAAGAAGACATACATATTTGCTGCGTGAGTGCTCACCAATAATTATAAAGGAAAATGTACTGTTGATAAAGGCTTAAGCAAAATGGCATAGGCTCTTATGAGCTAAGCAAATAGATATGCTGACAACTGTAACACTGCTGAACTGCTTTTCTTCTTTCCGTACAGATAATTCCAAAAGCACTTTTCTTTCTTATCATTTTTTTTCTTTTAAAATAACATCTCATTACATTGATTAGAGAATGTAGCTGTTTTCTACATATGTTTCACTTTTAAGATCCAATGAGGCTGCTACTAAGGAAGAATTCTTTTTTTTTTGAAGTAAATACTCATTTTTCAAGCAAGAAAATCTTGTTGAAGAAACACTATCTCTTCATAAAAAGCTTAAGTCAGAAGAAACACTGTGAATCTGATTCTTTCTTGTGATGCAAGACATAACAGTCCCAAGTGATTTTTTCCTTTTTAAGTGATCATTTATCCCATAGATAATGGGACAGAGAAATGAGTTTTGAAGACTGAGAATTTTAGTAAAGATCTTAAAATCAGAGTTCCTCTTTGTTGTGTCTGCATCTGAACAGTAAATCAACGGGAGCCTTTCCTGCTGATATCTGTTTATCCCATAGCACTTGTCTTAAAATATATGCTTTAATATCATCGCTTCAATCACAAGTTTTCTTCTCTATTCCTCCTGTGCTTTCTGGCAAAAAGTTTTCCAAGCTGGTTAAGTTTACTGCAGCTGATATAGCATGTATTCTTGTTTACATAGTGTACTGCAAGGATGTTTAGACCTCTTTTATAACCTTAAAACTCTACTTGTTCTGAATCAAAGCTTCATCTGTCCTTGGTGTTATAGTCCCCTTCAGGAAGACTAAATTTCAATGATATTCTGAAATTTTGACATAAATTTTTATATGCCAAGGAAATTGAAAAGTTGGAGAATGGTGAGTGATATCTTGACATATGACACACAGGAATAGTTTTGATGCACATAGTATTGAAGGATACTGGAAAAAGAAAGTGAGGAAAGCAGTCCAAAAGCATCTTGAAGAGAAAATACAGGGACATATCATGAATGTGATAGAAAGTGTCAATCTGCTTATTTTTATCAAGAAGATGGGTGAGTGACTCAATTACAGTCATTGGTGACATTGGCTAGGGAAAAGTTGTTAAACCTTGCAGAGAGATGTGAATCAAGAACTAGTGATTAGAAACTGAAATCAGAGAAATTAAAAACATATTAGGCAGACCAGCATAGTTTTTTTTTTTTGTCGTTGTTTTTTTTAAAACGAGTCAGTAACCATTGGAACAAGCTACCCAGGAGGGATGTCAGCTTCTTCTTTTCTTACTAAATCCAGATTAGGCCTGGTTGCCTTTTCAGCTTATTCAAAAAGTGATCTAGTCAAGTAGTAGTCACTGAGTTCAATGTACAAGTAATGGGATAAAATATTAGGGTGTGCTATAGTGTGATGGTGTTTTTGTATTTTAAATTTATCGAACTGTAAAAAAAAAAAAAAAAAGCAAACACTATAACTAGCATGCACAACTAGCATGCACTAAGATACATGACATAACTATTATGAAGAGTTTTTCACTCTATTTTTACCATCCTGCAAATTTCTTTAGATAACACTACTTTTCAAAGAAACCTGCATATCAGTTGATCTTCCAAGTGTATATGCTATTGACAAGAAAATTTGTTTTCAGTTGCACATATATGCACTAAGTTGAAAAAAACCATTCTGAATGGGCTACTTCAAAGCTGTACATTTGGAAATTCTGATGCAAAGAACCTAGTTTATCTAAAACAGATATTAAGGACTCATGATGTATATACACTGTGAATAACCACTGGTACAGTCTTCTTGCACAGAAATGCCGGACATTAGAATGACCAATCAATATTATTCAGTGCAGCATGTAAATATTTACATTGATTTACCAGGAGGTAACATGCATGACAGTCAGAAATCTGTGAACTGGTTACTAGGGTGACCTTATGCTCATTCATACCTACGTATGTGCATACCTACACTGTGCTGAACTTCTGCCTATTTACTACTAAGTTCTTGTCTGATCTTATCCTCCGGAAGACAGTTGAAAGACTGTAACATTAAATCCTAGAAACATAAAAATAAAATTAAATGTTACAGGAAAAGATCTCACAACACTTATTATTTTGTCAACAAGTATTGTTTTAACTGTTGTTTTATGTCAGTTTAGTCCTCCATTCAAATTTTTATAGCTTCTAAGAACAAAATTTAAACTTTCATTAAATAGTACTGTCACTGACCACCTTTCCTTTTTCAGGTGCTGAGTAGCCACAGCTATTATTTTCCTAATGTAATGCACAGCAAACAAGTTTTCATCCTTTTCTTATTTGTAAGGGGTGTGACCATTTTAACACAACTATTCACAACCACGTTCTCTGTTCTGCTGTGTGCTATAGCACTGTAAAACTGGTCATTAAAGTATAGAAATCAGTGAATTATTGGGTCTAGTCAATTACCTGGCATCAATATATTTGAAACAAATTGATTAGTTCTATCTTCTTAAATGCCTGTGTAGTCATTACACACAAAGCTGGATTTTTAGGCGTTTCATGTGTAAAATGGGACAGAAAGCTTAGATTTCTATGCATCTCTGCATGTATATATTGCAGGGAGCTTTCCATCTATTATGAAAATTGCTGTCTATTTGAATATGTGCTGTGCTGAATGTCATCATGACTGCCTGCATCTAAATTACTACAATAAAATATCCCACTCAGAGCATTTTTAATGAAACATTACTCTTGTTGTTTTATAACTTTAGCTGGTTGTTTTATATTCAGAATATAGTGCAATATATCAGCCTCTGTTTTCAACATTCTCCATATAGTTGGTTGCATTTTTAAGTAGGTATGTGAAATGGGTTTATATTTTATTTCTGCTCTCTCTGTGTTATGCTATTTAAGCCTGTCTGTACTATTCTTCAGTGGTTTCTGTAAAGGACCTTAATATCTTCCATCTTGACCTGTATTATGGAGATTCTTTTATACTACAGGAATGTAATTCTTTCTAAGATACTATCCAATAATTTGTGGCTGGATACCACAATGTGCTTTTCTAAAAGACTTGCAGTGCTGAGAGAAATTTATTATGTGATTATGGGGAAATGTAACAGGCTGATTACTCCTGAAAAAAGAGGGATCTTGCCTTTCAACTAGGCAGAAAGCTTTGCAAGTTCAAACTTGCAGCAAGACAGCGTACCTCATACTCACTCCTTTCTGAACCATGAACCATGAGAATTTCAGTAGCTTTTTTTTTTTTTAGGTCTCTGAATAGCACCTAGAAGATGAAAAGTATCTGCTCTTGAGTTGGAACTGGTATGTTTTCTCTGAATATACTGTAGTGCAGGAAGGTAAGACTGTTGTTGTGATGAGAATCCTCAGTCTTTAGCTACTACGATCATTCTGGAACAAATTAATGACTATTTCAGCTGTATTTTTTTATATTCTCATCACAGTACAAATGTTAAAATGTTTACAAATGTATTTTACTTTGGATGAAAAACCCACATTTTGCATGTTTATCGTACACGTCCAGGAAGTGATGGTCCTGTAGGGACCTGTAGAGAATTAGGTGTCGCATTTGGACACCAACTGCTACAGAACAATAATTTGTGAGAGCTGGTAAGACAGCAAGCAGAAACTTTACTGCAGGGAGCTCATCTCTGGTCTGCCTGACAGTCGTGGTCCAGCTACCCCCACAGAGCAGGCATCAGGACTATGTGATATCATAGCCTGGTTAATAAGGTCTGTTGAGAAGCAGAGAACATGATTACCTGGAAGAACTGCTGCACTAATCATGATTCTACTGCTATTTTTTGGAAGCTGGCTCAGGAGTCTCTGCATAGCACTACACTACTGTGTACACATTCCCTAAGAGCAGTAAGGCAGATATAATAACGTAGTTGCATAGCTTTAAGTATATGCTTTTGAAACATGACCTAAAGTGTAGTATGCTTTGAGAAATGTTTTGACTGAATATTATCCCACTGATAAATACCTATTGCTCAAACCCAAGCCTTTTCTGAATGAGAATTATTTTCATTATATTTCCAGTGGAAAGACATTTTACTGTACATTTCATCTTCCCATTTTAGTACCTCTCAAAGAAAAAAATCCATTAGCTAGCTTGTCAAAGCCCATATAGAATATCACTAAAAATAATTGAAAGCAGATTTATTTACTTGTACTGTAAAAACACAACACTGTATTTCCATTTTCATTCTTTCTTCTAACTAAAGTAATCTCTCTAATAGCTGTTGTGATAAAAATTGAAATCACAGATCTTGTTGGTAAAAGGTTTATGTTCCAGAGTTCATTTTCACCCAAATTTATTGAGTAAGTACCATAGAATCACAGAATCACAGAATCATTTGAATTGGAATGGACATTTAAAGGTCGTCTACTCCAACTCCTCTGCAATTATTAGGTACACCTACAGCTAGATGAGGTTGCTCACGGCCCCCTCCAGCCTGACCTTGAATGTCTCCAAGAATGAGGCATCCACCACCTCTCTGGGCAATCTGTTCCAACGATTCACTGCCCGTATCTTAAGAAACTTTTTTCTTACATCCAATCTAAATCTCCCCTTTCTTAATTTGAAACCATTTCCCATTGTCCTGTCCCAACAGATCCAGATAAAATATTTGTTCCTTTCTTTCTTTCAGCCCTCCTTTAGATAGCCTTCTCTTCTGCAGGATGAACAATCCCATCTCTCTGCCTGTCTTTATAGAAGAGGTGTTCCATCCCTTGGATCACTTTTGTGGCCCTCCTCTGGATGAACTCTGACAGGTCCATGTCTCTTCTGTACTGAGAACTCTAGATGTGGACACAGTACTCCAGGTGAGATCTTATCAGCACAAAGAAGAAGGACAGGATCACCTCCCTCGACCCGCTGGCTATGTTTCTTTTGATGCAGACCAGAATACAACTGGCTTTCTGGGCTGCAAAGACACATTGCAGGCTCACATACATCTTACCATCCACCAGTACTCCCAAGTCCTTTTCAGTAGGGCTATCTTCAATCCTTTTTTCTCCCAGCTTGTATTGACGATGGGGATTGCCGTACTCCAGGTGCAAGAACTTGCGTTTGTCTTCGCTTAAGCTTATGAGTTTCTCCTGTGCTCACTGCTTGACCCATCTAGGTCTCTATCACAAGATCCTCTAGTGCAAATAGGAAATACAACATATGTTCAAAATAATATACTAATTCATATAGAGATAAGTACATTAAATTTTCTCTCCTTTTTTTTTCTTTTCAGCATATTGATCAATATATATTTCTCACAAAGTGGTATACATTTTGATAAGCAGTTATGATGGGAAGAAAAATATATTTCATCATAATATTACAGTTGCATACTGACCCCCATCCTCTTCATTCCGCTATTCCAATAATTATTTCAAATTGACAGTTTCACTAAGGACTGAAGAAAATACTATTTTTTTCAGAGGAAGAAATAGATTTGTTATAGGTTAAAGCTTTTTGAACTGGGGAAATTAAAATCCATGTGTGTTACAGCTGAATAACCAAAAAATCAATTTGGAATTACAGTACTGTTTTGTTTTTTGTTTTTTTTTTTTTTAGAATATTTGTTTACTCTTCACTGAGTAAACAAACTGAGAGACTATTTGCTCAATGAAGATTTTTGTTTGAAACAGTTATGAGAATAGATAATTGAGGCTATATTTATTTAAATTTCTTCACTTGCCTATAAAATTCTTGTTTAACTAACAGTATTCTTAAGGTGTTCTGTATAACACATGTAGACATGAATGTTGGTTTTGAAAATACCATCAATACATTTGAGCAAGATCAGTAGGAGACGTCATTTATTTATTTCAGATTAAGTCAGGTATAGCTCTGAAATTTGATCATGCATCACTTTAAAGTATACTGTGGCAAATCTTCAAGCTGTATAAATTGATGTCAGTGTTCCCCTTTTTAAACTTTTGGAAAGGCATTGAGGGAGAAATAGAATAAATTAGCAACAAGCTGTTGACACATTTTAAGATCTCCTTTAAAAATTGTATTTACTTTTACAACTTAAATTCACAGTAAGATTATTATTCCTATTGCTGTTGGTAGATTTGAAAGTGACAGTCTGAACTGAACATCAAACAGTACTTTTAAATTTCAGCTAAAATATTAACAATTCTTTGAAAAGGGGAAAAAGATGTTTTTGTTTTTATTTATCTTTTTTATTTATTATTTATTCATTCATTATTTATTTTACTTATCTTCACAAAACAAGTCTTGTTTTCTGCATCAAGAAAACTAGTATTTTTATGTTTTAAATAAAATCTTGACATTTTCAAGCTGGAAAAAATAGAAGAAAGGGTCAACATAAGGTCAGAGAACTGTTTTGTATATCTGTGTGAAAGACACCTGCATTTGAATAACTTACAAACTCCTGGAAAAAATGCTGCTAACTCCTGCTAAATATGGGCTAGTGTGCACCTGCCAATGCATTTTCTGAAGAGGCCATTTTTGTTGAGCACGTGACAGTACAAGAAAACTCTTACTGGATTCCAGGATCCACTGGGCACACAAACCACCAAGAAGATTCCCTCCTGAGCATTTAATAACATGCTTGCTGTTTCTTGGTGATAGCTGAAGCAAAAGAAGATACACATCTGCAAAAATCCAAATGTATGCATACATGGGGACACAACTTTAGGAGATACATAATTTTCTAATTGAAACAACTTCTACTCATGTACAAAAATATATTTAAGGCTTTCACTACAGCTGCATTTCACAGTTGAGAACACTTTAAGGATGTTTTCACTTCTGTGCTACATGATCCTGATCCAAAAGCCACTGAGGTCTAATGAAGCACTTCTGTTAATGTCTTACAGGTCTTATGTCAAATTGTAAACCAGGAGGAATCTAGTAATTTTCATAAGATTTTTGTAGTAATTCCAATAATGTATAAACTAAAGTATTTATTAAGGAGAATGATAGCATGTCTGCTAACTATGTAAATGCCAAAGGTACTGTATTCTCTAGTCCATTTTACCCCTCAGTTAAGTGCTGCTATTTTTTTGAGATATGCTGTTACTTTCTTGGGGCAGAGAGTTAGTTTTCTCGGTGAGAATGGGTTCCATCTGTTACATGGGGCTGAAAAATTGTGTTTTGAGATTACATTCAAAAACAAGCAATGGGAAAAGGCAATATATTCATTTTATTTCATTTTCATTATGCAGTAATTCATAAGAAAAAGAACTGGATTATTACATGTGGCTGTTCATCTTATAGAATTTCCGTAGTAACACAAAGCTGACGGTGTTTGGCTGAATTGCTATTAAACTGTTACAGCAGTCAACCAAAGCAAGGGCCCTTACTTATAAAACACTGCATGCATTCTGAGAAAACAACAGTCTTTGCCTAAATCTGTGCCCCAACATAAATAATGTTAGACAAAATGTAACAATCAAGCAAACAAAACATTAAGTTAAACTAAACACTGAGAAATAAACCAACTTTCCTAAAGTCATACAGAAAACTAATGACAGAGCAGAAACTGAAGCCTAGTCTTCTGAAAACTATGTTGAACATTTTAAGTGGAAATCTAGGGCTGCTCCAAAAGTAATGCCTCCTATTTTCTTATTTTGGCCCACATCAGAAAAAGGTGTTGGTGATGCAGCAGTAGAGGTTGGACCTTCCCACCATTATTCTGTTACATTT
This sequence comes from Lagopus muta, assembly GCF_023343835.1. Taxonomy (NCBI): domain Eukaryota; kingdom Metazoa; phylum Chordata; class Aves; order Galliformes; family Phasianidae; genus Lagopus; species Lagopus muta. Next base: position 33,112,958 of record NC_064438.1, on the reverse strand, counting down.
TGTTTCTGTGTGACAGATGGCAACAGAGGGGTAGTATGACAAAATGGTATCAACATGGAAGTGCAGAAGAAGAAAATATGTCACTGAATTCCTCCATATTGAAAAAATGGCACCTGTTGACATTCACTGACGCTTGCTGAACATTTATGGAGAGGCTGACCAGTGGATGTGTGTGTACTGAGGCAGTGGATGGTGCATTTTAGCAGTTGTGACAGTGGTCACGTCCAGTAGTGTAGGTTCTTACAAATGTGACATGCAGGCTTTTGTTCATCGCTGTTGAAAATGGTAGTGACTATGTTGAAAAAGATTGTTTTGTTGGTGAGAATTTGCTCTGTCAGTTAGTGTTATTGCACTCTGTGTATATGTTGTATTTTCCATGAAAATGAATAGGAGGCATTACTTTCAGAGCAACCCATACATATTGTTATATGAGATGGCAGTTAAAGAGATGCACTTTAGGCACCTTGATATTCAGTGCTTTTGTGGAATTTTTTTTGTGGAATTGCAGTGCTTTTCAATGTGTTACCTTTATCACACCAAGCCATGCATAAAAATTAAAATCAAACCCTAATACACTTCTACTCAATCATATAGTTTATTTTCTTCTTCCCTGATAGAGTTCTCTTGTCCTTTCTCTTTGCCTCAATTCTCTTTCAGCTTTCTTCCTCTCCTAACTTACAATAAATGCTTAATCTTCCTATAACAATCATAATAGAAAGAGAAAAAATGAGTGATATTAGCTACTATTTAGAAATGCATATGGGTAATGCACTATTGAAAGGTTAGAGAAAAAATGCATTCATTGCTATCCTGCTGTACACAGCTTAACCTACTACGTCATTTAGTATCTGAACTAATTGGGCAATTTAAATTGAAAAGTTTATTATGATTCTTATTTCTCTTCATACTTTGCATGGAAAAATATAATTTATCCTCATTCAAAAATAATAGGGTTATTTGGAAGAAACTGTTATAACATCAGGATCATTTTTCATCTGATGACATTTTGGCTCTTTAATTTTATTTCTGTCACTGTAATTAAGAATGACTCTGCAGGCCTCTACCTGATCTCTAAATGACACCTAGAGTATCATTAATATACTATTAGTTTCTTTCATAAATGAGAATAAACGGAATTTACTAGAACCATGTAATATACCATGACAAATGGGAGCTTCTGTGGAAATATAAGCAACCTGTAAGAGCACAGTCCTGCTCCTTTGAAGTGCTGAGCAACATTAGAATGCAAAACAGCAGCTAGCTCCTTTACAGCTGAGAAGTCTCAGCTGGGATTATCACTAGGCAACATAATTTTGTGCATGTAATATCAATATAGGCTCAATCCAAAACCGTTTTAAATTAATGTAAATCTTTCTACTGATTTTCATAGTCTTGAAAAAAGAGAAATCTTGTATCTCTATGTAATTTTCAAGAAGGATGTTTAGTGGAAGCAATGGGAAAAAAATATTGGTAGTTACAGCTAGATGAAATTCTGAGGACACGAGCAGAACAAAAGATGAAGGTGAATCAAAGAATGCAGTACTAGCTTAAACTCAAGGAAAACTCTAAAAAGAAAACTGACATACAAGCAAGAATGATATTTCAGCTGTTGAAAAAGCATACCAAGTTTTTACAGTTGGAGTAGAAAGTAATGCCTCCCACAACAGATATAAAAATCTCAATTACAATATTTATAATAGAGCAAATTCTCAGCTACAAAATGATCTTTTTCAAGACAGTCCTTATTATCCAACTTGCACAGATGAGCTGATTGAGAAGTTCTTTTTGTTGTGTAGAAGATGTGCATGGCTATCCAGAACATGGCTTGTTCTTTCACACTGTTGTCACCACTGCTGAAACGCACTTCCTGCTGTGCTGTGCTCAAATTTACTTTTTGGTCTCTGGAAAATTTAAGTAAGCATCAACGAATGTTAACGTGTGCCATTTTTTCTGCTTCGAACAAGCATTGGGAACAAGTACAATCACAATGTTGTGGCCTATTAAGTTAGTGTTCATACTGAATACAACCACCTACATTTGGCCTCATATCTTCACTAAGACATATAAAAAGAATAAGAAACCACCTGTTTACCAGTACTTTTATTTCTGTGGTAGCTGCCTCTCTTCCTGCCTGGTTATTTTAATTTGTGTACTTTTTATCTATAGTCTCATATTTTCTTAAACTGTTTCATAAGCTCTAACACTCCAACATATGGCTGAAACAGTTTTGATGTTCTTGTTTTCCAGTAGTAATAGGTTATTTGAAAGAAGTCTAATTTTGGACAACAGGTCTTACATGTTTCCCAGTGTGATGGGAAAGGTACTTATGCTTCTACATAGAACATCTGATCTGAGCTCTTCATGAAGCATCAACAGAGTGATATGAGTAATGTGATGCAAAATAACTCATTTACCTGGATGATTCGTATATATGATGCCATTTGTCACCTATTGAAAAAAAAGATGTGAGAGATTGTTTTTTTTCTTTAGTTTTGCTGAAACCTCTTAAAATAGAAGTCTAAAAATAATGGATAGAACTATGTGATAGTTACTGACTGCAGAAGACATGACATTTTACAAGTGGAATAGGTTATACTGTAAAACAGGTATTTCTTTTCACTGTTAGCACTCTTGAGAAGATTAGTACAATATAGTCTATGTTTTAAGGTCTATATTTAGATACTTAGAATGCAGCAGCAGGCAAAGAAAACCATAACAACAAACACAATGAGTTTGGCATATGGAAAACATTTGTAATTGTTCATAAAATCAGCTGAACTTTGCAATTCTGCTTATGCGTCACAAAAATTTAACTTGAAACGCAATGGAAATAAAATTAAATTTACTATCTGTAAAAACAATTTAACAAAGCTGCTAAAGTTACCTGAATTAATCCATAACAATGACCGGTATTTCAAGTGGATTATTCTGCCAGATTTAATTTTGTATAGTGAGACATAATTCAGACAGACACTAGAGATGTTTGCTTCTGATAACTTGTGATAAAGCAGTCCCTGTGGACTTTTAACTGATCATATTATATAAATATTTAGCATTTTATGATCTTTACAAATTAGCAGCAAGTTTAATATGCTTGCATATTAATTATTGTTTATACACACATTTCCAAACTAAATTTTGACTTTATATTGAAGTTTTCACTTAAATTGATTGAGAAAATTTGAGTATTTCATCACATAATATTATGAAACTTGATTCCAACTTTTAATTGAAGAATTGGTCTAAAATTTTTTATGTTGCAGATAAAAATGTGTGCATTTCACAGGTACAGCTGTAATGTATAGCATATGGTATGAACTTGCTTCCTAGACTTGCATCAGCCACTTAACGATTTCATAATTCAAGATTTCAACTGGCTAAAAATTTTCTAGAGGAAAATGAGGATTCAATAAAACTAGATTTAATTACTGTTTTTGATATAAAAAATGTGTAGCTTACACTTTTTCATGATGATAGTTTTAAAAGAAAATACAAATGCTGAAAATGTTTTTTACATCTGTTATTCATAGAAATGTAGATATATACAAAAATATTTATAACATGCTATAATGAAAATGCTGAGTCACAGCATGAAACAGTGATTGAGCATCTAGTGGGAAGACAGAGCCAACGCAAGGGAGCTCAGGTGCATGATTTGCACCTGAGTGACCAGAAGGGGTAGAGTCAGGATCCACCCCTTCCCAGACTTAATTTAAGGAGGATTGGTGGTGGGAGCCAAGGTTATCTCTTTGGATATCTGCATCTACCTGAAGTCTTCTGAAGGTAAGCAGCTTCTTGGCTTCTTCTAAGTGTGTTTTTTATTTAATTAATTAGTTTATTTTCTTCTTTTCCTACTCTCTTGGTGCCTTCTGCTGTCAGGTTTGAACAAATCCCTCGCCCACTGCTGGCTGTGATCTTTGCTTTGCTGCTGTTGTTGTTGCGCTTTCTATCACGTTATACATGCTCACTAAGTATAAGATATAAACTTTTTGTGGAAGTGGACATTTGTCTTACTGTAGGAAGGGGTTAGATTTTAAAATCTCTGCGTTTCAGTCAAAGCTGAAAATCCACATTTGCAATCAGCTATGTTATAGTTAGTATCTTTATTTACCTGAAAGTATTTGCTTGAAAATATAGAAGCAAGAAGTACAGATGAGATGTCCTCACAGTAGTGATATCTGTTAGACATACAAGTAAAAGTTAGAGAAAATCTAATCTAAGTTTGCAAGTGGTGTAGCTTCTAGGAATAATCTTGTGCAGTGGATAAAAGCGTGGATGGGGAAATCTGATACTGTTAGGCTGTGTGTGATTAGGTAAATCAGATGATATCTTATGTTTTGGTTATAAATGTATTTTTTCCTTTTCCATTTTTATCAGGGTACTTTGCAGTGTTAGTAAGTTATGCTCAAAAGAAAAACTTGTTCTCAAAGAACATAAAATTTTGGGACGACAGTAAAGGACAAAAGACTTGTGATGGAGACTTGAAAAAAGATGTGAAATTAATACTAGAGGACAGTAGTTAATAGACACACAAAAAATCAAACCTAAACAGCAACTTATATGCAGAGTGAGTTTGTCTTAATTTTCTTTACTTAATTTTTACTCATCTTCTATAATTTTTTTTTTTTTTCACTTTAAAGAAGTGATTTACTTAAGGAATTAGTGTTATGCAAAATAGCATTTTGTTTAATTTCTGTGTTTGAAGTATTCAAGATAAAACAAAGTTGACTTTTATTTTTAGAATCTGGGTTTTGTATTTTAGGAAAGGAGAAGGATGAATCACAATAGGAGAGAAAAAGAGAAGCAGAAACAACAAATGTATGAAATGAATATCTTTCAAAATAAAGCTTGATCAGTTGGTTTTGTAATGTGTTTATCTTCTCTAGCACTGGCAAGGGAATGGTCTCAAGAGCCAACAAAGTCCCTTTACGATCTTGTGTTCTACATTACCTATCATTTCAAATTTCTGCAGGGATTGCTCCTGTTTAAAAATGACAGGTGTAACTGAACCCATAGGTGATCAAATATATTTAATCACAGCAGGAAATTGAACTTACGGAGCCCAAATAGCTCCCAAACTGATGAGGTTAGAAATTTGCATTCTAAGTGATTGATTCTGTTGCATGATGATGCTTAATCTTTTATTTGTACAGCTGCTTTCCGAAGCTGTAAGTAGTTTTTACTAACTACAAGAAAACCAAGAATATTTCAGTCATTGGCCTGAACCTTAAAAAGGTTGCTTTCTTTGAGCTTATTTATAAGTGAAGGTCATAGTCTGCTTCAGGGTATGCTTCACAGCTTTTCGAGTTACTTCATGATTGTGAACTCAACATGGACAGGGTTTGATGCAACTTAAAAAAATCTGAGGAGTAGCAATCTGTAAAAAGTATTTGTTTATTTGGATCCAAGTAAATGGTTCCTGGCCTCGGTAGTCTGCTCCATTGCTGTCTGTAGTGGACTATGAAACCTCTCACGTCATCTTCGGGGTTTTGTGTTGTTTTTTTGATAGAGCTGACAGAAAACTAGGCATTTAAAATTGGTATGTTGGGAAGCAAGTGCAAAGGAAAAAGTGCAATAGAAAATCTTTTCTCTAAAAATCAAGTAGAAAGAGAAATAGGAATCTTATACTGAGATTAAAAACAACTTCTCACAGAAGCAAAAAATGTTGTTGAAGTGTTTTCTTGCTATTAGATCAAGTTGTGGAGCTTAACTCATCAATAGTGTGCTTCAACTTCAGAAAATCACTGCTACTTTACCACAAATCATTGTTACATTTAGCAATAGTGATCTTGCTTAAAGAAACTCATGTTAGTGTTTTTCTGTCTCAATTCAGATTTCAGAGGTGCATATTACTTGCATTTTAATTGTCCTTGAAGCTAAGTTATAGATAATTATTCCCATCAGTTTTTCCCCCTTGTTTTATTAATACAGTATCACTTCCTGTTTTTGTTTTATAATTATTCAAGTCATTGGACAATGACACTAATACAAAGGAGTTATAAAAACCATGAATGAAGGGAAGGAGCTATTTGGTTTATCTTCTCTGTTTCTGAAATGGACTTAATTTCACGTTTGATTGACGCTTAATTTCTGAATTGTTTTGTCCCACAGGTTGGTTTACTCTTTGCATCTGTAGAGATGAGATATTAAAGAATCATATGGGAATCAGATTAAAATCTTTCTTTATAAAATGATCTTGCTTGTTTTAAAAAACAATCTTATCTTCAGGGACTGCAGGTAATTTCTGCTAGGTCGATACAGAATCAAGTTGTATGTTGTTTTTGTTCTAGTTGTATCTAACTTCTACTCAGAAAAGTAGACAGCTCCATAGAAATATGGTGGTTGTTGGTTCCAATCTTCTGTTAGGTTTGGAATGAATAGATTAATTTTAAGGGTTCAAATGAAGTCAAATTAACTATTGGTCTGAAAACAAAGACTGCCATGCTTGAAGCATTATTAAATCACTGAACTGCTTAGTGAGTAAAGCACGTAATTTTAGACTGGAAACCAAAATACTGCAAATATAATCTCAGGTTTTACAAAATAAGTTAATATGTAGTACATATTGGAGGGTTTTTTTTACTAGAAATTATCAGAAAATGTGTATTTAGGTACAGAGGAAATGAAGAAACAACTGATTTCTTGAGTATTGTCAACATTTGAAAATGGAAAGATAATTTTAGATACATGAAGAGGAGAAATACATTTGGAAATGAAGTTTAGAAAAAGAATTAGTATAAATAGGCAGATGAATTTTGACAGATGTGAGTTTTTTTGTGACTGCAGAATCTTTTGATTTTGTTTAAGTATCACTGGAAAAAAAAAGTTTATGCTTGTATTTGTGGTTTCAAGATCAGGCTGACAGTAATTTTTCTGGAGAATATTATGTGGGTATTTCAGTGCATGCTCTAGTCAGCTAACTTTCGATCTATTAAAATATTAAGGAATATGAATTCTAGATGTAAAATGAAGGATGCGCTTACTACAACAACTCATGGATATATTTTTGGAACTTGCAAGATATCATGGAATTCTGCATTCTGTAGTGTTTCCTGTGGAGGGTGATCTCACATTGCTCAAAAGCTCCCATTAGTTTTTACTGGTCATTACTGTAATTGAAACACTGCAAATAAAGCAATGTAAGAATGTGATGGCCCAGAATCCATCTACTAGGGTGTGACAAAAAAGATAGATATGAAACATGACATAGCATTTTTTATACTTAATAATATTGTCCCTAAAAAGAAGACCATGTTATATCATGTGCTGCACCCTTTTGTCCTCATTTGTAATCTTAGTTCCAAGACATACACATAGTACATAGGTTAGTACAAAAAAAAAAAAAAGCTTAGAAAGTTACAGAAGAGAAATGCCACAACTAGCTTACAATGCAAATGATGTGTTATGTCTTTAGGCAGCAATAAAGGTAATGGTTTCAGAGCTCTTAACTGATTTTGGTGGACTTGTGTTCACAAAACTTTTTCTAATCTTAATGTCCTGAGCAACATAAACTCATTATCGAAAGTACAACGTTACATCTTTATGAAAAACACATCATGAGAACATAGTATGTATTCAGCAATCCTGTCTGTTTTCTGCTTTAGAACAATATCCTAGGTGCTCAGAAAATCTATTCTCAATAAACATTATCTATCATAATTTAATAGGGTTTTCTTTGAAATTTTACCAAAAATCATGACTTTTAAGTCAAACCACAGAGAACATAATGTAATTATGTCATGAATGCACTTAAATAAGTTTATAATTTATTTGATTTTCCACATTAAAAAAAAATCCTTTTAAATAATTCATACGGATCAACCATCTTTTGCTATAAGTATGTTTATAGTTTTGCTGGCTTTTTCAGCCTCCCAATTTTATCCTGGCCCAATCACAATGAATGAGAATCATTAGGTTTTTGTTTTTTTGTTTTACAGTGGATGGAATAGCAATTGTCCTTGTATACAGCATATGCTTTTCCTTTGCTGTTAATGCCATTTTTTAATTCTAACAAGGGCTAGCAAAGAGTCATAGAAATATTACACACGTATCCAGACTGGAATTTTCAAGAGTATTAAAAATTTACTTAATTAAATCTAGCTGTTTGAAAATGGCCTCCAACTATGGCTACAAGATAAATAGGATGAGGGGGGGGGGGGGGGGGATTTGCTTGCCTCCTTCTGGAAGACATCATTAGTGTTACTTGCGGTAACCTTGAATGGGATTAATTCATTGATAAGCAACGTTAAATAAGTTGTCTGTAAAGCTGCAATTTATAATAAACTTAGCTTTATTATTATAAAAATGGCTAAAGATGCTTGAACACTTTCTGAACAAATTATTCTATTTTTCTGTTAGAAAATATGTTGTAGGAATAGAAGTTTTCCTTTGAAACTCTGACTTCAATTTTTTAGACAAAAAATTGAATTAAGGGTTTAAATTATGTCAGAATTTTTCAATACTTCAAAAAGCATCTTAGATTTTAAATTGAAATATGACTTTGTATTTGGAATGTTATTATGAAAGCAAAATTCAAACTCTGAAAAAATTATTTTAAACACGATTTCATCTAACTTGTCAAAATGTAGTCTTTAAGGTAAAAATTATTTATTAATAAAAAAATTAAATTTTATTGGAATCCTGTTTCCCCAAAACTCTTTCCTGTAGAATTCTATTCTGCTCTTAGGGATAATTTATCTCCTTTATTCATACTTTTTTTTAATCCAGACAACTTTCTTCCTTGAATCATTTGATGGTGAACTCATTCTGTAATTCCAAGTTTCAAGCCTGTAAATGCCAGATTGTGAAAGGATTTTCTCATTTTAAAATGCTCTAATTCATTTCCAAAAAATATGTATGCACCTCTGTCATTATTTTTTTTTAATTTCACCAAGCCTCCAAAATTGCTTTTCAACTGCTACCCAAACCTGCAAATGTGTAAATCTTGATTCTAAATCTATTGTGTATCAACATTTACAGAATTACTCCAATGCTGAATCAAAATACCTCTTCAGAATCACAGGAGAAGCGAGAACTCAGTAGTATTTAAAGATGTTTCTCAGATTACATGGGAAAAAGTCTGATTGTTATATTGTGATCTGATCTCAGTGTTATGTTTAGAGCATTCTTTATGCTGATTACCCACAGCTCCCTCAGTAAGATGAGATCCATAGAATAGAGTGCAGATCAAAAGGTCTGTAAGGACACAAGTAAACTGAAAGTTAGTGAGAAACAAGTTTCTAGCAAGAGGATGGAAGAACAGGTAGATGATTTCAACAGTTTGGTTAACCTGTGTATCCTGCCAGCAAATAAGCAGATTAGAACAGCTGTAGAAGCACTGCATGAACTAGATTTTTCAAAGCCAGCTCAGATGTACTCTTGTACCTATGATATTTCAAGTACTAAAATCTATGTAACCTTGTTAGTAAGGTCTAACAGCTACAGAAATGTATTCACAACTAGCTTCTGAATATGGTACTCCTAAGGACCTGTTTTTTTCTTATTTTTTTTCTGTTACTGTCACAACACAAAAAGTTCTGGTGCTCTTTCATCTGTCTGTTTCTTAGTCTTGTCCAAAGCCGATTCTAACATGATTACTGTAAATTGATAGTTCTAGATAGTTCTGTTTTATCTGAAGCAGGACTAGTCCTACAAGGCACTCACAGGTTGGGAACCTGTCCCAGTAGTATATTAATGAACTACTTTTAGTGGTGCTGTTTCAGAATTTACCAATCTATATTTTATAAGGAACTACTAGGTGTGGCAGAGGCCTGCATTAGTCCAGTGATGGTGTTCCTGCCCTTTTACCTTCTTCAGTTATTTTTGCATGGTGGCGTATCGCACTTTTAAGGTTTTAAAATCTTGAACACAGAAGGTTTTTAAAACGTTTGCTATAAAATGAGTAGTGAATACAGTGTGAAACTAAATTTTCATTCTCAAGTACCTTTGATAGAAAAGCTTTTACATGTGCAATAAATACTTATCTGTGCATTCATATTTGCATTTTTATATTGATAATATATACTAAAAATATTGTAAATATAGTTAGATATATACTCATATCTGCATATTAATATACATTCGTCTAAACTTTTTTAAATCTTCAGTTGTTATGGTTTAAAACTTAAATTTGTATGTTGTGTGAGACCATCTTCAGCCTACTGCTGCTATGACTAGGCTCATTAATTCCACAAATATGTTCTCCTGTTGTAGTGTCCCCTTCTGAACCTTAATTCACTGAAGTATACATTTATTTCAAGAAGATTCAGAATTATGTATGTGCTCCATCATCTGTAGAAAGCTTGCATTATAGTGTAGTTGAGACCTCTGCAGAAAAGCGTGTGTTTGTGCAGAAGCATACTGCAAGAATACTAGAGCTAGTTCTGCTTGTGAAGTAATGAGCATAGCAGCATTGTAAAGCATCTTTACTTCTGCAGTACGAATTCCTTCAGCAGTTTGTCGGCACAATTTATGACAGCTATTTATATTCACTGCAAGCATCAGGGAAGTACAAAGCTCAAAAAGGCTCTGGCTGGACAAAGTCTGAGTCCTTAGAAACTGTAAGTAAAATGGAAAATGCTACTTTTCTGTATTTTACTTACCAGTAGATCAGTAATTTAATTTCATCATTCTTTCTGATACAATTTAAATAAATTACATAACATTTGAAAATACCTTATGAGATTAAGAAGATTATGGATTCATTTTCATCTACTAATAATTTATTTAGATGTGGAAAAACAATGTATTGGGAGCAAGAAAATTATTACTTTAGGAGAAAGATATTGAAAGATTAATGCAGTCAAAATAAGAACTATATGTAAAAGTAAGGGCACACTTATAGAGTTCTGAGATGCAGAAAATGCAGAATAATTGGTGATGAAACACTTATAGTAGGAAAAAAAATGGTTTCCATAGCAATGTGTTACTATTACTTTCTCTTATAGCAAAAGGCACTCTAGAATGAGAATGCTCACTAGCAAAAGGGAATGACAATGTATTTAATAGGTTCTATTCTGTAAATTTATCACTTCATTGTATAAGTTTTCAGTGTTGTTAATGAACTGGGAGACAAGGATCTAAGGTATAGTTACTTGGCATTTAAAAGCATAGGCACAACACATTCACATAGGTGATGGATGTGACTTTTGTTAATGAAGCACAGGAGGCGGTATTTTGCTTTATTGCATTCCTCTGCCAATGGCGGTAAAATTTGAATTTACTTCTGCACAATCCATATTTGAGAGATCAAGACTCACGAGGTTTTTGATTAAATGAGCTGCAAGATTTGCATTTGAAATAACATCACTGTAAAAAGGCATGTTCTGAAAAATTAAGCTATCGTAGAGAAGCCAAATCACGTAGTTGCATCTTCCTCATTTGCCCTACTTTTCTTCCTTCCTTGTGTCTTTCACAACCAGTACAATAGGAACATGACAGGAATGGTTTCTGTTCCTTAATAACTATGGAGCAGATTAATTTCACTTACTATTGCATAGGTGAAATGTTGTAATATGTAACATAACATGTTTATATATGTAAAACAGAAATGTTATAATAAAGATTGCTGTCGTTTATGTGGAATTTGTATTGTAGAAAGAGTCCAAATGCTATTATTGGCTTGTCTTAGTTTAGCCTGTTCCTCAACAATTTTGAAATCTATTTTAAAATAATTTGTGTGTGTGTATGTAGCATTTCACTGGGAAAAGAAAGCAAGGAAGGAAGAAAGAAAAAAAAAAAATTAAGAAAGAAAAGAAGGGAAGGAAAAGATATTTCCTTTTTCTCTTATATTCTATAATGGTTAAGTTGTATTAAGAAAATCTTCATCCAAAAATGACAAGGCAAGTATTGTAAACCATTGGAATAGTGATACTGACATCATTTAAAACAAAAGAAGTTTATGCTGTTTGTATTTCCTGTCTCCTTCCTGTATTCATGTTGCATGACCAGTGTAACTGAGAAGTAGGATAGGCTAAGTAGAGGCATTGTAATGTTACTCTTTAATATTCAATCATTCTCTGTGGACATTTCTGACTCTTCAGCAAAAATGGCAACATGGGAGTGGGTAAGTTTTTCAGCAGCCTTATTTTACGTAGTAGTGTTTGAAGTAAGAAGTTGATGTAACTGATTGAGGTGTTGGGTTGTGTGTATGTAGGATGTCAGCTGTGTAGACAACATGTAGGTGCCTGGAGATAAAGAAAGTAGACATCAGAGCTGGAGCATCAGAACTAGATTTCAAAAACATACTTACTGCAATGCCCTACTTTTTACAATATGAAAAGCCATATATTTTAAGTCATGTCAGGAAAGAAGAGTTTTGTGTAAAGTGGATTTGCCAGATTATACCTATTTGGACTATTTTATGGACTCAGGAAGCCTCAGAAGAAATAATAATATCTGTATGGTTTAGTCACAATGAGGAAATAAATCTTACAGTAGAAAGAAAAAAAAATCTACAAAAGAAAATGCATTCTCCGTTTCTAACTTACACATTTGTTTCCATGGCTGGCATTGATATTTATATTAAAAATTCAGACAATAGCATTTTTCTACTCCTATCTAGTAATTTGAAATAATATATTCATCTTTCATGCAAGTATAATGAATTGATAGAGGCTCTTGATATTTAAGCAGTCTTTGTTTTCTATTGCTTTTCAGGGATTCCTTGGATTTGTGAGTCAATAGGAGATGATCCTTGTACACTGTCATATGACATTAGTAAAGGTTCTAGAAAAGCTTTGCAGGCTAAAGCATTTTCCTCCATATTCTCCTTAGTTTTTCTCTTGTCCTGAGTTCTGTACTGAACTGAAGAAGTTGAGCATGCTTTGATTAAAACAATTACAATCACATTAAATTTCTAAAGCAGAAAGCTCTTTTGTAGCAATTCAGAATATGTTCCTGTTTGTGTCAAACCAAGTTAAAGAGGACTAATATGAGAAATTATTCTTCTGTTTGAAGTACACTTTGTCTATAATAGTAAATATTTACTCATGTGCAGTTATATTTCTGCTTAAGACAACTAACAAGGTGGATTTTTTCTTTTCTATTTGTCTCAGATTTTCTAAGTACATTTTATACATTTTGGAGATGTGATCAAATATTTAATCAGAATCAGAAACAGCAAAGATAGGGCATCAGGACAAGAAAGCATGTACTTAAAGCTTCTCTGGAAATCTTTGAACAGAATTATCTTGTTACCCTTCTGTTGTGTGCTTCTTTTTTTTTTTTTTTAAACACAGTGCAGTGGTATAAGCAATAGTGTTATTGAAATGATTCTTTAATTTTCTATAATATTCTGGAAGTCCTATGAAAGGATGAATTTAGTCATTTAGGTTAATCGGTAATGGCATCCATGTTTCAGAGATTTGGATAAATTTCCTCCTTCATTTCTCAAGTTATCTTCAACTATAAAGGTGCTAATATTTTTACTTTGAATTGCGTGAAATTTGTAGATGAGTTTCCCCATTATTTCCACATTTTCTTTTTTTTGTTTTTCCTTTTCTGAAGGTGCTGATGTCATCACTGGTAGTTTGTCACAACTATACAATCCAGCCAGATGGATTTTTTGCTGAACATCATGAGAACAGTTTTGGTTTGGTTGATTTCTTTTTCCGTTCTGGAAAGAAAGTCTGTGAATGAAATCCAGTTAAATGTACTGACATTCTTTGGCATATGCAATCTAGAGGGCCATCCAAAAAAGAAATGCATCAGTCACAGTGACAGTTGACTCTTTGGTGATTTACATGCTACCTTGACTTTCAGTCTCCCACAGTCAAGTCAGATACAGTATCTTGTATCTGAATTGTGTCTGAGAATTTGGTTACAGAGATTTGGTCATAAGCCCCTCCTCTGACACTTTTCCTACTTATCATTCTGCTTCACAAACAGCTGTAAATCCTCCAGGTTTTCCTCTGCACCTTCTGAAAGTCTATGGAATGATAGAAAAAAAACAAAACAAAAACAAACAAACAAAGAAAAAAAAAAAACAACACAAAATCAGTTAGAACTGATGCATCAAGATTTAATTTTTTATTTTCCGGTGTGCATTTTGAGTTCCCTTCTTCCTACACCATGTGACATTAAAAAAAATCTCTCAGCTGTGATAATATTCTACCTACTGACATTGGTGTGACCCTGTACAAAGAATTTTAAATTTCCTTTATTAATAGTGCTACCAATCTTTTCCACCATTTTAAATGACCGTTGGGTGGTGGGGGGGAGAGGGAAGGGGAATCTGCATCTTCTGATGCAGGAATTAATGAGATGGGCATACATACGGAAGTAAATATTTGTCAGTTTTTCTTATACCTTTGTATTCCTTGGCTAGATATTGCTTTACAAATTCCTACCAGAATGTAAAATATTCTTGACTCATTGAATATATTCGATGACTGCTTCAAACTTTTGTTCAGCACTGCTCTTCTGAAAATCTGTAATAACACCTAAGGAAATTATTATAAAAAAAAAAAAAAAAAAATTATTTGGGTGATTGTCACATTGTATGTCAGGTTATCCAAGAAAGGCAAGTACAGCAATTTGATAACTTTATCATTTGCTCTTTATCATATTAATAACCTCCATTTAAGTGTTGCTTTGAATCTTTATTTGCTTTGACATTTAGTGCTAAAATTCTTTAGAAATAGTGTGAATAAATATGTCCCTTGTCTGACAGCATTTTCATTCATTTTTTGTAGTTGGTGAAATGTATCTTCTGCTGCTGTTTCAACCTCTGCGTTAGGAAAAGGATTGCTTCTGCAGAGGCACTAATATGTAATCTGAACACAACCAAGCTGTTTTCTCCTTCGTTTTGGTCATAGAATGAACCCATTATATACACTAAGACTCTAGGAAGCAGCTTCTAAGACAGGATGAATGCAGCTTCAAGAAAGTATGTGTACATATATCTTTATTTTTCATCTTTTGTAATGAAAACTTCTGACAATATGCATTAGTTCTTAATTTCACTGAGGCTATCACACCAATCATTGAGCCATTTGAAAGCTTTACCTGAGCTATGCAGAATGTCTAATACACAGTCATGTTGGATAGGCATCAAAAGAAGTGTGGTGACTTTCTGGAAGGATCTATAAAATTACAGTATTGGACTAGTTTGTTTACTTTGGAGAAAAGGAAGCTGAGAGGTGACATCATTGCTCTCTGTAAGTTCCTAAAGAGGGGAACTGGAGAGGGAGGTAGCACTCTCTTCTCTTTACTAACCAGTAGCAGGACACTTGGGTACTACAGAAAGCTATGTCAGGGTGAGGTTCAGAATAGAAATTAGGAAAAATCTTTTTGCCGTGAATATGGTCAAATGCTAGAACAGGCTTTCTAGTGAGGCAATTGATGCCCCATGCCTGCCAGTATTCATGAAACACTTGAAAAATGCCCTCAATCATATGCTTTAATTTCTCATAAGCCCTGAAGGGTTCATTTTTTGTAGGTCCCTTCCAACTGTTCTACTCTAGTAACGCTGAGACTGTACTAGCACTGAAAATAAGGGATGTTTGTGGGGGGGAAAAACAACAAAAACCAACACAAAATATTATGTATTTAATACAGCTAAAATGCATTTTATGCTACCAAAACAAAGCACTAACTGCCTGAAAGACCAAAACTACATTTGATTTTATGGTTTATTTTGTGCCTGTTTGTTAGAGGCTGCAAATTCTTTGAAAAGAGAAATGTTTTCCCATAATAAACAATAACATACATATTCAGTGAACAAAACAGATAAGAGGAATAGCAGGAGAAGACCACTTGTTATTACAACAAGTCTTATATAATATTACTGGCTAGTGCAAAAATGTGGGTACATACTACTTTAGAATTTAGAATCTATGGCAGTTTTCCTGGTGAGTTTTCCTGGTGAGTTTTCCTGGTGAGTTTTCCTGGTGAGTTTTCCTGGTGAGTTTTCCTGGTGAGTTTTCCTGGTGAGTTTTCCTGGTGAGTTTTCCTGGTGAGTTTTCCTGGTGAGTTTTCCTGGTGAGTTTTCCTGGTGAGTTTTCCTGGTGAGTTTTCCTGGTGAGTTTTCCTGGTGAGTTTTCCTGGTGAGTTTTCCTGGTGAGTTTTCCTGGTGAGTTTTCCTGGTGAGTTTTCCTGGTGAGTTTTCCTGGTGAGTTTTCCTGGTGAGTTTTCCTGGTGAGTTTTCCTGGTGAGTTTTCCTGGTGAGTTTTCCTGGTGAGTTTTCCTGGTGAGTTTTCCTGGTGAGTTTTCCTGGTGAGTTTTCCTGGTGAGTTTTCCTGGTGAGTTTTCCTGGTGAGTTTTCCTGGTGAGTTTTCCTGGTGAGTTTTCCTGGTGAGTTTTCCTGGTGAGTTTTCCTGGTGAGTTTTCCTGGTGAGTTTTCCTGGTGAGTTTTCCTGGTGAGTTTTCCTGGTGAGTTTTCCTGGTGAGTTTTCCTGGTGAGTTTTCCTGGTGAGTTTTCCTGGTGAGTTTTCCTGGTGAGTTTTCCTGGTGAGTTTTCCTGGTGAGTTTTCCTGGTGAGTTTTCCTGGTGAGTTTTCCTGGTGAGTTTTCCTGGTGAGTTTTCCTGGTGAGTTTTCCTGGTGAGTTTTCCTGGTGAGTTTTCCTGGTGAGTTTTCCTGGTGAGTTTTCCTGGTGAGTTTTCCTGGTGAGTTTTCCTGGTGAGTTTTCCTGGTGAGTTTTCCTGGTGAGTTTTCCTGGTGAGTTTTCCTGGTGAGTTTTCCTGGTGAGTTTTCCTGGTGAGTTTTCCTGGTGAGTTTTCCTGGTGAGTTTTCCTGGTGAGTTTTCCTGGTGAGTTTTCCTGGTGAGTTCAGGAAAAAAAATACTCTATAGCAGCATGAAAAGGTGTATAGCCCAGGAAGGCCTAGAGGCATTTGTGGCATGATATGACCAATTTCAGTTTATGTTCTTTAAAATATATGGAACTCAACAATTCTATGTTGGTAATAACTTTATTTGGGGTGTTTCATGATTCTGACAGACAAATTCAGCATAATAGCTTAGTACTACATTTCTTTACCATCTAAAATATTAATACAAGATTGACAAAATATCTCTTCTAAAGTCTACATGGCCCAGAGCTTCTTAAGAAATCCTTTTTTGGTCTTTGGGGGATTTGATCTACTTTTCATATCTACAGAAATCTTTTGTGTGCTCAGCTTTTGAAGAATGGATCTTTTTTCAAAGCAAAGGCAAAGGAATGCTAATAAATCACATCTTTATGAAATATTCATTAATTCACTATGTTCTTCACAAGGCTGCTGCCAAGGCAGTGCAGGGTGACGAATTACATTTTACACAGGAAATGGTTGACAAGATACATTGTCTATGTAGAGGGTTTCCTGAATGGTCACATACAAAGCTAACCAACAAATGTTGTTTACACTATTAAGGAAGCAGGATAAAAATGCAGCTGTCTATACCTCTGCCAAGTTCCTGTACCTTCTCTTTTATGCAGAGTTTTCCCTTCTGGCTGATTTCTACATTCTTTTTCCTTGTACTCATAAGGTACTTAGTACGTTAATAGAATGAAGTGAATTGCATTTAAAAAAGAAAAAAAAAAAAGCTAGCCTTGTGCCCTTTGTCACATCTTATGAGAAGATGCGGACTTTCCTTAAAGTTTCTTTATTTATGTGTCAGCAGTCATCAAAAATACTGCACAAAAACAAGCAGAATGTTCCTTCACTAGAGAGTGAAATGAAATCTCTTTCTTGGTTGCCTCTTTCAACTCTTAAGCACTCCAAAAGCAACCCTTGGGTAGCAAGGGCACTGAAATCAGTATGACTGTGCTCCATCTTGCCCACAGTTGAACTCTAGTATGTCATAGTAAAGGATGGTGTTCTTGTGAAATTATTTATGGGGCACATTTTTTGTTACAGAGTACATATCTTTTGACTGACTCGGTAGGCGAGGAATGATAAAGATTTACAAAGGCTGAGAGACAAAGTTTGCAGAAAGTAGCCATTAAAATGTAATTGAACTCTTCAGGGAAGCGCACAGTGAATGTAAAAGTGCTACTTGCTGACTGGTCTTTGTACAGGATGTGAAAGAAAAGATAAGATGCAAGGACTGTGATTTAATTAAGCTGCATCTTTATTGACTTTACTCATCCAGTTACTATATGATCATGTTAATCATGTTAATTATTTCCAAATTCTTGTGGGTTGGGGGGGGCAAAACTTAGCATAATCACATACCACACCCTTCAGACCTTAACAGGATGTTTGGAGACCTTGCACTCTCTGCTCAAATGGAAGTTAAGGAACTGCTGATTTAAAAAAAATAAAAATAAAAAATCTCCCAGTCTACTTTTGTATCATGTATATTGGAAGAACCCATTTCTCTTCCTGAAAATTTCTTGATGGTTCTATCGTATACCATTCGTAATTCCCATGAGCTTAAAATGAGAGTCTATATAAGTTTTCCTTCACAGTGCATCAAGTATCTTGTTAAATTTATACATACAAAGCAGATTTCTAAACAGTTCTGTCATCTAAATATATCTTTATTGTTTAGGAAGAGGAAAATATTATATTTTCTTATTTGTTCATTACAATTAACTGTAGAATTGAATCTCCTCATAAACCGTTGATTTCGGGCAATCTTAGACACAAATATAGATTGGGTGGTGAAAGAATTGAAAGTAACCATGAGAAAAAGTTCTTGCAGTTGTTTGATGAAAGCCTCAAGGTGAGCTGGTAATATACACTTGTAGCCCAGAAAGCCATCTCTGTCCTGGGCTGGATTGAAGGAATTGGGGCAAGATGATTCTTCCCTTAGAAGAATCTGGAATTTTGGAGAACAGGAGGCTCAGGGGAGAACGTTTTAGATCTCTACAACTACCTGAATTGAGGTTGTGATGAGGTGGAAGTTGGCCTCTTTTCCCCCATAACTAACAATAGGATGAGAGCGAGTGGCCTCAAGTTGCACCAGGGGAAGTTCTAGTTGGATGTTAGGAAAAATTTATTCTCCAGCAGAGTGGTTAGTCCCTGAAATGGGCTGCTCAGGGGAGTGGTTGAGTCACCAACCCTGTAGGTGTTAAGAAATGTTTAGATATTGTACTAAGAGACATAGTTTAGCATGGAAATATCGGTAGTAGGTGGACAGTTGGACTGTATGATTGTGGAGGTCTTTTCTAACCTTGGTGATTTTATGACTCCCTTCTGTTCTACACTTGTGAAAACCTACCCTAAAGTTCTGCATTCTGCTCTGGGGTTTCCAGCACAAAAGGAATATGGATCTTTTGGAGGGAGTCCAACAAAGGGCCATAAGGATGATTAGGGGGATGGAGCTTCTCTCCTGTGAGAGGCTGAGAAAGTTGCAATTGTTCAGGCTGGAGAAGTCTCTGGGGAGACCATACTGTATCTAAAGAGAGCTTACAAGAAAACTTGCAGGAGACAGACTTTTTATAAGGACATATAGCACTATGACAAGGAGTAACGGCTTTAAACTAAAAGAGAGGAAGCTTAGATTAGACATTAGGAAGAAACTATGTACTCAAAGATTGGCAGGGCACTGGAACATGCTGCTTACATGTGCTTTGGCTTTGTCAACGTGGTCCAGTGGAAGATGTCCCTCAGATGCCAGGGAGTTGAACTAGATGATTTTCCATGATTCTACGATTCTGTGAAATGAATTTTAATACTGCAATTTATCTACTGATCTGACTCCAGATACAACTAATACAAGTCTAATTTTCACACAAATATGTAATACCTTCTGTTTTCACAATCAATATAGATATTATGAAAAATATTTTTAGATACTATTAAATGAAAGGGAAAATGAAAATGTTAAAGAAAATTTAATATGGTAGGAACAACAGAGAGGTGTGCTCTGATTTTCTCATTTTCCACGCTTCTATAAAATTCTGTATAACCTGTTTATTTCAGAAAACCAAGTCATTGTGCATCAA
This sequence comes from Lagopus muta, assembly GCF_023343835.1. NCBI lineage: Eukaryota > Metazoa > Chordata > Aves > Galliformes > Phasianidae > Lagopus > Lagopus muta. The sequence goes on along the minus strand of NC_064438.1, from coordinate 33,093,086 downwards.
ACTATCTTGAACTTCACTTCCATTACCACACTGAAATTTGTGAGAACATGCCAAGAGGATTTATGGGAATGATGCCTACAGTAATAAGACTAACTTTTCCATTATATGGCAGAGTTACGAGCAATGAATGGAGCCTCTCTATACTATTGAAATGAATGATAATTAAAAAAAGGTATTCCAAGATGTAAATCTAACAGGAAATGTTCTGTAATTTGTTTCAGCTTCTAAGGTCATTTTTAACAAATTCAAACAAACTTTCTTTTGAATCATTCCACCTCACTAGGGAATGCACATCATTGAAGTGTCACTGAAGCATGTCATCTGGCTATTCCTCTGCTTATAATCTTCCCCACCCTTGAAAAGTCTCCTGTGCTGAGGTTATGAAAAGAGAGGTAGAAGAACTAATATGGGTATCCATATGTGTTCAAGCAATTTTGGGAGATTTTTGTTCCCTTGACAGAAGCTGAGCAATACAGATTGAGCCAGGAAATGTGTCCCTGTGCCTTCATTCCTCTCTAGTGAGGAAAGACAGTTCCTCACAGGATAAATTAAGCCCCTATTCACTTTACAATTTTTGGAGCAGAATGTTAAAGTGAAATAAAATTTAAACAATAATTAACATATTCAAAGATTTTACATAAAGCATTAAAACATAAAATATTTAATAAGATTAAATTTGATTATTTTTCTGTAAATTTAACTCTTCCATGTTTGTTTTTTATTTTAAATTTTAGCCTTGTTTTATTAAAATTATATAGGCAAAATAGAGCCTTCTCAATTAGATTTTCTACTATTAGTATTTAAATATTTAAATTTATTACTGACTCTGACATCTTCCCTTATTTACTTGTTAAATGATTATACTGAATCTACAGTATCATTTCCATGTTTTATCTGCATATTTTTATGGTGCTAAATTCACTTCAGTAAATTCAGAGTTTGAGACTTTTTGTCTCAATTCAAAAAGGTAAAGCTGTAACTTCAGAAGAAATAGATTTCCATAGACTTCATCCAGATGATGGTAGTAACATAGCTAAAGACATGAGGTTGCACTCCAGAAATTATAAAAGGTATGAAAACTTTTCTCTTTGAGCTTCTTTTTGAGTCCAAGAAACGTATATTGGAGATATCAGCCTCCAGACCAGACTAAAAAACTCATCTCTAAGCACTTTGTATCAGCAATCCTGATATGTGCCAATGGTATTGAGGTTTCAAAATCTGAACTGTGGACAGGGAAGATTCAAGGAGTTGCCATACAATGGGTGCCCTTTTGTAGTATCCCTAAGACAGCCCTAAATATCCCTAAGTATCCCTAAGCAGCTCAAGAAGAAATTAACAGAAAAAATTAAACTTAATAATGACAAACAATAGAGTGCATTCAAAATACACGTATTCCATTTTCAATATCTTACTGTATGAAAACTTTTCTACAAAACTGTAAGGCAGCGGTTCATGAACTTACTGCTTATTCACCTGTAGTTAGCAAAGGTCACTGGTGCCATTTGCCTTACAGAAGCCTTCCTTTTGATTTAGTAGAGGACAGAAGAACACCCTGACAGTAAAGGCTGTAGAAAAAATCTACATCTGTTTTACTAGCATTATTTCAGAATGGAAATGTATAATGTATGTACTGATTTGAATCTCTCTTTTTGAATTCTTTTTCAATTTTGGATTAGTAATTTGAGAAGAAAAACAACTAAATAATATTCCATGAATAAGATTTAATCTGAAAATTGCCTGCTTAAAAATGAAAGTCATATTCACCTATAAATCATGTCATAAAATTCAAGACAAGAGACAGGCCTTAGAAAGTACGTATGCCTTCATGGAAGCAAATGGCAGGTTCTGCAGTTTGACTCTACAGTGTTCCTTAAAGAATTTGGTAGTGGTTATTTATGATACATTTATAATACAGAATCATAGTTCTGAATCATACAGAATCATGTGATATAGTATCAAGTTCAGAATTTCTGTCACAGGGTGTTTGTTTGAAGTTTATTCTACAGAATCATTTTAAGAGTTGATTAGGCAGTAGCTCTGGAGTCCCTCCTGTGTATTTTTCTCTAGGATTTACCTACTTCTATACATATATGTGAGTAAATACAGAAGGAACGCGTTTCTTGTTGCTCTGGCCAGGCATCCATGGTTATGAGCTCATCAAATCTGCTTAACATATCAAAACCAAAAGCTAAAATCATTGGAGAGAGAGTACATAAGCATGGAACTGTAATCGTCTTTTATTTGTTACTCTGTGAGAAATATATTCTGAAGGAATCTGTATGTTTCTCATAAAAGAAGCCTATAATATAGTATACATTAAATTAGAAGTCTGACTGTTGATAGGAATACTTGAAAGAAATAACATCAAAAGAAATAACCTTGAAAACTAACCTTGAAAGATACCTTTTCTTCTTTTAGTTCCTTTCTTTTTTTCATGTCTAACCTCTCTGATTGAACTGATTCTCCTGTGAGCACATTGACCTAATTCAACTTTAGCAGAGCAATAATGATGCAAATAATGGAATTTGGAGCAGACTTCCTGATTAATCCAAGGGTAAATTGTTCACTGGACTGATTGCCCTCCTTGGAGAAAGTGAGAAATAGTCTCTTTTCCATTCAGTTTGTCCTTTTCTCTGAATGTTATGTTATCGACAAGGATGATGAGAGTGTATAATTCAAGATGTGTTAAGAATGTTTGAAAAGCTAAAATGAGGGTTTAACTGACATGACATCCTTATTTAAAAGCTCAGAGATTTATTTTTTGCCATTTTTCCGTTTTGCTAGAAGAAACAGAAATGGTAGTTTGAGAATTTGATGTTTATTTTCATAATTGGAATTTTCAAATAGATGCATAACAAAATTGTGGGGTAAATAATTATACTTGAATCTTTTGAGATAGTATTGCTGGGAAGTTGAAAGCTCAAGAAAAGAAATCCAAGCGCCAGAATTCTTTTTTTGTCTTTAAAAATTTATCAGTAACTTGTGATGCAGAGATTCCCACCTCTGCAAGAGCATCGGGGATTCTTAAAATATTGGCTCAGAGAAAGGCTATCAAATGGCCCCATCTGTTATTAAATTTTGGCAGAATTTAAGGTACTGGAATCTAGCATGCTCAAAATCCTTTATCAAAAAACATGGGGAGAAGATAGGGACGTATTTTGCCTCATAGGAAAAAAAGTGTGGAACCTCTTCTTGTTTTTAGCTAATGTATGGGGAGAAAGTGTTTAAATGCTGTCAAGATTCATTTTTTCTGGTTTTCTCAAGAGTTTAGGGAGAGATGACCAGCCTACAGGTGAAGTGAAAGGAAGGAATCTTTCCTAACAATGTTTTGCTTAACCAGTCTGGAAAAGCAGAAGAATATCATCATCTCCATTTCAAAGTCAGGATTTTCCTGTGTAGAAGGTCTGGGATTTTTAATTGTTTAGGAAGGTTCTCCAGTGTTTGATATGAATACAGAAGTAGACAGCTCTCTTTAATTCTTCATGCTCCCTGACACTTCAGATGCACACCCTCCGATTCATCATCTCATCATCATGTAAATCATCATTTTTCTCACATACAACATCCACTTCTAACAAAAGCAGTTGGCAGCAGTGTACGCACAAGTTTGAAGGGATCTCTGATAAGAAAGGTTCCATTTATGGTACATGATTGTACTTCTCCTTAAATGATCACAACATGTTCCCTTAAGAATACGAACTCAAACAACTAACTGCCTTCAAAACTTCTTTTCACACTTTCTGTAGAGCCTTTCTATCACTTTAATAAATGTATATTTACTTTTGTAGTGACAAAGGCCTTACATGAATAGCAATTTCATGTTTGTGTCCTAAAGGTAATAGGTATTATGCACTAGATGCAGAAAGCAGAAGCAACTCAGCTAAGCAATGGTATCATTAGAACACAGTTAGGCACTGGAACGCTAAAATTTTTGAAAGAATCTTTTGGTTTTTGAAAAATTTTGTGCAATTCAGGGAAATTTGGGACTCCAAAGACTCAGTTTATATATCCTAAAATCTCAATTTCACAGAAATTCATATGGAAATCAAGATTCTAAGGAATACAGAGGAGAAACCTCTGTAGAAAGTGAAGACTCTTTTTGACATAAAGCACATAAAGTTATGCTCTGTTTCTCTGTATTAATGTATGTTTGTTCTTGAAATCTTAATTCTCTCCTGGATAGCTACCAAAAAATTACATGTGAGAAAGAGATAATGTATTGCTGAATATCAGCATCTGGGAGAATGAAATGATTGATGATTTCAGTCAAGAAACAAAATCCGATGGTTTATAACTTTTTTGGAATTTTCAGCAACTATTTATTTTTCTCTGATGTTATTTTTTCCTAATCAAATCTAAAGAAACAAATGTGAAATATTGAAAAGCAAGGTGCAAGTAGGCATAAAGCAGCAGAGATATTTGGGAATATTAAACAAAATGCATAGGTATGTTTATGTATAAGCATTTGTGTATGTATGTGTAAAACAGCAGAAACAGAAAATTCACCATTGCTTTGTTACATTTGCCTGTTCAACTGTTTAAGGAAGTCTCTGAGGAGGTTTCTGTATGAAAAATCTGTTTCTGATTTTGTTATATTGATGCAAAAGCAGAGGTAAAAAGCTGGCAGAAATTGGCTAATGCTAAAACTATCAGGCAGTATTTTTTACATTTTAACACTTATGTGTGGTCAATTAATGTCTTATTTTAGAACCTGATTGTAATGATTAATGAAGTAATCTTTGAATGTTAGCATTAACGCTGCTATCCCAAGCAACTACCATTAGCCTGCAATGCAGCAAATTGTTGATAGCTATAACAAAGCATCACATCCTGCTGCCTGGTTAGCCTAATATTCCAAAAATGCTCTCAACTTACATATATTTAAGCAAATACTATTTCTTTTTAATATTGCCACTCATTTAAAACAATGAAAACAATTAGTTGGTCATTTGGAACTGATTTCCTCAAATTGTTTTCTTGATCAATAACTATGAAATCTGCTTACCTGTCAAATATTTGAAACTGTTTGTCTTTAACTGGAGTCCAAGATGCACAAATGTGTGAAAAATAGATTTCTGTGCCATGTAAATTGTTTGTCACAGGATAGTAAATACTTATGGATAGCATGTTGCTGAGTCTTTACCACATTTCAACATCAGTTTCATTGCACTGTACAGATCAAATGCAATAGTTGCTGTGTGTATCTACTAATTTGCAGGCCGGAATTAATGTAATCTGCAGTGTAGTGGTCATATTATGAGCCCAGGGCAGTACATCCAAATGGTTGCTTTTCTTGCAGAAGGTTGACTAATTTGAGTCTTCCCTTTCATAGTTAAATAAATTGAATCTTGTTTTTATGTGGAAGCATTGTTGCTTTAAAAGTTGTAACTGGTGTAAATAAAAATGTTGATTAACATTTACACAGCTAGTTTTTGTGGCTAACAGCTACATATGTAAAGTGTATCACACTTTATCACACACAATACATTTAAAAATAAGGCACTTAGTGAGAGGTAATTTTTCACCACATTAAATCATAGAAGTTCATCAAAGATAAACCTTATCCATGAAGACTATTGACAGAAGTATCATTTTATTTAGATTTTTTTCTTATATATTTGCTTCTTGTTTTTAACAGTTAAAAAAATCTCAATTTCAAACATTGACCCCTGTTTTATTTTCATTAACTTTGCTGTTCATATCAAGAAAGTAGAACATCTGGTAATACATTTTAAGCATTCATAAATAACGATTAATACTGTAGTCTTTTCTCAGGGAATATCGGAATTAATCAAGATTAGAACATGAAGATTTGGATTTGATGAAAAAAGTGAAAATTTAAAACACCTCAAACTGTGGTTTCAAGTACACTTTCAGCTAGCACTGCAGCCATAAGAAGCAGTCCTGACCTCCTTCTATACCTGACAGCTTATTCTTATTCTGTTTTGCTTCCTCTCTTGGGCTAGCAGATATGTTTGAGCTGGTGCTCACTGAACTACATCAGGGTAGAATCAGACGTAGAATTGCCTTCTTTAGAATTTATTCTTCTGTTGCCTACTGTGGTTTCTTAATTTTAGAGATGTTTACTTTTTGTTCTGTTTTTCTGTAAAACTTAGCACAATTTATTCCAGGTCCATGCTTAGTACCAGAAAGTTCAGTTCTTTCTAAAATAGTATCATTTTGATTTGATCTTCCTGTATGCTCCCCACTTCTCTTAACCATAAAACTGCAGGGTGTTTTTTTTTTTTTTTTTAATTTCTTTATTTCTTCAAGATACTTTTCCTCAGCTGCTCTATTACAGCATCACAATCCTTTGTAAGGCTCCAGTAGTCATCAGCTGTTCAGCTGGAAGCCAATGAAATGATGGTGTTTGCAAACATTGGATGAAATTGAAGTGAATCTACTATGGGATTATGTCAACAATCCTTTAACTTTTCATCTCCATAAGCACATTTGTATTCCCACAATTATTCAGAGAACTTTCCTTATGTGCATCCGTGTTTGTATATCTGCAATTAAAACACCACTGAGAGTGGGATTATTAGTTGTCCAACTTCAGTAAACACTTATGTACGATATACCCAGAAACAGCAGAAGTGTGAGGCTGAAAGTTCCTCTGCAAAACTGATGAAGAGAGTCAAAATTAGAGGGTTATGTTCACATGAAATAAATAGAGAAATACAGCTTAAGATGTCTGAATTCATACAAAAGGTCAAATCTGAAGCTTGGAGAGCATTATAAATTATCAATTTTTTTTTTTTGTTATTTCTGAAATCTCAAAAAAATAACATTTATAAGAAGAAATATTTTGAATTTTTATATATGAATACTCACTTCAGAACTGCTTTGACATCTGATGAATATGAATCATAAACCTTAGATTCCCTGAGTATTTCTACATAAGGATGCATGAATTGATATCTTTCATAATTCCATACACTGTACTGTACTACTTTATACTATGCATTTTATTACTTTACAAATACAAGTTACAGATCAATTCCCAAAGAGTTATGTTGAAGTCAAGGACAATGTGGAAAAATACATTGTACATGTATGACCCGGAAAACCTAATTTAAGGCACTGTTTTCAACACCAGGTTGAACCAGATGGTCTTCCAAGGCTGTGTTTAGTCTAGATTTATCAATTAATCTGTCATTTAAAAAATAATGAGGGAATAATTTTTTTCTTCCGAAAAAATTAAAATAAAATCTGAAAGATTGTGTTTTCCTGGTAAATAATTTTTCTTCAACTTGCACTTTTACAATAATCAGTCATTCACTTAATGATGATAAACGTCTAAGGATATCCATTAGGGTTTTTACCTGACATCAAATACTTTACGTCATGTGCAAATAGGTTTATCATTTCTTAAGATGTTGCATCCTCTTACTAATGAAACATTTTCAATTAATTTACTAACAACAGTTTCACTGAAAAAAGTTGAAAGCTGGATGAAATACTTAGAAGGAAGTTATTATTTTTACAACAGATGTGCACATAAAATGTATGATTGCATCTTTTTTTGTATGGGAAGAAAGTTAACTCATTGAGGGAGATACACATTGCACATTTACCTAGAAGAAGGAGAAATCTCACAGTAAATCTGTGACTGTCAATACTAAAAAGTTCAACTAGTTCATTAGAGACAGGAATCATAGTCCAATGATCTTTGATAATAGTCTTCAGTAGAAATAAATTAAACATGCAAATACAGAAACAATCTCATTTTACATACTGTACATTTCAGAATTGTCTTCATGGATCACTAGGAAATTTAATGGCCTTTCACCCCCAAGGACACACTTCGAATTAAAACTATGTAAACTTTGAGATGTAACCTGCACAAAATTATGTTTTAAATTTATATTAAAGTTGTATAGCCTTGGAGATCTTCCACTGTGATCTTGACAAGTATAATATTTCCAGCTAGACAACAAAGTTTTCATACGTAAGGTATATTTGCTATATTAGTACTTGTTATTCCCTTTAGTAATAAAAGATTCTCCCCAAAGGGATGTGAGAAATACTCTATACCATTACACTGCAAATAATACTGGGCAAAGCGTATGAAGAGAGGGAGAAGGAACTCACATTTTTAAATGAAGTTTACCTGAGAAGTTTTATTCCACGACATTGTTTGAAAGACAGATAAAAATAGTTTATTTTGTTAAATGTAATTAATTTATGCATACAAGATGAGCTGAGGAAGCAAAATTCTGTTAATAATTTTCTTAGGACAATTTTTCAAATGCACAACATTTTTTCTAAGATGCTTCTGACAGAATGGAAAATTTCTCTAAACTGCGCATTTTTCTTTGACAGTGATCTAACTGAAAACCATATTTCTTTGTCTAAAGGGGGAATTTTAGAATGAAGAATAATAACACACATGGATATACACCCCCCTTTTCTGTATTCTGTGAAGGAATTGTATTTCTTTTTGTTGTTCAGCTGTGCTTTCTTACTGTACTTTGTATTGATCTCTCTCTTCTGTAACATTGCAGGTGGGTGAGTGAAAGCAGCCCTATGCTAGAGTAGTTTTTGCTTTCAGGAACAAATAGCTAGGGCTCCCTCATTACGTTTTTATAACATGAGGATTCAGCATGAGATGCAGTGCATCATCTTTCTGTCACATCGTATTACTAAACAGAACCTCAATGGAGATCATAATTATGCTCTTTTGGAATAATATTGCTCTTGGCAGCATTCCTACTCCTTATTGGAGAGTTGTACTAAACATAGGTTCTTCTTTTGATTTTCCTTACCATTTAGTTATTGCTCCTCTAGGTTTTCTAATCAAAACAGGATGAGATGCCAACAGGCTGTGAGTACTGCCTGAATAAAACACCTGAAGGTACAAATAAAGAAGTTGTCTCTGCTTGCTCTAGAACAAGAAGAAAGATAGGGAATGACACACACAGGATCTGTGAGATGGTGCGTACAGATCCTACTTCAGCATTCTCACCGTGGCCTGATATCTACAATTAATACAAAACCTGCTGATGGTGGTTGTTATTAATAGTTCATGACAGATAGATCCTTTGTCCTAACTAGTAACTGACGGTTGTTTTTCTATTTGATTTCTTTTTTTTTTCCTTTTCCCAAAACATAATAAAACCCACTTGTCACTTAATGATTCTTTCCTATAGTTCTAACCATTTGTCCAAGAGAATAGTAAAGCACAGCAGTTGATAGAATTGTGCAGCTGGAGATGAGCTTGAACAAAAGTGATGGAAGTTGGGAAGTCAGAAAAAAAGGAAAAAACATAGAATCGCAAAATCTCAAGGTTGGAAACGACCTGCAAGATCATCTAGATCAACTGCCCTCTCATTATCATTGCTACCACAAGCACTAAACCAGATCTTGCAGCTCCTCATCCAGACGCCTCTTGAACACTGCCAAGGACGGCATCTCCACCACCTCCCTGGGCAGCCATTCCAGTGCCTGACCATTCTGTGAGAGGAAAAATTCTTCCTTATGTCTAACCTAAACCTCCTCTGGTATAACTTGCGACCATTTCCTCGGGTCATGTTTGTTGCTTGGGTGAAGAGGCCAAACCCCTCCTCATCACAGCCTTCCTTCAGGAAGTTGTAGAGTGCAATGAGGTCTCCCTTGAGCCTCTTCTCCAGACTAAAAATCCCAACTCCTCAGCCTCTTCTCATAAGACTTGTGCTCCAGACCCCTCACCAGTTTTGTTGCCTTTCTCTGGACACGCTCCAGGGCCTCTGTCTTTTTGTAGTGAGGGGCCCAAAACTGAACACAACACTCGAGGTATGGCCTCACCAGTTCTGAGTACAGGGGGATGATCACCTCCCTATTCCTGCAGTCCACACTATTTCTAATGCAGGCCAGGATGCCATTGGCCCTCCTGGCCACCTGGGCACACTGTTGGCTCACGTTCAGACAAGCATCAACCAACACCCCCAGGTCCATTTTCCTCTTCACATTTATCCAGCCACTCATCCCCAAGCCTATAATGCTGCATGGGGTTGTTGTGGCCAAAGTGCAGGACCCAGCACTTGGCCTTGTTGAACCTCATCCTATTCACCTCAGCACAGCAATCTAGCTTATCTAGATCCCTCTGAAGGGCCTCCCTACTCTCAGGCAGATTGACCCCACCTCCCAGTTTGGTGTCATCTGCAAACTTATTGAGGGTACACTCAATCCCTTCATCTAGGTCATCAATAAAGATATTAAATAAGATGGGCTCCAGTACAAACTCCTGGAGGACACCACGTGCCGTGCTACATTAGTCAGTTTTATTTTGCATTAGAAAAAGCAAACCTTTTATCAACTTTTACAATTACTTTTTACCCTTTATTTTGAGAAGTCTTCTTTTCAGTGAATACCTGCATTAGTTATTTTTCCCACAAACTTTACCAGAGTTTTATAGTTCTCTGTAGTACAGCCTCAGGCTTTCTGAAGCCATGAAATAAAACACAATCGAACAATAAATATAGATATTAAGTATACAATTTGCAGTTGTCTCTAGATTAGAGAGCAGTGCTTTCACAAGGGTTTTCAAAACCAAGTTTTCTTGTTGGTAAGCTGTGAGCGCTTGGGTATATTTCAAAGCTGAAATATACCCCTGATTTAAAAGCTATCCACTTCCATTTGTTTTTTTTTTTTCCATAGTGTAGATAGAAGAAATATCAACTGGCAAATAAAGCAACCAAACAAATAAGGAAAAGGTATAGATGGTGTGATCTGTCTGGTGTGTCTCCTGTCCCTCAAAAGGGGACAAAATTGTAAGTGGACACCAGAGAAACTAAAGACTAGAATATTTTGCTGCAGGCTGTGGGCAATCTGATCTCTTAATCCAGTTGCTACTTATAAGTGCATGTTATTCTAATTACTTATGTAAATTGTTCAGTGGTTATATTTACTTTGTGACACTTTGACTTTCAGTATGTTAAGAAAACAACAAATTAGAAGGACACTTTTTATTTAAAGGGCTTTGTTCATGAAGGTCTTAATTGAAATATTCTGGTCACATATGTGAAAGTTCTGTGACAGCTCCAATCTGTTCTATGGATATAATGCAGAGATGGCATTCATCTTCTATAGTCTCATTGCCTGTTATTGCAAAGTGCAATTTAAATACTTTCAAATTTAGGAACATAATTCAAGGAGTACTTTCAGTAAATGTGATTTCCATTGCACCCTTTTCTTTGGAGAGACTCAAGACTTGAATATTAACAACAACAAAGTAACAGCAAAGATGGCTGATGATGGGAAATCTTATTAGTAAACAAGAGCTGCATCTGAAAAATATTGTCATTAAAAGCTATGTAGTAGTTAATTGAGTCTGATATGAAATTTAGTGCTGGAAAGTTAATGACTAAAGCAGCTATTTCACACAGCTTGGTTACTGCAGGCTCTATAATGATCTCCTTTGCTTCACAGCAACAATGAAATTAACCTATCTTTTGTCCTGCAGGTGTTGTGTTCTGATAATGCATATCCTTTACAAGTATGAGCACATCATTTGCTTTGCATACAAATTGAGCATAAGCTGAATCCATATGGAAAAGAAAATAAACATTTATGTTTTTGAGATAAAGAATATACAATTAAGTGTAAGTCAAAATTCAGGAAGATGGCATCTTGGTTGACTTAAAGTAACAGATCAGATTGGATTATTCTTTTTCTGGACATCTATTGCGCTAAAACCTCTCTGCACATAAATCTATTTAGGCCTCATTTCAGCATATGAAATAAAGGAAAACCAGAATTTTAAGTAGGGTTGCATAAAAAGTGGTATTAGGGAGGTGAGAGGAATGTTGTTAGCTTTTGATGATCAGAGTATCTACTGAGTTAAAGGAAACAAACTGTGTTTCTAATTTAGAGAGGAGAACTTACAAGTGAGAGGGAGAGACTTTTGCTGTGGTGTCAGATTTCTTCAATATCCTTGCAGTCTGCAAAGTAATGAAATTTTGATCATCAAAAAATCAAAACAAAAAAGAATACATACGAAAACGGTGAGAATATTTTAAATGAAAAAACAGGAAATAAAAAATTATATGCACTGAATGAGGAAGGTAAAAAGTGAAAGTCTGTAAATTCCTTGGAAAGTACAACACTGAAAACCAATTATTTTACAATAATTAATTTTTTTCCTTTTTTTTTTTTTTTTTTCTTACTGTAGAACTTAAAATTTAAAGGGGAAACTTCATTTCAAACTTATGCTCACAGTTTTGTTATTAAACATCAGCAATACAACTGTCTCTTGATCCAAAGATACCATACCGTAGAATTGAAGAGCATTCAAGGCTAGAAGGATCATCTACAGGTTGTTTTGTCCAATCCCTTTGTTCATAGTAAGATCAACAAGAGAAGATTATTCAAGCTCTGACTATCTCCAGGGATGGAGCCTCCAGAGGCTCTCTGGATAACCTTCTCCAGTGTTCTATCACTTCACAGTGATCACTCTTTTTATCACACTTTTTTTTTACATTTAAATTTAATTATCTGTTTTTCACTTTGTGCCTGTTATTTATTTTCACTTGATATCATAGAGTACCTGCCTGTCTTATTCTCTCCCACTGGGTATTTACATGCATAGTTAAGTTCCCCTGACTATTCTCATCTCAATCTTAACAAGTCCCAGCTCTTTTAGTGTCTCCTTGTTTGAAAGATGCTTGACAGGAGTCTGGGATGCTATTGGCATAGCAAGTCATTCTGGTCTGCAAGGCACAGCTTCTTGATCATGAGTAGTGACAGTGACAGGCAGAATGACTCTTTCAGAGCCTTCCACATGGAGCAACTGGAACAGGCTACTTGGGGGTTGTGGAGTCTCCTTCTCTGGAGATATTCAAGACTCACCTGGATGCCTACCACTGCAACCTGGCCTAGGGAGCCTACAATTCTGTGATTCTGTAATTTCTCTCTTTTCCTCCCTCTTTTGTGAGAGGGAAGTTGCAAAGGAGCAGCGTTCGTTCTGGTAGGAGTGGCTAACAGGAAAGTGGCAGGAGGCACATTACAACAGTAATGTGATGAACAAATACTTTCTATCCTTCTTTCTGTTCTAAAGGAAGCAGAGTCCATCCAAGGATTTCTGAACTTGTACCAAATACAAGCCATATTAAAATAGGCAATAGAATTTTACTACATGATGTAATCATGTGCTAAAGAGGAATAATTGGATAAAAATAAAGACCCAAATTAACTTCATTAACTTACAAGGTTAACATTTCCAGTTACATCTATGAAGTTGAATCTAATATTTCAAAGGAATTGAAATAAGTGGAGTTGAAGAAGTAAAATGGAGTAGGAAAGCTAAGAAAACATTTATGCTTAAATGCAATGGAGGCTGCATCCCATTGGATGGCAAGCAAGCAGTGACATTGCCAGTATTCTTGGGCCTTGGGACATCAGCTGTCAGCTGAGACTAGTGAGAACTATAACTGTTTTACAGAAGGAGAAAAACTCCTTTATCTGGGGAAATTTAAGACTAAGTTGAATTCATATGTTACAAGTAAGGAGACTGATATACTTAACATCTCTCTCCACTTCAGATGGTATGTTGTGCAGTATTCCCTGTGCATCATGTATTAGTTCTGTGAAAGGGAATGTAAGCTGCCTTGCTTTCCTATTCCTCACTGCAAGACGATGCAGTCATAAATATACAAATATCCAACTGGATGTCTTATTTAGTTTTGTGAGCTGAAGTTTACTACAAAAAGATGCACCCATGACTTCCCTGATGACTAGGTTTTTGGACATTTTAAAAGGCACCAAAAGAATAGTCCTACATTTACGCTGTAGTGGGCAACTGTGCAACTTAAGCAAAAAGCAGTTTCTTGTTTGTTTTCCAATTTCACAGTGAATGATGAAAATAGAAGAAGGGATTTACTGCATTACATTATATATTGTTGGAGTCAGTGTTACACCTGATGTAATCATGTGCTAAAGATAAAGAGGAATAATTGGATAAAAATAAAGATAATAATAAAAATAAAAAAAAAAATTAACTTCATCATTTTAATCTATTTTATTTAGTCAGATTGAGGACTCTCATCCTTGTTCGTAGAATCTGAAATTCATCCAAGCTTCCTGGTATGTGAACAGATAATCTTAAAACAGTAAGAATTTGTAGGGCAGTGTAATAGCATATTCTTTTACTATAAAAGAATCAGATGTTCTATAGCAAATAATATATTTTTAATAGTTCCAGAAACTCCAAGAGTTTATCTTAAATTTTAAATTCCTTAGGAACTGGATAAATATTGCAAACTTGTATTTTCCATTCTCTTACAATCTGTCAAATCCATGAAAACACCACTATGACACCTCCTATCTTTTAAAACAGCTTATCCACAGAAAGATTTACTGAATTCATGTGAACTTGTCTGGGTGACACTTTTCCATGCATGTGATTTTCCCGAAGTTTCTCTCCTTTGTTTCAAGGAACTCTTTCCTACTGTATTTGATGCAAAAACTGCAGCAGAATGTAATTCTAGACCAAATTAATTTTTTTAACCTGGTAACTCAAAGGTATCGTTTGAAAAGTTATCATTTGAAAAGTCTGATGGGAAGAGATTGAATTAGAAAGATCCCATTTGCCTACGAGATGGCCATAACTTTTCTATTCAATTATTGTCAGAGATTTAAAAAAAAAAAAAAAAAAAAAAAAAAAGAATGTTCATTTATGCTTTTGATTTTCAGGTTTAAATGTGAAACAAATGCAAGAGCTTTAGGGATCTCATGAGAAGATAATATTATGACTAGTCCATTTTTTAAAATCCCTCCCTGTAAATAGCAATACCTATCAGCTAGAGATTCCAGAAAGTAATTGAATATTTGGTCATGTGCTGGAGCTATATAAATATGAATTTACTCCAGCAGTTTGAACAATAATTATATTTAAAATATGAACACAGTATATTAACTTGCTGGTAACAATTAATCACAAAAAGTACTAAATTCATCATAGAATAGTTTAATGACTGATTATCTGATTATGACTGATGAGAATCAAACACAGTAACACCTAAGAAGGACATTTTTTTACTTTTACAATGTGGCGTTGAACAGACTTTTCTTTCATCCATCCTCCTGCAAAATTTATATCTGACTGTTTTCAAGACCACTGTCCTGCAGCAAATGTTGCCAGCAATACTGAATACTTTCAATTAGTAGTTCTCTACTCCTCTGGTAGCTAAGCAACTGACCTGTGGTGAAGAATACATAATGATCTTCTGCATATCCACTTTGGAGTATCAGACAAAACATGAGATTCAAGGCATGGATTTGTTCACCCATACTGATGACTTTGGCTTAACATTCTGTGAGTTATGAAGAAATATATTTGATGTAAATAATTCAAAAATTGGAATAACTGTATATGTATGTTGCTGTATATTTACATATTTATTAATAATTATGTTGTGGCTGTGCAGAAAACATTCAAAATTCTATAAATTAAGGTAAACACAATAGTGTGAACATTTATAAAAGGCTTTCAATCTGATGTCATCAACAAAAAAACAATCCTAATTAACTATGCAAGGGAAAATTTTGTGGCTTGGTTGTTGTTTTTTTTTTTCTGCTTTGTTTTTGTTTTTTTTTTAATATTGGGAGTAATATGGTCTTGTTAATAAAGCAGAGTTTATGTAATGGGGAGCTGAGTAAAAACAACAGCTGGCGCACACTTAATCCACACAAAATAGAGAGGCTGCTACTTGTCAGGGGGATGGTAGCATGAAAAAAATAGCTGAAAGAACAACCTTATCCATTACAAGGCTTTCAACAAGATAAATGTTTCTGTAAATCAGAGTTAGCCTGGAAGAATTATAGGAATCCAACAATCTAGAAAAAGCATGCAAAATTATCTCCCTTTAGCTTTGATCAGAAGACTGTGCTTATTCTCATTCAGTGAAGCTTTTACAGTTGTAATCCCTTTATGTATGTCTTTGTGTACCATCTGTGGGAGACTGCACAGTGTGGAGAGGACCAGGATGGTGTCATATACGAAGCAAATTAAACTCAGATGAAGATCTTTAATAACACTGCCCAATAAAACCAAAAGAAATCAACCACAAGTAACACAAAGGCAGCATTTTAAATTATTGATCTTACACTGCAATGATCTAGATAGTTCAGATAAGAAACAGAAGGACAGTTTGACCAACAGAGACAACAAACACACTGAGGTGAAAGATGAATTGTCAAATATCAGACCAGTTTAGCATTAGATTTTACAGTCCCAATTTAAGGAGTGTTCGGATTGAAGTGTAGTTCAGCCTATTCAACAAAGTAAAGAATCCATGGCAATCACTGAGATGAGTGAGTAGTGTTTC
Source organism: Lagopus muta (assembly GCF_023343835.1). NCBI lineage: Eukaryota > Metazoa > Chordata > Aves > Galliformes > Phasianidae > Lagopus > Lagopus muta. The sequence continues at coordinate 33,076,782 of NC_064438.1, read as the reverse complement.
AGAGATGCTTGCATCCTAGTAGTGAAATATATGCCTTGTATGCAGTGCTTCAACAGCTTTTCTTTTTCAGTTATCTCAAGTCTCCAGGGAATTTTTAGGAATTGTACTCTTCTGTAAAATTAATTTGAGAGGAAGAGAAAGTATGGGCAGATAAAATGACTAAAGAAACAAACAATTAGCTACTGGAAATCTTGGCTATCTTAGTAATAGTTATAGGTTAAGATAAGAGGAATTGACATTTCTTTTGAAAGCCATCATCCTGGTCTTTGAATTCTCTTGCCAGTGGCAGCTAGAATCTAAATGTTTGATTTCCTTTATTGAAACAGACACTGGAAGAGTAAAGTCTTGATATTTACCATAACTGCAATTTCCTACAGAAAGTGGGACATAAGTTTTTTTGACTCTTTGAAGTCCATAAGTGCAAAGCTATCTTTATATAGGTTTTTAGCCACGTATGTAAAAAAATATGTTACATACAGAAATAAATAAAAAAATACCACCCAATTATTAATAAAGCTTTCTGTTTACAAATAAAAGATATTTTGCCCAATAGGCAGTCAACATTTCATTACCAAATGCATACTGCCAACGTTAAAAACCTTTGTACAAAAAAAAAAAAATCAAAAACCAAAAAACAATGGTTTCTATGACTTGGCTCAGAACCAGTCTTTATAATCATTGCTGCACCACAGCTTACTCTGTGGTTGATGAATGCCTAAGAACTGCACAGCTTAAATAATATGTCTGGCCTGAAGTTATTTTGTTAAATTTTACAGATCTCAGAATCTACTTATATAAAAAATAGTGCAGGAAAAAGAACACCAATTCATCCGTTAAACAAAAAATGATGTAAATTTAGAAGTGAAATACTTCCCCCAACATCAAATTTAAATCATTCCTCCTTTAGTTAAGTAGTTGTCCTAACACTATCTACCCATGTAAAAAGTTTATTTCCCTCCTGTTTATAATCTCCCCTTAAATATTGGAGGGCCATGATGAGTTGTCACCACAGCCTTTTCTACTCCAGATTGGCAAAGCCCAAAGCTTGTAGTCATAGGAGACATACTCATCATCTTTGTTGTTACTCTCCAAAAGCTCAACATCTTTCCTGTGCTGGGGTTCCCAGACCTGGATGCAATACTCCAGATAGAGCCTCACAAGGGCAGAGTGGAGCTGGACAATAACATCTCTTGCCCTGCTGGCCACCCTTCTGATGCAGACCATGATACAGTTGGTCTACCTGGCTGCAAGCACACATACTGCTGGCTCATGTTCTGTTTTTCATCTATCAGGATCCCTAGTCCTTCTGAGCAGGGCTACTTTCAATCTGTTCCTCTCCCATTCTATATGCTTATCTGGAATTACCTTGACCCATGTGCAAATTCTTGCACTTTGCTTTGTTGAACTTCATTAGGTTCAACAGACTTTTGAGTTTATGTTAATTATTAATTTTTCCTTCATTTAAAGGAGATGATTTGGCTTGGTAACATAGATATAAAATTTATAATAAATAGACCTGTGTTCTTTTCCAGACTAGGATGTAGAGTCCTTTTGTCGTATGAGGAGAACCATGAGCCCTCCCTTTACAACATCAATTTTTATAAATAGTATGCAGTTATTTTCAAAAGCAGACACTGCATATAAAACTCTAATTTAAAATTATATCATTTTTTTTCAAGTTTTATCTTCATTTTTGCTAAGAGTACTTCTAGTTTTCAGTCTCATTCTTTGTGAATTTAGTGTGAAGAAAATTTCATAGGTGCCATTCTGCCAGCTGTCTCAGCCATTCCAAATAATATCAGCCTGTTGCCACCAGAGTGGATGTTTAGCCATTAAGTACATGGCTGTCTGTCTTACAGTGTACAGATCACTTTATTTCTCCAGCTAATCTGCCTGTGACAGGCTGATATCTCTCAGAAGAACAGCAATTACTGCCAAGGTGTAAGCAATGGTAGTATTCAATGCTGTGCCAAAATACAGAATCCAAGAAGAAAGTATTTTTCAACAAAGTCATTTAGTGGGGAAGAGGAGTAAATATGTTAACATCTAAAATTTCTTCCCAGCTTGATTTGTATTTTCCTGAATTCAAGGGAATTGTCCTGCCAGATACTGCTCAGGCGTGAGCATGTCCTCACGAGGAGGGCATGTGGAGTGGAACTTTTCCGTTTTAAGCTTGGATGGTAATACTTTCCAATAATATCTACATGCCAAAAGGAATCACTGAACAATTTAATAATAAGTGCATTTACTAGATGGGCAGCATCAGAAAGTGGCGATCAGGGAAAAGGAAGATTGGTTTTAGATTGGCATTAGCTATTCTTTAAATAACGTGCTTATACATCTACATAGTGTTAAATATGGGAACAAAGGACCATCTCCACAACTCTGATGTGATTCCAGCTCCTGCAAAGCAAAGAACTAATTGCTGTAGTACTCAATATTGAGGCTTTTAAAATATTTTCTTAAAAAGTTTATGGTAATTGACAATTTATGTAGAATTTTTGCACCTTTTTTTATGTGACTGTAAAACTCCCTTTCAAAGTCACTTCCCTGTTTTAAGCTCAAAGTTTTTTTGCTCTTATGATGTCTAATTTTTTACCAAAATCTAGGCAAGAACAATATTTCTCCTGTAAGATTATGTTATTTTTCCTTTTGTTTATAACAAATGCTGATTTTAGTGTACAAAGAAATCAAGCAAGGAATGATGCATAATTTGTTTATAGGTAAGTACTGGAACAGTGCTTTGCATGTTGTGTTCATGGGCCAGTTCTGTAGTATATGAAGGCAGTAACCAGGTCAAGTAAATCAGAGAATTTCTGGGTTCTGAAAGCTACATCTAATCCCAGAAAGGGGAAACTTTTCAGAGAGCAGTCTCTGAAAGAGGGCTTTGCAGTCATGTGCTTGTGCAGTATCCCAACTGTTTTTCCTGCATGAATCAAAAACGAAAATCTGTAGGAGCTCTCAAGCACAGAGTGAAACATGGTATCTATAAATTGAATAGATGTACTGCTATAGATTATTTATTTTCTTGCACCTACACATTTCTCTGGCTTTAAAGAAGTTTCAGGGTATGTGGTGTAGGAGATATTGATTTCCCACAGCAAGTTGTGGGTGTCACCGTGCCACAGTACTTCTGGTTATGATTGTACAGATAAGATGAACAGGAGGGGGGGAGGAGAGGGAAGTGTCTTTCGGTGAGGAGGGGAGTGCAGCTTGAAGGAGCTGACCGCTGCAAAAAGCGATAATGCTCACGCTTGGCAACAAAGGCACCACGCCCTGCTGATTTATCTGTAAGTCCAGGTGTGTCACATTAAGAGAGAAAATAAGAAAAAGAAACTGAGAAGCAGTGGATAAAAGGTCTCCACTAAAGTAAGTTTAGTTTATTTTGTAGATGCAAGAAATCTTTCAAGCACTCCTGTCAGCATTAAAACCTGGGAGAGGAACTCCCTGAGAAAAGAAACGAGACCTTAGGAGGGAAAATTGCCGAGAAAAGAAACCACTGCGGTGGAGGAATTCCCTAGGAGAAAAAAGCCTCTTAGGAAAGAACCCCCGGGGTCCACTTGCTGCAAGGCTTCCTGGTTTTCTCTCACCCCCTGCGGTGACTGGAGAGTTCTTCAGCAGAAAACCATGAGCTACACTGGAAACCTCTCTTGCTCTTCACAAAGACTTACTTTTATTTCCCAATCTCTTTTCTATCACCTATTTTCTCTTCCCTATCTCCCTGATTGACTAGGATTCATAATAAACTGGTCAGGCAAACATTTGACTCATTATGTCTTAATTTTGCCTTCAGGTATATATATATATATATATATATATATATATATATATATATATATATATATATATGTATATAACAGAACCTCTTCTCTCTCCTATAACTGGAGTTAGACTTGTTTAATTTTTTTGCTAAAAAATAAATGGAATAAAATGACTAACATTTGCAATCTTTTTTTTCCCCTGGATTTGTGCATAAATGAAAATAAGAATTAACACCTGTATAGCTATAACAGAAGTGATTATTTTGATGTAACTTTATTTTTTCCTTGATAGAAGGAAATATATACAAATGATGCCTCTTATTTTATTATGTTGGCCCTTAAAGTCAAAGGTGGATGTTGGTGGAGGTAGAAAATTCCAATATTCCATTACATTTTGTTGCCATGTGGCAGATGACAGCAGAAGGGCAGTCTGACAGAATGGAGTCTGATGTGAAAGTGCGAATGAAGCAAAGATGTTTCATTGAATTCCTCATTGAAAAAATTGTTCCTATTGACGTTCACTGACAATTACTGAACAGTTATGGAGACCGCACAGTGCATGTGCGCACGATGAGGAAGTAGGGGGTGCATTTTAGCAGTGTTGACAGCAATGTTAAAGACAAACTACATTCCAAGAGGACTTGCAGATTTTTACTTGCAGGGATTGCAGGATCTTTTCTGATCTTGTCCATGACTGCTGAAAATGTCTAGCTAGCAGTGGTAACTGGGCTGCAAAACAGTGTTGTGTAGTTGAGAATTTGTTCTATCATACAGTGTAATTCTCTATTTGTTTCTGTTGTGGTTATCATGGAAATAAATAGGAAACATTACTTTTGGTTTGACCAACATATAATGAAGCCATCAAAAAAAGGAAAGCTGAGAGATTAAGGATGAATTAAACTCATCAGTGACATTCAGAGAGAAAGAGTAAAAACTAAGTGATGAAAACATAAATAGAAAACTTGAAACAAGTGAGCTAGCATTGCTGAGTGACAACAGTTCATATATAGCTGTGGATTTGTTTCTTCTTGGATACAAAATTCAATGACTTCTTTTCCTGAACTAGAATCAAGAGAACGTATTTTGTAGATGTAAGAAATCTTTCAAGCACTCCTGTCAGCATTAAAACCAGCAAGATTTTAAACTGTATTATGTTTTTCTTTAAGGTTTAGGCATTTTTTTTTTTAAATTACTATGTATTCCTCATTGCATGTTAGGGGAAAAATATATCAGTAAGGAATACCTTTAGAAGCATTCTAGGCCTTTTGTCATCCTTTTAAAATCAACCTTATTAAATCCTTTGTGGAATCCAGCTTGCTGGTTTTATTTATTCTGAATTTATCTTGTGATTACATACAATAGTAATACCATTCTGTAACTGCTTTCTCTTCCTTCCCACTTTTTACCTTACCACAAATTATGTCTTCACAAAAGCTGATGTTTGTTTTTCCTCCTCACAGAATGAATAAAAAATGAATGTGTGTAGAATAAACAATTACACAATTATTTTTTTTAAAGAACCAATCTGATGAAGTGTAATCTCAGTGAATGGAGAAATTTCTAGCATTTTCACTGTTGCAGCTGATCTTTACATGATACACTAGAAGCATTAGCAGCACATAAAAAATCCTTCACTCTGAGCAATTCATCTGCTTTTATTTCTGACAGATCATCTTTAAATAATTAAAAAACAAAATGCAAATGAACAAAAAACAAGACAAAACAAAACAAACCCAAAAAACAAATAGAAACCCTTTTCTGGAGTATATCTTCATTTTTTTTTTTTACAAATCAATGTGATAAACAATTAATTCCTTAATTTAGTAACATCTTCTGGGGATTCATTTCACCTCCAGTAGAAGTGTTTTGGTTTTTTTTTTTCCACAGGAAAACTTGCAACTTGCAGATCTCAAAAGGAAACCTTGTTTTAGAAAATTAAAATCCATTTCCAAATTCCCATATGCTGTAACTCAATGCATCAGTTTTCTCATTGCTGTGGCTAAATACTGTAACTTGACTCTTGCATTATACCTTTCCTTTGAGCAGACTGAGACTGTTACTGACAAAATTATAGGAAGGGAAGCAGGACTTCAAAGGTAAATGAGAATACATACTGTGTGGACAAAAGTTGTGGAAAAGCTCTGCAGTTCTGATTATCCTTCACATAGTTTGCTAGGAGTAAGTGTGAGAAACTTGGAGTTCCTTGAGTATACCCTTAGCCCATATGTGGTAAAGAGGCACATATGTGAACAACTTCAAGAGATTCTTTTTTCTACCCTAAATATTCTTCAAGTTTATAAAAATTATTCCCACTATCACACTTGCAGGTAAAATTATTCCTGTTTGCAACATGAGATCTTCAGATAATATTAACATAATGTTAACAATTATTCTATGGGGCTAATTTGACACAGTTCTGGCTTCATGATATCCAAACTGAGGACTTGCTGCAGAATATTATGTGTCCTAAATAGCCAATGTATCTTATTTTCTTTTATGTAAAAATACAGAACACCTCCCAGAATTGAGAGTTCACACCTAGATCTCATCCTATTGCAGTTATGAGATGGCTTTAATAAATGGACTGCTTAGGGAACTGGAGAATGTTCCTCAAACCCTCAGGAAATAAATACTCGTAGATTACCAGGTACATACATAATTTAAAATCATGGAAAAACTGAAGGAAAAATAAAACTCACGAACAGTAATACAAAAGATATCTAAGCATTTTTAGGTATGGAAAACAGCTATGGTTTTTAAAGTCATCCAGAACCTGCTATAATAAATTTCAGATGAAAGTTAAATAACATACATTTTTCAATGTTATTTTCTTTCATCTGAATCAGAGAGTAATCTTATGTTAAGATCTATATTTAGTGTTAAAAACTCTTCTAAAAACATTTTCCTTCATGTTATTGTCAGCATGAAAGACAAAGTATTCTGAAAACTGGATCAGGAAATGACGCCTCCAATGATATCCATCTATTTTGACTTTGATAAGCCCTTTGAGAGGACTCGACTCAGAAGATCAATAAAATGACAAATCAGCAAAATGTACAAATTTTTCTTGCTTTTACCCGTAGGAAAGTTGTGTCCTTAACAGCCACAGTACCTTTCTCCTTCATAATAAACATTCCACATTGTATCAGAAAAAGGTATTTTGTTATCGATGTCTGCCCAAATAATCACCTCAGCTAAAAATATCTTCAGAAGGCAGTTTCATTTCATTTATACTTCCATAATTATTAATTGATACAACACCCCTTCAACAATTTTGTGATGACACCAAACTGAGTGGTGCAGTTGATACAACAAAAGGAAGGGATGCCACCCACAGAGACATGAACAAACTTTTGTTTGGCCCACTGAACCTACTAAGGTTCAGCAAAGCCAAGTGCAAGGTATTACACTTGTGCTGGGGCAATCCCAGATATGTGTACATACTGGGAGAAGAACTTGAGAACAACCCTGCTTAGAAGGATTTATGGTCCTTGCAGATGAAAAACTTAACATGAGTATCCTGGGCTGCGTCAGACAAGGAGTGGCCAGCAGGGTGAGAGAGATGATTGTCCTGCTCTACTCTACCCTTGTGAGGCCCTGTCTGCATTACTGCATGAAGGTCTCGGATCCTGAACACAGGAAAAATGTTGAGCTATCGGAGTGGGTCCAGAGAAGATCCATGAAGATGATGAGGAGGCTGGAGCAGCTCTGCTATGAAGAGATTGGCTTGTTCAGTATGGAGAAGACTGAGAGGATGCCTTATTGCAGCCTTCCAGTACTTGAAGGCAGCTTATTAACAGGAGAGAAGTAAACTTTTTACATGGGTAGATAGTGATAGGGCAAGGGGGAATGGTTTTAAACTAAAGGAGAGTAGATTTAGATTAGATGTTGGAGGAAAATTTTAACTGAGAGAACAGTAAAACACTGCCACAGGCTGCCCAGAGATGTTGTGGATGCCTCGTCCTTAGAGGTGTTCAAGGCCAGGTTGAATGGGGCCCTGAGCAGCCTAATCTAGAACTTGGTTCAGTTGTTGATGGCCAACCCTGTCCATAGAAGTGTGGCTGGATGTAGGTGATCTTTAAGATCCCTTTCCAATCTTAGCCATTATATGGTTCTATGATTCTATAATTCTATGATTCTGTATGTACAAATCCAGATATGTTCACTAGAATTGGATTATCCTTAGCAAGGTGTTGGTGATGACTTGATCTTTAGGGTCAACTGGATTGACTACTGGTTATGTCCTACTAGCCAGAATAGTCAAGCATTTCATTACCAGTTAATGTTTACTTTCTAGATATTTTTAATTTGTAATACTAGAAAACGTAAATATCTCTTTAGAGGCAAAACTCATTGGTATTATTATTATCAATTGTTATGTTTTCATGTGTATTGTGATACCTTCAGTTTAAAAACACCTTAAAAAGTGGTTCTGGTATCCTGAGTTCCTCAATAATAATAAAATCTTACATTCCAATGGAGAAGGATGGATAATCAGATTTTTAATTTGCATCAGGCATATTAATTGCAGAGTAGGATTTCCACATAAAATATCAATGTACTGGAACAAACAATTAATGTATTAGAACACTTACATTCATTTCTTGAGATTTAAAAGAATTTTTTTTTGTTTTCATAAATCTCAATTGTAGGTTTTTTTGTTTCATTTTATTTTAAAGTCTGTAAATGAGAACAACAGAACCAATGTTTTCTTAAAACCCTAATTAGCTAAAGTGTTAATGATGCTTTTCTAGTCATTGTACTGGCAAACAAAACAACAAACCACTATAGAAAGAAAATAATTTACATGGTATGGGAAAACTTTTTAGAATAGCTTTCAAGAAACATGACATGGAAAGAAATACTTAATTCAGGTTTTTCCTTCCTCCCTTCCTCCCTTCCTCCCTTCCTCCCTTCCTTCCTTCCTGTGGGAGAATAATGAAAGTACATTTGGAAGTTCAGCAGGGAATTTGCAAAGTGGCTTGAATGATACAGCATAGCAAGTTTATGCTTTATATTTATCTGATTCATTCAGATTATAAACAGAATACAAGAAGTATGTTTTAATATGTATTGATAGTAACAAAATATTCTATCTACATAGATAAATTTTGATTGTTTAAAAACAGTTAATATTAGATAAAAAGAATTCTTTCTGACCATTAACAGTGAAAAAAGGAAAAAAAAAAAAGCATCGTATTTTTTTACATTCTTTGTCTCATTATTTATACATCTGATCAGTCATACATCTTTTTGTTCAGTGTTCCATACTAGAATGTGACTACACTAGAAATACACTCTCCTCAGAACAAACAAATTCACTTTGGGTTTACACTGTGTTTTTTTTTTTTTCTATGGCTCCTTTGTTTCAAACCACTAATCCTTAATGGGCCTTTAACTTTCTTTTTCTTTCTCTTAAAAACCCGTAAATATATGCAAGTCTTTCCCTTTAAAGCCAAACAGAAAGAGAAAATATTTGAGTTCGCATGCCACAGCTGCAGGCAGTGAATCACACTAGGGAAGAGTGGAAATACCACTGACATAATCCAACAAGAGGTCTGATTCATTTTATGTCTGAAGCAGTCATTGTGGTCTTAAAAAACTGAAATAAGTTTCCTTTGCAGTCTTTACAGGGGAAAAAATCATCCTTACTAGTTCAAAAAACGATTCCACTTTTTATTTATTTCTACTCCTATGTCTTGCTTTTACTTCCTTAGTTTCTTACTATTTTGCAAGTAGCTTGACTTTGCATATAATAGCAAAACTGAATTAGAGATAGGATGTTGAAGAGAGCCAATCAATATCTTCCTGGCCCTCTCAGTCCCAGCTGAGCTTGTGACAAGCAATTTAGTTGCTGTATAAGAACCAGATCCAAGGATCTCTTCAGAACCCGTGTTTTAGGCTTCTAATATAGGGCAGTCAGAAAACATTGTTTCCTGTCTTGCACACAGGGGGAGTTAGTATTCCATCTTTCAAGATCTTAGTGGAAGCACCTGCCTAGGGTCCTCTCTAAATATGCAGGACTCCACTCAGTATGCATAGACACTCTTTATACAGCTTCCTACAGATCATCAATAGTGAATAATGAAGAGAGTAATATTAAATTCAGACTTTTAGATTCTTTATTCAAGGCTGTAGGGAAGTTTTGTCCTCTTGGGATCCTAATGCCTGAATTTTCACTTGAAGGACTTTAAAGAGCTCAGGAACTTTCTCTAAAAATAAAATAAAAATAAAAAAATAAAAAAAAGAACTGGATTAATGATTTAAAAGTTCCGCTACTTACAGATGAAATGATGACTGCAGTAAAAATCTACTGGCTCCAGTACTTGTCTGGAAACAATCCTTGTTACTGCTTCAAAATATTCAGACACTGTTGTCCATCCTTCCATATAGTGCTGTATTCAAATGGTTGCAATTGTCAGGGCAGGATGACAGGAAGGAAGAAGAGATGAAGTAAGGAGGAGTGAAGGGGTGGTAGTTGATTTGAATCCTCTCTTGAAAAAGATGCAATGAAATATATGCTTGTTGCAATCTGCAGCGAGTGCCTTGGACATGAGAATAATGCTTGTGTCCTAAAGTGGAAATTGTAAATATGTGTTTAATGTATTTGAATAGGTGCACTTTGAGAACATTTCTCAGATCAGTTATCAGCTGTGTTAGGCAGTTATATGAATAACTTCAGGATGCTGACCAAGCTTAACTCAGGTCAACATGGATGATGTATCAACCTGCTCTGACCTTTCAAGAAAATGTAAGGATGTAGAAGAACTCAATTTTTTACCTGACGTTAAAAGTTTTATCAGAATAGATATAAACTTATAGAAAGTTCATAGATCTCAAATTGTTCCTAGAAAGCAAAAATGTTTTAGGTAATTAGTGTTGTAATAACTTTCTCATTTTCACATAATAAAAATTGGCTAAAATTGTCTAATATTTCAACACTTTATTGCAGTAATCTTTTTCTACAATTTCATAGAGATTTAAATTCAAGTTATATTCTATATGATTTTAAATCTTTAGTCATACCTATATGTAATGAAATTCATGTATATTCCAAAACAAAAATCTAGGTTTAGGTGTCTATATACAGCATGAATATGGCTCAGAATTGAGTAAGCTCCAACAAATGGGATCTATTGCGTTCTGAAGAGATATAGGTAGTATATTTAAAAACCTCAGGCAGATGTATCTTGTAGAAGCCATTGTTTTAAGCTTCTATAAATCAACATATAAAAATGACAAAATATACCAGCTCCCCACTTTTTATTTTAATCATAAAACATAGTGTTAACTGTATTTTATGATATATACTAAGGAGTTGCAAACTCTCAGTCTTGCCAGGCACTGCCTATGAACTCAAACAAATAGGAATCCTTAACAGAAAAGGTACTAAAATGCTGGGAAATTACTGTTCTGAGAGCTTTGGCATGGTTCTCGTTGCTAGGGAAACCACTTCTTTGTCTCGACGTGTTCAGAATGGCTGCCTCATTAGACACTGAACCTGATCATCACTTTATTGCATGGGAAAAAAAAAAAAATGAGAAGAGGAAAAGCTAATGAGACTGCAAATCTATAAAAAAACATCAAGAATGAACAGGAGTAATCTTAAATAAAGCTATGTATAATTATAATCATAATTATGTTCTGTTAAGAGTAAATTTACCTAGGCTACTTCATTCCACATCTAGCTGAGGGTGAAGGAATGAACAATTCTTCTTTCCTGCTTGCCTTTTAATGAATAAAAAACAAAATTAATAAAAGAAAACAGAAACAAACAAACAAAATCCCCCCCCCAACCCCCCCAGAACAGAAACCACATAACTGGCCAATCATTTATATTTTGTCTAAAACAAATATCTTTCTATTAAACACTGTGAAACATATATTTAATATGATCATCCAGTTTATTTAACTGCTTGAGACATATAGTGTTGCTGCAGCAGATTTTACTGGTAAAATCAGAAGCATAAAATGTCAGAGAAAAGCCTACAGAGGTGCATTTATTACTCTGATCATAAAGAGGAGTGTTGAAAAAATAGTAAAAATGTGAAAATATACAGTGATGGGAGAGTTGCTTTATGTTAGCTACCAAGTTTTAAGCAAGATACTAAAACCAGAACCACATAAACATATGAAATGCAGCACAGTTAGATGCAGCTTCAAGGCATTACACATTGGTAATACAAGTAAGAATCCAAGGTCCCTCAGGAGCTCAGCTCCTGCCCTTGGTTGTTGAGAAGAGCCTTTGAAAACAGGGTCAAAGTTTAACCCCCACTCTCTGTGGCTGATAAATAAATAAACAAACAAACAAACAAAAAAACAAATAAATGGATATTAAAGTTATCATCCCCACAACTCGGTTCTATGAGAGGAGAAGATAAATCCAAATCACAGGGGAAACAGTAAAGAAATGCCTAACTTCTCTATTCATATTTATGTATGGGGAAAATAACCCACCCATTAATTATTTTTTCTTTTTTTTTTCTCTAGTTGTATTAAATGTGAAGGTGAGTAGCTAGGTGCATAAATTCCATACATAACCAGGTGGACTGATAGATTCCCCTCACTACATTGAGGCCCTGGAGCATGTCCAGAGAAGGGCAATGAAACTGGTGAGGTTCTGTAGCACAGGTCATATGAGGAGCAGCTGAGGGAGCTGGTATTGTTCAGTCTGGAGAACAGGAGGCTCAGGGGGGACCTCATTGTACTGTACAACTTCCTGAAGGGAGGTTGTGTGAGGAGGGGTTTGGCCTCTTCTCCCAGGCAAATAGTAGGACCTGAGGAAATGGTCGCAAGTTGTACCAGAGGAGGTTTAGGTTGGACATGAGGAAAAAATTTTTCTCTCAGAGAGTGGTCAGGCACTGGAATGGCTGCCCAGGGAGGTGATGGAGTCACCATCCCTGGCAGTGTTCAAGAGGCATCTGGATGAGGAGCTACTGAGGATGAGATCTGGTTTAGTGCTTGTGGTAGCAATGGTAATGGTTGGACTAGATGATCTCGCAGGTCGTTTCCAACATTGCGATTCTATGATTCTATGATTCTGTGAAGGAGTTACTTTCCACAAGTATAAAGAAACGACAGAAATTTATACATACCTTCCATCTTAGTGACAACTTAGTCAGCTGAATGTCTGATTGTAGCCTAACAAGCAAAAAAATGTTAAAAACCTCACAAAATATAGAAATATTTTTGCTTGTAATACAAAGGCTATATAATTCTATGATAAAAGTATTCTTTTCATAAATAATAATGTTTTTTGTGCAACAAAAATTCTTTTTTTTTTCAAGGAGAGTTTATTTTAGCATTATTAAAGTGTGGTTTTCAGATTACAGCTGTAGGAGAAGACTAAAGAGCAATGTAATCACCTGTCCACTACATGGCAAAAATGCACACTTGTTTTTCCTCAGAAACAAATGCTTTTCATTTTATGACAAATGCTCTCAAAATTTAATAAAAGAAGAATCACTACCAAGATAGATAATTCTTCCAAATGATGCAGAGGGATCTACTCTGGAGGGCTCCTGTAATCCCCAGAGTGTTTTGCTTTCACTACAGTATTCTTTTAAGCAGAGTTACACCAAGAGAAGAACTAGATGGAGATATTTAGAATCAATATGTAAAGGAAGAAATAGTACCTAGAAAGCTACAAGATCATTGTTTGAAGTAGGTGTAATGGAAGATTTGAAGAAATTATTCTATGAGCCACTGACTTAAGAACAACTTTTGGTAAATAGAGTGGAAGTAAATGGTTCATCTTGTCTTCCCTTTTAACTAAACACTGACAAGAATACCAGTGTTTGAAGAAGAAGGTTAAGAAATGCTGCCTGAAAGTTAACACACAAATATGTGAGCCTCAATGTCCATGAGAAAAAATAATTAGAAAACACAGTTATAACTGCATTGTAGTTATAATAATCACTCCATTTGGTTATGATATTTTGTCTGAATGGGACTGAGTGTTTCAGGACTTCAGTGTGAGATGCATTTCAGAGTTCATGTTCTGAACTGTCAAATTACCAAAATTTCTTGAATTTTTCTCTACTGATAATAATTTCTTGATTGCATTTCTCTACTGACATAATTTCTTGATTGCATTAACAGACCTAAAATGTGAAATACATTTTCTTTTTTTTAATAGAGGAGCTCAGAGTGAGAATTGAAGAGTTTTCAGTAACTTGATTATCACTCAATGTGGATAGAAAAAAAATGTTTAAAGCATAATAAATGCTCTTTTACTCTCTCTCTTTTTTTTTAATTAAGGCACACACAAAAAAAAAAAAAAAAAAAAAAGAGGAGATTCAAATTCAACTTTTGATCTGGAATAGTTTTTAAGATTCTATATTAATTTTAGCCTCAGTAAGAATTAATTGGGAATTTTAATAGCTAAGAACAGCACAAGTTGTTCTATTTTTGTGGATCAGAATCTCATTTTTCAGAAGGAAAAACTTCCAGTGCATTTACAATTGTATATTATTTCTAAAAACTAGATTAGTGCATTGAAAATGATATACACAGTTTTTAATATACAAAACTGAATAATGTACCTAATAGCTTACATTCCTTTATTTGTAAGCTGCATTTTGAGTTATAAAGAAAAAGTCTTATCAAAATTGAAACCTGTAAGTAATTATGCAGATAACATGCAAATCCTGGGTCAGAAATGGGTGCAAAATCAGCTTCACAGCTGAATCAGAAACTTCCAAAACTAAAAATATAACCAGTCCTAGTTGGATGTAGAAGACCATGAAGGAAAATAAGAGGCACTTATACAGTCCACATAATCCTTTGAAGGCTCCACGCATAAGTTCTTACATCGTTCTTCAGTGCACAAACTGATGCATCAGCATGCAAACCAACCTTTCAATATGAAACCAGAAAATACCAAAAGATTTGAATTTTTTCAAGTGATGTAGGTCACAATATCTTCAGTGCTATGATGTCATGTGCATCTTGTCCTCTTATTTTAGCCTACCTCCCAGGCCACTGTAAGAAAGAAAACAGAGGGACAGCTTTGTCCTTCTGCTTATGACACAGCACATCCCCTGGATAGACAACTAGAAGGACTAGAAGTGCAGGCAATGAGGTAATTTCTAACTCTCGCACAGGACACATGCAGGAATGGCGATGGCACTGTTTAAAGTAGATTCAGAGGAACATGGATGAAAGATACATGTCTCTCATCTTTGTTGTTGCTACTAGAACACGAAATATGCCCAAGTTACTTTCCATTCTTTTACTATTCTTTTTGGAAAGCTGTCTTGTAAGGTCCGTGTCCATTGTCCTGATGAAGTTCTTGAATAACAGGCATAGAGTGTGAAGGGAAAATTAAAATTTGTACTGAACTGTATGGGAACTGCTGAGTCACGGCCTGACTCTGATTGATCACCTGAGGTGAGCAATAAGTCAGCCAGAGGAGCACAGGTGAAGGCAATTCACCCGTGCTGCCCAAAGGGGTGGAGCCACCCCTCCTAGACAAATTTAAGAGCTGCCTACCAGGGGAGAAGGCTCTTTTCTGGAGATCTGCTCTGCTGGAGTTTTGTAAGTGAGCCCAGGATATGGGTAAGCTTTCTATCTATTCTCTTTTTGTTATAATCTGCTTTACCGAACTCTCTTGTTTAATTTGTAATTATACCATCTTAATATTTGTTGATTATACACACACATAGTGAGAAAGTTGCAATCTGATACCTCTGTTCTATGTTTGGTGAATATAGTAAGAAAAACCTGAACAAAGATGGAAAGGTAAACAAGAAGTGTAAGATCAACTTTGGACTACCAAAAGCTCCTAGAGTATCCTAAACAAAACTCTGAATTTATACCTTCTTTTTAAGCGTTTTTAAACTTCATCTTCAAAGGGAATTATCAATTTTAAAAGGAATTACTTATATCAGTCAGCTGATATTGTTAAACTCTGTATTATCAGTGTAAAATGAAAATTACTCACTGCTTACACAGATTTGTAATAACAGAATTATAAAAGTATGCTTTCTAAGCTCAAGCCCTGGGATATAATCCTTGTGCAGGTTAACTGCAGTTTTGTCTTCTTGTAACATCATAAATCTATGAGGGCTGCTCTGAAAGTGATGCCTTTTATTTTATTATGTGATTGATACATCAGTAGAAGTCAAATCTTCCCTTGAATATTCTATTACATTTTGTTGCCATGGAACAGATGGCAGCAGTGGGGCAGTCTGATGAAATGGTGTGTGACTTAGAATTTTGTATGGCGCAAATGTGTGGCACTGAATTCCTCCATGCTGGAAATATTACACCCATTGGCATTGATGGACACTTGCTGAATGTTTATGGAGACAAAACAACGCAGGTGAGCAAGTAAGGTGGTGTGTGGTATATTTCAGCCAAGGTGAGGGTGACAGTGGGTTACTCCCACTGGTGCAGAGTTTTACAAGTAAGGATTGCAGGATTTAGTTCATTGCTGGTGAAAATACATAGATAATGATGGCAATTACGTTGCAAAATAGTGTTTCGTAGTTGAGAATGTGTTCAATCAAATAGTGTTGTTGTGCTCTTTGTATCTATTCTAGAAATTATTTATAGAAATAGGAAGCTTTACTTTCAGAGCAAATTATTTGGAATAATACATTTAAAATTTCATTTCCAACTTTTTTCCTGTCTATGATTTAGCTTTTAGAATTCCTCTGAAATAACACTATTGTTTGCATCTTTGTGACTGATATTTCTTGTCCAATCAGTAGTATTTGAAAAGATACAAAAAGACACTTTCTGTTTGGGGTTCAAAATTTTAGCTCTAGGTGCATGACACTGTAGGTCAAATGCAAAAATAGGAATAAATCATCCTGTTGGTAGCAATCTAACACTGCATGTCTTATTCCCAATCACATGATGCAGAAAACAGCCCTGACACTTCTGTGACTGCTCCAGCCCACTGTAAACAGGAGGTGGCAGATCTAGTCTTTGATCCCATATGCTGCAGTGATATAAAATGGCAGTAACTAGCTGAGGAAGACATTTCTACAGTATGCTAGCTAAACAGCTTTTCTAAGGGTAGGTAGAGCTGCTTTTCTTCCTTTTTGCAGGAGACTGAAAAGTATTACAGAAATAATTAAAAAAAAATAAAACAGCTTTCTGATAGCTTGGTAGTGTGATAGAGACTCTATTGCATTCAAGGCTTCTTTTTTTCTTTTTTTTGCCCCGTGTGTTACCTCATAAATAATGTAATTTTTTGGTCTTTTGTGGAAATATCCTCTTATCCTTTTCTTTCTCCTACTTCTGCAAAGCTTTTTTTAGTATAAAAATTTGGTTTATGCCATGATACCAAAATTCCACTTAAAATCAAGCTAATACACCCCTCTTGCAACATATAATGGTGAAATCCAGCAGGAATGGACCCCAGATTTGACACAGTCTTACACAGTCTATTGTGTAACAGACCATTACTTTTTGAATTTATCTTCCCAATATATCACAATCGCAGAATGGGAAGGGACCTCTAGAGATCATGGAGTCTGACCCCTCTTCAAAGCAGGCTGGCTCCCTGAAGCAGGCTGCGCATAATGTCCTTCATTTACTAAGAAAATATTGCTTTTAGTATGAAACAAACTTTGAGATGGGACTGTTTCTGCATTCTCTAGATATGAAAATAAGACTCAAACCAACATATTCAGCAAACTATGTCAATAAAAAACAGCAAAGTGGAGTCATTCTAAATTTTTTCAATTTTTCAAACACAGGAAAACAAGGAGTGGACAGTCTCATATCTGAGAGAAGTAACACATGTACACATTGTGTTTACTCGTTTTTAATCCATCTCCATGTGTGATTATGAAGCATATCAGGAATTACAGCAGAAATGTATTGTACAGCTTTTGACAGCAACTATACTGAGATTTCTACAGAAAAGCTGGTGGAGTTCAAATGTATTAAAAACAGCTGGCATTCAGATTCATGCAGGGTGTCACTAATCTTCAAGGTGTTATTCTGATGAGGCTAAATAATGTAATCTCCAAGCTACAGTCTGTCTTAGGAGGAAGTTTTGGATGCATCATTCTGATCAAATAATTTTTTTTTAACATTCTGCTATTCTATCTTCTTCATCTCTGCAGTCTTCATCAGCTCTTGGAGCTGAATGACTGCTTCGTAGTGTGGTGAGACTGGGACATAATATCACGGCCACAGATAACAAAATATCTTTCTTTTGTCATCCCATTGTCCAGTGGGATCTCCTGTAGTCAGAGATTCAGCAGTGCACATTAATCTTCACAGGGTTTTGCAGGACGTCTCTAACTCAATTCCCTTACATCCTCACAGTTGAGGATGTCCAACTGTAGAAATATAATACACAAAGTCTGTTGTTAATCAGAAAGGGATATGTTCTGATATGTTTCACAATAGGAGGAGAATTTGGATCACATACTGTAGCTATGAAGGAGAATAAGTGTGATAAGACTAGTACTGAACAGACGAAGAAATCATGCTCTGATTATGGAATTATTAAGGAAGGATAGTAGTACAGAGATATTGACATACATCATTGTTCCAGGATATTTCTGAGACATAAAGGAAGCATGCTTGGGATTTTCATACAACCAAGTTCTTACAGTTTAATTACTTTGTATTAGCTGATCCATGTTAAAAGTACCCAGATGTGCCTTTTGGCCAAAATTAAGTGGAGATTTCTACTTACACTTCATTTTCCAATCTATGTTTAATTACACTGTATTTACTGAGAACTAGAGGATCATAGATGAACAGTTGAGTATTTTTTCTGACATATAGTACCTTAGACTGTGCTAATCTGACATGATATCTACATTTCCTTGGTTTACTTTCTAAACAGAGTAATAGGACAGGGCAAAATCAGCACTGAATATTTTGACTTCAGGGACGTTTTGCAAAACACACTTCTGACACAGAAGATCTCAGAACAAGAGCTAATGAACCAAATGTTCTGGATATGAAACCAAAGAGAAAATTAAAAATTAGGTTCTTAAACTTCTGTTCTATATACCTTCCTGCCTACCATAAAGATCTCTCCCCAGACTGGTCATATGTGGCTGATGGTGTTGTCCAGGCACCTAGGCTGATTAGCTGATCAGACATATGCAACTCAGCCTTCCTGCCAAGATTTTAAAGAGTTGTCTATTTTGGGAATCACATTCTGAGTATTTTGAGGTCTAGCAGTGGTTATGATAGTTGTGTAACCCTCTAGATGCCTCATTAAAGGAAGAAAAATGAAACACTCAGCATGGAAGCAGGCATTCAGAGAGCAGTGGAGTCACTGAAAGGCAGTTTTGAGGCTACCAAGCAGATGATGTGGCCCCTGAGAAATCAGGTTTATAAACCTCCTGTTGAATCTTAGGAATATAAATTATCGTGCAGGTTTCAGTGAGACTAGAAAGGAAAATATTTAGGTGAGACAAAGACTTCCAATAAAAGAGGTACAGTGTATAACTACACAACACTTTCAAGGTATTTGAAAAAAGGAAAAGGAAAAGAAAAAAAGGAAAAAGTATAAAGACTCAGGAAAAAAGTTTGCTCAAGTTTAAAAAGTTATTGTATGCCAGCCAAGACACTCTTAACTGTTTATTTGAATTATCTTTAACTGTAGATGAGACTAAATCAAGTTACCAAGTCCACATACTGACAACTACCATAACAGTATCACAGATTCACAGAAGGATTATAGTTGGAAGAGAGATCTGAACACTATCTAGTCCAAATCCACTGCACAAGGAGGGCCGCCTTGTTCAGTTTGCACAGGAACATGTCCAAGTCACTTTTGAGTATCTCCCAGGAGGGAGAGATTCCCACTTCTCTGGGCAAACAGCAAATAACCTGATTATCAGTTTGAACCCTGATTTACAAGATTAAAATGTCTGTGAATGATGAGGAAAGAGGATTTAATAGGATTTAAGATTACTTACGTAAGTGAGAAGGCATTTTAATGCTTGGAGATCATCACAGAAATTATCCAGTCAGGCATATATTCAGTTGTAATTTGAAATTGTACTCAATGTGTATTTTGAATACCTCAATTAAAAGAAAAAATATAGAATTATAGAACCATAGAGTTGTTTGATTTGATAGAGACATTTAAAAGTCATCTAGTCCAGCTGCCCTTTGATGAGCAAAGACACCTACAGCTAGATCAGGTTGTTCAGAGCCCCATCCAGCCTGATCATGAGCAGTGACCATGCAGACCACATTCCCTTCCAGAAAACTTTGGTAGCGTGTGCCCCTTGATTCAAGGAGACTAAGCTGGACCTCACGGACT
Organism: Lagopus muta; assembly: GCF_023343835.1. NCBI lineage: Eukaryota > Metazoa > Chordata > Aves > Galliformes > Phasianidae > Lagopus > Lagopus muta. The sequence goes on along the minus strand of NC_064438.1, from coordinate 33,056,766 downwards.
TCTCGGGCAGTGTCTCACCTCCTGCTGCCCCCTCTGGAGATATAAATCCATGGAGGCACAGAGCAGATAAAATTGGTGGCCTCTGTGACGGGGTCTGCCCCACAGTAGAGAAGAGCCAGTAACAGCTGGAGTCAGCACACCAGTAAAAGTCCTGTCTTGTAAGTGAGGGGCTGACGTGTCTCAAAGCAGGTGAGCAATAGAGCAAAACTGCCAGTCAAAAAAAAGGGGACAGTAAAAGTACCCCTAGAGCATCTTGTCTGCCCTAGGAGAATTTGAGAGCTGGTAGGGAAGTGGGGTGTAAAGGAGAATTAAGAGAATTACCTGCACGGAGGTCTTTGACTGAGAGAATCAAAAGGAGGAAGGGTTATTACTATTGCATACAGAAATCCATACGTGCAGAGCTGTGGAGCAGGGTCTTCATATCTGAGAGCTGGGGGAGAAATATAATCCTGGCCATGCAGGAGAGCCAACAGGTTGTCTGTAAAAACTCTTGTCCAACTATTCTTGAGACAGCATAACTGGTAGAAGCTACAAACACAAAAAGAAAAAATGGTGATGCATTACAGATTATGCTAGTGGCAGTATGTGGGAAATATTCCCATGGCCTAGATATCTAATTAACAGCAACTGAAAAAGTTTTCATTCTTTCTAAGTTCTATGTACAAAAAAAATTGCTATATTTGCAAGTCATTTCTCTCTGCAAATTTTGGACTGAAGACTGATACTCAAACTATAGTACAGATTAGACATTATTTTTCTGCAATTATCCAGCCACAGTCAGTGCAATGGAATTATAAGAACCAAACCAGAAATATCTTCCAAAGCCTCAAACTAAAATACATGTGAAGATATGTGAAAGGTCTAAAAATTTGTTTTTTTTTTCATGTGGATCTTCTGTACATTGTCTACATATTGTTTAGAGTTTTTAAAATGTTTTTTAAAAGAACTTTTAATATCTGATGTCTGAAGTAGAGAAATGGAGACAATCTTTGGTAAACTTTGTTCAGATTCAGGATAAAATGACCGAAGAACTTGACATGAGTATGTATATTCAGGAAAAAGTAATTTAGCTGTCAGCTCAGCCATGGTAACCATCTATACACACCTGTTGAGCTCACTGCAGCTGTGCTGTGGATATCTTTCTCTGAAGTTTAGGGACACTATCACAGATAATTAGTTCAATACTGTGAATCAAATTCACAACTGTAAGTTTGCAGACCAGCCTCAGAGCCTGGTTATTATGGTGTAGCTTATAATTTAAAAGTTGAATAGGACTTATCTGTACATGCTAGATTAGACACTAGGAATCAGTGTTTTCACATCTATTAACGAGAATAATCTTTCTCACAATATTAGAGAATCTTGCCTGATTTCCTGGTATCATTTATGAACTTGTAATACACATTTTATTAATTAATAGTAATAAATGGGCCTTGAACAATTGAGATCTGTAAATATAACTTGCGCTGCTCATTAAAGAAACAATGTACTAACAATTTAGAGAAACACAGGTGTAAAATACCAAGATGGCTAGCCATTGTGCCCAGTTAAAAGAGTATTAATTATCCTTCTAATTCCAAAGCAAAACTGCCAATCTGTGAATGGCTATATACATAAAATAGCTATTAGCTTAGTAATCTTAGAACATGGATTTGAATCAAAGATAGAAAGTAACAAACTTAGAATGAAAATGACTCTTTTGCTGTAACCATCATTCAGAGAGAATGAGCTTTTCTACCAGTAGGAAAGCAGAGTAAAAATTATTCTCCAATCCATGCATGCACTGGGAGTCTGAATGGTTCCCATTAGACAATTGAAAATAGCAGGTGATGAGGCAAGAGTTTACTGTGAAAGAGCAATGAAATACAAACTCACAGAGCAAGTGAGTTGTTCGCTTCCATTTGTTCTGTTGTTTCACTTTGTATTTGAAGCTTGATTACTTGGTTACAGCAAAAAAACAATTCCCATGAGTTATTTTCTAATTTTGAGAATGAAGAGAAATAACATCAAGAGGTCAAGGAAGCAAGGGTGACTAAGACTGTGAGCTATGAGGCTTAATATTTTTTTGGAACCTGATAGGATCAGGTGCCTTCAGAGGAAGCTTACTCCGAAGCATTCAGAATCTATCTGTTGCTTTTAACAAGAAAGCTTGCAGTAGATTCATTTTCTTTAAAGAAAACTGGAATAAAAGAGTGGATTATTCAATTCTGCATCCCAAATCATTAACAAATTTAGAAACCAAATCCCAATTACAGAAACTTTATTAAAAGTGACACTTGACTAAGTATTTAAAAAACAAACACAATTAAACAGAAGTAAAACTAAATCAATCAAACCTTATTGGTCATAGCTTGAACTAGATTGCTGGTCAGAGTAAGCAATGCTTCTACTGGTGCTTAAAGAAGACATTATCTGCAAATCATTAAGACGAAGGCTGAACCACACAATGTTATTTTACAAAGTTCTAGAGTAGATCTTTAAGCAAGGATTGTTCATGCCCATGATTTTTTTCCACAGAGTAACTTAAATAGTTTTGACCCACTTTTTTCCCTTTATGCACGCAAGAAATGATGATTTTGCACATTCATAACATTACATACTGGGTAGGAATCCTAACATAATTTAATCACTCAGGAAAGGAGCCCTAATTTTTTTATTACTTGAAAATCAGAAACTTTGTGTAGTGTTACCTAACTGTGTGTTAAGGAGTATAAATGGTGAAAGAAAGAAAATGTGAAAAGTTGTTTAACATCAAAAAGTGAGTTATTTATAAAAGGCAGTTTGGTATTGTTCTGTTTATGCTTCCATTTGCATATTGACTGAAAAGTGAACATGCCCAGGAATAGAATTTACTTAGCCTAAGGTGTGAAGAATGAGTGCATTTTTGTTTTGACCTGTACACCTAGCTTTCTGAAAACTCATAAGCACACACTCATTATGTATCAGTGTAGATCTTTGTAGATTAAGTATCAGTACTTAATTTCACAGATCATTCCAAGGACATTCAGCCAAATAATCTGTATGTAAAGCTTTGATCCTCTCCCTGATCAGTTTAGCTTTACTGTTGATTCCCTACTTTAATGTATTTAACATAAAAGTTTTTACTTAAGGTTCTTAAAATTGCTTAATGAACTAACTGATTAGGGAGAAATGAAATTGAAATCACTTTCAACCCATGCTAATTTTCCCAAAGAATCAAAATTTATGAGTTGGAGGAAAATAGTACAGTTCTTTAATATGATACTTTGGTAGAAAAGATACTCACTTCTGAACAACATTGAATTATTTTTCATGTAACTAGAACATAAAAATAGTTAGTTCTATGCCTTTAGTTATTCTTCTGACATTGAGAACAATTTACCCCTTAACAGATTAAAAACCACTCATTGACACAGTTAACTTGAGTTTTTCACTGTTTTCTGTATCAGAGCAGTTCAGAATAGAGCTACCTAATCAAGTTATGGAAAAAGGAACAGAACAGAAAAGCTGTTCTTGAAATCATAAAGTTGTTTATTGCAAGCCAAATCATATCCATTTCTGTATACCATTTTTAAATTAATTGGTCCTAATAGTACTTCAGAACTCTTACATACCTGAATGTATTCATGAACTTAGATTTGTAAGTGATATTACATGTGAACGATTTGCAGGAGATAGATAAATCTATTACGGAGAGTTTTGAAATAAACTCTTCATTAAAGGTTTTTTTGTTTTTCTATTGACAGCTCAGTCTCAGTGGCTGAGATTTTGTTTTGTCCTTTTTTTTTTTCAAATATATGTACAATAATATTTTAATGAGGAACCTTATCTCCTGGTTTCTCCATTATCAGATCATAATTCTCTATTCTTTACCATTTTGATTTGTACTATATGCAGCTGTGCCACAGCCAAGGATCCATTCAGTTACAACAGATTCAGGATGAAAAATACCTTAAGATGGGAATATTCCCAATATTTAGTGCCCTGATGCTTGAAAAAATGGTAGAAGGCTTTTAGATCCATTCTCAAAACCTCAAATTAATCTGAGGGAATGTAAATTGTACTTTGTTACTAAAAGCATAAAGCTGTAGAAAACATATTTTTTTTTTAGTTTTATTTTTAAGTGATTATATTATGAGTAGGACAGAATATAGATATTAGGGGAAAATGTAAGTAAAAGCAAGCCTGAAAATAAACTGTAATTTTTAGTATCTCCATCACTTAGAAAGACCCTCTTCACTGATACTTTTCTCATAAAGTATATTTAGGCAAATTTTTTTCTTCTTATTTATCTAACAAAGGTAGAGATGATCCGTATTTGAACAAATTTCAAACCTTTTTATATTTCTAAGTCTTTTGAATATTTTTTTCAGCCTTTTAAAATGATTTAAATTTAATGTTTTTCATAAAAACATAAAACATTTGGATACTATTTTTACTACTGAAACTCTCTGGAAGAGAACCTGAATTTTAATTAAACATAAATAAAAATCATAGGACAATGTTTCTTAGTATGGTCTGTAACTTCAAAAGAAAAACCTTAATTTTTTTGCTGATGCAACACACGCCTTGCTAGGCTTCTGCAATTCAGGATAATGAAATATTTGAAGTTCTATATTTAATTATATTCTGGAAAGTAAGCTTTGGCTTTGTCCTGGTCATTCTCTTAAGGTCCCAATTCAAAATAATGATTGGAGCTCATTTGTGTTGAAGAAACTGCGTTGTGTATTTTTTTTCTTTCTAAATTACAGCCTTCCTTTCTGAACAGTTCAAAGACTTTTCCTTCTGTGTCCCAAGTGTCCAACCTTGCTTTTTTCTACTGTTATTTCATTTCTGCTATGCTAATTAGTAAAGATGCTTACCTGTTTATATATGAGCTTATTCTCTGTTCATAATGGTTTTCACTCCATAATTATCACAAAAAATCAACATGTTGTATTGTCCTTCTGTGAAAATGTACCTACTACAGAGACTGCAATACCTGTGCTATCTCAGAATAAGCATGTAAGTAACAGCCATTATGCAGGGGAAAGAAACTTGTCAAATATTTGGAAAAATAAATGAAATTTGAAAGAATTAAAGCCCCCAAATATTAGTTTAAAATTTTGCAGATGAAAGTATGGAAAATTTTTTGCCCTTTAAGATATCTTTTTTATATCATAGATATATGCCTTTTAAAGCCATACTTGGTTTGGGCAGTTTTCCTTGGGAATTTCTGTACATTTTCTTTATTTAATAGATTTACGCAGGACTTGAGGTTTTTTTGTAGAAAGCTAACAAAACATAAATGTAAATAAAGATGTTGAGAGAAGGATATAATATTGATAAAGATCTTCCTGAATTTTATATGCTAGTCAGCAAGTTGCTGCTAAGGTTTCTCATGGGATTCATCATCACTAAATCCAACTGTTAATTTTAGAGAAATATTTTATCCCTTCAAAAAATTTCCTCATGGCATTATTAAGGTAACCATGGAGAGCTAAACAATGTCTTTTTTTTTTTTCCCCCAATAAATATTTTCCTCTATTATTATTGAAATATGGATGCTCCAGATAAGAATAAAGTTTACCTGGAAGATTATATTTTTGTTTAATAATTTCTTGCTCTGCAATTTAAAATTAAGTGGCCTATGTTAATAAAGGTGATGATGATGTAGCCAAAATTTTTGCAGAGAGTAAAAGTGATATCTCTATTGCAACTGTTTTTACAAGAGAATGTAAACTAAAACTGAATGCTGATGAAAATTCAATTCTTAACTCTTTACCTAGGAATAATTCCATCTTATGCCAGTGAAAACAAGATAATAGGAAATCACGGGTTTTAAAGGCTAAATCTTTGCTACATCGTACTGTATTCTTGACTGCATTGCCACAGCTGAGTGTGGTATTATGCTGCAATTCTATTCTATTAGTTAGCTAAAATCTTGTGGGGGAACAAAAAAAAAAATTAGATATAGTCTTTAGTAATGGGGAACTCTAAGGTGACAGTCTGAATGTGTCACAAATTCAGCAGCCTGCATTTTAAATACCTCCAAGGATAACATGAACATGTTTTACGAAAACTTGATTACTTTGCTCAAAGTAGTTTTTGCTTTATCAATGACACCAGCTGTAACAAGGTCTTCCCAAAAATTTAATTTAGCTTTGAATGGAAAACCTCTTACAACTTATATTTGATTTGTTAACATTTATAAACAAACTTTAGTAAAATTATGTATAGAGTTGCAAGAAAACTTCAAATTGATCATCAAATAATTGTTGTGCTGTAATGTAGCTCAGATTTATCAAAAAGTATAATGAGTGAAAATCATATTTCTGCTGAAACAAGTAGAAAAATACAATTCATCCAATTCCTGAGTTGGATTTAAGATTTCCTACTTAATAATAGACATCTGGGGAGAGTTGAAACATGAATGACATATCTAACAACAATTTTTAGGCTAGATGATACTCAGATATTATCTTTAGAAACACAATTTTGATGTCATTAAAAATATAATTTCAAAATATTCCCAATTTTACATAATAAAATGCTGAGTAATATTAAATAGAGGTGTTTGAAGGGAAAATAAGGATCTGGTATGTGATAACAGTTATTGAGAAAAAAAATCATAAATCTGAAAGTTATTTAAAATAATTGTAATGCATTTTTATAAACAAGAGCCTTTGAAGGCTGCTTTTCTCGGAAGGAAATGAATGGTTAGAAAGCACACTCTGCGGCAATTTGTTGTTGAGTATTGAGTAGCACAAAGGTGCAGAAAAGTGTTCTAATTCAAGAGTCAGGCCTACCATTTCTCTGAAATTTAAAGCATTTTTTTTTCTTGCTCTTCATTATCTCTGAATGTATTAAATACACTGACTGCAGCACGTTCAGTCCCATAGTTCAGGGAAGGTAGGGGTAAAACCAAAACAGTAAGACATTTCAAATCACATAGAGTGTTGCAGTCAACCTAGTTTCATCTTTCAGGAAGAGAAATTTGGTTTCTTCTGACACCAAACTGGATGTATAAGTCATGGAATAAACCTTTCATACATTTCTTAAGCATTAGTTTGTGAGCATGAGTGCTCCCCTGCAATACAGCAATGCTCTCTTTATGAGCATACTTATAATATAAACATTTATGCATAAATATTGTAGAAAACATGCCTTACCCAATGGAAAGATCAAGTGAAACTGATATTGAAATGCTTAATTTACTCACTGTTAAGTGTCTTCTAGAGAAGGGAATCAAACAACTCCAGTACCTTTACAGAAGTAGCAAATACCTGGAAGAAAATTCAGATGTATTTGGCATTGTTAAAAGTCAGCAGGTATAATTTCCTTCTAATAAAAAGAACTGTGTACATTTTGATTTTTCTGTATCCCAAAAGCATGTGGATGAGTTGAAATTTCTAAATATTTGGAAATTTATAAGGTAAAAGGCTTCTGTATTTTCATTTTTCATTTTCCCTTGAATCGTCCAAGAGAATTTGAGATTTTTAACTAAAAAATCACAAAAATTTCCTCCTCACCTACCCAATAGAAACTTCTCAGTGAAACACAGAGGAACAGGTCTATCATATCAGATTCCCTTTCTCAGGACTAAAAAATACATAAAGGAAAAAAAATTAAGCATGCAGTCTGCTATTTGCAAAGGTTGCTAAATCAGGCAGATACCTTTTATTTACGTGAACTGATTTGCTGACTTAAATTACAATGCATCGTGTTGAATGTTTTGAAAATTAAATAATGAAACAATTTGTTCTTCTGTATTAGAAAACAATCAGGTGTATTTAGCAAACTGTACAGCTAATATTGTAAATAATGCTTTAAAAATGTTTTCATAAAAAGTTGTCAATATACATTTTGCTGTACTTTAGCATCAGCGTTTTAAACCTGGTTTGACTTCAGCAGACTAAAAATGGATTATTTAAACTTTTATTTAAAAACAATTATTAAGATAAAAGTGTGTTTATCTTTTTCTTGTCGTCTTCTGGCTTTCTTAGAGCATTTGTGTGATGGGAATATGCACTGATATTTTGTAATGAATATCCCTTACCTTTACATGTGTATACAGACCTCAATTTTATGGGGAAAAAATTTAAATATTAAATAACTTTTAAATGGAAGAATTTCAAATGATTATATAATTTAAGCTTATCCCTGTAGCCAAAACATCATTTGTGTTCTTCAAGAATATAGTGGTTTGGGGGGAGGATGAAGTTGACAAGTGACAGTAATGCATGTGGAAAGAGTTAATTGACGCAGGTTGTTCCCTCTTGAAAACAGTGTTCAATTCAGAGTTGTGATGTATTATTTTCTCCTAGCTATTCTAGGCTTATATCTTCATTCAGTAACAATTTTGAAAATGCCATTGGAATTCTATGTGTTAGACTAAATCAACTTTTAAGGTATTTTCACTAATATTATGACTTGCATAAGAAAATGATGAAATATAGAAACAAAAAAATTGACTCAATCTGAATTCCCTTAATAGGCGAATTTTCATTGCCTTTCAACTGTATTTGTGAGCTCATCTCTACTTAGTATCCCTGCATATTACATCTCTATCATATCATAGTCTTAATACATATAGAACAGTAAGAAAATATTATTGAATTAATGATAAGACTTTCTTTCACGATATTTTCCACTTACATACTTTGATGAGAACCTGGGGATAAAGTTATGTGATTTCAATTTCCTTTGGAGATGATTACATACTTATGCATAAATTAAATATCTTGGTGAACTGAGGACAGGTGTCTGTTTGACCAAAGCTTCTTACTCATCTGACACAATTTAGGTTGGCCTGGACTTTTTCATCTTGCAGCATGCAGTGGAAGACAATAACGCACTTTGAGGAATGATAATCTTCTCTCTCAGTGGTTAGGAAGCAGAGCTTGGGCTTACCAGAATACAGAAGTTATCCTTTGGACAAAAGAGAGTAAGAACATTATTCCAAATCCTTGATTTTTTTTATCTTCTCACAAGTTTTAGGATTCTTAAAGAAATGAACCCAAACCAGTAGTTATGAAAATCAAAGTAATAATGTATAGATATTTTCCTGAATAATATTTTTGTTTTGGAATAAAATATTCTCTATTCCTTTTCTTGTCTAATTCTGTTATAGTTTGTTTAATTTATATAGGAATATTACATCTCAGATTTCTGTAACTGTGCTAACAATGATAAATGAAAGCGGGGATTTCAATAAAGCTTTGCAAACAATTCCATTATAGCTCGTCAAATAAGCATATGATCTCAGCTCTAACTGCTTTCATTTATATCTCAGTTTTCTCAACATCACTGACTAAAAGTATGGGCTCTTACATTCAATTCTACACAAAAGAATTAATTGACAATTCAAGTGTGAAGCTTTTAACTATGTCTTTATCGCTGACATTTCTTTCTTTCATACACGTCCTATATGGAAAAAAACCAAAATTTTTTCAGGAAAAATCTGAAGGTGTACATATATGTACATGCATATATGCTATTTACAATGCTAACAGAGGAGAAAAGAAAATTGATGTAATTTTGCCTCTTTTTACATTACCTGTTGCTGCATGCAAGAAAGTAAAATATTTAAAAATACTAAGCAGAATTTATACTTTATTTCTACTATGGCGTGGTATTATGGTGTTTACAACAAAAATACAAAATCACTTGTTGAGTTTTCTGTACATGAAAACTGTGTTACAAGGTGTTGATTTTCACATAATTTATGACCACCGTCTTCAAGTTCATATACATATTGAGTTTTCTTACTTCACAATCTATTGGAGGATTATGAGTGATGTCATTTAACAAATACAGGGAAACATTCAGTTTAGCATCATGGAAAACTTGCCCAAACTCTTGCAATCATTTGTTCTGTCTGGGAACCTATTTTTGAGTTTGAGAGATAATTATTTCAGTAGGTAAAAGGATGTACTTCAGTGAACTCTCAGGACTGTTCAGGGAATACAAGAAAAACTGTTCAGAGAAGTAGCTGTGGAGCAAGATAAACAACATGAGAACCAGGGACACCTCTAGAAGAAAGAATGTCTCATTGCTCTGATTGGGTAAGCGCCTGTGTGAACAGTTGAAGAGTGTTTTGCAGAATGCTCTGTTGACATGTAAAAGTGGATGGGGAAGTTGTAGGGATGGATGGGAAAGCTAGAAGAAGAAAACTCGTGAAGGTATATAAGTGATGTGAGAACTTGTAGTAAATGATTTGGATCATTCACATTTGGTCCGTGATTCAGATGCTGCCGACTGTCAGTGTGAATTGGTAGGTTTTTTGTATAATCACTTTCTATACATCTTTACAGGTTTTATGGAAAACTATAAAAGAACCAAACAAATAAGAAATCGAGCAATTCACTTTAATTCTAAGGCGCTATCAATTATTAGTCAGAAATTAGATACTTTAATTAGAAAATCAATCTCAAAAGTAGAACTGAATTAAATCACAGGCCAATAAATTAATTCAGAAGTCAAATTATTAAGCTAATACAGAATGCAATCAATTGTTCTGAGTCTTACTGTAGGAACTGAAGCATGCTTCTTAGTACCTTACCCACAATAGAAGTTGTATTCCAACTTTGCCTTAACATAAAACAACAAATTAATTTGCCATTCAGTTCTCAGATCAATTTGAACTTTTTTTCCTGGAAATGCCTCTTTGTACAGGTGAATCCCACATTGCCACCCAATTTTTTTTTTTCCCATTCAGTCTTCATTTGGTAATTGAGTTTGTAAAACTCAACAGATCACACATTTTTTTTTCTTGTGAATCAGATTGTCTGATAGCTCACAAAAATCTTTAAGAGAAAGCACTGCAGTGTTTTACCAAGTATAATTCCTTTAGTATAACTCCTCCTTTGGTTTCCTAGAACTCGGAAGTTACACTCAGTCCCCAATAGATAGAGATTATTCTCTATAGATAGGAAGGCTGAATAATAGGAAAGCACATTTGTATATTAAAGAAAATATCAGCTATAACAAATAAGAATATAAGAGAAAGACAAATTCCTTATGCTTTTTGGCATTTCAGGGCACATGGTACTAGAATTTGGTTTGTAGGTCAGGAACAAAGATTAGACAAAGTTTATGCTTCCTTCGATGATAAAGAGTGTATTACATTTACATCAGAACTTTCCCCATTTACATCAAAACTTTCCCGTTCCTGCCTTAGAGAGCATGAGAATATGCTTCAGTGAGTAAACTAATCAATCATTAAAAAAATAGAATCATCTGGCAATGACTGAAGCGAGCCTCAGTCAGATGCTTAATTCCACTTGGGAGAAATATAGAACAAATTTTGAATATTGAAAGAGTATTTTAATGAAATACGGTAAACCCCAAAGACATCATCTAAGAAATATAAAATAAGCTGTGTTTGAGATCCTTTTGATTTTAGCATATGAGCATTAATTTAAGCACTGCTGTTGTGATATAGACTGGAACCCACGAGAATCCCAGCTGGGGAAGGGGGGTACTGAGTAATATGCAATGGAAATTTTCTTCCCATACAGGAAATAAATCTAAAGTGCAAGTTCATAACATAGTTCCATTCTTTTTTCCTATTAGAAACTTTAAATGGTCATTTCTTTTCTTCTTATGGGTAGCATCCAATCACTGTCTTATGTTGTTAATTATATCTACATAATTATGCTGGAATAATTGGTGTTTCTATTATACTGTTTTATTTCTTTTTTTAAACTGACAAACTTATCAGCAACTATTTTTTTTTCCCCAATAAACACATTAGACTGTTTTCATTCTTTGCAGTTAAATACTCATTAGACTTTACACTTTAGACATTGCTTATTCAAGATCGCATTGTATCAGTTATTTGCTAACATTCTATAGCAGAATGTTTACAACTTACTAAATAATTTTTTTCTTTAAGTTATCAGAAATGATTATGATAGTACAGCATTATTCTTCTAATTAGACCAATGCCCTACCTGCTGAACTGCATTTCCTGTTTCTTGCATTCAATGAAAAAAAAAAAAAAGAGAAAAAGCCTCTGTCCAAAATAACATAATCAAACACAGTCTGCACAAGACTGTTCTCACGTGTGTGTGGGGCAGAAAATGGCACTTCAGCAGAATCAGTGGTCGTTGGGTTATTTAGCAGCAACCTACTGGTTTCTGTGAAGGCTGGTTGGGAAAGGGCTCAGGGACAGGAGCTGTAGCTGGAGCCACAGAGGTACAATCATTTTCCAACAAGCTCTCTCATGGTGCCATCCAAAGTGCTGCTGGACCTAGGAGGGAACTTTGGCTTGCAGCGGGGATACAAGACATGAGGATATGGGGATGTGAGGTCAGGGGGATGCAGGGACATAGAAATGGCTGGACTAGATGATCTCAGTGCTCTTTTTCAATCTTACCTACTCTATGTTCTACGATCCTACGATCTATCTGTAATCTGGTTCTGAAAATACTAATATCAAGAACAGGACAAACAGGTCATACTCTCTCTTTAAATAAAATAAGAGATTTTTAAGCTACAGCATTTGAAATAAAAGCAGAAATAATAAATTTGTATTGACTACCAGAAACAACTATAAATAGATGAATAGTTGTGATTGTAAAATCACTACAGTAATTTTTTTTCCAGGTAGCAGGCCTACATAGAAAAAAAAATTGAAGAAATGTGTGATCTGCTTGCAGATAAGTCTTGAACAGAAGGAGAGGTTAACATTTTAGCTAAATTATGCATTGCAAATGGCTCACTCAGTTTTCTTTCATTTGCATAAATGGCCCTTGTTTTAAAACTCATTGATTACAGTGGAAAAAATTCTACTGGTTTCAGATTATTATTTTTTTTTTTTTAAGTCACACAGCATAGAATTCAGAATTGTAGGAGAGGAGGAAAAACACAAATTATACTTCTGAAGATTACCTTCCTATCCTTAATTAACATGTCAGCAGAACTCATTTTGTAAGTGAAATTCTATAACCTTTAGTCTGGAATAAATAATTTTACTGGAAATGGACAATAAACAATTCAAACTGCAGACATAAATCCTCACTACTAAGATGTGATTCTCTATCCTCTTAAGCTATGTTTCTTAAGGAAAAGAGTTTATCCAACTTGCAGTTTTTCAGGAACTTTGTACTTCAGGAACATTGAACCAAAATATGTAAATAGAAATAGAAGGACTCAAAGATCAATTTTACTCGTATATTTTTGGAGATTATTGTTGAAATTTGCATCTTTCATTAGTAATACTTGATCACAACTTTAAAAAAATGTTAACAGTAATCTTGTTAGATGAGCCACTAAACTACAGAAATCAATGAAGTAGTAGCAGAAATGGGTAATAATCATAAACAAGAAGAAAAAAACCTATTGAGTCATAATTCAGGAGATGTTATGGTTTGAACTAAGAAATAACAGCTGCTTCTTTACTTCAAAAACCAGCTTCAAAACTAGTGAAAAAAAAATCAATTTTTGCATGCTTAAGAGATATTAAAGTGAATTTTATATTATTGTTTAAAACCGATTCTTTCTTAACACTGTCTTGAAGTTCAGAGTTCTACAGAGCTATATCCTACAGACACATGAAGGTTTTGTTTTTATCTTTTCTTTGTTTTATTTTGTCTAGTTTCTTGGTTATGCATCATTCTTACTCTTTTCCTATATAGTAATCTACTGGTCATGATGCATAATTTTGTTGTCAGTGCGTCCACAATTAATGAAAATATGAGAATAACACAAAACACAAGATTTATGAATCAATAAGATATCTAGAATGATAGTATGAAAGTTCTAATAAGAGAGTTAGTCCTGTCAAATAATCATTCATTTTAGAATTCATTATAGCTGTTATTTCTGATAATTAACATTCATTATACTTGTTATTTCTGATATACGTTTTCTGAAGAAGCGTTACTTGAAATGTCTACTTCGGATATGATACTCCAAAAACACTTTTTTTCGTGTTGTATTTTTCCAAATAAAAATAAACTAATTAGCTTTTATTATGATATGTTGCGATTATGTAATGTACTCCTCATAGACATATTTCATTTGTTTTCCAAAATGGAATTTTTGTGTTTCTTTTGTATAGTTTTGGATTTAAAAAAAAATGCGCAGTTCTTGATGAGAAATGTGAACTTGCAAGGAACTTTGCAGTTGTATATGGGACTTAAGTTGGCCCATTTATATCTATCTTGAGTCTCAATTTTGGCACAAAGCAACCAAAATTCTGTGAGTAAAACTGAGTACACGAGTACATCCTGATAAAACATCCTTGAGGAATTACTGTGATACAAAACTTCAATCTAAAGTGAGATCTGGACACTATTGAAAGCTTAGGATGACTTGTCATTCTGAATTAAAACATCTACTGTGCTAGAAAATCATATTACTTGAAAATAAGGTAGAATTATTTCTTATCTACATGTATGAAAAAGGAAAGGGGAACTCCTAAAAGTTAGAAGAATAATCTAAGCATTAGTAGTCTTTCATTGTGGTTTTTTTTCCCCATACAAATATTGAAAAATCACTGATCTGTTTAATCTATTGTTGGTTGAAAGCCATAAAATCAACACAGCACGTCTTTGAAAGAGCAATGTATTAAAATTATGACTAATATAATAAATGTAAGAGGAATATGTGTCTTAGAACTACTGGAGGCGCATATATTCAGGAGAACAAAGAGTGTTTAAACATTAACTAATTGCATTAAAAAGGCATTATGATCATTTGCTTAATTTTACCATAATTTAGGACTTAAGTCAATTATAATGACTGCAGCTGCAACACTGTAGTACATAAATAAGACAAAGCTTATGGAAGATATAGTATCATTTTTAAGATCAATTGATATAGCTTAAGAGAAGAATCAAGCTTTTGAATTTTAAGCTCTTTTGCTATCAGAAATTGAAGAAGCAATCCTTAAAGCTGAAGTACTAGTTTTTCAACAAATGCTGTGAATGGAATAAACAAAATACATTAATAAGACTGTCAGAAATAAGATACTTGATGATAAAATATCTATTAAAGAAAAAAAATGAGATTAATTATGATGTTCCATGAAACTATTATCTCTTTTTTTTTTATTTGGACAACTGATTATGTTAATTTATTCTCCAGTCTAATCTTTTGGAAAGTTTCTTTGTTCCTTGTTTTGATCAATTTTTATGGGTTCTTTTTACTTGTTTGATTGTGAAATTTTGTGACATTACTGAAATTAAATTTTAAGTTAGTTTTAATTTTAAAAGTATATGACTGAAGCCATGCTCTTTATTTCAGAAATGTGTTTCAAGCCCAAGTTACAGCCATAAACAAATATTTGGAAAACTAACATGAAGAGGAATTGTGCCCAGATAGCATTAATTTGAAATGAATCTACATTACCATCCAAACAAAAGCTCTTGCAGTAAGATTTGGGACTATACTCCCTGATAAGAACTGTGAAAAAACATTAGAGGAAGAATGATTACCTGTAACCATAGGAAGCTCCATTTATTCTGTTTTGATTTTTTTTTTTTTTCCCTTTGTATTCCATTCTCTTTAAATGTATTTATTTATGGAACACCAGATTCCCTTTTATTCTCAGCATAATTGGACATATATGCTTAGAAAGCTTACTACTTAAATGCTACTCTTGCTAAACAATCTGCAGCATCTATTTCAAAATGTGATTTTATTTTTCTCTCAGCAATGCAGCATTTTTACGTATGATGGATGTCAAATGTCTACTGCGTAATATTTCCAACTGAATTTCAGATGAACTTTTATGTGGGAATATTTTCTTCCATTTTGAAAGCCAGAATTGTTGGAAACTCAAAAGTCATTGTCACAAGATGGCTGTGAAAATATTATTAAACTTTGATCGAATCAGTTAGTTACATAAGTTTAATTTTCAGATGGGATTCATAGAATAATGCCATAGAAAAATCCTGGAAGACTTCATTAAAAATTTTCTTTCTGTACTGGGTAGGACTGAAGGTACTTGAGATCTGAGAGTAAACTCAGACTTCTGAGTTGTTTCCTTAGAGGCTTATTCTCTCTTTTATTTTTTTCCCCACAGACCTCAAAAGGAATTACAGAAGCACTAATTCTCAGCTAATTCCTTTCCTTTATCTTTATTGTCTTCATTGATAACCTGTGTGACTCCAAATTACTTCAAACTGTTTTTGAACTACATGTGTGTTTGAAGAAGTGAACAGAAATTTGGAAGTACAAATTATAGGCCTCTGTATCATTTCAGATGTTCTAAAGCATTACGATTTCCTTACAAAATTGACAGATATGACAGACCTGCTAGATGCTGAACAAGATATATGGCCATTTAAATTTGCTGTAGACTTTAATATTTAAGCAACTATGAGCTGCTTATCAGGCAAATGTGCTAGGATACTGTGAAAGACGGTTTCCTGAAACCTTCTTCTATTTTTTTTTTTCTTGGCTCAAAGTTCACTTAGCGAGGATTTTTTGGTGATAAGACACTAACTGACAACTGCCAATTATCTAGGGGTGAGAGTGGTGGGTGTTACTGTGCTGCAGTACTTCTGCTTATGATTGTAAATATAAGCAGAAGCTGGGGGACAAGCAGTCGTTTTTGGGCAGTGGGAGGGAAGCTTGTAGAAGAAGCTGACCACTGCAAAAGGCGATAATGCTTGTGCATGGTAACAAGGGCACCATGCCCTGCTGGCTTATCTGTGGGTCCAGGTCGTCATGCTAGCAGAGAGAAAAGATGAAGAAGAAAAAAAAAGAAACTGAGAAGCAGGGGATAAAAGGCCTCTACTAAACTAAGTACCTGGGAGAGGAATTTTCAAAGGAAAGAATCCTCTCTGGCACCGGAATTCCCTAGGAGAAAAGGAAAGGATTCTCTTAGGAAAGGATTCTCTTAGGAAAGGATTCTCTTAGGAAAGGATTCTCTTAGGAAAGGATTCTCTTAGGAAAGGATTCTCTGGGTCCTGCTTGCTGTGAGGCTTCCTGGCTTTCTCTCACCCCCTGTGGTGACTGCACAAGTTCATCGGATCAATAGGAAACCATGAGCTACACTGTGGAAACCTCTCTAGCTCTCCACAAAGACTTCTTGCTTTTATTTCCCAACTCTTTTCTATTACCTATATTCCCTTCCCCATCTCTCCTGGCTTCCATGAGAGCCCACTGTGACTCCCATCCCATTGTCACAGGGAACAAGGCCTGTTGACAACAAGGATCTTCCACACTGGCTGTGTGAGAACAGGCTGAGGTCATAACAATGACTTAGAAGAAAGTTTGTATCTGATTAAAAGAAATTATGTGATGTGTATATGATTATGTGGGATTTTTTTTTTAAAGCGTTGATAAGGATTAAAAGGAAACACATAACTGAATTAAAGTAGATAATTAATTCAGACAAATATAGAGGGAAAAATCTAGATTAAATCTTCCCCTTTCTAGTTTCTCAGTTAAGGTTGAATGATCTAATCAAATGTTGTGTTCTGTGATCACTTCCTGTTTGGAACACTTTATTATACTGATTATTAGTTGTATATTCTTTTAGATAAAGTAACTATTTTTTACTTATGAGTTGTTTATATTCTGTAATATATCCTCTTTTCATTTGAATTAGAAATTTAAGATGGGTCTGAGATTGAGCTAGCAATGGAAATTTGGTTAAAATAGGAATATCTGTTCTAGAAAGAACTGATTTTAATATTTCACTTATTTTGTCTAGAAGGACACTTATTACTGTGATTATAATCTCAACGTGATTTTGTCATTTGTGTTTTAAATTTTTAGTTAGAATGAGCATCTTATATTTTGTTAATATCATGTTTCTTACTTTTGAAATGTAAATGTCTATTATTTATAAGTCTCTTGAATCTATAATTCACTGAATGCAAAATGTGAATGAATAGCAGAATAACCTGACTTCTTGAATGAAGTAGTGGCTTTGCTACAGTACCTAGAGTCTGTTTTATTTATGTCCTAGAATGGTGTTTTAGGAGTGACACTCATTAGTTGACTTGATAACTCAAATACTTTTGCTCTCAAATCCTCATATTTAATTGTACTGCTACTACTATATCTATTGCTTCAAGAAGATGTGATTTGCACATGCCTATCATCCTGAAAGCAAAATAAGTCAATCTGAGGCATCATAAAACTGTTATTTAGATGTTAGTTTAATACACAGTGTTTGCTAGAATCTTATTTTCTCTTCTATCTCATCCTGAACATATATCTTCTTTGTTATAATTTAAAATAAAAGAAAGTTCTGGAAAATCCTTGTAAACATGCATGTGATTGTGTCACCTCAGTATCATTTTCAAATCTTGTCCCTGAACAGAACAAAAAGCTTCTGCCTCCTTTGTGCAATATCATGTTACTTGTTACAGTGTTTGCAAGCCCTAGCTGGTAAATCTGCACTGAATTCAAACAGCATACTAAGGTACTGCCTTTAGGGAAAAGTCTTTATTGACTTGAATACTCCTTGAAAAGTGAGATACAGAATAGCTTCAAAAAGTCCATGGATTCATTTGCTGACTTTTTTTTCTTTTCCTTCCCCCTTTGAATACAACATGGTTAAGCAGTTTTCCATTTAGGATATTTGGGAAAAATACAAAAAATAAAAAAAAGTGACAGTGAGTATTCCAAATCAGTACCACATGTTCACCGCCTGTGAGTTCAGAACAACATGCTTTTGCTTTCAGAGCAAACACATCAATTCTGAGTCCAAAATTAGTTCAAATAGGACAGTGTACATCTGTAAAAGTTGGAGCTGAATTACTAGTTTATTTTCCATTGTAAATTTGTACTAATGTAAATACCAGTTGAAAACCTGGTACTATTTGGAGAGCTGAAAACAACTTCAGATATTACTTCAGCTTCAAAAACAGTGTCTAACACCATGAATCTCATGAAAGAATCCCTTGTAAAGTTCCAGAAGAATTTTGTATAATCAATATGACATAATTCACATCAGTTAGGAACTGAGAATTCTGAGAAACTTGTTCCTTCTAGCTTTCCACTTCTCCCCTTTGAATAACTAGGAAAATATATATACATATTTCCTGTTCAAATCCAGAAAATCTCTATTGTTTCCAATGGAGATCTTTGAATTCTTTCCATATATTTGCCAGTGAGTGATTATGCCATAAAAATCTGTGAAGGACAGTGAGTCACCCTTTTCAAATTTCAGGCACGCAGTAAAATCACCTCCTGCACAGTGTGCATGGCTATCTTCCCTTCAGGCAAAACTACTTAAAAGAACCTCACTGAGGATAAGAAACACAATCAGAATCATATAATACAGACATAGACAGCTCATCTTACATGCAAGATGCCTCTCACATTATTCTGAGATGTAATAACTGGTGGAAACATCAGTTATTACAGAGAAAATTAAGTCTTCTATGTATAATCAACTTTTTGTTTATTATAATTTTATTTTTCTCTGTTTCCATAAAAAGTATCATCAAAGTAACTACGTATTCTGAATATTTATGTGAATTTGTGTGATTAGTTTAGCACTTGCTCTTCTATCACTTTGACGTACATAAATATTGAAAACTTTGAAAGTGATTTAAATTTTCTAAATCTTCTACCTCCTAAATACTTAGTACATGTTGTAAAATCTCTGTACAATGGTTTGATATTCAATAGTACTCAGCACCAAGAATTCCACTGCAGGCTGAGAGTTTGAAAAACTAGCAATATTATTTGACTCACAGTGGAGAGCAGAGTTGATTTGAAAATTTGACCCTTGAGGACCAAAATCCCAACAAAAAGTCCTTGTCATGTTGCGACTTAAAAAAACTTAAACTATTGCAGAAATGTTGGATTTATGTATCACTGAGATGAGTGCTTTTATTTAATTATGTATTTTTGTTTGATAGAATGCACGTGAATATCACTGGGATTATGGCAGGTTTGCAGATTATGTATTTAAATTATTTAAATATATTTAACCCACCTTAGTCTAATCGATGCAACTAAAATGAACCAAATAAAATCATATCTGGTTTTTAAAATAGAGAGTATCCAACAAGTGAGTGCAATGAAAACATGCCTGGTGCTTTCCTTGAAATAGCAGGTAACATTGTATTCATATTAAAGTAACAACATGGATGAGGAAGAATTGCATCCTATCTCACTCCTGTGAGAATTTTCTTAGTCCTTTTGGTTAATCAACAGTTGGTATATATCCCAGTTAGCATTTTTTAACATATCATTTGAGAAGGAAAGAAGAGGAGCGCAGGAATATCTCAGCAAGCAGCTATTGGCAGAGAATGAAAGCTTTCATGTGGTGTGAATCAAAGATTACATTGTTAGGTTCACAGCTGATACTGAGTTCAAAAGCAAGAAACTGGTATTTTATATAATGAATTTTCAAATATGTTTGTACTTATGTAGATAGTGAATCCTGGTTCAGATATTACAAAGATGAAGACTAAAGAAAAACAGTAAGATAAGCAGGGTGGGGTTATTTTTAATATATAGAGCAAAAGCTGATCACTGTTTTTTACTTTCTTATAAAAAGACATTACAGAACACCATGGAATCAGCAGGTATAAGATTCGCTTTATGTGAGAAAATGTATTATACTGCATTTGTTTCTTATGTGATATTGCTTTAAATCATTATGAAATGAACTCAGACCATTGAGCTTGTTTCAATTTATCATTTATCATTAGATCATCATTAGAAAAAAAAGCAACAGTTCAACCTGTTCATACCATATCGCCCATACAATTTATTTGTATTGATTTATGTAATTTGTCTTTTTATTTTTTAACACATTATCTCTCAACTCAAATTCAGAACATTAGAGAATAATTGAATTCAAATTAAGGTAAACTAAATTCTTAAATAATAATAGCACAGGACATTTAAATCTACTCTCATAACAAGAAATCCTTTTAAGGTCCCCAAAGCAAAATTGACATCTAGTATGCACGGGGGGCAGAGGGAGGGTCGAGACTAATTCAAAGTGAATTAATCTGCAGTTCATTAGCAAACGTTAATGTTACTTTTGGGAATGAGGAAATTAGCAGGATTGTAAAGCAACAAGTGTCTTCATAAACATCTAATTGCTTGTCAAAGATATACAATAAACTATGCAAGGCTGTAAAGTAGAATAGCTGCATGCCATAAATCAGGTTTTCAGCTGAGCAACAGATTTTGTTTATAATGTAATACTTTCTGGAAAGACATTACAGTGACCAAAACAATTTCACAGGTGCCAGCAAGCCTGGCAAATTGCAATAAGAAATTAATTAAGGCACATTTTCTTTCTTTATCTTTGCAGCTTAGATATCCTAGCACACAGCTGTGGCCAGACACCACTGAGTCCTCTGCTGAGTCCTCTGGTAAGACAATAAACTCACATTAGTCACTGAGAGAGGCAGTTCAAAGAGAAGTTCTCATGCATTAAACTATCTGGGTTTGTGTGCATCCAGGCACATGCAGGCAGAGAACTGAAGAAGACAGAGACAAGTCCATTGTCAGTAAGTCACTTCCTTTTGTAGAAGCAAAGAGATTAATTGCCAAGGAAATCAACTTAGATAATGACTCTTATGGGGGCTTGTTAAGTTATACAGCAGACTTCCTGCAAAAAACCTTGAATAACAAACAGTCCTGGCAGGCAGAAATCATGATGCCTGTGGTTACTCTAATCAGTCTCTTCTAGCAGGGTCACTTGATAGAATACTATCAAGAGCATCAAGGGGATTTAAGAGAGCTGTGTTGCCTAGAAACTGGCTGAGCCTTTTTACGGAGGAAAAATTTTTACACTCAAAATTCTTCAAACTTTTTTTTTTGTTTCAAGATCTTCACAGACCGTATTTTGGATTCTGATCCCAAAGGGTTCTGTGGATGCTACAGGAGATCAGCTGTTTGCAAAACTCGTTTGATACAAATATCATTAATGCAAAATCCACTGATTTCAGGAAGTCATATGCAAAAGCCTTGAAAAAGAAAGAAATATCTTTACGTGTATTTTATGCCTGTTCTAATTTGATTTGCACTTTCTGCCTCATTTTTACTGTTTATAAGTTTAAAATTTGTCATCAATGATTCAACTATTTTCAAGGCGTTGGGAGTGACACTCAAATATGCAAAGAGTAATAGTTTTTGTAGCTACGTAGATCTAAATTAGTGACAGTTGTGTTCCTTCTAAATGTGCTCTTGACAAAATTCTCAGGCAACTGCCAATATAAGAGCCCATAAACAAACAAGCAAACAAAGCATAGTAACATAAATAATTACATTCTGAAATGACATCTGAAATGTAACTGTTTAGATATTCTTTTCTATTTACCTCCACAGGGACCACAGAGAATGAGGACAGAAAAATTAACAAAGATGAACTGCTTCCTTCTGGCTTAGCATCTAACGCTTTTGAACCAGTTCCCAAAGTATTCTGCAGTAAGCTCTGCTGGATCTTAACACTATTTTCTCTGATTAAGAGACTAAGAGTTTTGTGTGCCAGAGAACTGAGGTGATGTGAGAAGTATAGAGTGCTCAGGAATGCTGAACTCTTTTTTTAATCATGAATTATGAAAACAGATGTTACAAAAGGGAAATTAAGCTAGTGCCAGTATCCTCATTTGTCATATGTATTCTATATTGAGCAAAGGCAAACTTGCATATGAAAGCTGGGATGTTCTTATATGTCATACACAGAACATGTAAACTTCATATATGAAGTTTGACCAATTTGCCTCTTCTTCCATAGAACAGAATTTGCAAAGCCTGATAAGTAGCATTCAGAGTATAACAGCAAGCTACAGACAGATAGGAAAGGCTTGTGTATGTATGTGTAGTAGTTTCTGCAAAGATATATTGCTAACTAACAGCATTTCATAAAATCCCCTGCATGAAAAGAGCACTGAGCTACAACCAGGTTCAAAATCCTCTGCATTTATCAAGAGTGAGAAGACCTGGAAGATCTGGAAAATATATTTGCATATATGATGTACATGGTTGATAGAAAAATATATATTACCCTTGGTAAATAACTGAAATAATGTTCGCTTATAAAATCAGCAGAGCCTTCAAGATGCAACTTAACTCTCAGGGTTATATAGCAGATTAGAAAAGAGATTTTCTCTTTAGCAACCTAGAATACTATTCCGACAAAACAAATTATTTTACTACTTTAGAATCTAATTGTGGCATTGTAGTGGATTGGTTTGTTGTTGTTTTTTATTTGTTTGTTTGCTTTCATAAGCAAAAAGTGAAATATCTCAATAATAATTAACTTCAAACATTAACTGTTAGGGAAGATATTTAAATAACTGTTATTTGATCTACTTTTGCACTGCGTCTCAAGAAAATTGCTCAAGTCTGGATTCGTGTTTGATGTCAACTACATAAATCATTGTGAAAACAACACTACAAAAAATTTTTTAAAAAATACTTAAAATACTTAAAAAAACTTAGTTTTTCATATCATACGGTCTATTAATGTGGCTTCAGATTTAAATGTTAAAAATAGCCATACCATTCACCAGAGAATAAAAGGGAAAGTCAATTTTTTTTTTAAATTTTTTCTGCATTGGCTTGGAGTCCATCCACATTGTCTTCCAAGCATTTTCCTCTGGGTTATGCTCAGGAACACAAGTTTTGCATTCAAGTTCTTTAAGCATACATTCCCTTTTCTATCAAGTTTTTGCTTTCCCAGTAAGAAAATTGTTGCAATGTTCCTACCACAATGAATTTATCTGAACAGATGACTACTTGTGCTCAGTTTTATGTGACACTGTGACATTGTGAATTTTTGATTGATTAATTTTCTAGCAAGAAGCTTTTCAACAGTTTTGGATTAAAAGGATCATGTTTGGATTGGTTTCTAACAGCCATGAACTTTATTAAATATTTTTCCTTCTACATTTTTCTTTTATTCCACTTTTACATTCTACTTTTCTGCAAGAAATTTTAATAATTTAATACGGAGACTTTTTCCAGGCTTTAACTTCTCCTGCTATTCTTTCTCTCAACTAAGATGTTTCTGCTCCGTGTCCATATACTTGTACTCATTTGCCAGTTTTTTAATAAAATATATTGTCTCAAATTGTGTATATTCTTGACTAGTTTGTGAGTTTCTTATATAGATTAGGGATATGAATTGCTTGGCTTCATGTATACATATGCAAAGACTTACGCATATATGTGTAGGTAAACATATGGGGTAAATCAGTTTCACATAAGTTTAACATTGATGACAACTAGGTTGCAAAATAGTGTTTTGTAGCTGAGAATTTTCTGTACCAAATAGTGTTATTGTGCTCTTTGTATCTGTTGTAGTTTCTACGGAAATATATAGAAGGCATTACTTTTGGAGCTTTTTTTTTTTTTTACATTTTACATTTACATTTTACCCATGTAAAAGAGGTTCTACTAGCACAAGAAGCATGGATGACAACCAAATAGTTTAAATCCACATAAAATAGAAGAAAAATAAAGCCAAATAACTTTTTTTGACAAATAAAAAGCATTCTTTTAGCATGTGAACAACAGAGTGGAAAAATAATTTATTTTAACTTGACAAAAAATTTTGGAACCAAATACTTATACCTAATAAAGTTTATTATTTGTTCCTTTTCCTTCCTTCCTCCCTTCCTCCCTTCCTTCCTTTCAAATATCATTTGACAAATCCTGTCTATCTGAAGTTTTCAGAAGCATTGTGGTTGTTGAGATACATACAGCGTTTCTGTCATTATCAAGAAAAAAAACACAGAAATAGTTATTAACTTTCATTCTAAAAAGTTGCCCAGTTAGCTTTTAAGATTTGGCTAGTAAAATGGCCATTTTCAATGAAAAAATCTGTAAGAAATTGTCTGAACAATTAGAAGTTCAATTGGTGCTTTCTTTTTCTTGTATTTTTTCCTCTATTCTAACTATTGAAGGAATAAATTTATGTGAAAAAAATATGGATTTGATTGTTCACCTGCCTATTTCTCCTGCAAATGTTTTTTGGAGTGTAATGTTGGATTAGCTATTATTTGAAAGATTGTTTGGGAAATACATTTGGACCAAAGTACTGCAAGCACAAAATACAAGGGCAATTTAATATAATTAGGCTGATGTCTTCACTGGACAATTAAAATTGTGAATGTAAAATGTAGGCTTTGATTAGATATATTTTCTTCTAGATAAATGGGTGGACTAGTTTGAAGTTTTTGCTGTTGTGCACTGTTCATAGACCATAATTAAATACAGTAACATCCCACCTGGCATGCTTTTACTGCAGCCTTATCCTTGACAGAATAATTAAACTGCTTTGGTGTTTGCCACTGTTTAGCATGTCGATAGTGCAAGTTGTTAGCTGCCATGCTATTGATATATCAGGGAAAATTAATATTGAAGTAATAGGGAATTATAGTGATGTACATTCTTCTAAAGTTTTAAACTTCTGAGCTTCCAGATCATTATCTATTCTCAATGCTGTTTTTGTCATGTGGCATTTTAGAATGCCATGAAGCTAATTTAAGAATACCACAGAGTGATGCCTCAAAAGTTGTTATCAAAATTGCAGAATATATACATAATAGTGACAGAGGTATTTTTATTTCACAAATTTGTCCAGTCAGCTTTCAAATACATAGAACTACCCACACAACAACTTGTAGTAAGGTGTTCTACAACTTCTTTACTCTTTCAACTTTGTACATTTCTATATGCCCTCATTTTAGGATGATGTAACAAAGTGAATCTACATTAAGCCTCCCCATGTCACTTATTACTCTATAAAATACTAACATATTAATCTTTTTTTCTATACTGTAAATTCCTCTTTAGATATTCCTTACACAGAAATGCTGATATCTTTATTGAACTTTACATTTTCTCCTTTGTGACATAGAAGTCTATACTGAATGCAGAATTTTTCAAATTGTTGTAGAGTATGTATGCAGTGGCAGAATGTCTATTGTTATTGTTGTTCCTTTCTTGTAAATCTGGAGTGATTTTTCATAAATCTTCATTACATCTGAATTCTTCAAGTCAATTTTGCTGCTAAATTGCTGATGCCCAAGCGATTACTTTCACTATCAGAGAATTTGACATCTCATTTCTACTAAAAAATTATACTAAAAGGAAGGGTATTAAAAGGAAGCAAAATTGTAGAGATATCCCCTGGATAACTTTAGCACTAGCATCAGGCAAACTTCAACAATTTTATTTTGTCAGTAATCCATAAGTGTTATTAGTGGGAAGACAAAACAGATAAGCTAAATATGTTATTTCAAAAATGTCAAAGGTTAAGATGTTCAAAAGCATGACTCAGTGGGAATTTCAGATACTTAACATTAACACATTTCATTAATTAATATTGAATGAGGGGTTACTATTAATCATTTCATAGGTTTGTCTGTCCCTAGCCTTTCATGAGAACTTTTAAGTTACCTGTAATGTACTATAAATATTATGTCTATTATCACTCAAAAAAATGAGTTTTATTCAGACCTATAGTACATAAGTCTATTGTATGGGGCTGCTGAATCATGGCCTGAACTTCTGATTAATCACCTTGATGATTCAGGGGTGGATGAAAGATCTGACCCACCTTCCTAAGACAGGGGTGGCCCAAGCACAGACAGTGGCACAATGGGTTCCATGTCTCAGCCAAAGGAGTAGTCTGTCTTGATCACCCTTGAAAGAACTCCAGAAGATCCTAGGCCCAGTAATGTATCACAGTGATGCACCAAAAGAAGTACTGGTTGCTCCACCAGAGAAGAGTCCCATTCAGGAGGGAAAATATCCTATCCCTGAAGATGCCTTGCACACAGATGGGTCCAGAAAGGGCAACCCGAGCAAGTGGAGAGCAATAGCATACCATCCTTCCACCGAGACAATCTGGTTCGATGAGGGGGATGGTCAGAGCAGCCAATGGGCAGAACTGCAAGCCATGTGGATGGTTATAACTAAGGAACCCAGTGATGGTATCCTGAATATCTGCACAGATAGTTGGGCTGTGTACTGGGGACTCACTCTGTGGATTGCACAGTGGGCCACACAGGAATGGACTATCCACGCCGATATCCGGCCGATATGGGGCAAGGACATGTGGTTAGACATATGGAATACAGTCAAACACAAGACTGTACGTGTCTACCATGTTTCTGGTCATCAGCTCCTACTGTCACCAGGAAATGATGAAGCTGATACACTGGCCCAAGTTTGATGTATTGAGAATTCACCATCTGAGAACATCGCCCGTTGGTTTGTGAGAATCCTTCTTAGTTTTTTTTTGGCTCAAAGCTTGCTTCCTGAGGTTTTTCTTGTGATAAGACTCTGAGTGACTTGTCAAGGAGGCAACTGATGGGTGCTAACTGTGTGACAATCGATATCGCTTTGGGAACATTTGCAAGCCCCTTCCCCCAGAGCTGCTTGCTCTGTAGAAGAGTGGAAGAGAGTGCTCAGGAGTGTTCACTGGCGGAAGATCTGGCCTGTGGCCAAACCGCTCCAGCTAAGTATGGAAGGTTGGGGGATGATACCATTGTATCTTGCGAAGGCAAGATGCAAGTTGGTGCCTCCCTGCTTCCTCTTACCTGCTTGCAAGGCCAGAAAGATAAGAACAAAGGAGGTTCCTGCTGAGATCCCAGAGCCAGAAGCTGCCACCGCAAGGAGAACTGACTCAACCACCTTGGGTTTGAGCTGTCACTCAAAGGAGAGCTGACTCGACCACTTTGGATTTGAGCTGTCACTCCAAAGATAGCTGACTCAACCACTTTGAAGCATTGAAAAAGGGCCATCATCACCATGGTCGTCGTCATTGGCAACAGGACAACTCTGCCTGACGACCCACCGCTACTGAAGATCAAAGACTGAACTACGAACCTCGCTGGATCCATGGTGGTGACTATGTCCCTCTTGCTGCCTATAATGACTCCTTGCTTCTTCTTTTCTATCTTTTCTATTGCCCTCCTTACCTTCCCCCATTACCCTAATTCATAACAGTGTCCGTCCTCCCCTTCCCCATTTCCCTAATTAAGATTTGTAATAAACTGGTCGGACCAACATTTGAACCGTTGCTTCTTAATCTCACGCCGGGTATATAGATAATAAAAGAACCTCCTCTCCCTCCTATAAATTGGAGCGAGACATGGTTACATCAGAAGCTACAACATGCAGGACAAAAAACAATGTGGACAGCTGCTGAAATATGGGGACTGCCCATACAGCTACCGGACATCGTCCTGGCATGCTGGGATTGCGACGCTTGCTCCAAGATGAGACCGAGATCGTTGCCTGAAACAACAGCTCATCTTGCTAGAGGACATAATCCTCTCCAGTGATGGCAGGTCGATTACATCGGGCCCCTTCCTTGGTCTGAGGGGGTGAGATATGCCCTGACCTGTGTCGACACTGCAAGTGGGCTACTGCAGGCCTATTTGGTGCTGAAAGCAAACCAGGCATATACCATCAAGGGACTCACTAAACTGACGTCTGCCTAAGGGACACCTCAAATCATCAAGAGTGACCCAGGAACTCATTTTACTGGTGCAACGATACAGCGCTGGGCAGAAGAAAATAACATTGAATGGTGATTCCACCTGCCATATAATCCAACGGGGGCAGGCCTCATTGAACGTTATAACGGTATTCTTAAGGCTGCCCTGAAGACAGACTCCCAGTCCCTGCAGGGGTGGACAAAAGACTGTATGAAACCTTGCAGGACCTGAATGAAAGACTCCAAGATGGCAGACCCAGTGCCCTGAGAATATTGCAGACAACATGGGCCATCCCGCTTAGGATCCAAATTACGGGCACTGATCATCAGGTAAGATCCCAGATTGGTAATGAAAATAATATTCTGCTCCCTGCCCCTGAGAATTTAGATTCTGGCACCCATAGAATAAAATGGCCTTGGAAGGTGCAGGTAGGACCCAAGTGGTGTGGCCCACTTGCACCTTGGGGGAGACTGTTGGAAGCGGGAGTCCCTCCAGTAATAGGTACATGGCATACCGACATTGTGGTCAACACTCCGATTTTCATTGCTAAAGGGACTCCGATCATGTCCTTATGGCAGATCAGGACACCTCCTTTGGTGCCTGATATTATTATCAAGCCGCAGACATCTGGCCAGAAGGTGTGGTACAGGAGGCCAGGACACGCCCCAGTACAAGCAGAAGTATTGACCCAGGATAGAAATATGGCCTGTATCTTGCCCTGGAGAGCAGACTTTCCCTTCTTGATACCTCTGAAACATCTGTATTTCTCCCGTGAGTCTTTGAGCCTTTAGGATCACCAGAAGGAATGAAATGTCATCAAAAGCATCTCAGTATTACTGTCAGATCACGTGCAACATCCAGTGATGGTCTACATGGGACTGATGGAACATAGGATGGACCTGCACATTACAACTGCATATCTCCAGTAACATTGAGCACTGGCCCATAAAAGAATATCAACATTCACCAATCGTCACTCATCTTGAATTTTACCAATATGTGTTGTGATGAAATTGTATAAGTGTTGTGTTATTTTGGATCTCTGTATTAGGAAAAGGTCACCCTTTAGTCAATCTGATCATTGGTTTACACCATGAAGGGGCAGAGTGTATGGGGCTGCTGAATCACGGCCTGAACCTCTGATTGATCACCTGAGCCGAGCTATGAGTCAGCCCTGGGAGCACAGCTGAAGTCAATTCACCTGTGCTGCTGGAAGGGGTGGATCTTGGCTCCACCTCTCCTAGACCCATTTAAGAGCTGACCCATTTAAGGGTGGGGAAGGATCTCTTCTGGAGATCCACTCCACTGGAGTTTCCTATGTGAGCCCAGGATCGGGTGAGTGTCCTTCTTTTCTACTCTAGTATAATAATTTTCTCACAAATTTCCAAACTTTGTTATGCTTATTTTATGGTTGGGGAATCAAATTTCAAGTGCACGAGTTGTTATTAATTTTAGATTTTAAGATGTCTGTACAAGGTCTATTCACTTGCTAACCTCTTGAAGAAAATTTCATTGGGTATGTAGGTATGCTAACACGAAGAAAGATAGTAACAGGTAGCCAGATACAGCCATATATGCACAGATATGTAAAAGAATGAGTGAATTTTCATAATGTGAAGTGGATGTAGAATAATGTTTTTGCTTTTGTTTGTTTGTTTGTTTGTTTTTTTTCCCAAATGAATGATTGGATGCAATAGTGCTATCAACAGTCAACTGCTACACAAGTTCTTACCTTGTGAATTTATCTGAGTCACCATTTAATGAGATTTAATTAAAAAAATGAAGGTGAAAAATGAAATGATTGTCAAAGTGCTGTGGGATATTAGAATAACAGAGCAGGAAAGATTTAAGGCAGATGAAAAGGGAAAATACTTTCTCAGTTAAAAGATTTGTTTGTCTTTTCTGGTGTATTGTTCTTATTGATGGAGGTTGCTCTTTGTTAATGATTAATTCCTGAAGAAGATTATAAAACTAAATCCCCATTTTGATCCTCATTTTTTATTTATGTGATCAAGTAATTGTATCTGGTTTTGTTTTGCTCAAATTGCACTATTAAAATAAAAATTCCTTAGTAATAAAATTGGACACCATGATAAGGACATGATTTTATGTGAAAAAGAAGTGTCTTTGTTGACTTGATAGTATTTCTCTCTCTAACTCATTCTAGAGTGTCTGTAAAAGTAAATTCAAGTACCATTCAAAATTGTGCTCTTCTGTACCACCTGTTTTTCCCCAAGCTTTGTTATACATATCACTCTTTGCAATGTATTTCTTTTCATACACAACAAAGGTACGTTTCATATTCAAAAATTAATGTTTAACTGCTAGTATCTAAAAAGTCTTCTTAAAAATCAAAAGCCTACAAACAGGAGGGGAATCAGCTCTTTGAAAGGGTTGATAACTGCAGGACAAGGGGAAATGGTTTTAAGTTGAGGGAGGGGAGATTTAGGTTGGATGTCAGGGGGAAATTCTTTACTGTGAGAGTGGTGAGGTGCTGGAACAGGCTGCCCAGAGAGGTTGTGGATGCCCTGTCCGTGAAGGTGTTCGAGGCCAGATTGGATGGGGCCCTGGGCAGCCTGGTCTAGTATTAAATGTGGAGGTTGGTGGCTGTGCATGTGGCAGGGGCTTGAAGATTCATGATCCTTGAGGTCCTTTCCAACCAGGGCCATTCTGTGATGCAGAACTGATTTCAAACTAACGGGGAAGATTTAGATTTGATATGAGGAAAAAGTCTTTTTCAATAAAGGGTGTGAAGCACTGGAGCAGATTGCTCAGAGAGGTGGTAGGTGCCCCACCCCTGGAGACATTTAAGGTCAGGTTGGACAGGGCTTTAAGCAACCTGATCGAGGTGTACACTTTCTTGTCCATCCTAGGAGAGTTGGGTCTATAATGGTTTCTTGTTTCTTTTTTTTTTTAAATTAGGGAAACAGTGTAGGATACTAGTGAATAAACCAAGATTATGTGGAAACGAAAAATAAGTACACTTAAGTTTCACTCAAAAGGAGTGAAATAATGACTACTTCTGACTTCATTTTGCAAATATTAATGGACATTATATTTACCTTGTAGTTTAGTGGAAGCATGTTATAATGATAGCAACCATGCTATATGATAATTACAGAACTAGAGACAGTTCATTCTGAGGCCTTTATCTCACAAGAAAAGAAAGCTATCCCAAATAAGTACATGTCAAAACACAAAGTATTTTTTGAGATTTACTAGTTCTTTTTTTCTGATCAAAATTCCTGTCAGATAAATAGTTCTTAGCAAAAACACCAAGGGAAAGGTTTTTCTTCATTAGGCTTTTTTAAATGATATTTACTGACATTTGTAACCTAAAAGAAATAATCAAACAGTTCATAGATTAACTAAATCTTGCAGTTTTTTTTTTTCACCCCAATTAATGCGTAACAAGGTAAAAATCCTTTGTAAATCTGAGTCCAGCTGCTCTCTCTGTTCCTCTGGTTCGTATGTGATTACTTTGCCATATAATCCCAGTTTCTGCATCTGTCAGTTTGGCAATGCCTCCTTCAAACTGTGAACACCCTGGCTGTTCTAAAATGTTTTACTAAAATCATGAAATTAGAAGCTGATATCTGAAAGTCAACAAATGTTACTTTAACAGTTTCTAAATAAAGGATATCCCCAAATAATCTATGAGAGTAGGAATTTTTTTCCTCCATATTAAAATTTTCTTTAATGTGGTTTGTTTACATAAAGTTGATACCTAGAGATGTTCTTTGCAATTAGTTGGCATATTGCCTGTGTTCTTGTTCTGCTACCCTGAACATAAAATGATCTGAAATCAGATGGAAGAAGTTCTATCTCCTCCCCCCCCCCCCCCCCAGTACCTGAGAGACTAAGAACCTCCTCCAAATTTGTGATTTAAGTCCCAACTGTGCCCTTGCCTTTAACTGTGTAAGACAGCAAGGCAGAAATTTTGTAGATTAAACCAATAAACTAGCAAACATAAAATAAACAAATCTCATAATTGTGGATTTCAATTAAAGAAAGGAGGATCAAAGCAAACATTCTACTTGAAATTACACAGCTGCTATCTACACAAAATGAGAAAAAAACAAATCTCTTCTCCAGCTAGCCATAATTTTGGGGCTGGGGAAAGGAGGAGGGAGAGCTCAAGCCCTGCAGTAGGACAGATTGCTTATGCTTCTCACGTCCCAATCAGTAATACAGAAATATTGAGTAATGAATTCCCTGCCTCTCCTGATCTGAGAAGCTCCCACCATCTGTGAAAGACAATTTGTAACAGCTTTAGTATTAAGATTCAGTAAACAGACAATCACAACCATTGTGCCAAATAGTGCCTGCATTTGGGAGGAAAAAAAAAAGCAGCAGATATAAGTAACATGAAGACCCTTATATTGCAAAATTACCCAGCAACTAAAACATTTTCAATTGCAGAGTTTTTGGCTATTTGTTTTTTAATTTTTTTTCTGCTTTCCTCAGTCAGCAAGGAGTGCTGTAGTCTGCACACAATCCAGCATCTGTGAGTTGTGTATGCAGGCCTCATCCTAATGTGTTGAATTATTATTGATAGCTGAGGCAGTTATGCTCTGCTGGTGAACCAATAATGTCAAGGCAGTACCTGCAAGATTAATTATAGAAGAGAATAGGCTCTGGTTTCCAGGGACTGAGACATTAACAGAGACTGTGCATTAGTTTCAGGGAATTCAACAGACAGCTGAACAAATGCTTCAGACAATGTTATACATGCTAAATCCTGGCACTTACCTCTTAAAAGTACTGGAAAAAAAAAAAAAAGCTCTGAATAATTGTGTTTGAACTGGGAGAAGAAGAAGATTCTATAAACTAGACAGAAAGGAAATAAGTATAGAGGTTACTAAAGCAAGTTAAGCTATATAAATACATGTAAGCACGTTCTCCTCTGCAATACATTGGAGAGAAAGAGAACAGTAATTAATTTATTTCTGTATAAAATACAGAAATACAGAATTTCTGTATTATATTTTTCTGCATTAAAAAAAAAACTAAAAACAAAACAAAAATACCCTGCTTTTTAGTGGCTGACAGCACCTAGCTTTTCTGAACAAGTATGGCGTGGAAAATACATATTGAATGAAAAAACAGGGTTTTCTTTATAGTGTTACGCTTGTTTCACTGCAGTGAGAATTTGTACTGCATGAAGCATTTTAGCTATAAGGAACTCAGAATTTGCAGTGGATGAAGCTGCAGCCATAGCAACAGCTACATAAATTTTCAGACAATGACAAAGCATACAGTACAAAATTTAAGCAGTATGACTCCTACTGAGATTGCCATTAAAAAACAAAACAACAACAAGAACTAACAAAGAAAAACAGAAGAGGGTGCTTTTTACAGAACAAAAGCGTCTTTCACATTCTCAAGGTTCACCTGCATTTTGCTTGTGTTATCAGAGATGCAGCTGAGAGATTGGCTGTAATTCTCTATCTCGTGCTTCATTCAGCTTTGGCAGGTGATACCTCTCTTTCATTGTTTCTTAGGGCTATTTTGAAAGAGCCCTAGGAATTTTGAGGCACAATTTTCAAAATGTTTTCCAACTCACCGCTATTCTAGGTGTACGTTGTCTTTAAAAAAAAAAAAAAAAATCAAAAAATGAATAAAACCTAGAGACTGCAGTAGCTCGACACATCAAAGTATGGAATTGATCTTAAAATGAATTGGGAAAAAAAAAACCATTTACATTTCACTGAAGTGGCAGGTTCACAGTTGCCAGGTGTATTGCTGTTTTCCTTCAAACTTGAAACAGCAGTGGACTAATGGCAAACGCTTTTGTGTTTGAAAGATTCACTGTGTAAAGAAATATTCAAAGTTCCATCTTCTGTTATTACCCTCAACTTCTGTGAAATTTCTTTCATAGTGTCCTGTGAAACTTTTCACTATACAAAGATCAGAATAGGACACCTTGTGGAACAGGGCACTTCTTAGACTATCTTTCTATAGAGAGCTTTGCAAGCCTAAATAGATCTGAAAATGAAGGTGACGAACGGGATTTCAATTGTGTTCTGATGCAAAAGTGAGACTTCCTATCATGCTTGTACTCCACAGTAGAAATAATGCCCATCTTTAAAATATGTTTTTTTAAAAATTAACCATGTTGGAATACACAATTTCACCTGGAACATATTATTTCTTTTTTTGTTTTAGATCTCTAGTTTAGTCATTGAGCCCATGACAAAACTCGGGGATGTTTGTAGAACCACATAATCATAGAAACCTTAGAGTTGGAGGGGAACTTAAAGATCATCTAATCCAACACCCATGCAATGAACAGGGGCGCCACAACTAGTTCAGGTTGCCCAGGGCCTGATCCAGGCCCGTCTCCAGGGATGGGGCATCCACTACATCTCTGGACAACTTGTTCCTCTGCCTCACCACCCTCATTGTAAAAGACTTTTTCCTCGTATCTAACCTAAATCTACCCACTTTAAGCTTGGAGCCATTTCCCCTTATTCTACTGAAATATCTCCTCAATAATATATATCCTCAATCATTTGCTATGTTAAAAAGTGGAAAACATCACTGACACAATATTGTTCTGGTAAGAAAATAAGCAAATAAAATAGCAAAATTACTTGCTTCTCCATAAATTCCATTTATTTTGGCCAAGAGTCATTTAGTTTGTGTTGACTAAAGAAAACAGAATACAAAAACTCTTTAATCGGTATCTAACATCTGCCTGTAGAAAATCATTTCCTGTTACATTGTTCCTTGATGTGTTTAGGAAGGAGTGAAATTCTGAAGTTAAATTTTGTTGGTCTTAACTATTGAAAAATAAGGTCTGGCATTCTGCAGTTTGTTCCTGTATCTTTTGGATGCCGATTTTGATTTAAGCTGCTCAGCAGTCATGTATATTGCTGTTTCCTATCATATACCACAAAGAACTCCGAAGATATTAGAAGGATGACTGACAATAGTTTCCTACTGTGCTTATTACCAAATTGACTGTGATCTCTTGCAAGAATGATCAGTTAGCTAGGATGTCACGTTGTTCCCAACATTGCTGAATAAAAGTGAAATGTCACATACATAAAGAAACATATAATTCTGTTGCGTGACAGCATCATTCCTTATGAAGTTCTTTTTGATCTTGTATTCATAGGTTGTCAAATTTCTGTCTGTATATCACCAACTATTTTCTTTATTGATCATTTAAGTTGTGGAATTAAGGACATGCTGAAACCCAAATTCCAGGCCTGGATATAATTTTTAACCAACTATAAATGAAGTTTTTAATGTGAAAATAGAAAATATTAAACTACAGTAAAGCACATTGTTTTTGTGTAGTGCTGCAAATTCCTAACCTGGAATGAATTTATAATAATTATGGAATCTAAGCTCTCATAACAGCAACTTGTCTCCAAAATTTTGGACTCAAACAGATGATAATTAGGACAAATGCATTCAGCCCAGAGCAAACCCTTGATAGAGTGTGCTCTTTTAAAACAATTAGGCTTCTTAACAATCAGATTTTGCATATTGATAATTTTCCTGAAGTGCTAAAATATGTGTACTTTCCTGAATATTGTTGGCATGCAAAGTCGCCAGAACTTAACCACAAATAGATTTATATCAAAAGTCAAGATCAAAAATTGTAAATATTTATATAGCCCTTCTTAAACTGCAGAATTCTTATACTGTGACCAAACACTCAGAAAATTTCTTCCCACCCATACAGTGGAAAATAAGCAGTACAAAAATAACAGAGATATCTTTGACCACTTGATAGGCAATAAAATAAGAAAAAAGCAAAATGTAGATACATACTTTTGAAATGTGGAAGCTGTTATTTGTATGTTATTTTATTGATTAACTCAATTTTTCACTGCAGTGCAGTGTATAATGCTGAAATTATATCCTATCTGATTTTTTTTTTTTTCCATCCACATGCTTCTGTATCCCAAAACTTGATTCAGAAAGGAAGCAACATATCACAGAATTGTAGAGTCACACAATCTCAGAGAACTGTAGAGAACAGTTTGGATTGGAAGGGACGTTTAGGATTATCTAGTTCCAACCACTCTGCTATAGGCAGGGACTCCTCCCACAAGGCCAGGCTGATCAAAGCCCTGTCCAGCCTGCCTTGAATGCCTCCAGGGAGGCAACCACAATGGGTTACGTGTTCCATTGTCTCTCAGCCTGTACCTGTAGGAAGGTGCTCAAGCCCTCTGAGAACATTGGACAAATTAATTTCTATAAAGAAGCAGTAAATTAAGGAAACAAGAAGTTACAGAATATTTATATATGAATGAGAATGTATATCAAAATAAGAATTAATTATGTACATAGGTCACTGCAAAGCTAATGTCTCTTATTTATTTCCATGGAAAGTAGAACAAAAGCAAAGAGCAGAATAACACTGATAGAGAAAACTTTCAACAACAAAACACTGATTTCCATTAATATTCACCATGCTTTGGTGAATGTCAATGATTTTTTTTCCACGTAGAGGAAGTCAGTTACTCAGCCTTGCTTCATACATACTTTATGTCGTGCCAGGTTGTCAAACTGCCCCTCTGCTGCCATCTGTTGCATGGAAACAAAAAATAGTGGAGTATTGGTGGAAAGATTCAGCAGAAGCCATAGCACCAACATCTGACTGACACTGTGGGCCAAGATGATAAAATAGGAGGTACAATTTTCAGAGCAGAACTCATAGAATAGTGGACCTTATTACCCATCCTTTGGATCTGAAATTAGAAACTCTATTTAAAAAAAAAATGCATCTGAGGTAAAGCAAAAGAAATAGTCTGAGGAAAATATGATTCTTTCTTTAGGTAGTGATTACCATTTGACTTGCTTGGATTATTCTCATACCCAAACTTAGTAAAAACTCGTGTGTGTGATTTTCTTGTCAATGCTTGATAGTTCATCTTTGCTCTGAGGAAAGCCAAACAGCAAAAGGAAGGAGAAAAAAATACATCTTATGAAATATTTATGCTAGCAGCAGAAGAATATTATGCTTAGTCTTCAAAGAAATAGTGCAGTTATACTTCCTAAATGTCAAATAATAATAATAAAAAAAAACATTCCTTTTCTACCTAGATTTTCAAAGCCATTGTTTTGCTTACTGTCTTATTGTTAAAAGAAGAAAAAGTATGAAAGCTTAATAACAACAGTAAAACTTCCTAGAGGAAAGAGCTTTCCTGGCTTCCTTCTTCCTTCTCTAACTTCCTAGAGATCTTCCTTGAGGACAGCAGGGAAAAATGAAAAAAAATGGAGGTTTAATTTAATATTCATACACTGAGGTTTTTTGAGGCATTTGATGATTGCAAATAAGCTTCTATTGAATAATAATGTTGTACATGAAAGTGCATTCTAAATTATCTCTGTGCCTAAGTTCTTGCACTGTTGAAATGTTAGCTTTATTTCTTAAAAAATATTGAACAAAAAATATAGTGCACAAATGTGTTGGAGAACTTCCAAATTATCAGTCCCTATATAAATACTTCCTATAATTTCTGCCAAAAAGAATGTAGTATTCAGAACCAGGCTTGAAGTGGCTTCTGAGCATTTAGTGAACATCTATATCACTTTTACATTTTATATTAATGTAGTTCTTTTCTTCAGCATTGATACTGACACGTACATTTATTCTTGTGCTGCTTTTGAAGCCAGGGTTTAAATGTGAGCCCTATCTTTTCTGAACATTAACTTAGTGAAGTACAGTACATTGAATTATTTGAATACTATGGGGGTAAGAGGTAGATTTTCTTAGCACAAAGTCAACTTATGGAACAAAAATGTGGTAGAGATTTACAGCGCACATAAAATTGCAGAACATAACAAAATAGCTTTTAATTTATTTTCTATCTTCCTTTGGGGAATAATTGAATAATCCTACCAACACAACTGGCACACCAGCTATTTTACTGTGCTTTGGCTTCTGGAAAAAATTACTAGTTTTAACAGATGCTAAGAAAAAAATTATCTTTCTTGCATGTGTAAACTCCTCAGGAAAACAAACAAACAAAAACAACAAAAACAACCCCCTGCATTTTTTGTGCACAACAAAAACACAAATGTTTAGAGAAAGGTTCAGTGAGTTATTTAACAGCTTTACAAACACAAATATGAAGTTCATCTCATGAAAAATGAAGGAAAGCAAATTCAAAAGTCTTCATGTCTATGATTGCTGCAGTCAAGTGCTAGAAATTCGGTAGGTTGATTTAGATAAGCAGGTAGCTGTTCACTAAATAAAAATGAAATATTCACCCTCAGTAATGCATGAATGATGCTCCCCACCCTGTGTTCATTACTTTGCTCTTTGGAGACTAGAGCTAGCATTTTACCACGGGTAGATCTAAGAAAGAAGGTCAGTTGCTCTTCCCCTAAAAGGGATGCTTGTAGCAATAGGCAACTGTATCTGCTTGTGACACAGATGTCTGTGTAGGTGTGTAGAAGGAAGGGAAGAGTAGAAAAAAACACCAGAATTGTTTTCCCTCACCATTATTTTTTCCAGTAGCATCACTTATTTCTGAAAGTCATGTGTGCTCAATGTTAATTAGAGTAAGGGACAGAGATAGAGGACAAGAAAGAGTATGCAGGAAGCCAATCTAAAACTGTCCGTATTTGGTATTAGGAACAGTTTCAGTATTTTGAGACTGGAAGGGAAATGGCATCAGAATACTTCTGGCTTTTCCACAAGACATAATTATTTTATTTTCCTTGAGGAAGTAAAATCCAATTTTATTTAAACTACTTAGGATCTCTGAATTGTTCATACTACAAATTCACCAGAAAAGGATATTTATTTTTCTAGAAATGCCCTTCTTTGATAAATGAATACTAGATTTTCTCCTAGCTAGAGGTAAATAACAAACACCCTAGCACATTGAAAGTTTTAGAAGTGACCTTAACCTTGTAACCTTGATTTGAATATATCAGAATTCAGGCAGTTAAAAAAAAAAAGTAGGGTGCAGTAAGACACGAGGACAACCCGAGCTGGAAACTAAATGTTTTGATATTATTTTCAGTGAAAATATATTTGGGATAAACCTTTTTAAATATTTCATTTTAACATGGAAACATATTTGGGGAAATATGAGAACCTCCAATTAATTTTCTGATTTTACAAAATACACTTTCTATTAAAATATTTTATTCAGAATTTTATGATATACTTTATGTGAGTTAGTCTGAGCAGATGACTGTGAAACTTCATTCTTAAGGAATTTATTTATTTGAAAATTTTTATTTTCAGATCAAATGAAATTGAATATTATGAGTTTACAAATGCTGCTCTCTACTAAATACATTTTATTCCAAAATTAATAGCATGCATTGCTAGGATTTATTCTCATAGCAATTCAAATTCTCCTCTTCCAGCAGTTCTGACAACTTTTAAATGGCCTTCCCAAGAAAATTCTAATCTTGAAGTTTATTATTTTTGGGTGGGAAAAAAAATAAAATCACTTTTGATTTGCTTCTGCAAACAAAAAATTTGTAGGTAGTGTATCACTGATTACGTTAGGTTATCCCATAACTATCACAGAACCAGAGTCATAGAATCACAGGCTAGTTGAAATCAGAAATCATCGTCAAACCACATGCTTTTCTGCAGAGCTATTTTTCACCAGGTCATAACCCAGCCTGTACAGATGGATGACGTAATTCCTTCCCAGGTGCAGGACCCTCCACTTGCCTTTGTTGAATTTGAAGAAGTTCTTCTTCGTGCTCCTCTCCAGTCAAGATCCTTCAGAACCAGCACGGCACACTGGTATATCAGCCACTCCTCCCAGTCTTGCATCATCAGCTGACTTTCTGAGGAGGTATTTTATCTGTTCAATCAAATCACTGGTTAATTTATTAAGCAATACTGAATTCAGGATTGATCCCTGGGAAACGTCACTAGCTACAGGTCTTCAACTAAACTCTGTGGTACTCATGATAACCCCCCAAGACCAATCATTCAGCCAGTTCCCAACCCAGCATACAATCCACTCATCTAGCGTCCACTCCTTGATTTTGCCTGTGAGGAAAACATTGTCAAAAGTCTTGCTGAAGTCTGGGTAGACAACTTTAACTGCTTTCCTCTCATTCACTCATCCATCCAGTTGTCCATCATAGAAGGCAATCAGATTGGTTAAGAATCATTTCCCTTTGATGAATGCATGCTGTGATTAATGTATTCTTTGCATTCATTCTTCATAGAATCATAGAATGGCTTAGGTTGGAGGAGACCTTAAAGATCAACTTGTTCCAACACTCCTGTCATGGCCCATGTTGCCATCCGCCAGGTCAGGCTGCCTGGGATTTCATCCAACCTGGCCTTTAAAGCTTCCAGGGATGGGGCATTCACAGCTTCTCAGAGATACCTGTGCCAGTGCCTCACCATTCCCTGAGTAAAAAATTTCTTCCTAA
This sequence comes from Lagopus muta, assembly GCF_023343835.1. Lineage (NCBI taxonomy): Eukaryota > Metazoa > Chordata > Aves > Galliformes > Phasianidae > Lagopus > Lagopus muta. The sequence goes on along the minus strand of NC_064438.1, from coordinate 33,016,027 downwards.
CATCTGACCTAAATCTCCCCTCTTCTGGCTGTCACTGTCAGATCATGTAAAATGTCAATCTTCCTCCTGCTTGTAAGCTCCTTTAAAGTACTGGAAGGCCTCAGTGAGCTCTCCCTATAGCCTTTTGTTCTCCAAGCTGAACAAGCACAACTTCTTCAAGCTTTCTTCATAGGAGAGGTAGTCCAGACCTCTTATGAGCTTCATAGACCTTTTCTGGATTGGCTCAAACAATTTCTCCAGTTAGCTCCAGTTTCTCTTTAATGTAGTCAGTGAGCACCAAATATTCATGTTCATTTTAGAATAGAGGTATTCAGCACATGGTAGAATCAACTGTACATAAAATTAAAAATAAAGAAATTAATCATAATCCATTTTCAATGCAAATCAAACTCATTTTCAAATGAAATAACAAAATTTACAGCTGTTTAACAGCATGAAGCTCATATGTACAAATAAGGACATATGACTTTTTAATACTTTCTGAAGAAAACACATAGTATTGGGTTTAATATTATGTACTTTGGTGTAATGATTAGGAAACATTCTCAGCTAACATAAACTGCCATAATTATGCGTTGTGACACGATACACAATTTGAACATCTGTTTGAATGTCATATTAATTTGTACCTAATTTCAATTTACTTTTTTTTAATATGAGGATTATTTTGATAACTACTGAATTGAGAAAAAGTCACCAACCTTTCTGAGCTTTGCAAAAAAACAGCTGTTTGAAACCTACTGTGATGTACACAGTGTATGCTACTAATCATGTCAACAGTTTATTTTCTTTGATTTCACACTGTAGCTCTAGGCATCTGCTATAACAGATAGAAGAAGCTTTTGATAGCTCACTAAATTTATCAAGGCACCCAAGGACTTGAAAAAAAGGCTAACAGGTTTTGTAAAAAATGGAAAGGGGGGGGGAAAGAAAAAAAAAGAAAGAAACAGAAGGTTGGCTTGTACTAGAACAAAAAACAAAGCTAGGCCTGTAGCTCTGTCTTCACTTGTGAGGAGATCACTGCTGTGTATTGTCCAGTATTCTTAATCTTGCCATTTGAAGTAGTGCTTAGTAGCAGGGAATGCTTGCACCGATTTCTAATTGGATTGCTAAGACCACTTCATCAGCATCTTCCTCTTTCCAAAATAAGCTTTGGTATTATTGCACATAAAAAGATGCTGTCGAAACAGCTGTAAATTCTGGTAGTGTAATTGAAAATGATTTTGATTCACATTAGGAAATGAGATTGTGATTGATTTCTTTCATTAGGCATCTGAGATTGATATACATGCTACAGCACCACACTATGACTCCCTTCACTGTTTAAAGAATAGCCCTTTTTGCTCTAAAGAGAGAAACAATCAAAAAGCATTCATTTATCATACTTACTGTACAATTTCGTCTGATCCAGTGACACGACAACAAAATCCACATATTTTAAAAGAATAATAATTTGGATTGTAAAATACAAATTTTATGCAAGTTGGATTGTAAAAATAGTGAGGATAAAAGGCATAAACCAACAAAAATAAATGTTTTTAAATGTTATTGTGTAAACAATTGATTAGATCTGGAATTTCCACATTATACACAGCGCGGTGGGAATAATAGGACTTTCTTTCCACTGATCCACATCTACTTAAGACTGCATTGAAAGGATGTAGTATGTCAGTGAGTTCATCTTAACTTTTACTTGTTCTAAATATTCCTGATGGTAATAGAGAAAGAATTTGTTCAGCACACTTTTGAAATCACTGACAGCATTCACATTATTTTACTGGCACATCCTTTGCTGAGAAATAGACCACGTTCAAAAAAAAATTTGTCTTCCAAATTCATATTTACATTAAGAAAATTCATGATTCTGTAGGTTAGAAAAAATCTGTTTGCAGATAGAATTGCATTTAATAGATTGCCTTAATGTGAACTGGACTTGCATGTGTGAAAAATGCTACTTTGAAGCTAGCACTGAGAGGACACTAGTGAGAGGACACAAGTATATCTGTTCCAGATACTCTGCAAACCACACTTTAAAAATACGCAGCTGGAAGTAGTTTGGTTTGAATTTCCTGTCATCCTTCCTTTGTGGGAGTTCTGTATGGGAGAGGGCAAGGAGAGAAGATAGAAAGGCTCTGAATAGTACTGCTGTGAGTATTACTTGAACTGCCACTGTGATAACCCAAACTCCCAACACCACTGCATGATTTGCTATGCTGTTTGATCCTTGGAAACCCTGATGATGTTCAGTGACTTCAAAGCTTCTACTGTAGTTGCATATGTGGAAAGTTATCATCTACTGTAGCTGACATAAAGGTAGTGAAAGTCATTAACCCTTTTGTAGCAGATGAAGTTTCAACTTTGTGGAATTACAAGTTGAATCAATGTGTTTTTATGCTCATAAATAAACTCAGCACATACTCTAGCTCTTATCTCACTCTATGGGTGTCAAATTTCAGTTTGATATTCATTACCAGAGGTCTCATTTTGGCATAATTCTATTTTGTACTTTAGAGTCTGTAAAATAGCTATTCCTGTCTATATACTAAAAATGAAACACAATATTAACACTAGCCCTCCTCAAACACTAGATATTCTTAGCACATTTGAGACACCTAATCTGCACTGTTCTCATTAAGATTTCAAGATTAGAAAGTATTTCTGAAACTAGTACTTTAAAACAAAAACAAAAGCAACGTGCATACGGAGAAATATAAGTAGTATCATGCAAGTGTATTCATGTGCATGTGACTTGTTTCTCTTATCTCCTCTGATTCTTTTGTATTATAGCAATGGTAAAAACCTTTGTTTTGAAGCAAAGGACGTAGCTACTTTTGGAGATACTAAAAAAATGAAGTATTGCTATACAACATGAAAGTAAATTATGTAAAAATACTGGAATACATCATCATGTAATAGGCGTATTTCAGAGCAGAAGTGAGAAATACTTGCATGTTGGTCTGGTAACTATCATATATATATATAGTTACATGACTCAAACGTATTACTAGATTTTTTTCTGATTTAAATATTTATGACATCTCTTCACAGAGGAGCTCTAAACTAATCATAAAAAATTACACTCTGATTCATGGAACTCAAAAATGTATTAGGAGTTCTGATGCAACATTTTAGGGCTCAGTGATACATCAGAGACATATACCCTAAATACTGTGAATGATGCGGTTGTCAGATTAGAAGATTGTGATGGAGTTACAGGATGGTGCTGGCATTTTGCTAAATGTTGCAAGAGTCATTAGCCATCAGACATGGCTTAGCTCAGTAGTTGTGTGCAGCTGGCATACGTGACTTCATGAATCCGTAACTGAAGGGGAATAAAGAAGTAGACAAAGAAAAATCCCAAAAATAGAAGATAACACAGAGATAGAATTGCTACAGCTTATCAAAGAAAAAGACATAATAATGGTATAATCAAGCGACTGCTTAAGATCCTATCCCATGTTTTATATATACCCCCAGAAATATGTTAGCAGCTACTTTCTACTTTCTGCTTAAGATTGAAAAATTATTCAGTAACTTGGATTTTATACCAGCTACAAGAAATTAAGGGAGAAAAAACAATTACTGCAGTTTATCCACTCTAAATTTGAGACAGTTTTTATTGTTTTTGTCCAGAAAACTTTCTTGGCATTAATAAAATAACAAACAGCATGAGTTAACATGAAGTTATCAGTAGGTGGATACTGATCTGGATGCCCCAAGGTTGCAAAGCTGTGGGATATAGGGCAATCGTTTCTCATTTCTGTCTGAGTTTCCGTCAGTCAGTGCAATAGCTCATACAATTTTACAGATAAATTGAGTTAGCAAATTCTGAGACTTGTGCATTCAGTAGAAGAATAACTAAGAAGTTCCTGAAAGTCATTTTCTGTTTCCTAAATACCAAGCACACTTTGAGAAATTTTGTAAAACCAAGTTTACTGTAACTTGTATTTACACAGTTCCTTTGAGTTACTAGTATCTTTTTATTTTTCATTCCAGAACATGTTCATCAATTCTTTATTTTTAAGAATTTGATTCTCACTCCACGTTCTCACGAAGTACTTTTGCAGAATTTACTTTTTGTTCAAAAATAATCTTATTTATCTCTTTGTCTTTTTGTCTGTCTTTTTATCTTTGTCGTCATTCTCTTTCTCCTCTTTTTCTCTTCAAAATAGCTTTCATCTGTTTTTTTTTTTCTTTTTAGATTGATTGTTCCACTTGAAAACGTTTTATTTCCACTTAAAATAGTTTTATCTTTATTTCCTAAAGTTTAATGTTATTCTGCCTGTGCTATTATTTCTACTTGGGCTACTGGGCTTGTCTAGCTTGGAGAAGAGAAGGCTCTGGAGAGACCTCACTGTGGTCTTCCAGTACATGAAGGGAACATATAGACAGCATAGGGAACAACTGTTTACATGGATGGATAGTGATAGGACAGGGGGAATGGTTTTAAACCAAGACGGGAGATTTAGGTTAGATATTAGGAGGAAGTTTTTCACCCAGAGGGTGGTGACATATCCTCTGTGTTGCCCAGAGAATGCCCCCATCCCTGGATGCATTCAAGGCAAGGCTGGATGTGAATCTGAACAGCCTGGTCTAGTGGTTGGCAACCCTGCCCACAGCAGGAGGATTGAAACTAGATCTTTGAGGCCTTTTTCAACCCAGGCCATTCTATGTTTCTATGATTGTTGTAATAATGATTGTCATTGCCCTTCCCCGGTCTCTTTAAGTTAATAGGAATGGAATATTGGATTTACCAAGTATTGTTGATACTGACATCATAGAATTTTAGGGGTTGGAAGGGACCTCCAGAGATCACCAAGTCCAACCCCTAATATATGGGTCCATTATCTCATCCTGTTCAATGTTTTGTCCTTCCAGACCCCTGCTTATTATTGAATACCTCTGTTCTCATTTTAGAGAGAGCCTTATACATGATCTTCAGGCCTAAACCTGACATAAATCTTAATTTTGTGTTCTGACAATGTATACAAATTGTTTGAGCATGGTCAAAACAACAAAAATAGGTTAACTCTACCCAGTTTCCTTGCACACAGATGGCATGTGGGTGGGTGCAATCCTGAGAGGATGGACATGTTTGCATTGAGACTGCCAGTTATATTTTTTGGTGATGAAATGGAGACAGCACGGCCAGGGAAGTCAGACCCAAAATCCTTCTTAGAAAATCCTAGTGTTGCATGTTATAAAGAACAACAGTAAGGCAGGATTGAGATTTGAAGTATGCAAAAAAAGTATGGATGTGTTGCCCTAGGAGTAGGGTTATACAAACAGACACAGGTTAGAAAACAGTGTCTGCTTTATTCTACCACAGGGACAGCTGCCTACTAAACAGTGCAGGTACAAAGGAAAGCTGTATACGGGAAGCTGAGCCAGTTAGGATTGTATGTTATTTTTCTATATTCACACATTATAGAAAAAAGTCACCTGATAAGATTCTGCCTATATTTTGATGCCTTAAAATGCCTTCATAGAAAAATGGCTATGAACATATTATTCCACAACATCAACTTCGAAGAATTTTGGAATACAATAAACATTAACAGAAATAATAAAACTTCAGTCTGTGCTTTCCTGCTGCTTATATATCTTAATCTTCAATATAAATATCTTCTGCATTGAAAACACAAGTACAGCACTGGCAATCTTTATGGGGCTAGCTATACAGGTTATTCACTGAAGAGCAACCCAATGTATTAAGCTATGACAGCTATGACACCTCAATGTTACTAACATTAGCAGAGCATTTTCACAAGTGTATTACTATATATTTTTTTTTATGTTGCTACAAGTAGCAGTGTGTACAAAGCTTATGAAGGGAGAAAAGATAAAAGGAGAGAACTAATGACAATAAAACTCATGGCAAGCCAAATTACTGAGAGTTTCATATCAAAAGCAGCTTTGGCGATAATGGGATTCTGGAGTCCACTAAACTAGTTTTGATTCAAAGATAAAACAGCAATTTGCATAAAAGCTTTGCTTTAAAGATTTAGCACTGAGTACCAAATGAAGAAAAAACCCACCACCATAACAGTAACACTTTAATATAGGTATCCATTATCTAATGCTTATATAATGACAGACAAATGAGCTCATTATTATTAGTGCTATTATACTGAATATTAAATGAACTCATCATAGAAACACACTTGCTTTAAAACCTATTACTGCACCATCAGTGACAAGAAAAAAAAAAAAAACATACAGACTTCCAGAGATGACTAATCTGATTTCAATGTTAACTTCTAATGCATTATTAATCAACAGTTCATTATGCTTTCAGATAGCACTTAGTTTATTTGTGTTTTATTTGTACACAATTCATTTCTGTAATCTTTTACTACACTGCACTTAATTCTTGTGTAAACAATGCTGGTTTGGGCTAATGCAGGAGTGGAAATGGAAGTATGGTGTGTTTGTATGTAGTTCAAATTTGTTCTGTAAAAACAATAAAGATACAGAAAGTATATATATCCAAAGTAAACAATAAGTCTGTGAGAAAAGACCGTGACAATTCTAAATATTTAAATGGTTCATATGAATATATTAAATGTAAATATATTGTAGAAATGTATAAAGATGTTGTAGAATACATAGTGCAATATAAATATTGTAAAATGTGTGTGTATGTGAATGTATCTCACATTAAATATAGGTACTCACTGATGCTTAAAAAATATGATCTCAAAGAATGAAACCTGTCAAGTTGCTCCAAAAGTAATGCTTCTAATTTATTTCCATGGAAACTACAACAGATGCAAAGATCACAATAAAAATATTGGACAACAATTCTCAGCTACAAAACACTATTTTCAACATAGTCACTACCATTATCTGTGCATTTTCTAGAGCCTGTGTGCTGTGCTTGTAAAAATCTACACCAGTGGAGGTACCTACTGATGTGGTCACTGCTGCTGAAACACACCATCCACTATTTGGTCTCCAGAAACATTCAGCAAAAGTCAATAAATGTCAATGTGTGCAACTTTTTCTGCCTGGAGGAATTCAATTTCACACTTTTACTTCACACACACTTCCATGTCAGACATAATTTTGTGAAACTGCCCCTCTGTCTCATGTCAAAATGTAATGGCGTATTGGTGGGAATATTCAACCTCTACTGCTATATCACCACCATTCACCTTTGACGTTGTGGGAAAACATAATAAAATAGGAGGCATTACTTTCAGAACAGCTCTCATACTATTGAAATATTCATACTATTTTTAAGATTGCAAAATCATCTATAAAATGTAGTATGTTATTTGCAGCCTACACATGTCTGTTTATTTGTTTTTTTTCAATCAATCTAAAATATGATATTTTCATTATGGAATATTAATATTGTTCAGTCCTGTACAAAACATGACTCCCAGTACAAGTATTGTGGAGTAACTTCAGAAATCTTACATGATTTTCTGGTAGAAGAATTTATGAGCACATGCAATAATAATAATAGAATGGACTATATAACATTGTAACATAATAATAATATAACAGAATCACAGAATCATAGTGGTTAGAGAGGACCTCTAGAGATGATCTAGTCCAACCACTCTGTTGAAGCAGGTTCCCTACAGGAGGTTACACAGGGAAGTGTCTAGGTGGATTTTGAATATCTCCAGAGAAGGAAACTCCACAACCTCTGGTCAGCTTTTTCTGGTGATCTGTCACCTTAAAAATAAAGAAACTTTAATTTATGTTCATAACAAATTTCCTTTGTCCCAGTTGGCATCCATTTCTCCTTGTTTTGTCATTTGGCGCTGCTGAAAAGAGTCTGATCCAATCCATAATTTGTCTAAAAGTATCATCTAAATTTAAGCAGACCTTAAAATAAAACTAAATGGAAAAAAAAAAATGACAAAAAGAAATGTTTTCAAAATATTTAAACTTCTAAGTCTTTCAATCTCTTAAAAAAAGAATTATATAACAAAGATTTTGTAAGCAAAATTTAACATTAGTTATTCTGCCACAAATTTGCAATGCAATCTTGAGTAAGTTACAATTTTTTTATAATTTCCTGTTTACAAGGAACACTAAAAATTTTTACTTTCTATAAATACTGGGAAGATAGAGTTTTTACAAAGTATAAAAGAAATATTTTGACAATTTTGAAATGTGAATACTTTCAGTCTGTCTAAAACACAATATTTTAGTGAGTGAGAACATATTTACCTAAAAATGATAAGAAAAATACTACCTAGCAGTAACATCTAACATTTCAATTGGCTCAAGTAGTGATTGTCACACTTAAGAAATTCTACTAACAAAAAATAGCTATATATTCATTTTTCTGAACAAATACAGAGGCTTTCTCCTTTTTTCTTTCTACATTAGGACTGTAACGTGAAATACCAGTATGATACAATAATATTAAAGCATTTAGGATATAAACAGTTATTGCAAATACATTGTAAACAGAAACCACCACTGACTTAGTCACAAAATGTCCAAGTTGGATAGTCTTAGCCTAAGCACCAAATCCATTCATGAGCTTTCATCCACTGGAAACTGTCTAGATTGTAAGTAAATGCATTGAAATATGGCACTTAGAGATAGCTTCTCCTCAGAATTTGACCTATCCATAAAAGCTATTTCGAAGGCCCAAAAATGTAGTTTTGAATTGATTTCTTTTTTTTCTTGAATTTTACCTCAGTTTACTTACTGTAATAAAAAATTAATTGTTCTGAATAAGAACATTTCAGGGAAAGAGAAACGTGAACAATATGCCATAAAATCCTGGCAGATTTTTATCCATCTAGTTATTTTTATTCCAGGTCTTGGATTCAGCCAGTAATTCAGAAACATGATCAATCTGCACTGTTTACTTTCAAAGGGCCACAGAGTTTCTTCTTTTTATACAGGACAATATTTTCTTACAGTGTGCTACGCATTTGTTAATTAACATCATTCAGTCAAAGCAAAAAATCCTAGTCTGGAGGCAACAGTAAGGACATAATGGTAAAATAATCTAGATAAATATCACATGCCACTCCCAAAAACAAAAATCCTTCTTCTGTTCGTTCTAGATTTCTTCAAAATTTATTTCATAAAGTTTTCATTCTGAATCTTGTTTTTATAATGCTCTTTGCAAATGGAGTTCTGTTTTTCTGACTTTAAGTACTTTTGAAGGGTTTTTTTGTTTGTTTCTTTATTTTTTTTTTTTCAGAATGCAGGCTTTCATATCATTCAACAGCATTAATGAGGTATCTAATTCTAGAGATGTCTAACATGCATGATTTTTAAAGTGCAAAACTGGCTTAAATCTTGAATATCTCTGAATCTTCTTGTCAAAGATAATTCTGTATTTATGCAAATTGAATGCTCTACTAAATCTCTTCTGTGTAGTTTCAACTCCCTGACCATAAAGTAAATTCCATGTTTAACTTGATTTTACTTAAACAATTCTATAAGCAAAAGTAACAATAAATTAAATAAGATTGTTTGCATTTCTATGACAAATTCACTGATCAAGTCTTTGAAACCTGGTTACAGGACATGCATTGCTTGCACTCAATGCTTATTGACAGTGGTCCCACAGATACTAAGAAACTACACATCATCAAAAATTGCCTCAGAGCCGTAAATGTTAATGAAGCACATTTCATAAATTGCATTAATTTCTCACAGTACATCGTAAAACCTAATTTTATGACTGAAGAATTCTAGCATATATTCAAGATTAGCATATGTTTTTAAAATGTGTTAGTATATTGATATACAAATGTATGCTTTTATGCCAAGTTTGGTATAAAATGGGGGATTAGTACCACTACTGAAATTGTTAAAATAGTATTTTAATGAAATAGTTTTTCCTTACCTTTTAATCAGAAAATTTGATCTTTCTTTACAATTTACAGTGATTCCATTGTTCAGAATGGACACAGAAAACTTATCACAGTGATAAAGTGACAAACTTCTCCCATAAAATATGCAGAACTACATTTGTCAATAAAATTATGGTCTGTATATCGTTGTTTCCCATTTTGTGTAAAGGTAAAGCCATTGTAAATACTTCTCAGTTTGTATAGTCAGGCTCATAAATTGATCTATCTGACAAACTGATGGAGGTGCCAGACTCATGCAAGTGCCAGGCACATACTAAGAGCCTTATCCAAAGTCAGAATCCCTGGCTAGGAGACTTTCCCTTACTTCCAAAATGTTTTAGGTCAATCTCCCTTTTTCCTTTCAGGCTATGTCCCTGCGACACATTGTTCAAAGCAGTTTCCTGTAAATTTCTCCATCAGTTTAAAACACCAGATTCACTGAATCATAGACACTGTAGGTAGATAACAATCTTTTTTTTTCTTTTTTTTTTTTCCCCCCGCGGTGTATACTAGCAACATGACAATGTTCCGATGCTTAATTAAGCTACCTTAAAATACTAAAATGAGAAGATTACAGACTAGACAGGTGAACTTTGTTGCCCAAAAAGATGGTAGAATAAATTATTAAGCAACTTACTTATGAGCATAGAGGATAGCAAGGTGAAGAAGCAGCTGAAATGGATTTGTAAAAAGAACACTTGTCAAGACAAATAAACTTTCTCTTCTAATCAATGATTGATCTATATAGATATGGCATAAAGCAGGATAAGTAATTTTAATGATAGAATGAGTGGTTTCACATACTATTTTTTGTTAGCAAATATTTTTGTAAAATCACCATGTGGCTAGAGAAACAGTTAAAAATCATGTGCTAATAACCACTGGTTAATAGAAAGTCTGTCCCAAATCCTGTTCTGGTCAGCACTAACATTACCTGCCTGATGGCTGAAATATAATGTAGGTTTACACAAAGTCTACACACAAATTGAGATGGATGACATACTTCTGAAACAACTGATCTCGATAGACTGGAGAAACTGTGTAACACACACAAAAACAAACAAACAAAAAAAAAAATAGCATTCAGTTTGATGAGAACAAATTACCATTCTCAAAAAAGTGATAGTAAATACAAGATGGGAAACAAGTAGGTGATCAGGAAATCTGAAAAGTTAAACTGCTGGCTTGTATAGTCATATAATCACTGTAATGCAATTACTTTACATATACAAATAATTCTGCTCTTTTACTTGATGAGGTCTCATGGATAATTTTGATCAGTTTGGGGAGTAATGCTTTTGGTACTGGAGTCAGTCCTGAAGAATATGATCAAAAAGGCAAAGTATCTATGAAATATGACTGGTAGAAAGGTTGAAACAATTTTTTATTTTAGAGTAAACCTAAGAAATGTAAGGTTTTTTAAATAAATATATATTTTTAAAAAAAGAAGCCATAAAAAGAACAGTATTTTCTATGAAATACTGATCTTAGTTTATAGAAAATTAAGCTGTTAGTTATTAAGAAAGACTTTCTTAAGGACTTCCTTGTGCTAAGAATATCTAAATACATAAACTAGTTAGTAAGCAAGTCAAAGCACATAAAAATTACGAAGACGTCTCAGGAAGAAAGAATGTTCAATTCAATTCTTAGAGAAAAAAAAAAAAAAAAAGAGAGTTATTTTTTCAAACTAAATTATGAAAAAAGTTAAGAAGCCACATTTACCACTATTTTCACCAGATTTTTATAATTCTCAGAGAAGATAACACATCACTCCATGCCTTGCAGCTACAAAAATTCTATATTGAAACTTACAATTTTTCTCTCATCTACTCCTAAATAAATAAATAAACAAACAAACAAATAAATAAAAATTGTATTTCTCATGATAGTTAAAAATACTTTCATAATATATTTAATGTGCACCTTACTGTGTTTCTATCAGGCTATAAACAGGTGAAAGAAGTGCAGCTGCGCCCATATCCCAGCTGTGTGCTGTTAACGCAAGGAGCTGCTCAGACACTGCTGTGCCCTGACCAGGGGGTGGTAAAAGTGGAACTGCAGATCAAACTCCAGAAATAAATGGCTACAATGAGATACAATCTGTCTGCTAAGTGTTTAACTAGGTGAGATGGGGCCATTAGGCATCATCTGTTTTCATATTTTTTTCACTGTAGCAATATTTCAAAGTTCAGAAGGGATCTTCCCTATAGGGGCAGACACCTAGGAAGTCGATGCAACAAAGCAAATAAACACCAGAAGAGAAGAAAAGCTCCGAGAGAGTGCTCGGTTTATGAGACGAGACCACCTGTGAGGCGGCCCTGCTCTGAGGTGAGATAACCTTCAGATAACCCCGACCCAGCTGCATCCAAATGAAAAAGGCGCAAACGGTGCAATGAGATTTTTTTCATTAAAAAAAAAAAAAAAAGCGGGAAGTAAGAGCTGCGTTCTTTGCTCCTATTGGCTGGCAGGCAGTGGGACACCTGGCGCACGACGGGCAGGTGAGCGACAGCTGTTTTCCTCAGAGTGCGACAGGCGGGTGAACGTTCGAAGCGGAAGCCAGAAAAAAGCTGTCCGGTCTAAGGTGAGGGGACAAGTACTATTGCTGCTGGGCTTGAAGGAAGGAGGGTGGCGGCGGCGGCGGGGCAGGATGGCGTAGAACAGGAAAGAGTGACACAGAGTCGCCAAGGAAGGCTGGTGGGTTGAGAGGTGGCGGAGGTGGGTGTCGTTCCTAGCTGAGGGGGACGTGAGAGGGGGTGGGAGATGGGAATCGTTCCTGGGCTGATGGGCGCCTGAGGGGATGGGCGGGGGAGGCTGGAGTCGTTCCTGGGCTTCAGGAGCTTTGCTGGAGTGTGAGTGGAGGCGGGAATCGTTCCTAGGCTGAGGAGCGCTAGGAGTGAGGGAGGAGAGGTGAGAATCGTTCGTGCGCTGAGGGGTGGCTGAAGAGGGGAGGCGGCGGGAATAGTTCTCGGGCTGAGGAGCGCCGTGTGTGAGGGAGGAGAGGCGGGAAAAATGCGCGGGCTGAGTGACTGACGGACGAGGGGTACGGTGAGGGAGGACGGGAAGTCGGGCACAGCAGCGCCTGACGGGAGCAAAGATCAATGTTCCCGGGCAGAAAAAAATGCCGTTTCCTCACCGAGTAGCACATGAGGCTAGGAAGAGAAACGGAGCTCTCAGACTGAAAAGTACCTGAGGAAAGTGGAGAGACTTGCACGTTATAGAGTGAGAAGCGCTGCATTTGAGCAAAAGCATGGGCTGTCGCTAGAGAGGATGTGAGGGCAATGAGACAAATACGTATCAAGGGGTGATGGGTACCTGAAATAAGAACTGCCATTCCTGGACTGAGGAAAGAGAAAAGCAGTAACCTCCATGCTAGAAAGAACTGCCAGAGAAATAAAAAGACACACACTTCACAAAACATGTAGTGGCTTAACTACCTGGGAAAATATAGCAATACTACTGAGGAAAAAATGTGATTACATTCTGCAATCAGCTGGGGCAGTTGGTGGTCCTCGGGACTAAGGGTGGCCTCCTTCATCTGAAGGATCAGCTGGTGAAGAAAGAAGAATCAGGAGGTGGAACACCAAGGCAAGAGCGAGCAAGAAGAGGAAGGAAGGAAGGAGACTACTACGGATGGGCAAAGAGAGAGGCTCCCTGGGCAAAAGCATGTCACATAAGAGTAGAGCTTTGCCGGCCCCTTGGGTGACCAGGTGGGCTTTGTGCTGGGCGACCTCCCTGCAACCAGGGCTCGGGTCTTTTGCTGTAGTTGGCCTTTTGCCTTGTTGCTCCTTTGGCTGCCCGGGGAGTGTGGCCCCCTGTACGGAGGGCGAGAGCCACCTCTCCGCACCCGAGTGGGAAACGGAGCTCGCTGGACCCCGAGGGCACCCTGTAAGCAGGGTAGCGCCCTTTCCCTGCCACCCTTCCTCCCGCCACTCGGCGCGGTTACCTGCTGGTGACCTGCCAACGTGACAGCCCTGTAGTTGGGGTGCGTGTCGCGCCATTTGGCCCTTGGCCCCCTGAGAAAGACTCCCTGGCACGTTGAGGTCCGTGGCCTCCGTGCAGCCTGGGGGTGGGTCAGAGGCTCTTGTCTGCTGCTCGTGGATCCGGGTTTTTTGCCTGGTCATTGGCTGCGCTGTGTTCTCCTTCCCTTCTGGAAAGCCGTACCTGTGTGCGAGTGTTCCCCTTCCTTTCCTTGTTTGCGTTTGCGTGGGTGACAGAGCGATTGAGCTTTCCTTGTAGGCCTCCCTGGAAATGGCTGCAGCTTAGCTTTGGCTTCCCAGGGGGGAATGGAGGACTTGATGCATTAAGTCAGCGGGGTGTTCCCGCTCAGTCCCGCGAGTGGAGCGGGTGTCCTCTTGTCTCGCCCCTTTTTTTCCTTAGGACAGAGCAGCGGTAGCGCGGTAGTTCCGTGGCCAAGGCCGCCCTGTAGCCAGGGCTCGGGTCTGTGCCTGCGCGGATGCCTGTCCTGCTGGCCATGTGCCGGCGTGGCAGCCCTGTACTCGGGGTGTGTGTCACGAGCCCTGGGTCCCTCTGTTCCCTGAGCAGCCCGCCCTCCTGTAAGCAGGTCTGGGGAGGCTGCAGTACCGCAGCCGGCTGCTCTAGCCAGCTTGTGGGAATGACCCCTCCCTGGCCCATTAGAGGGTGCAGGTTGAGGTGCTGCTTGAGGTTGGGGTGACCTCCCTTCTGCGTGGGTCGAGGTTGCTCCCTGGGCTCCCAGAGATGTGGTGCTGTGCTGCAGCCGGGCGGGCCGGCCCGTCGCTCGGGCATTGGCAGGAGCTGCGTGCTCCATGGGGCGCTTTGGAGATGGTGAGGCGTGGGGCGCTGTCCTGTAGCAGGGCTGTGCGCCCCCCCACCCGGTCTTGGTGAGATGATTTCTGAGGAACCCCTTGTACTCAAGTGGGTCTCTCTGTCCCCGGCCTTTCAGAGGCATGGGGCTGGGCTTGCACCCTACCTGGAAATTGGGACTTCTGGATTGTGACCGTGGCCTTTGGCCCTGCCACCCCACTGCCTGGCTGCCGAGAGTCATTCCTGCTGCTGTGGGGGAAACCGAGCTCCGTGGCTCCGTGGGTGTTGTGGGCCCGCCTGTAATCGGGGTCTGGGCGTGGGAGCCTTTGTGCTCTGCTGGCAGCCTGTGTGGGGTGACCGCCCTGTTAGAGGGTGCCCCTGACTGGGAGAGAAGGAGCCTCCCTCAGGGTTTGGGACCGGGGCTTCCCTGTAAGTGAGGGCGTGTGGCGCTGGAGTCCCAGGCACTTTGCAATGGAAGCTGTGGCTGGGGCCTCCCTGTAAGCAGGGACGAGCCGACTCTTTGGCCGCTGCTTTGTGTGCCCAGCTCTGTTTGCCCAGGCTGCCCGACTCTGCACCCTGCTGCAGCACCAGCCGGATCTCCGCAGTGCATCAATGTGGTGAGAAAATCTGCTTTAAGTTGTGTGTTGTGTTTTTGTGTTTGTTTGTTTGTTTGTCTTCTGTGTCAGTTGGGGGGTGGGGAACGTAGGGCCTCTTGTGGCTGGGTGGTTGTGTGCGGGAGGCTCTCGGGGCATCTGCTTCCCTGTTTCCTTTGGGTGGGGCAGTTGGTGGTCCTCGGGACTAAGGGTGGCCTCCTTCATCTGAAGGATCAGCTGGTGAAGAAAGAAGAATCAGGAGGTGGAACACCAAGGCAAGAGCGAGCAAGAAGAGGAAGGAAGGAAGGAGACTACTACGGATGGGCAAAGAGAGAGGCTCCCTGGGCAAAAGCATGTCACATAAGAGTAGAGCTTTGCCGGCCCCTTGGGTGACCAGGTGGGCTTTGTGCTGGGCGACCTCCCTGCAACCAGGGCTCGGGTCTTTTGCTGTAGTTGGCCTTTTGCCTTGTTGCTCCTTTGGCTGCCCGGGGAGTGTGGCCCCCTGTACGGAGGGCGAGAGCCACCTCTCCGCACCCGAGTGGGAAACGGAGCTCGCTGGACCCCGAGGGCACCCTGTAAGCAGGGTAGCGCCCTTTCCCTGCCACCCTTCCTCCCGCCACTCGGCGCGGTTACCTGCTGGTGACCTGCCAACGTGACAGCCCTGTAGTTGGGGTGCGTGTCGCGCCATTTGGCCCTTGGCCCCCTGAGAAAGACTCCCTGGCACGTTGAGGTCCGTGGCCTCCGTGCAGCCTGGGGGTGGGTCAGAGGCTCTTGTCTGCTGCTCGTGGATCCGGGTTTTTTGCCTGGTCATTGGCTGCGCTGTGTTCTCCTTCCCTTCTGGAAAGCCGTACCTGTGTGCGAGTGTTCCCCTTCCTTTCCTTGTTTGCGTTTGCGTGGGTGACAGAGCGATTGAGCTTTCCTTGTAGGCCTCCCTGGAAATGGCTGCAGCTTAGCTTTGGCTTCCCAGGGGGGAATGGAGGACTTGATGCATTAAGTCAGCGGGGTGTTCCCGCTCAGTCCCGCGAGTGGAGCGGGTGTCCTCTTGTCTCGCCCCTTTTTTTCCTTAGGACAGAGCAGCGGTAGCGCGGTAGTTCCGTGGCCAAGGCCGCCCTGTAGCCAGGGCTCGGGTCTGTGCCTGCGCGGATGCCTGTCCTGCTGGCCATGTGCCGGCGTGGCAGCCCTGTACTCGGGGTGTGTGTCACGAGCCCTGGGTCCCTCTGTTCCCTGAGCAGCCCGCCCTCCTGTAAGCAGGTCTGGGGAGGCTGCAGTACCGCAGCCGGCTGCTCTAGCCAGCTTGTGGGAATGACCCCTCCCTGGCCCATTAGAGGGTGCAGGTTGAGGTGCTGCTTGAGGTTGGGGTGACCTCCCTTCTGCGTGGGTCGAGGTTGCTCCCTGGGCTCCCAGAGATGTGGTGCTGTGCTGCAGCCGGGCGGGCCGGCCCGTCGCTCGGGCATTGGCAGGAGCTGCGTGCTCCATGGGGCGCTTTGGAGATGGTGAGGCGTGGGGCGCTGTCCTGTAGCAGGGCTGTGCGCCCCCCCACCCGGTCTTGGTGAGATGATTTCTGAGGAACCCCTTGTACTCAAGTGGGTCTCTCTGTCCCCGGCCTTTCAGAGGCATGGGGCTGGGCTTGCACCCTACCTGGAAATTGGGACTTCTGGATTGTGACCGTGGCCTTTGGCCCTGCCGCCCCACTGCCTGGCTGCCAAGAGTCATTCCTGCTGCTGTGGGGGAAACCGAGCTCCGTGGCTCCGTGGGTGTTGTGGGCCCGCCTGTAATCGGGGTCTGGGCGTGGGAGCCTTTGTGCTCTGCTGGCAGCCTGTGTGGGGTGACCGCCCTGTTAGAGGGTGCCCCTGACTGGGAGAGAAGGAGCCTCCCTCAGGGTTTGGGACCGGGGCTTCCCTGTAAGTGAGGGCGTGTGGCGCTGGAGTCCCAGGCACTTTGCAATGGAAGCTGTGGCTGGGGCCTCCCTGTAAGCAGGGACGAGCCGACTCTTTGGCCGCTGCTTTGTGTGCCCAGCTCTGTTTGCCCAGGCTGCCCGACTCTGCACCCTGCTGCAGCACCAGCCGGATCTCCGCAGTGCATCAATGTGGTGAGAAAATCTGCTTTAAGTTGTGTGTTGTGTTTTTGTGTTTGTTTGTTTGTTTGTCTTCTGTGTCAGTTGGGGGGTGGGGAACGTAGGGCCTCTTGTGGCTGGGTGGTTGTGTGCGGGAGGCTCTCGGGGCATCTGCTTCCCTGTTTCCTTTGGGTGGGGCAGTTGGTGGTCCTCGGGACTAAGGGTGGCCTCCTTCATCTGAAGGATCAGCTGGTGAAGAAAGAAGAATCAGGAGGTGGAACACCAAGGCAAGAGCGAGCAAGAAGAGGAAGGAAGGAAGGAGACTACTACGGATGGGCAAAGAGAGAGGCTCCCTGGGCAAAAGCATGTCACATAAGAGTAGAGCTTTGCCGGCCCCTTGGGTGACCAGGTGGGCTTTGTGCTGGGCGACCTCCCTGCAACCAGGGCTCGGGTCTTTTGCTGTAGTTGGCCTTTTGCCTTGTTGCTCCTTTGGCTGCCCGGGGAGTGTGGCCCCCTGTACGGAGGGCGAGAGCCACCTCTCCGCACCCGAGTGGGAAACGGAGCTCGCTGGACCCCGAGGGCACCCTGTAAGCAGGGTAGCGCCCTTTCCCTGCCACCCTTCCTCCCGCCACTCGGCGCGGTTACCTGCTGGTGACCTGCCAACGTGACAGCCCTGTAGTTGGGGTGCGTGTCGCGCCATTTGGCCCTTGGCCCCCTGAGAAAGACTCCCTGGCACGTTGAGGTCCGTGGCCTCCGTGCAGCCTGGGGGTGGGTCAGAGGCTCTTGTCTGCTGCTCGTGGATCCGGGTTTTTTGCCTGGTCATTGGCTGCGCTGTGTTCTCCTTCCCTTCTGGAAAGCCGTACCTGTGTGCGAGTGTTCCCCTTCCTTTCCTTGTTTGCGTTTGCGTGGGTGACAGAGCGATTGAGCTTTCCTTGTAGGCCTCCCTGGAAATGGCTGCAGCTTAGCTTTGGCTTCCCAGGGGGGAATGGAGGACTTGATGCATTAAGTCAGCGGGGTGTTCCCGCTCAGTCCCGCGAGTGGAGCGGGTGTCCTCTTGTCTCGCCCCTTTTTTTCCTTAGGACAGAGCAGCGGTAGCGCGGTAGTTCCGTGGCCAAGGCCGCCCTGTAGCCAGGGCTCGGGTCTGTGCCTGCGCGGATGCCTGTCCTGCTGGCCATGTGCCGGCGTGGCAGCCCTGTACTCGGGGTGTGTGTCACGAGCCCTGGGTCCCTCTGTTCCCTGAGCAGCCCGCCCTCCTGTAAGCAGGTCTGGGGAGGCTGCAGTACCGCAGCCGGCTGCTCTAGCCAGCTTGTGGGAATGACCCCTCCCTGGCCCATTAGAGGGTGCAGGTTGAGGTGCTGCTTGAGGTTGGGGTGACCTCCCTTCTGCGTGGGTCGAGGTTGCTCCCTGGGCTCCCAGAGATGTGGTGCTGTGCTGCAGCCGGGCGGGCCGGCCCGTCGCTCGGGCATTGGCAGGAGCTGCGTGCTCCATGGGGCGCTTTGGAGATGGTGAGGCGTGGGGCGCTGTCCTGTAGCAGGGCTGTGCGCCCCCCCACCCGGTCTTGGTGAGATGATTTCTGAGGAACCCCTTGTACTCAAGTGGGTCTCTCTGTCCCCGGCCTTTCAGAGGCATGGGGCTGGGCTTGCACCCTACCTGGAAATTGGGACTTCTGGATTGTGACCGTGGCCTTTGGCCCTGCCACCCCACTGCCTGGCTGCCAAGAGTCATTCCTGCTGCTGTGGGGGAAACCGAGCTCCGTGGCTCCGTGGGTGTTGTGGGCCCGCCTGTAATCGGGGTCTGGGCGTGGGAGCCTTTGTGCTCTGCTGGCAGCCTGTGTGGGGTGACCGCCCTGTTAGAGGGTGCCCCTGACTGGGAGAGAAGGAGCCTCCCTCAGGGTTTGGGACCGGGGCTTCCCTGTAAGTGAGGGCGTGTGGCGCTGGAGTCCCAGGCACTTTGCAATGGAAGCTGTGGCTGGGGCCTCCCTGTAAGCAGGGACGAGCCGACTCTTTGGCCGCTGCTTTGTGTGCCCAGCTCTGTTTGCCCAGGCTGCCCGACTCTGCGCCCTGCTGCAGCACCAGCCGGATCTCCGCAGTGCATCAATGTGGTGAGAAAATCTGCTTTAAGTTGTGTGTTGTGTTTTTGTGTTTGTTTGTTTGTTTGTCTTCTGTGTCAGTTGGGGGGTGGGGAACGTAAGGCCTCTTGTGGCTGGGTGGTTGTGTGCGGGAGGCTCTCGGGGCATCTGCTTCCCTGTTTCCTTTGGGTGGGGCAGTTGGTGGTCCTCGGGACTAAGGGTGGCCTCCTTCATCTGAAGGATCAGCTGGTGAAGAAAGAAGAATCAGGAGGTGGAACACCAAGGCAAGAGCGAGCAAGAAGAGGAAGGAAGGAAGGAGACTACTACGGATGGGCAAAGAGAGAGGCTCCCTGGGCAAAAGCATGTCACATAAGAGTAGAGCTTTGCCGGCCCCTTGGGTGACCAGGTGGGCTTTGTGCTGGGCGACCTCCCTGCAACCAGGGCTCGGGTCTTTTGCTGTAGTTGGCCTTTTGCCTTGTTGCTTCTTTGGCTGCCCGGGGAGTGTGGCCCCCTGTACGGAGGGCGAGAGCCACCTCTCCGCACCCGAGTGGGAAACGGAGCTCGCTGGACCCCGAGGGCACCCTGTAAGCAGGGTAGCGCCCTTTCCCTGCCACCCTTCCTCCCGCCACTCGGCGCGGTTACCTGCTGGTGACCTGCCAACGTGACAGCCCTGTAGTTGGGGTGCGTGTCGCGCCATTTGGCCCTTGGCCCCCTGAGAAAGACTCCCTGGCACGTTGAGGTCCGTGGCCTCCGTGCAGCCTGGGGGTGGGTCAGAGGCTCTTGTCTGCTGCTCGTGGATCCGGGTTTTTTGCCTGGTCATTGGCTGCGCTGTGTTCTCCTTCCCTTCTGGAAAGCCGTACCTGTGTGCGAGTGTTCCCCTTCCTTTCCTTGTTTGCGTTTGCGTGGGTGACAGAGCGATTGAGCTTTCCTTGTAGGCCTCCCTGGAAATGGCTGCAGCTTAGCTTTGGCTTCCCAGGGGGGAATGGAGGACTTGATGCATTAAGTCAGCGGGGTGTTCCCGCTCAGTCCCGCGAGTGGAGCGGGTGTCCTCTTGTCTCGCCCCTTTTTTTCCTTAGGACAGAGCAGCGGTAGCGCGGTAGTTCCGTGGCCAAGGCCGCCCTGTAGCCAGGGCTCGGGTCTGTGCCTGCGCGGATGCCTGTCCTGCTGGCCATGTGCCGGCGTGGCAGCCCTGTACTCGGGGTGTGTGTCACGAGCCCTGGGTCCCTCTGTTCCCTGAGCAGCCCGCCCTCCTGTAAGCAGGTCTGGGGAGGCTGCAGTACCGCAGCCGGCTGCTCTAGCCAGCTTGTGGGAATGACCCCTCCCTGGCCCGTTAGAGGGTGCAGGTTGAGGTGCTGCTTGAGGTTGGGGTGACCTCCCTTCTGCGTGGGTCGAGGTTGCTCCCTGGGCTCCCAGAGATGTGGTGCTGTGCTGCAGCCGGGCGGGCCGGCCCGTCGCTCGGGCGCTGGCAGGAGCTGCGTGCTCCATGGGGCGCTTTGGAGATGGTGAGGCGTGGGGCGCTGTCCTGTAGCAGGGCTGTGCGCCCCCCCACCCGGTCTTGGTGAGATGATTTCTGAGGAACCCCTTGTACTCAAGTGGGTCTCTCTGTCCCCGGCCTTTCAGAGGCATGGGGCTGGGCTTGCACCCTACCTGGAAATTGGGACTTCTGGATTGTGACCGTGGCCTTTGGCCCTGCCACCCCACTGCCTGGCTGCCGAGAGTCATTCCTGCTGCTGTGGGGGAAACCGAGCTCCGTGGCTCCGTGGGTGTTGTGGGCCCGCCTGTAATCGGGGTCTGGGCGTGGGAGCCTTTGTGCTCTGCTGGCAGCCTGTGTGGGGTGACCGCCCTGTTAGAGGGTGCCCCTGACTGGGAGAGAAGGAGCCTCCCTCAGGGTTTGGGACCGGGGCTTCCCTGTAAGTGAGGGCGTGTGGCGCTGGAGTCCCAGGCACTTTGCAATGGAAGCTGTGGCTGGGGCCTCCCTGTAAGCAGGGACGAGCCGACTCTTTGGCCGCTGCTTTGTGTGCCCAGCTCTGTTTGCCCAGGCTGCCCGACTCTGCGCCCTGCTGCAGCACCAGCCGGATCTCCGCAGTGCATCAATGTGGTGAGAAAATCTGCTTTAAGTTGTGTGTTGTGTTTTTGTGTTTGTTTGTTTGTTTGTCTTCTGTGTCAGTTGGGGGGTGGGGAACGTAGGGCCTCTTGTGGCTGGGTGGTTGTGTGCGGGAGGCTCTCGGGGCATCTGCTTCCCTGTTTCCTTTGGGTGGGGCAGTTGGTGGTCCTCCGGACTAAGGGTGGCCTCCTTCATCTGAAGGATCAGCTGGTGAAGAAAGAAGAATCAGGAGGTGGAACACCAAGGCAAGAGCGAGCAAGAAGAGGAAGGAAGGAAGGAGACTACTACGGATGGGCAAAGAGAGAGGCTCCCTGGGCAAAAGCATGTCACATAAGAGTAGAGCTTTGCCGGCCCCTTGGGTGACCAGGTGGGCTTTGTGCTGGGCGACCTCCCTGCAACCAGGGCTCGGGTCTTTTGCTGTAGTTGGCCTTTTGCCTTGTTGCTCCTTTGGCTGCCCGGGGAGTGTGGCCCCCTGTACGGAGGGCGAGAGCCACCTCTCCGCACCCGAGTGGGAAACGGAGCTCGCTGGACCCCGAGGGCACCCTGTAAGCAGGGTAGCGCCCTTTCCCTGCCACCCTTCCTCCCGCCACTCGGCGCGGTTACCTGCTGGTGACCTGCCAACGTGACAGCCCTGTAGTTGGGGTGCGTGTCGCGCCATTTGGCCCTTGGCCCCCTGAGAAAGACTCCCTGGCACGTTGAGGTCCGTGGCCTCCGTGCAGCCTGGGGGTGGGTCAGAGGCTCTTGTCTGCTGCTCGTGGATCCGGGTTTTTTGCCTGGTCATTGGCTGCGCTGTGTTCTCCTTCCCTTCTGGAAAGCCGTACCTGTGTGCGAGTGTTCCCCTTCCTTTCCTTGTTTGCGTTTGCGTGGGTGACAGAGCGATTGAGCTTTCCTTGTAGGCCTCCCTGGAAATGGCTGCAGCTTAGCTTTGGCTTCCCAGGGGGGAATGGAGGACTTGATGCATTAAGTCAGCGGGGTGTTCCCGCTCAGTCCCGCGAGTGGAGCGGGTGTCCTCTTGTCTCGCCCCTTTTTTTCCTTAGGACAGAGCAGCGGTAGCGCGGTAGTTCCGTGGCCAAGGCCGCCCTGTAGCCAGGGCTCGGGTCTGTGCCTGCGCGGATGCCTGTCCTGCTGGCCATGTGCCGGCGTGGCAGCCCTGTACTCGGGGTGTGTGTCACGAGCCCTGGGTCCCTCTGTTCCCTGAGCAGCCCGCCCTCCTGTAAGCAGGTCTGGGGAGGCTGCAGTACCGCAGCCGGCTGCTCTAGCCAGCTTGTGGGAATGACCCCTCCCTGGCCCGTTAGAGGGTGCAGGTTGAGGTGCTGCTTGAGGTTGGGGTGACCTCCCTTCTGCGTGGGTCGAGGTTGCTCCCTGGGCTCCCAGAGATGTGGTGCTGTGCTGCAGCCGGGCGGGCCGGCCCGTCGCTCGGGCATTGGCAGGAGCTGCGTGCTCCATGGGGCGCTTTGGAGATGGTGAGGCGTGGGGGCGCTGTCCTGTAGCAGGGCTGTGCGCACCCCCACCCGGTCTTGGTGAGATGATTTCTGAGGAACCCCTTGTACTCAAGTGGGTCTCTCTGTCCCCGGCCTTTCAGAGGCATGGGGCTGGGCTTGCACCCTACCTGGAAATTGGGACTTCTGGATTGTGACCGTGGCCTTTGGCCCTGCCACCCCACTGCCTGGCTGCCGAGAGTCATTCCTGCTGCTGTGGGGGAAACCGAGCTCCGTGGCTCCGTGGGTGTTGTGGGCCCGCCTGTAATCGGGGTCTGGGCGTGGGAGCCTTTGTGCTCTGCTGGCAGCCTGTGTGGGGTGACCGCCCTGTTAGAGGGTGCCCCTGACTGGGAGAGAAGGAGCCTCCCTCAGGGTTTGGGACCGGGGCTTCCCTGTAAGTGAGGGCGTGTGGCGCTGGAGTCCCAGGCACTTTGCAATGGAAGCTGTGGCTGGGGCCTCCCTGTAAGCAGGGACGAGCCGACTCTTTGGCCGCTGCTTTGTGTGCCCAGCTCTGTTTGCCCAGGCTGCCCGACTCTGCGCCCTGCTGCAGCACCAGCCGGATCTCCGCAGTGCATCAATGTGGTGAGAAAATCTGCTTTAAGTTGTGTGTTGTGTTTTTGTGTTTGTTTGTTTGTTTGTCTTCTGTGTCAGTTGGGGGGTGGGGAACGTAAGGCCTCTTGTGGCTGGGTGGTTGTGTGCGGGAGGCTCTCGGGGCATCTGCTTCCCTGTTTCCTTTGGGTGAGGCAGTTGGTGGTCCTCGGGACTAAGGGTGGCCTCCTTCATCTGAAGGATCAGCTGGTGAAGAAAGAAGAATCAGGAGGTGGAACACCAAGGCAAGAGCGAGCAAGAAGAGGAAGGAAGGAAGGAGACTACTACGGATGGGCAAAGAGAGAGGCTCCCTGGGCAAAAGCATGTCACATAAGAGTAGAGCTTTGCCGGCCCCTTGGGTGACCAGGTGGGCTTTGTGCTGGGCGACCTCCCTGCAACCAGGGCTCGGGTCTTTTGCTGTAGTTGGCCTTTTGCCTTGTTGCTCCTTTGGCTGCCCGGGGAGTGTGGCCCCCTGTACGGAGGGCGAGAGCCACCTCTCCGCACCCGAGTGGGAAACGGAGCTCGCTGGACCCCGAGGGCACCCTGTAAGCAGGGTAGCGCCCTTTCCCTGCCACCCTTCCTCCCGCCACTCGGCGCGGTTACCTGCTGGTGACCTGCCAACGTGACAGCCCTGTAGTTGGGGTGTGTATCGCGCCATTTGGCCCTTGGCCCCCTGAGAAAGACTCCCTGGCACGTTGAGGTCCGTGGCCTCCGTGCAGCCTGGGGGTGGGTCAGAGGCTCTTGTCTGCTGCTCGTGGATCCGGGTTTTTTGCCTGGTCATTGGCTGCGCTGTGTTCTCCTTCCCTTCTGGAAAGCCGTACCTGTGTGCGAGTGTTCCCCTTCCTTTCCTTGTTTGCGTTTGCGTGGGTGACAGAGCGATTGAGCTTTCCTTGTAGGCCTCCCTGGAAATGGCTGCAGCTTAGCTTTGGCTTCCCAGGGGGGAATGGAGGACTTGATGCATTAAGTCAGCGGGGTGTTCCCGCTCAGTCCCGCGAGTGGAGCGGGTGTCCTCTTGTCTCGCCCCTTTTTTTCCTTAGGACAGAGCAGCGGTAGCGTGGTAGTTCCGTGGCCAAGGCCGCCCTGTAGCCAGGGCTCGGGTCTGTGCCTGCGCGGATGCCTGTCCTGCTGGCCATGTGCCGGCGTGGCAGCCCTGTACTCGGGGTGTGTGTCACGAGCCCTGGGTCCCTCTGTTCCCTGAGCAGCCCGCCCTCCTGTAAGCAGGTCTGGGGAGGCTGCAGTACCGCAGCCGGCTGCTCTAGCCAGCTTGTGGGAATGACCCCTCCCTGGCCCATTAGAGGGTGCAGGTTGAGGTGCTGCTTGAGGTTGGGGTGACCTCCCTTCTGCGTGGGTCGAGGTTGCTCCCTGGGCTCCCAGAGATGTGGTGCTGTGCTGCAGCCGGGCGGGCCGGCCCGTCGCTCGGGCATTGGCAGGAGCTGCGTGCTCCATGGGGCGCTTTGGAGATGGTGAGGCGTGGGGCGCTGTCCTGTAGCAGGGCTGTGCGCCCCCCCACCCGGTCTTGGTGAGATGATTTCTGAGGAACCCCTTGTACTCAAGTGGGTCTCTCTGTCCCCGGCCTTTCAGAGGCATGGGGCTGGGCTTGCACCCTACCTGGAAATTGGGACTTCTGGATTGTGACCGTGGCCTTTGGCCCTGCCGCCCCACTGCCTGGCTGCCGAGAGTCATTCCTGCTGCTGTGGGGGAAACCGAGCTCCGTGGCTCCGTGGGTGTTGTGGGCCCGCCTGTAATCGGGGTCTGGGCGTGGGAGCCTTTGTGCTCTGCTGGCAGCCTGTGTGGGGTGACCGCCCTGTTAGAGGGTGCCCCTGACTGGGAGAGAAGGAGCCTCCCTCAGGGTTTGGGACCGGGGCTTCCCTGTAAGTGAGGGCGTGTGGCGCTGGAGTCCCAGGCACTTTGCAATGGAAGCTGTGGCTGGGGCCTCCCTGTAAGCAGGGACGAGCCGACTCTTTGGCCGCTGCTTTGTGTGCCCAGCTCTGTTTGCCCAGGCTGCCCGACTCTGCGCCCTGCTGCAGCACCAGCCGGATCTCCGCAGTGCATCAATGTGGTGAGAAAATCTGCTTTAAGTTGTGTGTTGTGTTTTTGTGTTTGTTTGTTTGTTTGTCTTCTGTGTCAGTTGGGGGGTGGGGAACGTAAGGCCTCTTGTGGCTGGGTGGTTGTGTGCGGGAGGCTCTCGGGGCATCTGCTTCCCTGTTTCCTTTGGGTGGGGCAGTTGGTGGTCCTCGGGACTAAGGGTGGCCTCCTTCATCTGAAGGATCAGCTGGTGAAGAAAGAAGAATCAGGAGGTGGAACACCAAGGCAAGAGCGAGCAAGAAGAGGAAGGAAGGAAGGAGACTACTACGGATGGGCAAAGAGAGAGGCTCCCTGGGCAAAAGCATGTCACATAAGAGTAGAGCTTTGCCGGCCCCTTGGGTGACCAGGTGGGCTTTGTGCTGGGCGACCTCCCTGCAACCAGGGCTCGGGTCTTTTGCTGTAGTTGGCCTTTTGCCTTGTTGCTCCTTTGGCTGCCCGGGGAGTGTGGCCCCCTGTACGGAGGGCGAGAGCCACCTCTCCGCACCCGAGTGGGAAACGGAGCTCGCTGGACCCCGAGGGCACCCTGTAAGCAGGGTAGCGCCCTTTCCCTGCCACCCTTCCTCCCGCCACTCGGCGCGGTTACCTGCTGGTGACCTGCCAACGTGACAGCCCTGTAGTTGGGGTGCGTGTCGCGCCATTTGGCCCTTGGCCCCCTGAGAAAGACTCCCTGGCACGTTGAGGTCCGTGGCCTCCGTGCAGCCTGGGGGTGGGTCAGAGGCTCTTGTCTGCTGCTCGTGGATCCGGGTTTTTTGCCTGGTCATTGGCTGCGCTGTGTTCTCCTTCCCTTCTGGAAAGCCGTACCTGTGTGCGAGTGTTCCCCTTCCTTTCCTTGTTTGCGTTTGCGTGGGTGACAGAGCGATTGAGCTTTCCTTGTAGGCCTCCCTGGAAATGGCTGCAGCTTAGCTTTGGCTTCCCAGGGGGGAATGGAGGACTTGATGCATTAAGTCAGCGGGGTGTTCCCGCTCAGTCCCGCGAGTGGAGCGGGTGTCCTCTTGTCTCGCCCCTTTTTTTCCTTAGGACAGAGCAGCGGTAGCGCGGTAGTTCCGTGGCCAAGGCCGCCCTGTAGCCAGGGCTCGGGTCTGTGCCTGCGCGGATGCCTGTCCTGCTGGCCATGTGCCGGCGTGGCAGCCCTGTACTCGGGGTGTGTGTCACGAGCCCTGGGTCCCTCTGTTCCCTGAGCAGCCCGCCCTCCTGTAAGCAGGTCTGGGGAGGCTGCAGTACCGCAGCCGGCTGCTCTAGCCAGCTTGTGGGAATGACCCCTCCCTGGCCCGTTAGAGGGTGCAGGTTGAGGTGCTGCTTGAGGTTGGGGTGACCTCCCTTCTGCGTGGGTCGAGGTTGCTCCCTGGGCTCCCAGAGATGTGGTGCTGTGCTGCAGCCGGGCGGGCCGGCCCGTCGCTCGGGCGCTGGCAGGAGCTGCGTGCTCCATGGGGCGCTTTGGAGATGGTGAGGCGTGGGGCGCTGTCCTGTAGCAGGGCTGTGCGCCCCCCCACCCGGTCTTGGTGAGATGATTTCTGAGGAACCCCTTGTACTCAAGTGGGTCTCTCTGTCCCCGGCCTTTCAGAGGCATGGGGCTGGGCTTGCACCCTACCTGGAAATTGGGACTTCTGGATTGTGACCGTGGCCTTTGGCCCTGCCACCCCACTGCCTGGCTGCCGAGAGTCATTCCTGCTGCTGTGGGGGAAACCGAGCTCCGTGGCTCCGTGGGTGTTGTGGGCCCGCCTGTAATCGGGGTCTGGGCGTGGGAGCCTTTGTGCTCTGCTGGCAGCCTGTGTGGGGTGACCGCCCTGTTAGAGGGTGCCCCTGACTGGGAGAGAAGGAGCCTCCCTCAGGGTTTGGGACCGGGGCTTCCCTGTAAGTGAGGGCGTGTGGCGCTGGAGTCCCAGGCACTTTGCAATGGAAGCTGTGGCTGGGGCCTCCCTGTAAGCAGGGACGAGCCGACTCTTTGGCCGCTGCTTTGTGTGCCCAGCTCTGTTTGCCCAGGCTGCCCGACTCTGCGCCCTGCTGCAGCACCAGCCGGATCTCCGCAGTGCATCAATGTGGTGAGAAAATCTGCTTTAAGTTGTGTGTTGTGTTTTTGTGTTTGTTTGTTTGTTTGTCTTCTGTGTCAGTTGGGGGGTGGGGAACGTAGGGCCTCTTGTGGCTGGGTGGTTGTGTGCGGGAGGCTCTCGGGGCATCTGCTTCCCTGTTTCCTTTGGGTGGGGCAGTTGGTGGTCCTCGGGACTAAGGGTGGCCTCCTTCATCTGAAGGATCAGCTGGTGAAGAAAGAAGAATCAGGAGGTGGAACACCAAGGCAAGAGCGAGCAAGAAGAGGAAGGAAGGAAGGAGACTACTACGGATGGGCAAAGAGAGAGGCTCCCTGGGCAAAAGCATGTCACATAAGAGTAGAGCTTTGCCGGCCCCTTGGGTGACCAGGTGGGCTTTGTGCTGGGCGACCTCCCTGCAACCAGGGCTCGGGTCTTTTGCTGTAGTTGGCCTTTTGCCTTGTTGCTCCTTTGGCTGCCCGGGGAGTGTGGCCCCCTGTACGGAGGGCGAGAGCCACCTCTCCGCACCCGAGTGGGAAACGGAGCTCGCTGGACCCCGAGGGCACCCTGTAAGCAGGGTAGCGCCCTTTCCCTGCCACCCTTCCTCCCGCCACTCGGCGCGGTTACCTGCTGGTGACCTGCCAACGTGACAGCCCTGTAGTTGGGGTGCGTGTCGCGCCATTTGGCCCTTGGCCCCCTGAGAAAGACTCCCTGGCACGTTGAGGTCCGTGGCCTCCGTGCAGCCTGGGGGTGGGTCAGAGGCTCTTGTCTGCTGCTCGTGGATCCGGGTTTTTTGCCTGGTCATTGGCTACGCTGTGTTCTCCTTCCCTTCTGGAAAGCCGTACCTGTGTGCGAGTGTTCCCCTTCCTTTCCTTGTTTGCGTTTGCGTGGGTGACAGAGCGATTGAGCTTTCCTTGTAGGCCTCCCTGGAAATGGCTGCAGCTTAGCTTTGGCTTCCCAGGGGGGAATGGAGGACTTGATGCATTAAGTCAGCGGGGTGTTCCCGCTCAGTCCCGCGAGTGGAGCGGGTGTCCTCTTGTCTCGCCCCTTTTTTTCCTTAGGACAGAGCAGCGGTAGCGCGGTAGTTCCGTGGCCAAGGCCGCCCTGTAGCCAGGGCTCGGGTCTGTGCCTGCGCGGATGCCTGTCCTGCTGGCCATGTGCCGGCGTGGCAGCCCTGTACTCGGGGTGTGTGTCACGAGCCCTGGGTCCCTCTGTTCCCTGAGCAGCCCGCCCTCCTGTAAGCAGGTCTGGGGAGGCTGCAGTACCGCAGCCGGCTGCTCTAGCCAGCTTGTGGGAATGACCCCTCCCTGAGCCTGCGTACAACCCCACGCTGGCTGTGTGCTGCTCATCCTCGTGTTGTTTGCTTCCTTGTTTTATTTTGTGGTGTCTTTTTGTTTGCTTTTTTTTTTAAATTGTGTTTTTGTTTTTTCAGGTTTTACTATGCTCCATTATGGATGTGAACTTTTGGAGGATCTTGTTGGTTGTTTTTTTTTTTTGATAATCGTCAATGTCTCTTATGTCATAGATTGAATTTTCTGTGTATGAAATATCCTAGTTTCATGTTCCTTGTTTTATGCTGTTACTATCGCGGCATTAGTAAACTAAACTGTACTTTTTCTTTTTTTTTTTTTAATGTGTGTTTGAATAATCACTGTTTTAAGACTGTTATCTCTTTTCTTCTTTGAGCTTTAATTGTGTATTTCGTTTTACTTCCTGTGTTGTGTGTATTAACAATTTGTAATTAAAACATTGGTGAATGATGCTTGAAACTTTTTATTATGAAACTTTTTATTATCACTGTAATAGTTATTATTTTTTAGAAATCAAGTTAAACCATGTTTTTGTGCAACCATTCCAGGCAATAAATGTGTGTGTGTTTTTAATAATGGCTTTGAGTTGTTTGAGTTTTTTTTTCTTGTTTTAATATTCTAGCCATTAACATTTTTCCTTAGTTTTATTTTCTGTTTTCCTTTAGTCAAAAAGTGGCATTGACTCAACTGCTTTGAAGTTGTTTGTAACTGAAGTACTAAATTTGTGGAGTTTTTAGTTTGGGCCTTCTTTAATACTGCTCAAAATACTTAATAACTGTTACTAAATGTGTTAGAGGTTGTTCTGAAACGCATTTTCTGTTTTAGCTTCTCTAAGGAAATTGATGTGAAGAACTTTTGTAGTGTGGGGCTTCATTTAATTGAAAAACAAACCAGTTCCAGTCTTTCTGCTGGGTGCAGATGAATGACAGTGCTCATTTATCTTCAGGTGCCAGGTGTGTTCTTCTGTGTGTTCAGTGTGGAATGGTTGGCCCCTTGGTTAAGGTTCAGACTGTTAACATCTTTCGTCGTTGCTCTGATCACTCAAAGTGTACAGAAGACAAAAATTACATTGCTGCAGAGCTTTCTGGGCTACTACTTGGTTTGTTTTTTGTATCTAATGTACAATCAAGGTATAGTAGCAACCAAGGAAATAGGGCATTTCTGAATGATCATTTAATGCCTCACTTTACTTGGACCCGCCTTTATTGTTACGTATTTTGGGTATTCCTCACCTACCGAGTTTGAAGATTCCACGTTCTACATAATGAAGGAAAATCAAGACTTTGAATTAGTGAATGAAAATAGTACAAGTAATGTTTTAAGAATTATTGAAGTATCTTTAAAAATTTTTAATCATATATGGAATGCTTCAAAATTCTAAGAATGTAAGCTATGAAACAGTGTAGTAATTAGTTCTCATTACACCAGTTTATTTAGTATGAATTTCTCTATGCAGTTGCTTATTAGTAGTTGAGAGAAATCTGAATCGTTTATGTACTTTATATATTACATCATTGTTTTTCTATTTTGTAACTGTATTCAATTTAAGCTTCCTACTGGAAAACTGATGGCAATGAACAGCTACAGAAGTGTTGACTTGCATAACATAGTCATATATGTATGATCAGAACAACTCACCTGACATTGAAGAGGTAACTTCTTTATAAAGAATACATTTAAATCACAGCTGAAGGAGCTATGTCAGCTTTCAAGTATCACAATAGGAGGAGAAACTGAATTATCTGGAGGCTATCTCAAGAAGAGCAAGGAAGAAGATCATTAGGGGGAAATGTTAGTTTATGAAAAAGATCTAATATTTTTAATGTAGTTTCTTTGCTTGATTTTTTTTCCTTTCATCTTAATTTCAGTCATCTGTTTGGTTTTTTTTTTGGTTTTTTTTTTTTTGACAGTAGTCTCATGCTTCAAACAACAGTATCAACAAAAGCCACAAACAGGGAGCTGTGATGCAAACCAACGTAAAATAGACGGAGAACCTCTTTAAATGTCTTTACCATCTGAAATATTTTAGTACAGATTTGTACACATGGAGTAAGTCCATCAAAGTGCACAAAGTTACAATGAAAAGTCATGCGTTGGACTTAATTGTGAACAGCAAAATTTTCTTTGGTGTTTGTTTATCTGATAAAATAGTTTAGAGTGATCTAAAATAATCTACAGAAATTGTTAGGAGTCATAGCATGGTTTCATATAGCCCTGCAGCAGATGATGGATGATAAGCTTATTGAAATCATTTAACTTCAACTGGTGAACATATGTGTTCCAATATGTCAGGACTGGTGCTGCAGCATCCAGAGAGTGAAGGCTGATTTTTGAGCAGGGAATTTGAGATAAGAGGGAGACGAAAGAAAACTTTGGTATTGGGCCTGAGCGTTAACTTAAATGATTAAAAAAAAATATGCTGTGAGATGGGTGTATCAGAGCAGGCTCAGGGAGGCTAGGTCTTGGTTAAGTCTGTGTTTGGCACCATTGTTGGTGTGAAAATTATAGAAGTTGTAGGGTAACATACTTTTTGTGTGCACAAGCAATATACATAGAGGTGTGATACTACTGATTTTCTTATTACTAGTACCATCAATAATGCTTAAATGAACTCATCTGGTGTTCATATTGTGTTCCTATGGAATGTCTGACTTCAGGTGGATAAAAGGGCTCACACCATCTGTCCTTTCTGTGCAACAGGTAAGCTTTACAGAACTTATTAATAATAACAACATAGGTGTTATCTTATATGACAATCTTTAAGAAGTTATATAGTTTTGGATCTGACCATATATTTGTGCAGTTTGACTTTGCTATGCTTTGAAGCAGTGATTTACTTTATTTTATGATTACTGCCTTAATTTTCTTATTCTCCTTCTGCGTCATGCTCTTGAAGAATAACACAGAAAATGAAACTTCTTAAAGAAAGCTTTTTTCCTTTTTTGAACTCCATAGAAGATTTACAGGAACCTATTTTCAGAAGACTATTATGAATGCTATGCTCAGGGAAAAACACACTTCTATTATTGTAACTGTATCTCTTCAAAATTAATAAATTATTATTAAAGTTTGTATATACACAGTAGAATTTAGAGACCATACGGCTTCTGACTGGAGGAAAAAAAAAAGTTGATGATAGATTCTTTGTTTATTTTCCAATTCTTAAGGGACTTTAAAAAAAAGCAGCTGCCAACCCTTGTGGAATCTCCTTTTAGGAAATAAGAGCAGCCCTGCATTTCCTTTTGAATACCATTATTTCAAGGAAATCCTGAGAAGGGTAGGGATTAGAAGCGTGATTAGAACACAATATTCTTTTTATTTTTCTTAGAACAATATTAAATTTTCAGTTGTATGGGAACTGCTGAATCATGGCCTGAACCTCTGATTGATCACCTGAGGCAAGCAATGAGTCAGCCAGAGGAGCACAGGTGAAGGCAATTCACCTGTGCTGCAGGAAGGGGTGGAGCCTGGCTCCATCCCTCCTAGACCTATTTAAGAGCTGGCTACCAGTGGGGAAGGATCTCGTCTGGAGATCCCCTCTTCTGGTGTTTTTTCTGGGTGAGCCTAGCATATGGGTAAGCCTTCCATTTATTCTCTCTTGTTATCTTAGTCTATTTTGCCTAACTCTCTTGTTCTTTTTTGTGATTATAACATCTTAATATCCATTTGATTATACATCAGTAAATAATAAAAACTGAAAAGAAATGCGTATCACGTGAAATCCATTTTAATATTATGCCCCTAGGCTGCCAATGACTGTTAAATTGCTGAGGTACAAGAGAAAATCGAGGTTACTGAACAAGGATATGTAATCTGTCAAGCATACCTACTTGAATTTGCAAATGTGGAGTTTGTTACTAGGAAAAAAAAAAAGGCATAAAACCATGTTACTTATAATTGTGTGAGAATGAAAAAAAAAAAATATTAAATAGAGCTCAAATGCAGGAATGTGCAATTAGCATGTAAATTTGTGAATCCATCTGTTTCTAACTTTTCTCTTTGCATGCACTTTGATCCAGATACTATAAAAAAGAATTAGCACAGCTTATGAAAAGTAATTTTCTAATAAATATAAGTTTAGAGGTACTTCTGGTAACTAAAAGTGATGTTCTGTGCTACAGTCCTGCTAACCACAGTCTAGTTAATTGCAATTGAAGCTTTTGTCAGCTTCCTTTCTCATGAAAGTTAGTGAACAATTTGAGCTGCTGTAGCGAAAGCTGAAGACGAAATTATAGGAAACATTTCATAACTGTTACGCATATGACAAAGGAAGGCAGGATGGTAAATAAGCAGATTCAAGACAAATCCAGTAAACAAAAGAACATGTTCCTGCCATAGGACTTGATATAAATGAAAGTGAGTGTTTAATAGAAATAAAGTCTTTGGTGAACTTACCTACTAAATTCTGGTAGGTTTCTACAAAGCACATGCAAATAGGTGTCTATTTGGACTTCCCTCTTAGTGAGATGAGTACTGCTAGAAGCAATGTGGATATCCACGCCAATGATAGCATGGGTTTGGTTATATGTGATATTCCTGTTCTGAACTATGGGACTTCTACAGCCTCTGATTAAATTATTTTAACATTTACTTTTAATGGCAGATTGAAAGAAACAAACCAAAACTTTTCATGAGTTTTACTGTTGGAACTCTGTGCTAGTTCTGCCGAAGATTTCAGAAAAGGCACTCTGAACTGACTTTCAAGTAGCTTTCTCAGGGGGTCTTGTCATTGAAACTTTGAGGCAGAGTTGGTACTATCTAGTGCTGCTTCTAATATTGTATTAGAGGTTACTTTATATATATATATATATATTTTTATATTTACGTAGATAAAAGCACTAATCTTGCAGGGACTTGTAGAAGATTATTTCAACAATATAAGGAAGTGATAATGCTACAGAATCTGTAGATTTGGGAATTACATATACAATACTGTGATCCCCCTAGAACAGATTCAAATATTGTTGAAGATTGATTTAAAATAAAAATCCTTGAAATGTAATCTTTCTATAAAAAAAACAGCTTAAAAAAAAGCGGTTTTACATTGCCATTTCTAATTTTCTAGATGAAGATCTTATGTTTTCAAGGAGAATTTTGGTAATGACTGTTCTAATCCAGTGTCAATACATTTACAGAGTTGAAACAAAAAGTTAGAAAGCTATCCTCTATCCCTTGTGTAGCTGTAAGATATTATTCTGTTAACGTCTGTGTCTCAAAGCTTGCTGGGGACACAGATGGACTTGTTCAAGTCCAGACAAGTCCCAAGCAAGGATTGTGGAATCCTTTGTCTGAAGGACACAGATGAACAAGGCCTGCGCAAAGGTGGTGAGATCCTTTGTCTGCGGGACGCAGATGGACAAGGCCAGGGGCAAGGAGAGCGAGATGAGCTGCAGCTAAATAGCTGTGAAGTGCTCCTTTGTGTGGACCTATCTCAGGATGATGGCCATCTCAGGGGGTACTCAATGACTCTTGCTCAAGGCCCATCTTTGTCACATAGGCAGGAGAACAAGGAGGATAAAAGAGGAACTGAAAACCGTGAGGATAGGTTTTCTGGCAACAGATTCCTCGTGAAGCAGAACAGAGGTTTCTGGCAAGCAGATTCCTCGTGAAGAAGAGGGATTCCTGGCGATCAGATTCCTCGCGAGGTGACTCCTGCATGCTGTCGAATTCTCCTGTGCTTGCTGCCTGAGCGCTGCTGCTTCAAGGATTGGCTCCTCGACTTCTTCGTCAACCTGCTTGCTGCCCAAAGGCCGGCCACGCTGCTGCTGCTCCTCGCCCCCCGCTGCGTCTGTCTGGGACCTTCAAACGCCGTGCTACGGGACCGCTGCTGGATCCTGCTGGTGACTATCCCCGCTTTACGCAACTCTTGCTTCTTTCCCATCTTTTCTATCCCCCTCCTTCCCTTCCCCGTCTCCCTGATTAGGTTTGGTAATAAACTGGGTGGAACAACATACGAACTGTTGTTTCTTAATCTCATGCCGGGTATACGGATATTAAAAGAACCTCATCTCCCTCCTATAAATTGGGGCGAGACAGTAGCGCATGAGTTCAGGAACTGTTACCTGTCAGATAGACACTTAAAGTGGCTTTCTGGAACGGTAATTTTTTTTACTTATTCTTTTGACAAGCCTAGATTATCTGAACTAGGTAATAAGCCAACTTTCGTGGTAGTACAAGATTAATGAAACAGCACAATGTCATTGTAGCAATTAAGGGGATGTGATACTGTACTTGTGAGAGCAAAATGTGCAGAGCTGTTAGGTTCTGCCATGGACCATGCTCCTCAGAGCAATTTGGCCTTATGAATACGAATGACAGTTGTTTGAAGAAATGAATATACATATGACTTCAGTTATTGCTGGATGTTTTTTAGGAGTCTGTGGCTGAAAGAGCCAGTTTGTATTTTTTTTTTTTTTTTTTTAATTGAAACTTGGAAGGCACTCATGAGGTATTTTTTCTGGAGACAAATCCTTCAAGCTTGAAAAAAATTCCTTTAGTTCCTATATATCTATTCAAAATATTTTATCTCTGCAAATGCAGATGTAGGAACTTGGGATCTTAATAATTCTTACCATACTGTTTTGTTTTGTTTGCTTGTTTTTAGGATGTTTACTACCTACACTCCTTTGTTATCTGATCTTTGTGTAAGACTGTTCAGTTTTGTAGTTCATTATTTAGACCTACGTTCCCACATGTTAATGAAATTTGGCCAAGTTTTAGCTTTGTGTTGACAAGAGTTGAGGAAGAGATGAGAGGAGAAAGAAGGAGAGAAAGAAAAGAAGAAAAAAGACAAGAAGGAAAGTAATAAGAGAGAGAAGTAATAAGAGAGAAGAAAAGAAAATGAAAGTGTGAGATAGGGAGAAAGAGGAAAGAAGGAAGGAAAAAGAAAGGGAGGAAAGGAAAAAGAGAAAAGGGAAAAATATCAAAGGAATAAAGGAAAATAACAATAGAAAGGAAAAAGAAATAAAGGTGATGGAAAGCAAAGAAGATGGAAGGAAAGATGACTGGAGCCACAAAGATGAATAGCATCTTAAGAGTGTAGTGTACCACTTTTGCATACATTTGAAGTTGTTTAAATATTGAAATCAGACCCTGATAATTTCAAAGCTGCAGTGGTATGCGTGGCAGTTAGTATAGAACATTTGAATCATTTGTAAGTTTTCACTTAAGAAATCTTTATGTAGTCACTGTGTTTTAAATTGTTTGTTGCTTAACAATGAAATTCTACCTTTCCTACTACTTGGAAACGGAAAAAGAAAAAGGAGAAGAAAGAGAAGAAAGTAGAAAAAGAAGAAAAAAGCCTCTTAAACACAGGAGGAGGGACTTAAATCTGACTGGTGTGTTAATCTCTTAAAATCTTAAAAATTAATTTTACTGAACACAAAACTAAAGCTGATATAATCTTCAGTAACAGTACCGTTATCTGGTACAGTGCTGAGAAAGGACATCAGGGTGCTTCTGGATGGGATCTGCTTCACTTGCAGTGTCCCTTTTCCTTATTGCTAATTGTTTGGTCATGAAGGAAAAGCAGTTCCAAAGAGCACATTCACACACTGATGGAACATAAACTTTATCACACTGCTTAGCAGTATGAATACCAAGGCTACAAGCCAATGTGAGGGCACCTTGGCTAACCTTTAATGTTTTTTCTGTTTACTGCAGGAACATGTCCTGATGCTCAATGTCACATAACTTTGAAGGATGAGCCATGCCTGATGTATACTTGAATTCATGCATAATGAAAATTGCACATGGCTTATTTTTAATTGTCAGAAATTAGACTGGAGTTTAAGGGTGTGAAAACTAGGAATATTAGAATTTAATTGCGGTTATTAAATAGTATCTACCTTCTAAGCATTAAAAGCTCAAGTCAATTTTGTATCCTATTCATTAAATAAAACTTTGATGTCTAACATCATGCCATCAAGGGAATGTAAGTTTCTCTAAACTATTTTCCTTCTGTTATTCTGATAGATGAGAGAAGCCAGAAGCAAAGGAGCATATCATTGAAAGGCAACAATAAATATTTCTATAAAAGCATCAACAGTAAGAGGAGGGCAAGAGAGAATCTCCATCCCTTGTTGGATGTCAAGGGTGATATGGTGACCAAGGACCACAATAAGGCTGAGTTACTTAATGCCTTCTTTGCCTCAGTCTTTGATAGTAAAACTAATTTCTCTCTAGACACACAGACCTTTGTGTTGGTAGATAGGGGTGGGGAACAGAATAGGCCCTGCATAATCCATGATGAGACGGTTTTGGACCTGCTCCAGAGCAGGACACTTTCACTGAGTGAAAGACTACTGTCATCTGGTCACTTCTCTCCAATATATAGAATTTCTCTCATGCTGCAGGAAATTACACGAGCAGCATGCGTATGACATGGCTAAATGTTTTTCAAAGATATTTGACTCATACATTTTAGCCATGTTATAGAATTATTGTAATAATTAGCAAACTGTATTACTTGTAGTTTGCATAATGTTCTTAGGAGTTTTTCAAAACAATCAGTTTTGTCTTAGTTCAAACTACTATTTAAACTGCCAGCATAGCACACCCTTATTTTGCTACACAGAGAGTAGATTTTCAGACATGTCTTGTAATTCAGTATTCAGAAAATTATAACTTTACAAAAATCTGCTCTGAATTTTTAAATTCTGAGATCTCTTAAGAGTTGTCAAATTTCCTATTAGTAAAGATTATTTCACATACCTAAGATGTGCATCAATTTCAAAGACAAAATATAAATAAATGTGAATGACATAAATCAGCAATTGCACTACAGCTCAGTAGAAGGTAAGGTTATACCTTGAAAGCATTACAAGCCAATTACTAATAAAAGCTTTAATATCATTTGATGGTTTTCATTTAAATTATTCACAAACAATATCTTTGTTTTTTTGTTTTATTTTAAAAAAAAAAGGTAATAATTGATTGTGCTACTATTTATTGACCTACTGCTGTGCCTTTCAGTTTTAAGTTCCCTTGAGCAAGAACATGTAAACACACCAAAACCTAAAAGCAGATAATACATGTTATTTTGTAATAATTATAGTAAATTGATCTCACTTTTTAGATTTTTATGACTTAAAAAAAAAAAAAAAAAAAAAGGCCTGTAAACCACACTAAAATTCTCTCCAGAATCTTTCAGATAATGACAAAACTGGAAGAGTACAACCTTTCTTTCTCAGTCTAGTTTGCCCTTGGAATTCTCCTCTGTTATTAGTATCCAGCCCTAACCTTGATTAGCTTGTCAGATCTGATAAAATCAGAGCACAAATAAGTGTTATTGGTTTTCAAGGCACTCTTCACCACATTTCTATACTACTTAAAAAGTTTGTTATTGAACTCCTAACAGATCAAACACTGTTAAAATGGGTCTGGGCTCAAGGTAGCTGGAGTAAGCAGCTAGATGTCAACATAGACTAGAAATTATGTTTGTTACTTCAGATAAGCAAATCAAGCTTTGTCAGATCAAAAGAAATGTGGAATGGTAGTATTATTTTAAACTAATAATGTGCCATTGAAGACAACACATCTTTTTTATGGCTGTATAGAATCTAGTATCAGAATATGAAATAGTTTACATTAATTTCTGGGCGCAGAATGATTAAAAAATGTTCTAATCTCACAGTTGTCTGGCATTAACAAAAAAAAATTTAGTGTTCTATAGGGATATATGATGATTCTAATAGACTGTTAGGTAGGAGAGTGTAATATTTGAAATATTTGTAAAATTTTTAGGGAGCATTCTTACTGAAGTTGGAACAATTTGGTAGGTTATTGCTGCTCCTATCAAAGCCAAATACATTCACATTAACACAAACAGCGCATTAATTAATTTTTTTTATTGTTATAAGTTGATTAGCTTTAGTATCTCTTGCCTCTTCAAACACATTTCAGAATATTGCTGTACTGAATTTGATTTCCTCCAAAGCAGTACATGATGTGTTATTTTATGCCCTTCAAAGGACGCTATTAGACCAGCTATAAAGTGTCTGATTTTATTAGCTTTGCTGGGCTTTATCAGTTTGTAAATGTGTTATTTTCTCCATTTATTGTGCCTATGGGATACAGAAATAGAGTGAGCTTCAGCTTAATATGTTGTCAGACGGTAGCAGTGGCCTTACTTTAGCACTCTGCACTGTGATGCAATGACATTGAAGGTAGAGTCATGAAAATGTTAATGTCAGGGCTATTTATCAATGTAATTCCTCACTACCACAAAACTCTGCTGTGACATTGAATTCAACAGGTTTTTTTTTGGTCTTAAATAACGCAGAGAGTTCCTATGATGTATAATCTCTGGTCTCCGGTATCAGAATAAAATGTAGTTAATAAGAAGAAAGTAGGTCACGCATGTTTAAAAAAAAAAAAAAAAAAGTTCTGAAAGGCATTGAATTCATAGAGGTAGCAGTTTTTGGAATGTTTAGTTGTCATCAATTTTATTCAGGGTTTGTGGTTTAGTATATTGCAGAAAATCCTTATAAACACATCAAGAGCTTGCTAGGATGATCAGCCAGAAATTTATTTGATGCAATAGATTTTGAATGACAATAAAAGTAAGCTGGTATTGGTGAACTACCTAATTTTAACAACATGACTGTATTTTCTGAAGTTTTTTTTTTTTAAAGCAATTACAAATATATGTTTGTAGGAAAAGAATCCTGCTGTATATGGTCATATTTTCATATCAGGCTGTGTTCTTACTCTATTCTGATGTTTAAACAAATCATATTTACATGGATGTATGTAATGTAAAAAATTCATTTGCATGAATGTAATAATGTAAAAGCTTTCCTCTTTAATACACTTTTTTTTTCCTGAAAATGAATCTTAAAATCATATCGTAGAATAGCCTGGGTTGAAAAGGACCACAATGATAATCTAGTTTCAACCCCCCTGCTATGTGCAGGGTTGCCAACCACTAGGCCACATCTAGTCTGGCCTTGAATGCCTCCAGGGATGGAACATCCACAACCTCTCTGGGCAACCTGTTCCAGTGTGTCACCACCCTCTGTGTGAAAAGCTTCCTCCTAATATCTAACCTAAACCTCACCTGTCTTAGTTTAAAAAAATTCCCCTTTGTCTTATTACTATCCACCCTTGTAAACAGTCACGCTCCCTGCTGTTTATACACTCCCCCCAAGTACTAGAAAGCCACAATGAGGTCTCCCCAGAGCCTTCTCCTCTCCAAGCTAAACAAGCCCAGTTCTCTTAATCTTTCTTCGTAGGAGAGGGTCTCCAGTCCTCTGATCATCTTAGTGGCCCTCTTCTGTGCCTGTTCTAAGAGCTCTGTGTCTTTCTTGTGCTGGGGGCCCCAGACCAGAATGCAGTACTCCAGAGGGGTCCTCCTCACAAGAGGAAGTTGATCACCTCTCTCTCTCTGCTGGCCAACCCTTTTTTAATGCAGCCCAGAACACAGTTGGCTTTCCGGGCTGCAAGCACGCACTGCTGGCTCATGTCCAGCTTCACATCCACCAGGACCTCCAGCTCCTTCTCTACAGGGCTGCTCTCAAGGAGATCCCCTTGGCTTGCTGACAGCACAGGACAATACATACATACATTATACAGTACTGAAACAAGGTTACAAAACAGATTGCAGTGCAATTTTTCATTACACACACCGCAAACCATAACTATGCCTCTTTTCCAGAAACGACTGTCAACATCTCACTCATCATTCCATTTTCAAGAAAAAGATAAACTTTTATGTTGCTAACACAGCTTCTTTTCAAATGAACTCTAAAAGAAAATTAAGAATGCTGAGCGAGCTGATTTTCCTCTCAAGTAATATCTCTTATTCCCAAATTCTTTCTCTTCAAAATAAGAAAAAAACCTAGAAATTCTATTTTTCCCCATAAAATATTTATTTTTAATGAACTAGGAAGGAAAAAAACCAATAAAAAACAGTAAGCAAAATGTATGAATGTAATTGTCAAGTAATATAGAATTCCCAACACAGTATATAACTGGGGAATATATGTGTGTGTATATATATATATACTTATATATATATATATATATACAATAACTGGGAAATATGTGTATATTAGAAAGCAGTAGTAATATTAATTCTAGATGTTATCTACTATTGTTATTTTGCTAAAGAAGGCTCATTTATCAATTACAAAATAATTACAGCATTACTTAGAGTTGATAACCATAATTGCTTCGGAATACCCTAGGATCTTCAACTACTGAAAAGTAAATAACAATTAAACATAGAACGGATCATCTGTTCTGCAACTGAAGAAATGTCTTTCATTTGAAAAGTGATGGTCCGAGTTAACTTCAATAAATTAAATACAAAATTTATAAATATTTTGTAAGATTATCATTTTAATAAGATATTTTTGGAATTAAGGATTTTTTTAGAGGTAACTTTGTTTTTTTGTTGAAATTTTATGTTATAATTCTTTTTTTTTTTCCGAAAACAGGATGTTTTACTTTAATAGATACAATACTGCTCTTTATTTATTTATTTTTTCCCCCAAAGGAAAACATTATCGCTTTCATGGAAAATCATCTCGCCTGCACCCAATCTAGCTAGCAAACTTAAATGGAATGTTTTATATTTTTGATTAACCATTCTTGTCTCAAACCTATCTTCCTTGTCTATTTTCTTGTCATTACCTACCAGAGGAATCAATAAAACTGAAAGGCATTGTAAAAATGACAGTGTAAACTAAAACAGAATATGATAAGATAAACAGAATAAGCTAAACAGAAGATAAGAAAAACAGAAACTTTGAGGTGGAAATAAAATATGTTCGCAAGATTTTCTTTGGAGAAACTTGCTATCAGTTTAGCTTAGTTGTTTACCTATAGAGAGAATATGTGTTTCAGTTTGTTTTGTGTAACAGTCTATAAATAAATATTCTCTGCACATGCCACAAGAAACAGCTGCCATTTAGTAGGCTATAATTAACTTTCTTGCAAATAAATGCTACTTTTACACAGAGATTTTACTTATTATTATTTTCTAATTCCTGAAGTAAAATTAAAGAGACCTTGAAAATGTGGTATGCCTTGTACTTCTTTCTCAAAAAGTTTAACAAGTCTTATTCTGTACATAAGCAAAGCTGTCTCAATCACAGACACTAATCTCATTCAGCTCATATATTCTTAAACTGTGTGTTTTCTTGTTTCCAGATCAACAACGAAGAAAGAAAACATGGAAGATGGAGTCTGAAAAACATCCAACGAAGTTATTAGAAATTGACTAAGTTTTTCTTCTATGAGTACAGAAAAGAAAATCATGCTGCATGTTTTGACACCTCAAAATAGCTAAGAATGAAAATATACCAACAACAATGGGTAAGAAAGATTTAAAACTTACCATGTGTCATTTTAT
Organism: Lagopus muta; assembly: GCF_023343835.1. NCBI lineage: Eukaryota > Metazoa > Chordata > Aves > Galliformes > Phasianidae > Lagopus > Lagopus muta. Next base: position 32,973,746 of record NC_064438.1, on the reverse strand, counting down.
TATGATAGCTTTCATTTGTCACTTACCACATTATCTGTATTAGAAAGCAATTCCACCACAGCAGTATCACACTAGGAGGACTGTATAAAACCAACATTATCAGTAGCTTATGCAAGAGATTACTGTGAAATCCTATAGCAAGGTTTTAAATGTAATTAAAACTGTAGAATAACGGGAACTCTAGTAGTGTTTTTGTATAGAACTGGATACCCAATGCAAACAATTAAATTTACAATTTCTATATTATTCCAGCAGCACAATCTGTTTTTACTAAGTCAACAAGTTAGGAAGCGTTGATATTATATTTTAATGTCTGCTGAAAATTGTTTATTATTTCAGTCAGAAAAATATACAGCTGGATCATCTAGGGTTAGTCATCATAGATACAGATCTGAGAATATCCTTGGAGACCTTGGTCTCTGGAAATGGCATGTGAATGATGTGGTCCTTATATTCAGAGTAAGGACTGAAACCTCTGGATAAATGTAAAATGCTTCTCTTCCTCTTTACCTCGCAGGATTCCTGGCTGACTAAAATTTTCTTGTGTTTCTCAGCTAAGGATCTGATCATAATACATAATAATCATGTTATTATTAGAAGCTAATATATGATATATATACTGGTGAAAACCCAGGAAAAAAATAGGATATTTGGCTAAGTTATAATTTTTGGGATGGGGGTGGGGTGTCTAGATCAAAGTATGATGATTATGTTTTGTGTGCTTTACTTTCTGTAAGAAAGAGAACATTAACACATTAATTGTATGTTGGGATTCTTTTACTATACTCTTCTGTATTCTAATCTTCAACATCTAAACATGAACACATTTGAGAGATATTTAAGAGTTAAGAAATACAAGCTATCATATTTTTAAAAAAAGCGTAATTTATGGAGGATGCATTGTGACTTTGAATTATGATAATAGCGTTTGTTTGCTAAGACATTCATTTTGCAAAGCCCTTCTACTCATAGTAATTCTGAGTCTAGAATTTATTTGCTAGCAAAGGTGATAAACAATCATAGTGCATAAACATATTCTAACATTTTATTTTCAGCAAGAAAATAAACTGTTGTTAAGTTTGTTTTTTAAAACTTTTTCTTCCGCCAGATCTCTATTTAAAACCTTTTGCTTGGGTAATATATGAGAAAATATCCAGCACACAAATTACCAATGCACTTGATTATAGGTGTTTGAAACTAATTTTTTTAACACTATAATTTTCCTAAGAGTAATATGGAAAAAAAAATTTACTATGTTCTTCTTACAGCCATATTTGTATTTTCTGAAGAGCTGTCTGCATTCACATGCATTTATCAAACCGTAATTCTTCTGCGTTTCTTTCTAAAACCAATGAAAGAAAACACATTTTATAAGAGGAAAACGCTGTCAAATTTCAAAATAAATTTTGGTAGTGGTACTCAGTAACCATTCAGGAGTTAATCATATACGCAGTCAGCTTGAGGTAGTTTTCCCTTGAGATGAATAATACTTGGCAGGTTTATTTCAGTTTTCTGCCTACAGGCCAACCATTCTGCCACTGGCCATTTGCCTTGATGTCTGTCATCTGGTTTTGATCTCTTCTCCATTAGTGTACAAAGTAGATCAAAACTAGGCAATAAGCCATTTGGACTCTGTAAGGTCAAACATTCTCACTGCAAAGGATATGAAGGCAACTGCTTGCAAATAATTTTGACAAAATGTGAGGGATTTTAGAACAAGTACATCTTCAACTGGATTTTAGCCATGAAAGCACATAATCTCCACTATAGTATTGTGAAATTTGGAAACAGATACCTAACAGAAGGCTAAATGAGATTATGAGGAGACAACTGTTTGGCTCATTATAAAGTCAGATGCGTTCCATGGCATTTGAGTGGACAGAAGAGACCTGACGTTTGTGCATGGCTCATTAAAACTGAATTTGAGATTGACTTTTTTCTTCATTTAAACATATTAACCAACATGCACAGGATTCTTCTAGAAAGTATCAGTGCCACTTCTCAAGTGGAAAAACTCCTAATTGAAAATTAAGACACTAAATATTTCACTTTTCTATTTGTTCTGCATTGCTGCTATTGTGAACAAGAAAAAAAGTTACATATACTATGCCATCAGAGACAGGGAATATTAACAGTTATTTAATTTTCACTCCTGGCATGCCATTTCTTTTCCTGTGTTTTCTTAGTAAGTACAATGTTTTTAATTGCAAAGTCCTATCATTTAGAGTCCTATCATTTAGTCCTATATCAATTATAACAGAAATGATGTCACACTTATCCATGTAGAACGTAGAGGTCATAAAGCATACTTTTATATTTTATATTCTAATTTACATTATTGTGAAACTTTATATGCTGGATTATGACAGATTAATAGTCATTCTATAATTAGAGGAAAAAAGTCTCACTGGGACCAGAATTTCACCTAGGATTTATGCAATGTTGTATATCTCAGCTGGTAACATTTACAACATTTATTTTCTACACTGTTTTAAGCTTGTTTAAAATTCATAATAGGAGAATTAGCAGTTTAAACATTGCTCTTCAGATCGTGAATATTAAACCTTTAAAAATCAGTGAGATATTTTATATATGGCAGATTTTGTATGTAATGAAATATTTGTAACACATGGCTTACATATTTTTTTTTGTTTGTTTGTTCAAAGAAATTAAGCTGGGAAGTAATGGAAACAACTTTCATGATATTTACATAGATATTTACCCAGTCTGCTTCACTTCTGTCCCTGGAAAGATGATTGGATGCCATCTCCAAGCAATTGGAAGAGAAGAAGGTTGTCAGGAGTAGTCATCATGGATTCCCTGAGGGGAAGTCATGTTTGACCAACCTAATAGCCTTCTGTGATGTTATCAATGTCTGGGAGAGCAGTGGGTGTTGTGTACCTTGACTTTGGCAAGATATTTGACACACTGTGGTCTCCCACATAACACCATTCTTGTTATGAAACTTTGAAAATGTGGGCTAGAGGAACAGTGGGGTGGATTGACAACTGGCTAACTCAGAATAGAAAGTGATGTTACTCAAAACCAAGTTCTTTGTGAACATTCTTATTAAGTCCATGGATAAAAACTGGGCACAGTTATGTAACTAAATATTCAAACTAAAATTCGTTAATTTCAAATACCACTGCATGTGTTGAGATGTGAATGAATTCTCTTCATAAATTTAATAATTATGAGCAGAAAACCAATATTTCAAATGCATTTCAAGTTCTAGTATGTTCTGTGAAAGCAAATTCTGCAAAGAAACTATGAACTTGAGAAAAATTACCTCTGCGTATAATATTAGGTTGCAGGACAAACGTGTCTGACAATCAGATTATAATAGTGCTTACAAGGTTAGTTATTCACATATCTCACCACCAAGAGAAAACAAGTCATTCCGTGTTGGAATAACTGATATTTAAAACTGTATGGAGACATTCATTGACAGATGAGAAGAATAATTTAGTATATATGTAAAACTGTAATTCGAGAATTTATCCTACTGGCTTGTTAGACCTCTAATTCAACTTTTTAGAGAACGTGAAGTTTTTCATCTGGAGAGCCCTACAAACAGCTGGCAGATATGTTGTTTTCATTGTTTTGTATCTACTAGCCTTGCTCATCTTGACATTTAAAACTGTGAAATACTGCCTCACAGACTTGGAATTAAGTGGTACTGACAAGTACTAATGTGGAAGAACACTAGTTCTTAATTGAACTCAGAAAATAATTGCAAAAGTTACGTATTAAAATAGAAAATAGAGCAACTACTAATAATAGCAATAATTTCTTCTGGCCTCAGCATCATGTGAGGCAGAGGACATATCACAGCGCTTACTCATTTTCCATTGATATCCAGTAGTTTTCCAAAGTAATATGTTGACTAACATAAATGATTATGATATTTGACAAAAGTTAAAGGGTAGTAAAGAAAAACTTCAAAGAAAATTTTTTCAGTTACAGACTGAAGAAAATAACCCGTATTAGAGTTTTTCATTTAGTGCTAAAACTAACTTAATGGTTGCAAGATCTTACTGAGCTTTTGCCTTAAAAATGTGTGAAATCATCTGTGCTTGGGAAGATTGTAGATCTTTAGGTTTTCACTTGGGAGGTAAAAATGTAATAAAAATTGCATCAAAAAAGAGTTCAATTTAAAACATAAGATCAGCTCTCAAATATGTTTTTTAATTACTTCAATGCTGTACAGCAACAATCAGTGGCTGAAATTAATTTATCAAGATCCCACGAAAACCTGCAATCCATAGAGAACAAGCAGCAAAAAACTTAGAACCAATAATTAGAATCAGTAAGAAACAAATAGACTTCTGAGAGTGAATTAACAATTTCTTATTACATAAGCACTCATAGCAAAATATATATTTAGAGTGGTTCTCTTTTTCATAATGAACTTAGTTGTTTAGAAAAAATAAATGTGAAAAATGAGTAAAAATGATTTCTTATTTTTCCCTCTAATCTCTACTTCTGAAGTTAAGGAATATATAAGACCACTAATTTTTCAATAATATCTGTTTTTTGATTGATACCATTCTTATAGTTAGCACTTCCAGTGTTTAAATCAATTCTGCAATACAGTCTAAATCATTAATTTCTCTTTTACATAAGGAAAATCAATTGAAACAGTTATATTTTCCTTAGAAAAAAACTTTTGTTGGAAACGTTAAAATCTCTTTCTTTTTTACTGTCTTGTTATTAAAATCTTTTAAGTAAAATAAATTAAAAGTAAGTTCAGAAATTACCATAATTAAAGATTTTTTTTCCTTTATGGATAAAGTTTACTTATGCTTGCATATCTCCTAGATATTTAAACTTAATTTGCCAGCTATTCTTTCATATTTGATCAAGATGTTATGTTTTGAGAGAAAACCTTCGGTTTTTCACTTTATATAGTTAATATTTAATTTTCAAGACACAAAAACAAAGCTGGTACTGCTATTGTTGAGAAACACCCAGTAATAATTAAGTGAAGATAAAAAGAAAAAAAACATTTTATAAAACCTTAACAGAATTTATATTCTAGTGTTATGTAATGTAGCTGCTTGACACTAAGCTATTATTTCTGCAGTGCTACTGCAGAGACCTGCAAGCACCATCCATTTTACTGGAAACTGGAAAATAAATCTTTCTCAGGAAAAGAAAATAATGAGGGCTGCTCCAAAAGTAATACCTTCTATTTTATTATGTTGACCACAATATCAGAGGCAGATATTGGTGGTATGGCAGAAGAGGTGGAACCTTCCAACAAATATCCCATTACATCTTGTTGCCATGTGACATATGGCATGAGGGGGCATTATGACAAAATGATGTCTGACATGTAAGTGCAGATGAAGCAAAGATGTGGTATTGAATTCCTCTATCCTGAAAAAATCTCTTCCATTAATATTTATTGATGTTTGCTGAATGTTTCTGGAGACGAAACAGTGGATGCGAGCATAGTGAAGAAGGGTTTTTAGCAGAGTCAACAGAAACAATATATCACCTCTACTTGTACATGTATTTACAAAAGCAGAATTAAGGCTCTTGTTCATTACTGTTGAAAATGCGGAGCTAATGGTGGTGACTGTTGAAAAACTGTTTTGTAGCTGAGAATTTGCTCTATCAAATAGTGTTATTGTGCTCTTTGTGGCTGTTGTAGTTTCCATGGAAATAAATAAGATGCATTACTTTTGGACCTACCTACTTAGTATAGTTAAATCCATAAAAGCTGGGCAATGTATGCTATTTTGCTTTTCCTATGCTGTTTTCACATAAGAGTTTCTCCAGCACAAGTAACAGCTGAGGACTAGCTTTAGTATGTTGCAAATTAAGAACTGATTTTCTGCGCAGAAGGGAGAGCCCATAGATTAATAATTTTGCAGTAAATATAACTTTTCTCTCTGCTTTATCAGCAAGATGCCTTTGTTCTATAGTTCTTGGCATCTTTTCTGTCATGAATAACCCTACACTCATTTTTGTCCTATTTAATTATCCATTCTGGCTTAAAACATAATCAGCATTAAACCAGCTGTGCAACCTTGAAAGAACACCATTTCAATAATACATTGATAAAAAGCAGCAAGCAGGCTATTAATTTTAATAGGAACCTTTCCTTCTGGCTATAAGCTGGACACAGTTCTAGAATCTGTATCCATGTACTGCCAAACAGTAACATCCCTGGTGCATTCATTATGGGAAAAGAGTCAATTCGTAGCCTGACACTGTGACTAGCTAGACAGCTGTCTTAGGCCAATAAGTCACATTTGCAGTGTAGGCTTCCCTGCTAATACAATGGAATGAGTGAATGTATGTGGTAAATAAGAGGAAGCTTACATGAATTTCAACATGTCATGTAAACTAAAAATCTGCAATTAGATAGCTGCAATTTAATGCTGTAAGTATTAAATACTCGTATTCCATCCTGTCCAGAAACCTTAAGTACTAAAGAAGACAGAAATTAAATGACATGTGTTTTCTGATTCCCTATGGTATGTGGTTGGTATATGGCAGAAATCCTAAATGAAATACATGGATTTGGACAAGAATTCACAAGATGAACTTTTTTCTCTGATGCTTAAAAAAAATATTTAGTCTGCAGGTGTCATGTTGAGGTCAGGAACAGCATGCAATGTGTATTTTCTCAAGTAACCTGCCTCACCTGCTTATGTGTCACTGAAGTATTTATGCAGTGTGCTGATCATGGCACTCTTAACTGGTGAACATAGAACTTGCAGAATGTGGTGCTGATCATAGATTCATAGAATGACTTGTCTTGGAAGAGATGTTAAGAATCAACCATTTCCAATCCCCCTGCCCTCACTAGGATTGCCAAAAAACTGCCCAGGACTCCAACCAGCCTTGTCTTGAATGCCTCCATGGTTGGAACATCACTAATTTCTCTGGGCAATCTGTTCCAATACCTCAACATCTCCTCAGTGAAAAATTTGCTCCTAACATTTAATCGAAATCTCCTTTATTTTAGTTCAGACTGTTCCCTCTTGTCCTACTGCTGACCTCATCACAATGAGGCCTTCAGAGCTTCTCTTCTCCAGGCTGAGAAGGCCTGGACACAGTATTCCATACCTCACAAGGGTATAGTAGAGAGGGATAATCACCTCTCACTCCCAGGATACAGTTCACATTGTGGTCTGCAAACACAGATTGCTGGCTCATCTTCAGCTTTTCATCTACCAGGAACTCCCAAGTACTTCTACGAAGGGTTGATCTCAATAAGTTTTCCTTCCAGTCTGTAAACATATCTGGGATTGCTGCAACCCAAGTGCAACATATTGCACTTGACCTTATTGAACCTTACTAGGTTCACATGGGCTTACTTTTCAAGCCTATCCAGGTACCTTTGCATGTCATCTCCATGATTCTGTCTATTATATCTATACATATTCATAGGTATAGATGTAAGCTCATCTGCCTGTTCTCCAAGCCTATCTTTCTCCCCTTCTTTAAAATGGGAGTGATGTTTCTCTTTCTTCATTCACTGGGGACATTGCCTGACAGCCAGTACTTGACTACTTTTACTTTTCAAAAACATAAAACCTACACCTCCTTCAAATGAGCTGACAAGACTATCACAGAACAGAAAATGTACTGTGCAAGGAGATATTAGGGTCATCATAAAATTAGGAAACATATTTCAATTTGGTATCTGAACAGTGACTTCTATGTATAGCTTGTACTGTTAACCTGCTAGAGTCATCCAGCTACAATACATACCAACAAATATTAGCTTTGGGTCCATGCAGCAGACTTTTTCTCAAATACTTAGAGGCAACAAAAGAAAGTGCCCTCGGTTTTCTGGCAGATTCTGTCCATCACACACCCTCTGCTGGGAAAAGAACAGTATTGGGAAGAAGGCTGAAAGCCTAGAGCAAGTCTGGGGTTCAACTTTAGCTGATAGAAGGAAAATGTACTAAATCAAAGAATCACAGAATTATAGGGATTGGAAGGAACTTCTGAAGATCATCTAATACAACCCTCATGCTAAAGCAGGTTCCTGAGCTTCTGATCTGACTTGAGGCAAGAAAGGTTCAACTGGTTTTGAAATTATGAAGCTGCTATCAGCAGATTTATTCTTTTTTTTTCCCCTCTTTGTTCCTCTGTAAGGCCTTATGTTATGAAAACACTGAAAAATATACTGGAAGTATTGGTAATGAAGTGTTAGTATGCATTGATTATATCTTTACTTTGTAGTGCTGCTCTAAAATACGAAAGAGTACTAATGGAGACTGAATTATTTTGTGATGAAGATGGTCACACAAGATCTGCAGATCTGCAAAAACCAACTATGGGCTTTGCTCTATATGCTGTGATAAGCATATTCCTTAATACTATGTTTTATCTTATTCTTTTCCTGCTGCCATGATGCCTCTCACCATGGGAATCTAAAGAAATATGTGGAGTCTCTGCCTCCAATATATATTTCTATATTTCTTGGAAAAATAATATGGATAAGAAATCTGTCAGAGAGTTTCAAGAATTAGATAAGACTAGAAGAACAAGAAATCTGACATAGTAATCACATGTTGAGTTATCTCTGTGCAACCCCATACAACAGCAGCCTTCCTTTGCACTTGGACACAGTGTGCTGAATTATTGCACTGCTTCTTTGATAGAAGGAGCATGTTGCCCGAATAAGGTGTGCATGCCCTGTTTATGAAGGAGCTCAAGGCCAAGTTGGACGGGGACCTTGGCAGTCTGATCTAGTGGTTGGCAACCTTGCCTGTCACGGGGGTTAGAATTTGATCTTTAAGGTCCCTTACAACCAAACAATTCTGTGATTCACTGTATGATTCATTCTGTGATTCAGTAGCTGCTATCAGGCTTCATTCTGTGATTCTATGATCCTTCTTACATAGCTTCTCAGCGGAGTTAATTAATTCAAGATTAATCCCTTGATTTTACAATTTCTACTTCCAGTAGAGTTTTTGGAAGTAGCTCAGATAGCTGTATAGTATAGCTATGCCTAGAGAGCTCCACCATTGTCAAATGTGCAAGGACATGTCTGAGCTATGTTTTTCTATGGGTACTGTTAAAATCTGATTCAGAATTTTACATCACATAATATGAAGACTGTAGTAATGGGGATTTCTAAGAAGAAAGTTCAATTATAGCCTGTGACATTTTCTGCACAAATCCTATACATTCATGTCCTCCAACCCAGGCTGTAAAATAATTCCTGAAATAAGCATTCGGAAGCTTGGATTTCTTTTAGTTATTAAGCTTTGAATAAAATGTTTCGGTATGATGATATGTGATCATTATTTATTTATTTTGTTTTGTTTTTCCAGTAGATTAATAAAATGTTCTCAGTTTTAAATCTGACTGAACATAAAGCTCAATTACTACATGTTCCTCATACTCTGTGGAATTTCAAAGAGCGCTGTTAAACTCTGTACCCGAGGAACAGTCAAATCAACAGCATTTAGTATTCAAGTCATGTTTTGATAACTTGCCAAGTGTTTTAGCAATAGGTTGTACAAATACTTTAAAATGCAGAAATCCACAATAATATATACACAGAATAGGAATTCAAAATAGCTGACTGGGCACCTCCTTAGATTAGTTTTAAGAGTCTCTCCATTGAGGCAGAAAGAAAGCATTTCTGATGTAGCAAAATTAAAGAGCAGCCTTATTGTAATAGAGAAACCTAAAGCTTCTGAATTCTTTATTATAGTGAAGAAGAATAGTTCTACGCTAAGAAGACCAGCAACTGTGGAAAAGAATTTACGTGTGCAGCATTTCAAACTTAGATCAAAAAGTAAATTTATATGTTGCATTTGTTTATCTCTAGATTGCACTATGAGACTTTGTTTCAAAAGTCACTTCCTCACACATTGAAGCTATAGATGCCGGAGTGAAACTGAGTCACATCGACCTTTCCGTCTCCTTTCTGATATCACAGAATCACAGAATCACAGAATCACCCAGGTTGGAAGGGACCTCAAGGATCATGTAGTTCCAACCCCCCTGCCTAGCAGGGCCACCAAACATACACATTTAGATCAGGTTGCCCAGGACCCCGTCCAACCTGGCCTTGAACACGTCCAAGGACGGGGCATCCACAACCTCCCTGGGCAGCCCATTCCAGGGCCTAACCACTCTCCTTGTAAAGAACTTCCCCCTAACATCCAACCTAAATCTTCCCTCCTTCAACTTGGATCCATTTCCCCTAGTCCTGCTATTGTCAGCCCTTTTGAAGAGTTTACTCCCCTCCTGGGTGTAGGTTCCCTTCAGGTATTGATAGGCTGCAATGAGGTCACCCCGCAGCCTTCTCTTCTCCAGGCTGAACAAGCCCAGCTCCCTCAGCCTGTCCTCATAGGGGAGGTGCTCCAGCCCCCTGATCATCTTAGTCGCCCTCCTCTGGACCCTTTCCAAAATCTCAATGTCTTTCTTGTACTGAGGGCTCCACACCTGGACAGAGTACTCCAGATGGGGCCTCACAAGAGCCGAGTAGAGAGGGACAATCACCTTCCTGTCCCTGCTGACCACCCCTCTCCTGATGGAGCCCAGGATCCCATTTGCCTTTTGAATGGCAAATGCCATATGGATGTGGCTCAAACACTGGGAGGGTACAACTGCATATGCCATAAAGTTGAACAGAGTTGCTTGCACTTATGACTGATTTTCACCTTGTACATTCATAAGGTAGATCTGTAGGTTGCTCTGAAAGTAATGCTTCCTAATTTTTTCCATGCAAACTACAACAGATACAAAGAGAACAGTAATACCATTTGATGGAGCAAATTCTCAACAACAGAATACAGTTTTTCAGAGTAGTCACCATTATTCCCTATGTGTTTTCACCAGTGATGAACAACAGCTGGCACGTTGCACCAGAGAAGACAACCCACTGCCACCACTTCTGAAATGCACCATCCACCATCTCATTGTGTTCACATCCACTATTTTGTCTCCATAAACATTCATCAAGCATCAATGAATGTCCATGTGTTCAGTTTTTTCAGAAAGGAGGAATTTAATGACACACTTTTGCTCCATAGTGACTTCCATGTCAGACTGTCCATCTGCTGCCATCTGTCACACAGCAACAAAATGTAATGGAATATTGGTGGGAAGGTTCAACCTGTTCTGGCATAGTACCACCATACCCCTTTAATGCTGTAAGCCAAAATGGTACATTAGGAGGTATTATTTTTGGAGCAGTCCTCATACTTTCCTTCATACACTAAATTCAGTTATTCAGGGAAGCAAGCATAAACTTCTTTACGTGCTGTGTGAGTTTAATACATTTAACCTGAGAGCGTATAATAATGCTAATTTTGACAATAAGAAGCACTTCAGTCAGTATAGAAGTACAGCCACCTTTGGAATTCATTGTAACAACTGTTTGACTGTATTGCAAAGAAGAAAAAAGAATTTTTTTCTTATTCACAAAAGTAAAGATATTTCTCCAATCTACTAGAAACATCGGAACAAACTTTTTTTAGCTGAATATAACATTTCTCCTTGATTGCACGAATTTCAGTATATGGAAAATTGGAGATTCTCACTGACAACTGAGTTTCCATAGGCATTTAGATCTTTGTCTTTCATGTTTTGCTCAAAGAACAAATAACCAAATTTAATTTAAATAAATAAATATATTATATTAATATTTGTCCTATTGCAGGTTATTACTTTTAATATTTGAGCCAGTATAACAGATACTGTCATGCTAGAATTTATTAGTAAACAGATTACTTTGAATTTTGATCCATTTTGCCTCAAAAAAAAAAAAAAAACCAACCAAGCAGAAAGCATCCTCTCCCAAAAATGAATTTCAAAAAACCTGTTTAAAAGCAGTGCATAAATCTGAATTTGCAGATTAAAGCTACTTTTAGGCTGAGTTTGAAAAGATTAGAAATATTTATTTTCATACAGTGATTTTAATTTTTTTTTTTTTTAAGTTCTGGACATTTTATAAGTTCTTCTAATTTTAGTAGTTCTTGAAAATCTGAAAGCTGTGCAGAAGTATGAAGTCTTCCTAATTCAATCTCATTGAATGGACCATCTGAAATTCTGTTCTTCTTTCTTTTCTTCATGCTTGTATTCCGAGAATTATTAGGAAAGGATTTATAAAATTGCATACACAGTATGTGTATGCAATTTAAGCAAACGAAATAATGTCTAACAGCAATATCCCCTTATTTACTAACAAATAAGAAATATGGAATTGAAGTGGTAATTCAGACAAAACATATATGAAAATTGATGACTATTACTTCTCAGTCTATTTTTCCAATCAGTACAGATTGTTTTCCTGAGTTTCTTAAGAAATTAAATTGCGTTACTGAATTCAAAGATCTCTCAAAATATTTCTAAGCAAGTAAAGACTTAACTAGTTGGAAAAACAAAACTTCAACCAATAACAACAACAAACAAACAAACAAACCCAATCCTACAAAATCTTAAAATGGGATTTAGTTATAGAAACTAACACTTTGTTTTGAACTAATGTACTCCTATAGTAGCAAGGTCCTTTGATATTTAATTGATTGGTTTTGTTTGTTTTATGGTTTTGTTGCTGTTTTTACAGAGACGATAAATATACTCAGATACTGAGTAAAGATACTGAGTCAAATTTCTCTGAGATCCCTCTCAACTGTTTTGAAAGAGATGTATAATGAAGTGAAAATTCTCATAAATATTAACCCAAGAAGAAACTGTTCAGAGAAGATGAAATTCAATTCAATTCAAATGAACAATTCAATTTTTGAAAACTAATTAGAGGCTTAGATTCCATTTATTACCGATTATTAGGAGTGAGGGACCTAAAATCTTCCCAGATCTTTTCTTGAACTTCTTAATATATTTTAATTTAAAAAAAAAAAAAAAAAAAAAAAAAAAAAAAAAAAAACCAAAATCATATATTTTTCAATTAACTACCAAATGGAAGAATAGAAAACATTATTATATCCTCAGATCTATTCTAATACCTCAGGCAAAAATAGCTCTGAATTCACCTGTGGCAGCCAAAGAATGGTAGTGAGAGATGTTTTTATTAAGCTTCCTCAAGATAGCTGTAAAATATTGCTATAAAATCTTGTTAAAAGGAACCTTGGGAATAATAATATGTTAGAGTATTACTTAGAATTGTTGTTTTACTTATTATTATTTACTTATTTTAAAAATAATATTGTAAATTTGGAAAAATAAATTTTGCTCAGCAGTGACATATCAAAATGGGTATGAAACCTATTTCCAAAAACAAAAGAGAGGCTACTGTTCAGCAGACCTAACTCCCCCTGGATTCAAAATGCTATCTCCTTTCTTCATAACAGTTATTTTTGTTAGTCCCCATTTAAACTACAGATTAAAAACAATGAAATAAATTTGATTCAACTGTTTATTCCAGCAGTGCAATAATTAACTAAGCAATAATTGCAAGCCCCCAGGTTCTTTCTGATAAACTTACTCATTACAGAGTAGAGTCTATACATATAAATACAGGTGGAGAGAATTTGTGTAGCTTTTATTTATTACTGGAATGAAAACAAATGTGCTGAAGATTCATTTGTAAAGCCCAGGATGAATAAATGATCTGAGAAATTCACTCAAAACAGTTATTTTACTATTCATAGAAGATGTAATCATACAGTGCAAATTCCTATTTTTTTTAAATGCTAATACATTTTGGAAGCACTGTGAAACTGAACAGTGAAGCTCCTCAATGCTGTTTTCATATAGTCATTTCATAGAGAAAAGTTATATTGAATTGTGATTAATGCTTTCTATTGTATGTTAAAAAAAAACACAGCTCAAAACATGTCTGTTACAGAATCAGCCATCAGTTTGCAGTTATGTCATGAGGCAGCTAGTTACTGCATTATACGGCTTTGGGATCAAGTCGAAGAAAATTATAATATTATACTAGGTATCATACCATATAATCTTTTTGCTTCATATCCTTTCTACATTTGATGAAAAGCTCACGCTGAAGACTAGAGGTAAAGTTGCCAAAGCCAAAAGTTTTGTCAGTATTTCAAAGGGCAGAAAGATGCACTTTTACTGTTCTATAATGAAAAAAAATCAATGTTTTTTTTTTTTTAAATTAATAAATAAGGTGCCTCTATTTTATGTCTGTCATTACTGTTTGTGAAGTATTGTGAAGTATTTCAGAACAGTGGCAATGGAATTTCAGCCTGAGATCTTTCCCATCAGTAAACTAGACATAAAAGTACACAGACTAATAAAGGCCACAGAAGATTAAACCTCCTGCTCTCTATGTATTTAACTTAGTTGTGTGCTAGAATTATATCTTTTCTCTGAGGCTTTCTGAATGATAATATTAAACTCAGTAAATCCATCTTTCAGGGGAGAAACTTTTAAACAAGTTTCAGATCACTTCACCACTCTTCAAAATACTAATTAAAATTGATTTTTTCCTGAACCTCTGAGAAAATTGTAGATAAAATTATGTAACTGAAAATTATACTCCTGCTATTTAATAAACAACATTTCTCTATTATACAGACAAGACAATTTATTTTTAAGATAGGAAAAGGTCATATAATCTCATTACATTTTTATGTTTTTGACACCAGTGTGGATTTTTGTCATTGTTTCTTTGACTGTTTACTTTATACCTATTTAATAGAAACTCCTCTGGCATTTTACTGGACCCTTTTCCCTATGGGCTGAAGTTCTCTTCCTTTTTAATTAAATTGACCTTTTGGTTCACTTGGCTGCTCACAAAATGATTGAGAAAGATTTTTCTTTTGGAAGGAAAATGAAAACGAGAATAGAGGGACTGAAAACAGCCATATGAACTAAATATTATTTTTTTTTTATGCAGCAATCTCAGTATTGTGTCTGCATAATCATTATGTTCATTGTCTTCAACATGAGGAAATACTGGCCTCTGCAAATTTTGTGACATTTTAATGATGATAAGTTGTTTCTTATCTTCTTGAATGCTTTTATAATATACTTTGTGACTATTATTTTCAGATTATATTTTTACTACCCAGAAGGATTTGCCTCTTTTACCTTGCCAAATTGCAAAGGGTAAACTTTAAGTAACTATCTTCTATTACATAACATGTATGTCTCTTCATTCTATCAGTAATTTGAAAGGAAACATTACTAAAGTTATATTTTCTGTGTTGAGGATTAAAATCAATGGATTTTATTTGAATATAAAAATAAATACACATTATTCAATTAGATTAGAATCAAATAACAGTGCTCTATGTAGGCTTAAATAATTGTTTTGAAAGTTTAAGAGATCCCCATTTTTACCATGAAGATAGCAATGAGCAAAATACACATATTTTCGTTTGCTAAAGACAAGGTGTAAAAAAATGTGCTCTTATCCTGATATCTTAAGCAGTCTGAAGGAATTTGCACCTGATCTCCCCATTCAGTTTTATTTTCTATACCTGAATATTGGGACAAAAGGGATTTATTCCCATTCAGGATCTGTAGCCCAGAATTTCTGGCCCAAAATAAAAAACACTTGAATCTCAAATGCAAGTTACACAATCAAAATGAACTTAATCTGTAAAGGCTTCAGATTTCTCACGAGCCTGACGAAAAGACTGACATAAACAAAGCCTTCATAACGATTTAAAAATAAACAAACAAAAAAACCCACCCAACACAACTGAAAAAAAATCACCCTTTTTTTTACCTCTCCTTAGGACCAGAAAAATCAATCAATTTTCCTCAACTGAAAGAGTTTGAGTTTCCTTCTTTTCAGCTTGATAGATTTTCAAGAAACGAGAATGGGGGGAGCAGTGATCCAGCTAAACACTGATTTCCCAAAGTAGGCTGACCTCCTTCCATAATAGCCTGTGACTTCATTGGCAATATGCAAGTTTTAAGCCAGGTCAGAAACTGTCCAGGTGCAAGATCCTCAGCTATCCTTATTGAACTGAAATTAATAACAATTTCAGGTTTTACATCTCTTGCTGTTATCGACTAGAGACAGTAGTTAATTTTGAGAAACGTTATTTTTGGAGTAGTAGAATCACCATCTACCTGTACTACTTTTTGTTTGTTTGTTTTCCTTCTGTTTCTGTAAATCCATGTTTTGTTCTTATAATCACTGATGATCCTGTATCATTTCAAAGAAATTTTATCAATCTATTTGTAAGCGCTTAGACTAGTATCTGAATTCTACTATACCCTTTTCAAGATATTTACTACTTAATCCATTTTAAAGTATTATTATTTCCAGGACTGTACTCAGTGGAATTCAGTTCCATAATCATCTAAAATTCCTAATATCGAGTTTCATTGTCATTATCTCATAACAAATCAGAAAGGTTCTCTGTGCAACTTCCTGAACTTTAGCATGATCTTGCTATAACATTTTACTTAGCCAATATTCGGCAGTGAATCAGAAGATTACTTGGAATTAACCTATTTTTAAAATGAAACTCAATTATGTCTCTTTACTATTGGTATTTGGGTGCATTTACTCAAATTCTTTAATCTGTTCCAGACACTTCAAATTACTAATGCAGAAATTATATCTTTTTACAAATAGTTAAAGTAAAAAGCCAGTACCTTGGGCACTGTGCACATTCTGGATTGGTCTTTCTAGAAAAGATAACAACCAATGTATGGCTTTCTAAATGAGAAAATGTACACAGTTGTTCAATTTTTTAATCAAGGAATGGTATCTATGTCAGGAGTTATATATTTTCTTGTAGTTTCAACTTTCTTTTCCTTTTCTTCTCTTGTAGTTTCAACTGTTTCCTTTAAGTCAGATGCAGGGAGACGTTTGATAATATATTTTTCAAGTATAGAGCTTTATATAGATTATTTAGAAAAGTAACAGGTAGTGTATAGATTGAGCTCCATGTAAGTGTTATTGAATTGCACTGATTTATAATTTAAAGGCCAAATGTGTTTAATGGGATAAACTGTAGATATTCGTAAGCTTTCTGGAAGTTTGATAAGGATATTTTCAAGAAGGCAAGTGAAAACTATATAAATAAGACCAAGAGACTAGAATGTGATTATTTGTTTATTGTTAAGAAGTAGTGCAAAACTTGCTATTGTGCACAACTAGCTATTCTAAAGATGACCAGATTGAATAGAAAGAAGAGCAAAGTCTCTCTATGGGCTTTTTAAAAACAAACAAACAAACAAACAAACAAAATACAATATAAATATTGTGCTTAAGAAAGAAGAAATACAAAATATGAATAAAATTTTGTCTTCAGATTTCAACTTGCTAGAACATGAAAAGACAGTTGGATAAGGGTAGAGTTAAATGGCACTCAATAGAACAGCAAAAATAGCTAATGGTAACATATACTCCATGTATTTCTTTCATGCTAATGATCTGTCATGATTGAACTCAGCTCCAAACTTACAAACATTCTGAATTTCCCAATGGTTCATAGCAACTTAATGTTAACTGCTGTCTGGAGACTCCATATTTTACAAACTTGCCTTAGAAATACTGTATGTATAATTTTTTTACATGTTTGATAGTGTTTTGAACACTGTGCATGGGATGAAGTAAAAATGCATACTTCTATTAGATATTATTTTATATGTAAAGGATTTTGAAGTAAATACTTCTGTGTACCTATATATCCCATTTCACATAAAAGGCAGACAGCAGCTGCAGTCCATCATCAATGCAGTTCCAGATGTAGTTCAGTAACAGCAGAGTTTTCTTTTTTCATTACATATCAATGATGTAATGCTACACAATATGTTTTATAGACAGGACAGGAGAGAATGTTTAAT
The DNA here is from genome assembly GCF_023343835.1 of Lagopus muta. NCBI lineage: Eukaryota > Metazoa > Chordata > Aves > Galliformes > Phasianidae > Lagopus > Lagopus muta. The sequence continues at coordinate 32,956,019 of NC_064438.1, read as the reverse complement.
TTGATGCATGTTTCAGATAGATAACAGCTGCCTGTTTTGGAAGGTTATCATCAGATATCATTCAGATTGTGTGTGCTTTTAAAGAAAGAAACAAATCTTTCTCCCTCATCCATTCTATTTTTATCACAGTATGTTACCTAAATCATTACTTTATTTTCCTTAACTGTCAGGAAGGAATTTGAGACTGTAAATGAAAATCTACAGATAATTTCATGATTCTTATTTTAGAATTACTACATCAACAAATGCATTTTAGAAATAAAATTTAAAAAAAAATCATGGAATCATAGAATCATTAGAGTTGAAAGGGACACTTAAAGATTATGGAGTTCAACCCCCTTGCAATGAGCAGGAGCACCTACAGCGGGATCAGGTTGCCAGCCCTGTCCAGCCTCACTGTGAGTATCTCCAGGAATGGGGCATCCACCACCTTCCCTTGTCCTTTCACAACAGATTCTGCTAAAAAGTATGTCCCTCTTTCTTACAGCCTTCCTTTTGAAACTGAAATGCCACTATTGAGCCTCCCTGTTGCCCTTTCTTCTCTAGGCTGACCAGTCCCACTTCTTTCAGCCTGTCCTCACGGGGAAAAGATTTATATGTAATCACAACATACAACATAAAATTGTAGATGAATTTGAGATGATTGGAAATGTGCTGTTGAAAAACTTACTTTGTCTTGCCATTGAGCTGCAGTTCCATGAACACTCAGCATAAACAGTGTCAGGTATATACTGGGCTATTTCTACCATTAATGCATTTTTCCTGCTGGCAAAGCTCAGCAAAATATTTCAGATTCTTTCTAATTTTAAGTATCATAGAAACACAATTAAATTAAAATCCTTTTCATAACCTGCTGAATCCAGACATGGATGTGTTCTCCAGACAATGTGGAATACAAACTTCTGAAATATTTTATATGATTCTATGAAATTTCTCCTTTTCACATTCTAGTACTATTCCCAAATGGAGATACCCATAATGAATTCTTCCTCAAATCAGTTATAATCCGTAATTTTTAATACATGAAGTAATGTTTAAAATTTCCATCCTTAAAATCTTATCAACTTAAAACTTTCCATTATATCAGACATACTCAGATAATAGCATACTAGAATTATACAAGGAAAAAACATATGCTAAGACATTTTGGTGGATGAATCGCTGTATAGCTTCTGGAAGTTGACTTTTATTTTTGACATTTCAGTGACCAAAATATGAGGCAGTGACTATATTACACTAAACCATTTTCAGTGCCTCAATAAAATATGTATTTCCTGAAAATTTTATCTTAATAAGATCATGGCTGCAGTGAGATTACACTTGACAATGAATAGTGTCATAATGACAGCAAGATGTATTCTGTAATATAGTTTAAAAAAGTCTTTTCTAGGAGTCATTGCTGTCAGATTGAATAAGCTAAAGTTATATGTAATATTTCTTAGTAGAACAGGTTAAAAAATGGGGCTGTTAGGAAGTTATGGTCAGTGTTCAGGAGACGACACTGAATGATCTTTTCAAGCAACAGTCCTACATTGTATGTGGTCAGCAACTTCAGCAACTTAAGTTCAGCAACTTAAACTTGCTTATGTTTATATTTCAAGATGTAAATGAGTAAAAGTAAAAATAAAGGAGTGTGATGTTGATCAGGAGCAAATGAAACAGTCTGTTGTATTTTCTGTACTAATTTACAAACACTCAGCAAGAGTAATCTTTTTTTTAGAAATCATACCTACACCCTACTGTATGAAGTTCTCTTTCAAAATCATTTTTGCTATGTATATCCATATACATGAATGATCCATGTACCATTGTATGGGAACTACTGAGTCATGGCCTGAACCTCTGATTGATCACCTGAGGCGAGCCATGAGTCAGCCAGAGGAGCACAGGTGAAGGCAATTCACCTGTGCCTAGCTCCATCACTCCTAGACCTATTTAAGAGCTGGCTACCAGTGGGGAAGGATCTCTTCTAGAGATTGCCTCTACTGGTGTTTTGTGGTGAGCCCAGCTGAAGGGTAAGCCTCCCATTTTGTTCTCTTTTGTTATCACTGTCCACTTTGCCTAACTCTCTTGATTATATTGTAACATCTTGATATCCATTGATTATACAACCATCCATGAGGTATTTAAATTTAGCAATACCTCTAACTGGCTCCATCAGGATTCCAAAAAATATATCTACAATAAATTAAGCCCAAATCACTTTTGAAAATGAAATTTGGGTTTCTGTATTATTTCCGTGGCATTTTCAAAAATTGTATTTCCTTTCCCAAACACATATTAACACTGAGACTTGTCACAATATGACAATGTAATATACAAAACAATATAAACTATTGTTAATAATATGATAGTGCGTTTGTGTACTTGGAAATGATTAAAATTTGTAGCTCACAGAAATACTGAGATTCTAATACCTACAGTACTTAACACACATGGTACCTTTATGTTTAATCAGCCCTGCTCAGTCAGAGGAAATGTATGTTTCAATTATTATCCTGCAGGTAACACTGAATGACAAAACAGAGAATTTTATAATTGAAAATGTTTTGAATGATTTAGTTAGTAGATATTATTGCATTATACAGTAGAACAAAAATTACTTGGTAATGATCTATTAAAGTTAAAAGAGGGATAAAAAAAAATGCTTTTTCCCTATGTCATTTATTTACTAATTATTGTGAAGACACTTTTTTGATATATTCTTGCCTGATTTCATAGTGAATGTCATTTAGTACTGAAAATTCTTCAGACAAAAGAAATTGATGCCCTGTTCCTAATTACTGATTACGGCCCTTACACTATTTTAATTTTACTTGACCTTTCAGCAGCATTTAATAATTGTAGTCATGGGATCTTGCTATAGATTTTTAAGACATATAGTAGCACAGATGTTTCTGACTTTTTCAATGTGCTTCCTCTCCACTTAATCAGTTTATCAGAGTTACTGACTTGGCCACTTGTATCTCTCCTTTAGCAACTATTTTAATTGAATATCTAATGTTGATTCAAAATTTATCTACTGCAAATTTTTTATTACATTTTAATATTTATTGACGCATATTCATAATAAATAGTGGAGCCATTGTGAAGATATTTGCACTGAAACTTAGCTATGAAAACGATTCTGGCAAAAGGATCTGTTATAGACAGAATAGAAAATGACTTGTTTAGAGAAATCATGTTGACATACTTCTGTTTTATTCAGTGAAATAAAGATGATGTGTAGTATAAGACTATTTTTATCTGTGTCAAGGAAATCTTTTTAAAGATTAAAAAAAAAATCTATTTTGGACCTGTTAGTGAAGGAAGTCCTACTGTCACATCTGTTTGGTCCAATGAACAGAAATAAACTGTCACAAAAAACAGAGATCAAATGTTCATCAGGGGAACACTGAAGAAAGAGCACTTAATGCCCTCCATCCCCCTCTTTTTTGTCCTCACAGCTTCTAAGAAAATAAGCTTCTATTGCGTTAATGGCATTTGTACGAATTTATTTTCCTGTTTGAATTGGTTTGTTTGCTGCTGGGGATTTTTTCAGGAAAAGTATGAAGAATATGCAAAAATCATAAGAATTGAGAAGATAACTTCTTGTCAGTAACCTATCTCCTTTTCAGTCATCAAGAATGAGATTTCTGTTGAAAATCTTTTTCTGCCACTACTGTCTCCTTCACAGTAACTTTGTGATAGTTGCCAGGAGCATAACATTCAGTCTAGGAAGCAGTTGATTACTATGCTTACTCATACATTCAAAAAAGAAATCAGTCCAAGTAATGTTTGCTTCTAACACATCTGCATGGACTGTAGATTAAGAAAGAGTATTTAACTCTTTATTCTTGAGTTTCATTCTCAGCTAATAAAAAAAAAATTGTAACAGCAGCTAAGTTTTTGTAGATTGAAGACTATCTCCTTAATCTTTACATACAGCCAAGGTGAGGAAAATTTGCTGACCACCCACATAAAAATTATGATTATGAGACTGTAACCGAAATGTGTTTGATTACAGTTCAAGATGTCCCATTGTAATATATGAGAAATATTTTTTTATTATTTTTAAAAATTTTTTGTGGGTCAAATAAAAAAAAATCTCAAAGAGAATGTGTGAATGGTTCTCTGGGTATCATTAAAAGTGTGGACTGATGCACTAAAGAACTTCAGTAAAGAACTCCCTTTGCCCAGGTTTACTTTGTCATAATGTAATTTGGATAATGTCAGAGGGCAAAGAATATAGTGAGAAAACTGATACTGAAATAACCCTAATGGACAAAAAAACCCACAATCCTTGGAAAACAAAACTACTATTTGATTTTTCTTCATTAATCAATTAAATTTCAACTCAGTTAAATCAAGCACTAAACGATTCATCTTTCTGTAGCTATGACAATAAGGATTTTTGGCTGGTTTGATGATTTTGAAACTGTAAGTTGACAACACTGGATGAAGGGCCATGAATGAGAGTGTGGAACACAGAAGTAGCTTGCTTATATTACTGAGCATTTTTGTAGATATGGAACAAAATCAGAAAACTGTCTCTTCTGAAAACCTTTAAGAATTACGTCAAAGTCCATTTTCATTTTTTTCTAAAAGCTTTGATTATGAAACAGAGATACATTGGCATTATGTTGCCTTTGTTTCTTTATTAGTTTAAAAGATTCTTACCTTAGAAAAAGAAGATAAAATGTATGTCTTACATTTTGTAACACATAGTGAATGAAATTTTATACTTACAGTAGCGCAGTTGTACATAAGGGAATGCACCTTGCAATTATTCATTGAATCACATTTGTTATGGATTGGTAATAATGCCAGTCTTTTTTTTAACATTAATGGAAAGAACAGAGTGGCATTCTAAATACACCCTCCGATTTGTGACATTCTCTAGATTAATTACCTATTTAATACTTGCAGAAAGAAATGTTTTCTATACAGCAAAATTACTGAAGTGCATTATCAGCATGAGAGTGATATAAGATCTATGGATTCTAAACTTTAAAGATGAGAAATTTAAAATTTATCTTGAAATGAAAGTGTTACCAGATGATATGTGATGATGATATTGATGTGATAATCTTCAGAACAGTTTGCTTTTTTTTTTTTTTTTCTTTCTTTGCTATGCATTAAACCTAGAAAATGTTGAATATACTGCTGGAAAAAGGAAGCATTTTTGTAAAAGTTTCTTTTTAATTTGAAAGATAAGAAACATGCTACAAATTTGTCTTTAAACATGAGTAAAAATGATTATAATAAAAGTTTCTGTCTAAAATATTTCTTAAGTATGAGACAAAAACTATGAGAATATATGGGAAGAAATTATCATTACACTTTAAGAATTACCTTTATTATATTTCATTATATTACTTGAGATTTCTGAAAGACAAAAATGTAGACTTAATTTGTCATTACATACTACTATATTTATTGAAAAATTAGAAACAAATTCACCACAGGCTTTTCATTTAATTACTATTCTATTTCCCTACAATATATATAATATGGACAATATTATTATTATTATATAATATTATAATATAATAATATAATTATATAATATTATTATAATATTATTATATTACAATAATATGGATAATTTGGACAGTGAGGTGAGTTGAGAACTGGCTGACTGGCAGAGCACAGAGGGTCGTTGTTGGTGGTGCAAAGTCCGGTTGGAGGCCTATAACTAGCGGTGTTCCTCAGGGGTCTGTGCTGGGTCCGGTCTTGTTCAACATCTTCATCAATGACCTTGATGAGGGGATAATGGCCACCCTCAGCAAGTTTGCCGATGATACGAAGTTGGGAGGATTGGCTGACACGCCTGAAGGCTGTGCTGCCATTCAGCAAGACCTGGATAGGCTGGAGAGCTGGGCAGAAAAAAACCAGATGAGGTTTAACAAGAGCAAGTGTAGAGTCTTGCATCTGGGGAGGAATAATTGCATGCACCAGTACAGGTTGGGGGATGACCTGCTGGAGGGGAGCTCTGCGGAAAGGGACCTGGGTGTCCTGGTGGACGACAGGTTGGCCATGAGCCAGCAGTGTGCCCTTGTGGCCAAAAAGGCCAATGGCTTACTGGGGTGCATTAAAAAGAGCGTGGCCAGCAGGTCAAAGGAGGTGATCCTCCCCCTCTACTCTGCCCTGGTAAGGCCTCATCTGGAGTACTGCGTCCAGTTCTGGGCTCCCCAGTACAAAAAAGACAGGGATCTCTTGGAAAGAGTCCAGTGGAGGGCCACAAAGATGGTGAAGGGCCTGGAGCATCTCCCCTATGAGGAAAGGCTGAGTGAACTGGGTCTGTTCAGCCTTGAGAAAAGGAGACTGAGAGGGGACCTGATCCAGGTCTATAAGTATCTAAGGTGTGGGGGGCAGAATGGCGAGGCCGGACTCTTTTTAGTGGTGAGTGGAGACAGGACAAGGGGAAACGGCCAGAAACTGCAGCATAGGAAATTCCGCACAAACATGAGCAAGAACTTCTTTACAGTGAGGGTGACGGAGCACTGGAACAGGCTGCCCAGGGAGGTGGTGGAGTCTCCTTCTCTGGAGACGTTCAAGACCTGCCTGGATGCCTACCTGTGCTACCTGGTGTAGGGAACCTGCTTTGGCAGGGGGGTTGGACTCGATGATCTCGGGAGGTCCCTTCCAACCCCTACAATTCTGTGATTCTGTAGTAGGTTAGACTGTCACTGTAGTAGCGCCAGACTAAATTAATCACATTCTGTTACCATAAAATACCAATATATTAAGCAATGTATTACTGATGTAGAAATCAGATATGGTGGTTTTCAAGTACTGTGGATCCCATAAGTAATTGTATCTAAAATATCTTCTATTGCATGGAATTTTCAACTCATCTTAATAATGAGTTCTAGAAATATATTTGTTTGAAACCACATTTCAAACCATAGAACAATAATGAATAAACTGTAACAACTGAGATAATTTCCTTTTACTGCACTTAATCTTAAAGAAGTGTTCTGTATTTATCCTTCATGTTGACAAATTGACATAGATTGACTCAGAAATGAAAAGTGATAAGTAGATCTTCGCAGACTGCTTCATTCAGACCTGAACGTTCTTGGTATTAGCCAAGGCTAACGTAAAAGAAAACCATTCATTTCCTAATATTTTTGTAAGAACTTCCTTAATTGCTCAGTGAAATCCCTTGGACTCCTTTTTAATTGTATGAATATGTCCCAGAAAGAACATATTTTCTAAGGAAGAGGTATTTCAAGTTGCAGAAATGCTTTATATGCTTACATTCTCCTATAAAATTCATAAAAGTTTACTTTGATATAAACACTACATAAAAGCAAAAATATTTTCTCCATTTTATTTCTCAGTAAGTTTTTTTTGTACCAACTGGCCATGGGGCACTCTACATTTGGAATATAGAAAACAATACCTATTTGAGGAGAACATACAAACAAAACTCACACATGGTTCGTGCTCATTTCACCTGCATTTTTTTTTTCATTAAGCCACCTCATTCTGATCACTGAACAGAATACTTTTCTCATATGTACATTAATCTGCTGGGCTTTTGCATGTGCTCTTTGCTATAATCCAGGAAAGAAGGTGTATTTGTGCCTGGCTAAAGCTGCAGTTAATATTGTATCTGCATGTGATCTTTAAGGATCTGTATTTCTTTACTATTTTACATACACACTTAGACATTAGTTTGGGTGCTCCTTTTGATAGTTTGTGTACATTGAATTTTTTCCTTTTACATAATTTTTCATATATCCAGAGCTTTCTAGTTTGGTTGTAGCAGTGAAACTCAAACATTTTTGCACTTGTCTTCCTTTTCACTTCTACCTTCTGAAGTACTGGGAGAAAAAGAATTCTTAATGTAGTAGAAAAATGTGAGACATAAATACAAATATAAATGGTATTTAAGAAAATGAGAGTTGAGTTTTGCAAACATATTTCTGGGGCAGTTTTCCAAAGAACAGAAAAATCAAGTTTTGATCTGAAGGTAATACTGTTCTTTCAAAAAATTGTAAATGAGCTCTGAACCATGTGAAATCCTGAATCTTATTACTGACTAAATGATAAAGTACCACTAAAATCTTGATTAGTTATTGAGCTAATAGCTTGTATTTGTTCTATGTGAGAATATTCCCTATAAATCCTCATCACAAATTCTCTAGAAATAATGTGTTCTAGAAATAATGAGCACAACTGCTGATATATAACAAATCAGATTTAAAAAAGAAAAAATCAAGCATTATAAAATGCTGTCATAAATGTTACCCAAGCACGGAAGATGTGATTATTTTGCAGCTACGTTACGTCTCCTTCTGTGGAGAGATTAGAAACCTTGTAGAATATAATCTGCCATCCAAGGCAGCTGCAAACCATTAAAATCTATTTCCTTCCTCCTAGAGAAGAAGATAAGATTCATATGAAGTAACAAAATCATTGTCAGGAAACTGCAGTTGAATATGATGATTATTATTATGTTTTGCACTTTGTTTCAAACCACAAACATTGTTTGAACAAAAAATATTCAGAAACTGTCTGAAAAGCCAGATAAATTAAATTAATAGTACCTCCCTGGTAACAGCTGCATGGATTTATCATAGAATCATAGAATGATTTGGGTCAGAAGACCCAAAGACCTTTAAAATCAGCTAGTTCCAGCCCCCTGCTATAGGCAAAGACACCTCCTATTAGACCAGGTTTCTCAAAGGCCCATCCAGCCTGGCCTTGAATTCTTTCAGGGAGGGGGGCATCCAATACCCGTCTAAGAAAACTGTTCCAGTGTCTCACCATCTCAAAGAAAAGAATTTCTTCCTAAAGTCTAGTCTAAAACTACTCCTCACTTTTTATGATTAAAAAAAAAAACAAAACAACAAAACAAAATTCAAAAAAATAAAAAACAAAACTTTTCTGTGTAGTTGGTATTTTGAAGCTATTATACATTTCTGAGTTATTTTGATTGAAATTATTAGAGCTTTCTCTCTGTCATCACTGTGGTTTTCTCAGTTCATTTTACATCTGTTTACATCTATAAAAAGAGAGGCTGGACTGCGATGCCCACAGTGCACCTCATTGTATCTCTACAGATTGAAGAGATGCAACAACAATTTTTAATCTCCATGTATCTTTTCACAGAGAGGATCGGCTCATGAAAGAAGCCTAAATTCTAGATAACAGTATAACACAAATCACAGAAGAAAGTATTGGAATATCAGAGTACACAAATTAGAGCTGCAACAGAATCCAAATGGAAATATCTTTAGTACAGTAAAGAAAAAAAGAAAGTATCTTGATCTATTAAAATCAAAGCAGTTCAATTTCAACCAAAACTTTCTGAATGAAGCATTTGACAGGAAAAGTCCATGTTTATCAATTATGGAATAGAAATTTTTGCCAACATTGTCTATTTGGAGTGAAAGTTAATACTGAAATGTATCCTATTCCTGCAGGTTTTTTTTTTTTTTTAAAGAACCCAATCATATTAAAATCGTATACATGACAGAATAGTTAATGTTTTTATGTGAACATTATATCTTGTATTATTAAAGAATGTGCAGAATACACGTTTGTAGACGGTGGGCCTAAATTAACCAGTTTTTAGTTTAAGTTCCTTTTTTACTTGTTGGGTGTTTCCACAAATAATATTTAAACATTCCTTAAGAGTTATGAAATCTTCAACATTTGCTTGTTGCCCTGGTTGCAGTCTGTAACAGATGCGTCAAAACATAAGCCAGGTCTTGAGCCAAAGAACTGAATAAATAGCTTAAAAAGAAAAAAGTTATGAAATTGTATCTTAGTTCATTATGTCAGCTAAGTTGCAAAATTTCCACTGACTTAGCTCTTCCTTTGAGTCCTCCTTTATACAGAGCCAAAAACTTACTCTGAGTCAGGCAAGCTGTGTTTATATTATTCTGTAAAGTTTCAGAGAGAATAAATATCATTAAAATATATACAGACATTTCACTGATTGAATATATAGATGTGAGAAAGAATGGTCTCAAACCATTTATTTTGGAATTAAGAGAGCATAAAAGAGCATATAGAGATTTCTGATATCTTGGATCATTCTTAGGGTAAAGGTAGAAATAAAGTAAATTTTCCACAATGCGTATCTTTCTTGGATGTTTAGAATTCTTTTTCCTTATTTTTTTTCATAAAAATAACTATCTCCACTTATGTGCTGAACATGTTAGGTCATTCTTTCTTGACTGCATTCCTCGTTTGCTTTTTTTCCCTTGCTTGCATACTTGTATTTTTAGTTGCAAACAGAAACCTGAGCATATTTTCATACTCTAGAATCCTCTCAAGACAGGATACTTAATTCTCTGATTCTGCAAACAATTATTCAGACCACAACAAAGCAGCTTTGCTTTGAGATTCTGACTAGAAATGATTACTGGTCAGATATTCTATTCAAAAGTCCCACTGTTCTTAATAAAAAAGTGAAGATATTTATGATGTTTCTGATGTGCGATGAGATACTCAAGGTATTATGTATTAATACAGTGTTCTTCAGCAAAAAATTTTAATATTAGATCTGCCTAGGAACTTGTGCTGAGTACAGGACAAAGGAAATAGGCAATTATTTTATATATTTTCCAGTTACGTGTGACTGAATTTGATAGAGCAGGTGACCTAGAGGTTAAAACATTTAAAGCACTTCAATCCCAATTCTTTTATAATTATTTTTTCCATTGATTTTGTTGAAATTTGGAGGAGAGCTGTGAACACTGTAGGTCTGCAGGCTTTTGAATAGAACCTGAAGCTATGTAAAAAAGACTCTTTGAATCCAGTTATAACAGTTACATCTGACTGTTCACTGATTCCCCTTCAGTGATATGCTTGTGGCAAACTGTTTTTCCTTGCGATTGTGAATATTATTGTCAACAGTGCTTCTTCTGACAGCACAGAAATTGACTTGGACTTACAAAGGTCAGAGAGCTCCTATAGTTATTTGGATTGAGAACACTAAATCCAGACAGGTTAAATCCAACTGTCAAATTACGAAACACAGGGATCTGCAGATCCAGGAGTTCAGCCAAGTTGAAAGTTAACCTTACTTCCCTGCAAACACAAATGTGGACTTCAGTGTTGCTCTAGAAGAAGGAAAAAAAATAATCAAATAATTTGATGGATAAAGAATCTAAGAAACACCTAGCAGGCATTTTATTTACTTTTTAAAAGATTAGTTGAATGCATGGAAAGAGTTGCTTTTTAATTTCTCAGCTTTCAAAACAAATATTTCTCTTGGCTTTTAAGAAGCATACATGGAATGACAAACCATTCCATACATTCTTATTCTCTGTTGTTCCGACACAAGATAAAAGAAGTTTATTCACAGCAAAGCACAGCAACCAACTTGCTCACCTTTGAAAATTCATCTGTCTTTGCTGTCATGTGGACTTCTGCTCAGAGCACAGTCGAGGTAATTTAAAGTTTGTAGGAATTTCACTGTGTATTAGTGACAGTGTCCTGCTGTACAATATAAGAAGAATGACAGTGTAGATGCAGAACTGCAAATGAAAATGAAGGTTCACTTTTCATGTTGATAGAATTTAAAAAATAATATTTAAAATTTCTAGTGCTACACATTTATACTGTGGCAGTAGTGGCATTAGGCTCACATTGCATGTGGATGGTTGATGGTACTTTGGTTAGTAGTAGAAGAAAGGAAACATTATGAAGAGTGTGTTGGGCAAGTAATAACAAGGAAGAATTACACATGAGCCTTTTTGCCTAGGATTGCTTTCTGCATTTGAACATGTTGTTGTTAATATTATTATTTTAGAAATGCAGTATAACATTCATAGTTTTAGGCTGGACTTCTGGAACATTTTAAGCAGTGTAAAAGCCATCCTTAATGGATTTCTGCCTCATCAGAGGGGCCACCTTTCAAACAACAGTGCCAATAAGTAGCTCTTGTTCTTTCACTTCAGAAGATTACTGGAGTCTTTTTTGCAGTGATTATGATCTCTCTGCTTGATATGCTATTTATTATAACTAAAGTTAGAGGTCTTCAGGCCTATCCATTGCAACCCCTTAATTTTCTTGAATTATTTATTATTTCCAGGATGAAGACATAGCATGCTAATCTTCATTGAATATTCCCAATTCTCCAAAGAATATCTGAAAGTCAATAAAATAAAATAAAAATAAAAGATAGATAGATAATCTGTGCTGTTTTATATGGAGTATGAAAGCAAAACAGTAGTAAGCAGAATTATTAAAGATGTTTTTTTATGTTTCTATAGATATAGTTAAATTGTTTTTTTTTTTTTAATTAATTGAAATGAGATTTCATGGATAGTTAGAGTAGGAAATAAATCACTTCGTAAGGAAAAACAATATAAAATCAGACATAAGGTGTGATTTATACACAGTATTTAAGCTGAGTAAAGAAAATAATCAGTAGTGTTTCTCTTCTGTAGACATTACTTAAACCACTCTGTTTCAAGGAACTTTTTTTTAATCTTTTCAAGTTAATTCTGATTAACATACATCTACAGTACAATGGATAACACAAATATTTTTTTTTTTAAATATGTACCAAACTGTTTCATATGTCTCTGAAAAAGAAGTAGAGCAAACTTATTATATTCTCTTTATACGAAATTAGCAATATATTGGACATGTTTACATCTGATGTAACATAACATTAAATATTCTGGGCTGAAAACTGTTAAAGTGTTGTAAGAAGATATTAATACAGTGGAGTAAAACAGTGCAGTTCACTGATACTTTAACCAAATGTCACTAGATTTATGTTATGTTTTTATATTTACTGAGTTTTAATTCATACAAAAAAAAAAAAGTTAACATTTAAACATTGGGTAAACTTAAGTTCCAGGCAGGTTTTTGTATTTTATTTTTTAAAAAATCAAAATATAATTTAAAAAACAGAAGTATGTATTTTTATATAGTGTCCTGAGTAAAAGTACTGTATTCTGCCAACTGTTTACAGAATGGTTCAGCCTGATTCCATGACTAGTGTGGCAGGGGGACTCACAGACCCATGCCCCGTTAAAGGGGAAAGGGTAGACAGATGGGCCTAATAACAAAACAGTGGCAACCATCTGAGGAGGAAAGCTAATTTACTAGAAAGGATATCAGAATGCTAGATAACACAATATAATACAATATAATTGGTACTGAGGCTAATAAATCATATACAATGAGAAGAGAATGTCCAAAAACCAAAGGCCTTACTGTAAAGCTGAAGGCAAGACATGTAGGGAGTGCATGCTGCCAAGAGCAGAAGGGGAAAGAGAAGGGTCTTGTCATCTGCAAACATTTTTTATCTTTCCCTCTGAATGGAAAACAGAAATGCAAATTCCCCTGGGATATGTTGTTTTTCCCAGAACCAGGTACCTGTACATACTGGCAGTTCATGGAATTGGAGCATTAACTCTCTAACTCCCAATGCACTACATTATGTTATGATGTGGAATACTGATAGCAAAAAATCATAAACACATGACATAGTCAAACATTTGTTTTTTCAGTTTACCACAATCAAAAACTAAGGGAAACTCTCAGAAAGCAATGAGATTTGAGTTACCCAATAAAGAAAACAAATAAGCAAATCCTTCTTAAGTATATCATGGAATGTTGGGGACCTTTGTTTCAAAATGAAAAACAGTGGAAAAAATTATCCATCTTCTTCTCTTCTTTTAACTTCAGAACCATTTATTTCTGAATATCTTAATTGTCAAGAGGATTATACTGCAGATGAACACCATCTATCACCCATGTATTACCCATTTCAACATCCAAGATTCTTCCTGGCCTGTTCGACTGACAATATGACTTGAGTTGTGGAAGTTCTAGGACAAACTTCCAGAAAAGATGAAGGGCACAGGAACTACATTTCTTAATTCTATAAAGATTTTCAAAGCTTAGGGCCATCTCAGAATTCCACCACTACAAAAATTCCAAGGTTTCTAGGTCTGTATCCATGTTCATCTCTAGATAACAGAATTATTGTTTCCAGTGTTATAATTTAAATTAATAGATTTTACTATGTGCAAAAATTTAATTTCTTCCTGACTTAGAAATGAACATGCATGTACATAGACACGTTCATATTCCTACTGTACAATAAAAACCTCTGACGAGTAGCTGTGCTAGGATTTCACAGCATATAACAAGCATCTAAGACATTCTTCTGCCCCTCTGATCTTTACTGTCTTTCTGTGTACAAGCTGAGGGCAGAAGGTTCATTTCCATCAGTATTTGTTTCTTCATGATAGCTCTTAAAAGACTGGATCATCTGATTGTTCTTTTTCAAGTTATTTTCCCTTCAAACTTTTCCTTGTAACACTGCCCTGTAACCAAGGGCAAGGTGCTGTAATTAGACTGAGACAATCCTAGGTATTTATACAAACTGGAGGAAGATTTCCTTGAGAGAACCCTGCAGAAAAGGGCTTGGGGCTCCTGGTGGGTGAGAAGCTAGACATAAGCCAGCAGTGTGCACTTGCAGCCCGGAAGGCCAACTGTGTTCTGGGCTGCATTAAAAAAGGGGTGGCCAGCAAGGAGAGGGAGGTGATCAACTTCCTCTATTCAGCTCTTGTGAGGCCCCATCTGGAGTACTGCATCCAGGCTGGGGTCCCCAGCACAAGAAAGACACAGAGCTCTTGGAACAGGTCCAGAGGAGGCACAGTAAGATGATCAGAGGGCTGGAGAACCTTTCCTATGAAGAAAGATTGAGGGAACTGGGCTTGTTTAGCTTGGAGAAGGCTCTGGGGAGACCTCAGTTTGGCCTTTCAATGCTTTTCAGTGGAGGGAGAGTACAAACAGGAGTGGAAATGACTGTTAAATCAATTGATAGTGATAGGACAAGGGGAAATTTTTTTTAAACAGAGACAGGGGAGGTTTAGGCTAGATATTAGGAGGAGAGGTTATGGATGCCCCATCTCTGGAGGCATTCAAGGCAAGGCTGGATGTGGCTCCGGGCAGCCTGATCTAGTGGTTGGTGACCCTGCCCACTGCAGGAGGGTTGAAAATAGATGATGTTTGAGGTCCTTTTCAACCCAGGTCATTCTGTGATTCTATGATTCTGTGATGATTCATTGACAAATTCTAAACTAATTTTACTGAAAAACAGTATGCATAGAAGTGTTTCAACAAGCTTTGTTAATCCTAAATCTCCAGGTTTATTCTGTTAAAGCTTTTGTGTACCTTCACAGCACATCTTTTATAATATATATATTTTTTGTGTGTGTCTGAGTTAGACAGTGCAGGTTTCTTAAAATTACATTTTCCCATGTTCTGTCTCTCAACATGTTTGGAATTGCTCTGAATTTTATGTAACTTCTATACCCCTTTGTCTATCAGTCTGTGATCTTCTAAAATAAGAAGCCACCAGTATATTTTGTTGGCTCTTTGATTTCAAGGGGACAAACAATTTCTTCAAACAATTGCAGCAAGACACATGGGGAAGAGGGAACAGATGCAAAAATCTGCAGCATTTTTCTAGACCTGTTTTTAGATTACTTAATAGGAGAGTAATGGCTTGAAAGCCATTACTACTTTTGTTATCTTGCAGGTCTTATACTCTGAAAAGAGAGTGATGATCATGTTGTGACAGTCCCAGCTGGAAGCAATGTCACATACAGGGTGTAATATAACACTTCAGATCATGAGTGGGAGGAGGGAAGATTTTTATCTATGGCAATTCTCAAAGAAAGCTATTCATAAGCAGTCTAAGTTTCTTTCTGTTCCCTTAGGTCTGCACTCCAACATAGGCTCAGCTGCCAAAGTTAAGAGAAAACAAAATGAAGCCAAGATGTAATTTGCAGCATGAGCGCAATAGCTAAGCAACTGTTGGAAGGTGCTGTAGGGTTATTAAACTATGCTGCTTGTTGATGTCGTCCTGCAGCATTCTCTAACTGTGTGAATAAGTGTGGATACTTTTGGACAATCGGGAAGCTATCTTCTAGAATTGCCTTAGTGAAAGCAAAAAAAAACCAGCTCCTCATTACAGCACAAAAAATTAAAACCTTATGTTATTCTTACAAGAATATTCTTACATGCCAACTTGGCAAAAAAGGGAATAAATAGTTAGGTTTCCATTAGTATTGTCTTATTTGTGAGACAATGTCCAATGACTAGAAGGCATTTTTCCTTGTAGATCTGTTCTACTTTCTGCTTATACTGCCTTCTTGTTGTAATGCAAAAATTCAAATAATATCGCTTTTACTCCAATTTTTCCCAGAGGCTCAGAAAAATCTTTTTTTTTCTTTTTTTTCTTTTTTTTTTTCTTTTTTTTTCTTTTTTCTTTTTTTTTCTTTTTTTTTTTTTTTGCTTGATGTCATTGCCCACTACAATGAGCAGAGTAAATGGGAGGTACAGATCTCTTCTGCCTGCGTTGGCAAGATGCACAGGAATGGCACAAAGTTGCCCCAGGGGAGATTCGGATTGAACATTAGGAAAAATTTCTTTATGTTGAGGTTGGTCAAACCCTTAAGCTTCCTAGTGAGGTGGTTAATGTCCCATTCTTGTCAGTGTTCAAGAAACAACTGAACAATGCTCACATTAATTAATATGCTAAAAATTTTGGTTATCCCTGAAGTGGTCTATATGATCTTTGAAGGATCCTTCCTTTGAAGGAACTGAGCTGAACTATTCCTTTCCGTTCTGTTCTGTTCCACCCCACTCCACCTCACCCAACCTCATATCATTCAATCCTAATTTGCTCTGCTCTGCACTACTCTATGGCTCCATATACACATACTCCATCTATTATTAGCATTAATCTTGTTGTGTCTAATAAAGTATGTTTGCGCAATAACTGCTAATTGTTTTATTGTTTCTTTTATTCTGTATATTATATACTGTATATACTGTATTATATTATACTGTATGTACTGTATACACTGCTCTGTATTAGTATATTATCATTAATGTACTAACTTTCCTACCTGGCAAAAGACAACCAGAGATCCAGTAGGCTGATAACTTAGACATGCATTAGTTCCTCAGCTTTGCAGATTTGAGGTGTGACCTTATGACACTCAGTTGCCTCCTCTAACTCAGTAGACACCACTTGGTGAAAGACAAACATAAAGTACATTACTGACATACTTATGTTCTCATAATTGAGAAACTGCATTCTAACTTCCTTTCAAGGTCAGTGATGAAATACGTTCATTGTTGCCTTTGCTTTACAGTGAAAAGTTTTCACTGTGGCTTGAATAACTGGTAGATTTACCTACTGGAAATATATAGAATACCCAGGCCTTGCAGCCTGTGTAATGCCTCATTCAACTTTCAGTCTTCTAATGGCAGATACTAATAACTGGCTGATGGAGACCCTGCAAGTTCTGTAAGTCCCACCGAGAAAGATAGCTACCTTCAGAGATCTCTGTTTGTAGGAGGTTTGATGTGTAATTTAAACATACATTATATTAAGAAGCATGCATGGTTTATTTTTTGACTTTTGTTTGTCTTATATGTGGCACTTCTGTTTTAAAATAATGAAGAAAAAGAGCTTTATTATATCTAATAAATTATTATTCATCACATATAGAATATTTGTCAGTTAGGCACAAGACACAGTGGGCTTCAGAACAGAGCTCTCCAAGAAGCAGAAATGATTCTTCACCATCTACTACTGTAGATGTCCTCTCCAAGAAGACACAATTTGACTTCACAGGTGAGGAATTGTATTTGCTCCCCATAAAGAACCTTTGGAAGGAGAATTTAAGATATTGTTAAGAGGTGTATTCAGGACATGCATAATAAGATTGAGGCTTGCAGGATCTGTTGCTAGAACAGAAATAACAGAAATCAAAGATTGATTATTTGGAGACCCAGTTATCAAATTTTTGCAGAATCTAGAATTGCCAGGACTTTCACTAATTTCCAGCATAGCAACATTTCTGGTGAAATTTATGGTTGGATATTCTCTTGGGCAGCCACTAGAGGACAACATGATCACATACTTCTAAATTAGTCTTATGTTACTATCCACAACAGTACACAAGCAACAATAGCCTTTGCTCTGCAAGTTTTCCCTCTGACAAAATTAATCTTTAAAATTAAAAAAGTCAAAAGTCTTTAAAGTATGAAATAACAAGCATCTCATATCTCTGTGTGAGAATCCTTATGATCCTGACCCATAAGTTTTGCTACTTAAATTGAAGGTAGATTTTGTACAGGTGGCATGGAAAATAAAGCAAAGGATTTTTTTTCTCCCTCTTTTTGTAAAGGAAGTAAATATGTCGGAAACAGAGAATAATACAAACTCTGATTTGTAGGGCTTCAACACATCCAGTTATTTCGAAGTAGCCTCATCCTATTCTTATAGTATTTTATATATATGTATAGTAACTAATCTGCTGAAATAATGTTTATTAAATGCCAAAAGACTTTGATTTACCAAATGCAGGAGTAAATAGTTTCTTCCCTTGAAACCTTACTATCTGAACAGCTAAGACTCAAAGGGTGGGAAAAGGAAAAGGAAAATGAAAAGGGAAAAGAAAGGGGAAAAGGAAAAGAATAATGAAAAGGAAAGGGAAAAGGAAAAGAAAAAGAAAAGGAAAAGAAAAAGGAAAAGGAAAATAATAATAAAAATAAAAACGAGTGTAGGGGGAGCTCTGCACCGTGAACCAGGAGATGAAAAGAGGCAGAAATAAGGGTCTATTCCACAATCCTGTTCTCATTGGCTCCCTGTGCCTATGTATCTGCACAAGATACAGCAAACACTTTCTCTGCATTGATTTCTTTTAATTTGAGATAAGGGTATTTGATATCTCCTGTCATAATAAAAACTGGAAGAACCTGTGTATGCGTGCCTCTGGGTGTATGTAAATCACCTGTTTATATTGTTGTACATGCACAATTGGACTGTTTTTCTCCTAATCATTAAAGAAAGGCTGTCAGAGTGAAAATTACCTATTGTTCTAGCATACCTTTCTCCTGCATGTGGCGTCTAACCCCAGATTTTTCTCTGACCGCAATTTGATGCAAACTTCTAAGATAGGAGCGTCTTCCTTCTTCATATTTATCCATATAAAGCACTCTGTGCAGTCTTTAAACTTCCTGCTTTCCAATGTATTTTCTTCTTTTCCCATTTTTGACATTCTCCCCTGGGGTAACTTTCACTACATCCAATTTCCATCTGTCTACAATTTGCCCAATGTGAGGCCCCCCCGAAGACCTCTTTGTCACAAGGATCTGAAAAGATTTTCTCTCATTTTACATTGCATTTGATTTTGTAACAACAAGTCAGGGCTTCTGGCCCTTAAAGGGTTAGTAACTAAATGTGTGCTGAAGGCTCACTGGGTGGGAACAGTAAAAGCACAAAGCATTAAGTCAGAACAGTAACAGAGAAACAATGTCAGCACAAGGACAATAAACGCTGTTATTCTTAGTGCTCCAGGAATAACAGTGACTATTGTTCTTGTGTTATCATCATGTTGTCTTCATAATTTTGCTGCACAACAGCATAGTGAAAGAGGAAGCTCTGAGATGACCTATAGGAAGATTTTAAATCTGTGAAATGAAGAGGGAGGGAAATGAATTTTTATTCATGTTTCTTGTGTATTGTTGGAACAGTAAGACTGCTAAATCAAAGAAACCTAGGTAGATGTGTAAATGCTTATTTATTTATTCTTGACAACAACATCTGAATTATCACGGCTATGAGGATGGCCTCATAAAGGAATTTGGCCCCATAAAGGAATTCTTTCCCTCATTTGCCTCCTCAGCCATTCATTGCTCTCCTGCACTGCCTTTTAATAAGAAATCTTAAGATTTTGAGAGGAAGATCCTGTGCTTTAATAATGCTGCAGGCATGTTGAATGCTGCTGAAAAAGACCCAGAAATTCTGTGCTGACAGTGTACCACCGTTTCCCACATGAATGTTGATACTGAACAGGTAATAGTGAAAAAGTTGCCTTCCATACATTTACTTTGTGTTTAACACTAGGATTAAGTGGAATGCTGTGAATCACTATAAAGATTATATGTAACGATGCTAGCTGAAATTGTAACCCCCTTTTTTTTTCCTGTCCACAATCAGACTATACACAGTAATGCCTGCAGTGTTGATCAAAATCTACCTCATCACATAATAAGGGAATTTGCCCAAAGAAAATTTCAGTACCTTGTTGTATGCTGAGGTACACACTGCATACCACTGCATTGCTACGGTAGACTCAGAAGCACAGTATAGCAGCTGTAAAGTTACAGCTTAGTTTTCCCAGTGCTATTCTACAATGTTACAACTCACATTTCAGTGATGGTTTGAACAGCTGAAAGCGAAGTGCCAGCTGTAGAAAACACCAGTTTCAGGCCTGAAAGCATAGCTCAGCAGAGTTCAGGCTTCTAATTTTCCTTAATGCCCATTTTGAAACACTTTTGTTAGCACTTGGCTCTATCAGACATCCTTCAACAGGATTAATTCCTAGGATACCAGGGCTGATCACCAGAATAACATATCAAAACACTTTTTAAAATGAATAAATAATACCTCTTTTCTTTCTTTTCACATTTTTTCTTTTGATTTGCAAAGTTATGGGAGCTGCTCCAAAAGTAATTCCTCCTATTTTATTATCTTGGCACACAACATCAAAGGTGGATGGTAGTGGCATGGCAGTAGAGGCTGAACATTCCCACCAATATTTCATTACATTCTGTTGCCACAAGACAGGTGGCAGCAGGGGGGCAGCCTGACAAATTGATGTCTGACATGGAAGTCCGTATGAAGTAAGGGTGTGTCATTGGATTCCTCTATACAGAAAAAATGGCACCCACTGGCATTCATTGATGCTTGCTGAATGCTTCTTGAGACAAAACAGTGGATGCAAGCACAGTGAGGTCATGAGTGTTGCCAGCAGTGGGGGTGGGGACATGAAAGACAAGACACATTCCACACAGAGCTGTCACATCATGAAATGAAGAGCATCTTGATCAACTCATCTATGTGAATTGAAAATTATGACCAAGAAATTGCGTACTGAGCCGAATACAAGCTTGAATGCATTGGAAATGTTGGTGGTAACAATGGAATACTGCAGTTTGTGCCAAGTCGGTCTCATAAATGCTCACACAGGAACAGAAAGAACACCATTTACATGTTTTTCAGAACCTACTTGAACCAGTACAAAGCTGAAGGTGGCATTTGCCTGGATTGCATCATTATTGGTGATGAGATGTGGAGTTAGTACTATGAGCCAGAGTGAAAATGACAGTCTGTGGAGTGGCAACATGTGAATTCCCCATTGAAGAAAAAGTTCAATGTGCAGATCTCAGAAGGCAAAGTAATGTGCAGAGGTTTTTGGGATAGGAAAGGAGTGAGACTTCTGTACTTCCTGGATACTGCACAAACCATCAATTCTCACTGCTACATCACGCCCATCATATAGTCTGACTTCCATCTGTTTGGGCTGATGAAAGATGGAATGCATGAGCAACCTTTTCCTAGTAATAATGCCATCATAGCAGCTGTGAAACAGTGGGTCACCTCCACTGGTACAGACTTTTACAAACACATCATGCAGGCTCTCATTCATTGCAGGAAAAAGTGCACATCTCATGGAATTGACTATGTTGAAAAATAGTGTTTTGTAGATGAGAATTTTCTCTATCAAATAGTGTTATTGTGCTCTTTGTATCTGTTGTAGTTTCCACAGAACTAAATAGGAGACATTACAGTAAGTACAGAACGACCTATGTACTTGACCAGTACCACTGAACATTACAATAAGCAAAATAATTGACAGGCTATTGAGTATGCTTATTCTATCTAATATGGCAGCTTTTCCTTATTTTCCTGAAAACTTTGAAAAATAAAAGACATTGAGATTAAGTAAATTATTATGTGTTCCAGACAAAAGCCACTCTGCTGCTTCTTTCCCTCCAGAAAGCCCAAATTACTTCTACTTTCATGGTGTTTTATAGATGCTTTGTCTATATCCCTTTTGATTTCTGCTGCTATGGAAGCAAAGGAGAGATGTGACATAGACTGAATAATACTGAAAGAACTTTAACCTCCAGAATATTTCACCTCCAGAGCTCAGCTGCTTCCATTTTGGATCCATGTCAAAAAGCAGAAAAAAGGAGAGCGTTACAAATAAAGCTACCAAGAAGCAGTAGAAAAAAGATTCAAGACAAAAAAACATGGACAACGTAAAATAATTGGTCAGAACAGAAAGATTAAAAACAGATAACTAACAAGAAATTATTCAAACAAAAATCTAACTCATTTTTTTAACATGAAGAACTTAGGTTAGAACTTAGTGCAGAAGCTGCATTTATACAGCACTGCCCCAAATATACTGGTCCTTGACATTCACAAGGCATGGAAAAATCTTTATGCAGACAACATTATTTCAAATTAAGGAAAGGAAGAAATGACAATAAATGAAGCAAGAGATTTCATATAAGAAGTAACTTTGCACTTACACTGGAAACCGATGCTGGACAGTTTAGGGGAGTCATGAATATGAGAGGTCATCCAGCATAAGTCTTCCACAAAATATTGGTGATTGGTGCTTTATGCATTTGTGGAAAACTGCATTACACATGGGGAAAAAAAAAAAAAAAAAGCCAGCAGGCGTTATTTTAGCTGATATAAGTATTGTCTCTAATACATAACCACATATAAGCAAATCTTGTATGAAATGACATTTGTAGGAATGCTGAGATGGACTTGTAATGAATTTATGCTAAATACTGGTGTTTATTTAAAAATCTAGGGCATTCAACTCTATCACTTGATGTTTGTTAATCTAGGACTGGAAAAGCATCTGTCCAAAGAAACTTTGGAGAACAAGATCTCGACTGCTTCTAGGCAACTGTACAGCTGATGATATAAGTGCCAATGTAAGACAGCTGTTTACATAGAATGGTCAAGCACATAGGCATTTCTAACCTTTCTGCTACTGAATAATACACAGGAAACTATATTGTCAGCAAAGGTACCAGTCAAAGCTGTGATTAAACTGTCATATTATAATAGTATTTTAAGTTCTCCATCCAGGAATATAAGTATCTACTTCAGGGTCTGCTGTCCATACAGTTCTCTATATTCTAACTTACATGCATTTACATATTTCATCTCTGACAACCAAGACTAATTAATTATTTCTAAACAACGTGTCCAAAAATGTCTCCACTTTTCAATTCAGTGAAATTCAAGCACCACAAAGACTGGTCACGCTTTCCATCTTTTACAGTCAATAACTTTCAAGTTATTTCTTAAGACTGACATAGTTTACATTAGCAAAGGCTGTTTATTATTAGAGTTTCCATTAGTTTGTGCCCTGATCTTATGATTGACTTTGGTATGCTTGGCCAAAGACTGCCAATAATCACATGAATGTAATAATTACAGACACAAAGGGACTTTGCAATGTCAATTCTACTAGCCAAATTAGCTGTTAGTGGTAATGGCTACAAGACATCTGTTATTCTTTCACTTCTTAAAAACGATTTGTCGAAACCCATGGTGTTTATGATCTTAAAATGAATCACTGGAATAAATCCTTGATTTCAAGCAGTCCAGATGTATTAAATTACTCTGCAGCTACTTAACCTTATCTCTGGAGAAATGAAGAAATCAGAGTTGAAAATGGTTCTTTTACCACATATCAGAATGCTTTGGTGAAGAAAATGTAAAAAGTAACTATTTTTGCTATGTAGACTACTAGCTAAGCATGTATGGACATGAGAAAGAACAGAACGGAAACAGAAAAGTAAACAGAAGAAAAGAGGACAAGAGCAATAATAGAGGAAAGAGAAATATTAACTGATTTTATAACTGATGAAATTCTGGAAAGGTTCCAAACTGTTGTGGTTTACCCCAGCAGGCAGTTAAGTTCCATACAGTCAATCACTCACAATGTGATGGGGAAAAGAATCATGGAAAAAGGGCGAATTAGAACTTGTGGGTTTGGGATACAAAAAAACAAATAAACAAACAAAAAATAACCCAAATCACTATTTACTAAGACAGAGCATGAAGAGAAAAAGAAAGTAATAGTAGTAATGATAATTATATATTTTTACAAAACAGGTGATTAACAATATGATTGCTCACCACCTGCCAACTAATGCCCACCCATGCCCAGCCAGTTCTTCAGCTGTGGCTGCCCACTGGCTGACTCCCCACTGTTTTATAATTTTTTGTATGATGCCATATGGTATGGGACATCCCTATTTGGGTCAACTGTCCTGATTCTGTCACCTCTCAGCTCCTTTTCCCAGGCCCTTTTGCTGGCAAGACACCATATGAAGGTAAAATCTCCTTGTCTCTATGCAGCGCTGCTCAGCAACCACTAAATCATTGGTCTGTTATCAACATTGTTTTTCTCCTAAAGCCAAAACATAGATTCATATCAGACACTATGAAGAAAAACCAATTCTGTCCCAGCTGAGATCAGAACATAAACAAAGCCACTGCACAGAAAATTATACACACAGTTGTGTGGTAAAAGAGAATGTAAATTCGTCACCAGTGGTTGCAATAATCCCATTGGATTTTCTGTTTCTGATATTAGGAAGCTATCTAATTAAAAGGGGATTATATCTCTTATTTTCCATTGTCTTATTTGCTTTGCTGCTCTTTTCTGTCCCAGTCATAGATTGTCCCATAGTTACTTGTCCAGTAACTATGGACAAGTGTTATTAGAGTAGCCTGTAGGCCTTTTTTGTTAACATTTTAATTCAGAATAATTATGGAGCTTCATCAGCTGGAGCTCTTGTTCTAAATAAAATAAAAAATTAAAATAAATTAAATAACCCAATAGCCTTTAGTAGATTTCTACCTGAAGTGTGGATGCAGAGGTCAGAGTTCGCTTTTCTACCGTATTACCATTAGTCAGTTAATCATTACTGAGAACACGCTTGTGCTCTCATATGTAGATGCCTTTCCATCATCTTTTTTTTTCTTGAATTCTCTTTCTCCATAAATTATTGTTGCTCTTTACAGTACTTTGTTTAACTTTTATGCAGTGAGCTAAAAGAGGTCACATCTGCCTTTGAACAGTTCTCCAGATGACCCTGCGAATATTTTTTGTCAGTGTCACTTAACATTTCCAACCTAGGGCTGAACTACACGCTGAGTCTGATGAGTTTTTATTACTAGTGATATCAGCCCTGCTCCCCTGCTGGGTATCAAGATCATGTATCTAAATTCCAACCCTACGGCAGTTTTCCCCTTAACTAAGCATGAGCTCGTTTGTCCCTACAGACTCTTTTAGACATATAATGCTTTCTAGATTTCACATAGAATGAAAAACTGTGCCTTGGGGGCATCCTAATTTATATGCTTTATCTGAAATTGCTCCTCCAGCAAAAGTCACTTTGTAAAAGTGATATTATGGCATCATATAAATGTGCTTCCAATATAGTTTTTCAGATCCAATATTCATTTACTCATCAAAACATTTTTTTGTCTCTTTTCTGTAATTCTAATTCTAGTTCTAGTTTGGCAAAGATAAAATCAGTGTGCTTCTGATTTATTTTATTGATGAGCTAAGTCCTTTAAAACTAACTTTGATTCAGCTGAAAAATTGTTTACAGGTTGCACATAGTGATTTTTATAGTTTGAGTACCTCAAGGGCTTTCTGTGCTGTACTGATTTTCATTAGATTGTGCCAGATTTAGTAAAGCAAGTAATTATTTTCCTGAAAGCATGAGTATGTTTTTAAAGACTTAATAAATGTTTATAGTTTTAAAGTTCAGAAATATTTAAACCAGGTGTGGAGAGTAATCAAATATTTTTAAATGTGATGCTCTCATTTTTTATCTCTGTCCCTTTGAGCCTGGGATAAATCAAGAAATGATGCTGAGCAGAAAAAGGCTACCTTGTAGATTGGTCCCTGGAAGCAGAGAGCGCTATTGGGATGACACAGCTCTTTGTAAGACTATTTCTATATGTTAATCTTAGCCAGATAAACTTAGCATCAAGGGAACACATAGTACAAAATATTAATTATAAAGAGAAAGACTGTTTTCAATATCCAAATTTTACTTCATAAATGACATAACCATGATTATTAGAAGTATTTTGATTCTTCTTATGAATACTTCTTTTTTTTTTTCTCTTTAGGTGGAAATCTTAGAATCTTTTAAATCCTTTTTGAGTCCTTATTTAAACAGCTAATGCATATTTCTTCACAAAGATGTTCAGGTCAGGGAGAACTTCCTTTTCAAATGCAGTACATTTTATAGATCTAATACATGTAGGACAGGAATTAGCGCAGTAGAGCAGGATACCATAACTTCTCTTTCTGTGCAACCTCATACTAATGTACAAGAATTGTAAAATGCAGGACAATTTGTGATTACTCACCATTATTATCACTAAGAACATCCTGCGCAAAAAGATAAGATTAAATTTATTTTAACATGGGTATTCAAGTGTTTTTGTTTTACTGAAGATAGGTAATGATTTTTTTTCTGTTTCATTTCCATTTGGATTCCTATTAAAAATTCATATACCGAACACTTTTAGGAACTAATGTGAATCTTCAAAATAATGAATAGATGTATTAAAGACAATCTAAAGTTATTTAAACTGAACTCAGAAATTCATATCACTGATCAACCTACAGCAATATTTATGTTGTATGGCACAAGAAAATATATACATTGAATGAAAAATTAGATTATTTTAATATTTGTTTATTTGACTTATTTTTGTTAAGTAAAAATGAGAAAGAAATATTAAACAACAACCACCCTGTCCAATTTTCCTAGTTCAAATGATCCTTAGCAGGAATCTTCATACTTCACTACAGTAGTCCTGTTTCTTTAGATGGTTACTTATGTATTCTTTTGCATGACTGCAATACAGTTCACCAACAGGAAAAGAATTCTGAAGCTGCCCAGAGGAAGTTATGAAAATTAATGCACCTTTCCCCCAGCCTCCCTCAAAATAAGATCTTCATTTTATTTTCTCAATCAGAGTGACCATTTGGCTTATCTATAGAATAAAGACATTGACTTCATCTTCTTCCTAGAGACATAGACATCAACTTGACATTGCCAAGCAGACTAGCCAAGCTTATGGTTGTTTTGTCTCACTAGAGAGTTCCACTGAGTACATAACTTTTAAAATCTGGTGCTTAACCAGTATAGTTATATCTATTGATAGTGGGACAAAATGTGCAACAATTATGCTTCTACTGCATATTTTCGTGGGCTACAAAATATCTGAGAAAATATTTCCAGTTTCCAGTTCTAGAGATGTGTGAAATAAAAATCAAAATATAACCACTATTAACTAGTGGAAAATTTATATTCCTATCAGACACTAAATTTTCAGCAGGTATAAATTTAAATTACTTTAACAGATATTATCTGAAGTTTGGTGTTTTGTCTCAGCCTTTACTTCTACCACAGACTGCCCTACACTTCTTTTATTTCAGCATAGCTTTGAGAAGCTAACACCTCCACATTCTCATGTTTTCTTTGCAGTGTATTTAACACTAGTGATGCACTAGGTCTTTTCTGTCCTGGGCATAAAAATGTTTTGCCAGTTTCAAAAAAGTTGGCAAGGTACAGTTTGTACCATTCCTTAATGGTCTTCAGTCTGTGTCACAGCTAAGTGAGGAAGATTTATTTAGGGGGTAGAATGTGGAGTCTAGATGGTTGATTTTGTCTATTTTGTTCCTTACAGCTTACTTCCACTTACTGAACAATAACTACATTTACTGTGTGCACCTTTCCCACTATTAGCTGGAATTCATATGTAAATAGAAGAAATAATATACTGGTTTTTTTTCAATTTTTATTATTTTACAGTTAAATTATTTTTAATGAATATTATACAAAAATCAATCACACACACAGTTAAAGACTACATAATCAAATAATTATAAGCATGAATTTGCCCCCAAATCCTATGTAAATAGAAGTGGATTGATCATTCAGTGTTGAACAGAGAGACATCATTACGTATTTCTCACAAACCATTGACGGGAAAGGGTCAGTGCATTTTTATTCCTTAGTGCATTTTTATTCCTAGCTATTATTTGGCCAGTCATTGCAGTTGCTGAAACGTTTTTCCCCTAATTTAAATTTAATGAAGTGCAAAAGATCAACCAAAATGTTTTTGTTTTTTAAAATATTTCCTGAGGGAAATAAATTGCTCTCAATTGCATCCCTCATACTCTAAGCAGCATCTCTGTCTCACTGTGCAGCTGCTACTTAGAAAATTATCAAAATCAGTGCTTACTTAAAAGATCCTCATTCTAAGAAAAATGTTCAATAGAATGTAAAGTTTTATCAACATTTCCACAGTGAAGCCAAGAAATTCCTTACTTGGAAGGACTGGTTGTTTCTTCATTATTTATTTAGTGGTTTAGGCCAAGTTTTGGTGTAGGTGAAATATGTGAGAAAATATCTTCCAAATTTTAAAATGTGTTTATTGTTTCCCAGATCCATTTTTGGATTGAGAACATTTGACTTTTACTCTAGCACTTTTAATTTGCATACAGAAATGCAGCCTTTCAGTCAGAACAGTTACCTTAGAAAGTCTATTCTCAGAACTATGCTGACCTCATTGATGATGTAATCACAGATGCTTTTCACAAATATATGACTGTTGTAAATAAATTAGTCTTGTTGGCTGGGAATTAGGGAGAAGCAGACAGAAATGTTTATTGGAATGGAAATAATGAACCTGGAAAAGAAAGAAGTTTCTAGGAGGATGATACAAACCCTAGAGAAAGAAAACTAAACACTGAAAACAAATGATTGACCCAAACAAAACTCTTGGATTTCAGCACTCCAGAACTTCATTAAAACGTGGATACAAACATATGGATTTGTTTCAAAGAAGTAGTTTGAAATATGCTCTAGTAGTAACTATTAAGCACAATCCTTATTGGTCAGCATTTTTGCATTTTTACATACTTACTGGTGCTATTTCATCAGCTACAAATGAAGATCATTTAGCTGGAATTCAAAAAATTCTCTTCATTTTGAATAAAAAAATTGGCTCACTTTGCATTTTAGTTCGAGAAAATATTGTTTCAAAATTCATGTTACATGATTCCATGGTAGGTGTGGAGTACATTAAATATTTTTGTTTGGATGGGCAATTGCAAGAGAACAAACGCAGGACTGTAAGAGGTGTGTGTAATACCATCTTCTCTGAGTACATGAAACAAAGAACAAACATTCTAAAATAATAGAGTGCTGGCACTGAATAAAAGTTTTATGCGAAGTAAAATTTATCTTCTTTTATTGGCATTAAAAATAAGGAATTTAAGTCCTCACTGTCTATTTGCTGAACTGATGGAAACAGCTGGTCTGCAGGCTAAGCTTTTTGATGCTAAAGGGAGCATCGTCTTGGCTATCTCCTCAGAATAATTTCATCTATTTTCTTTTTTCTTTTTTTTTCTTTTTTTTTTTTCTTTTTTTTCTTTTTTTCTTCTCCTCTTTGTTTATATGTCTACAGATGCTGCTTTTGGGCTTGTCCTCATTTGCTGCAGCTAAAGACTTCGCCACCCTGCTATTTTTGCAGTCCTTTCAATTGCATTATAGTGTTACACCTTGAGACTACTGCACAGTGTTGAAGATGGAGAGCTATTACTGCTCAGTCCTGCATGTTTTTTTTCTCTCATTTATAATGACTTTTACAACAATATTACTTTCAATAGGTAAATGCAAACATCGTTCGTAATTTTTCAGATAAAAGCAAAGAGGCTTCAGTTTTGATCATTATCAGGAGTAAAATACTCAGAGGGCTACGTAGATTTTTCTTCCTTACCCATTAAATGCAGCAGTGCTGAATGGGACGTAAAATCCTCTGTTGTGGGGACTGACAAGCCCATTTGTTGTCTGATGGAGCCAGACTAGGCAGACTGCTGCTGCTATTTTCACTAGAGATAGCCTCAGTACAGTGGCACAGTCTTACATCCCTTCTGATAACTGTATGCAAGCTTCCCATGTGATAAGGCTCCTTGAAATTTTAACTATGAAGATACTCTTCTTGGGAACTATTAGACTCTAGCCTTGCCTAACCTACAGCATTTGAAGTTTTTTTCAGTCAGAAGAATAAAAGATTTCACATCAGAAATTAGTTGCATGTATTTGACAATATATTATATTTCCAGCATTGTTGTCTCAGTAAGAAAGCCACAAAGGTCTAAGGTTTATTTTGTATCTTCTAACTTATTAAGGTCAGTAACATATATATTGTGCTTGAAAACTATATTTCAAATCTAATTAACAAGTCACAGGCTTCAGAACTATCGCTACCTGTCTATATTTCCTCCTACATAAATCTTGATTCTGCTCTACAGTTTTTGGCAGTTTCCATTTGTTTTCAGCTTTTGGTGGAAAATATCAGTGAAAAGGAGAATATGCTATTGGTTTGGAAACTAAGAATACCATGTAGTGTAGGTTTCTGACACCATCACTCCACCCTAGTGTCACAAGTATTAGCGCAATCTTTCCATCACCACACCCTTTTCTCAGTCATTAGCAGTTTTGTTCTGGTGCCATGTTCTGTGCTAGACAGCCTTCCATGCCTGTTTATTCTATCCTTACATTCCTCTGTAAATCCAGGATTATTCATTGGTTTTATTTCCTTTTTCCTCAGGCTTGAGAAGGGTGTATTTTGATACACAGATTGAGAGTATTCCTACAGTTTCTAGTAAACAGCTTATACACTGTTGTTTCAGTCCTGTTTTATGACTTTACCCTCTGTGTGCTAATCCTGAAAGCCTTATTTTGCTTAATTCAGTCCTGTCAGGGAAAATGTTGAAAACTACTATACTTGGGGGAAAGAGTGGGCAGGAAGGGTTATTTCCACCCCTATTTCACATAGTCATTCAAGAGATGGTTTATTTTTCTAGCAGTGCAGAGAATATATATTGAAGTTAACAGAATTATATCTATCTATCTTCTATGATATTGTATGGTACATGAACTGGTAAGCTTGGCTTAGAAGGAAGTGGAAGTAAGATTGAAGCCAAATACACAACTATGGAAAATGAATAAAATTTTCTTAAACAGCTGCATGTATAGTCTTTCTCAGATCATCTAAAAATGTGGAGTGTGCTTTTAATAGAGAATAGGAGAATCACAGAGTCATAGGAGTTGGAAGGGTCCTCTGGCGATCATCTAATCCAACCCTTGGCTAAAGCATGTTCCCTGTAGTAGGTTACATCTGCATCCAGGTGGGTTTTGAATATCTCCAGAAAAGAAACCTCTTAGCCCACAGGAAAAAAAAACCTAAATTCATTAACTACAAGCTTAGCCAATGGGAAAATAATTCTGTGACTTGAAGAGCTATTATGCATGCTCATTCTCTTCCCATCTTCAGAAAAGAATGCTTCATAAAGATATCATCATCATATCTCACAATACCTCAGATATTTATTTATTTATTTATTGCACATTACCTATGATTTTCGGTGTTTCTCTTAGTTTTCTTTAGGTAGTGATCCTGTGCTCAATAACAAGGGAAAGCAGGAAAGTGAAAGGTTTTTGTTTTCTTCAAAGAAAATCTTTTGAAGCAACTGTATTTTGATTATCAGAGATATTTTAAAAAAATGTTTGTCCTGTCCTATGGATATGTCCTATAAGGTTAATATTATATATGGAATGCTTACACATTTTATTTACTATTTACTTCTCTTTTTATTCTTGAATATATTAGTGCTGATGACTTAAGACACAATACAAATAACATCTTAGTCTAATCTCAGCCAGAAAATGCACCACAGCCACAAAAATAAAGTCAAGTTAGGAGAAGCAAAATTAATCTCCCGAGAAAAATAATCATTTAAATGAATGATAAAAAAGAAAAACAGAATCAATTTCCTCTGAAGAAGATAAGGAATTGCATGAAAAAAATATTACATAATATGGCAAAATGCCTTGCTATCCAAAGGAGGTGCAAGCAATCTATAATAGGAGAAAAAGGTGACAAAGCTACAAGGACAATCAAAGCAAGAAAATAAAAGAATGTTTCATCATATTCTATGAAATGAAATTGGGACATGAAAAATAGATGAAAGAAAATAAATTTTAAGGAATCACGTTGAAATGTCCAATAACACTGGAAAAGTCTGGAAAGTACATGAATGCATTTATGTGTAAAGCTGTGCATGCGCTCATTTTCCTGTGACACATATCCATGTTACAATGAAAGGTAACAGTTACATCTGTTTTTTGTTTTATGTTGATGTATCCGTAGCTACAAACAAAAAAATTCAAATGTCAGGTTCCTTTTGGAATTCCTTTTGTATCTGGACTGTTAGATACTGTATGGAAATTGTTGAATCATAGCCTGAACCTCTGATTGATCACCTGAGGCAAGCACTGAGTCAGCTGTGGGGGTGCAGGTGAAGGCAATTCAGCTGTGCGACCGGAAGGGTTGGAGCCTGGCTCCACCTCTCCTAGACCCCATTTAAGGGCTGACTGCCACCAAGGAAGGATATTTGCTTGGAGACTGTTTCTTTTGGAGTTTTTCTGTGAGCCCAGGAAAAAGGTGAGCATTTCCTTTTATTTTTTTATTATCCTTTTCCACTGTGATAATCTTTCTAGCTGTACAATCTGTAGATACCAGCCTAACTACACCACTCTGTATATCTGTTGATTATACAGATACAAATCGCGTTTCATAATAATTAGCATAACCAACTACTGTGATATAGCAACCTTTGATTTCTTTCCTTTTTGCGGATTGTGACAGGATATTTTTCCTGTAATCATGTTTTTCAGTGTTTACTGGTGGTCTGCTTAGTCTTGTTGAAGCTTCAATGCTAATGTTGTGTTGATCTCCTTAATATGTAAGCTAGTATGTAGGTCATTCTGAAAATAATACTTTTTATTTAACTCTGTGGAGATTACAACACATACAAAGAGTATGATAACACTACTTGATGGAGAAAACTCTCAGCTACAAAACACAATTTTCAACATATTTGTTGCCGTTAGCTACGCATTTTCAACAATGATTAACTAGAGCCTGGATGCCATACTCATAGAAATTTGTGTGGCTGTCTAGAATGTGGATTATTTCCCATGTTGTTGTTGCCACTGTTAAAATGCACTGCACGCAATCTTGCTGTTCTCAGTCTACTGTTACATTTCAATGAATATTAACAGTTACTTATAGCAGAGTTTTGCAAAGGTCTGGAAAAGTTAACTGAGTTGCATGTAAATATTAAAAAAATAAATGTAATGATTCATCCATTCAGACTATAATTTGTAAATGTTGACTAAGATATTATATTAATGTATTTTTCCTAAAATTTAAATTTTTAATATATCATTAATCCTTCTTAGCTTTCTAATCACTCTTAGCACTTAACAGGAGTTTCTAAATCAGGAAGCTACTATTTGCAAATCATATTTTAATTCTCATAATATATTAAAACCATTCTAAGTATTATGTATTGCTGTGACAGTTTTATTGATGTTTAACACATGGATAATTAATTTTTATTTCACACAACTTATGTGCAAAACTGTATTAAAAGAACATTAAGCTCTAGGAGCCAAAACTTAGGAAATGTTAAAGTACTTGTCTGTGCAACTTCTTCTACAATGGAAAGGTTGTACCTGAATTGTATGGTTTTGTGATCATGTGATTGTGTTCTCCCACCATTACCATTTTTTTTTTTCTGAGAATGAGTTGAAAATATTTGTCAAGACTCTGAGTCCATTTACAACTCTCTCCCTGACTGCTCCTCAGGACTGCCTCTCTACTTGTCCAGTGCCCTGGACCCAATTTCATGTCCTGGGACCTTCAGTCCCTGTTCTAGCGAGTCCAGAGTTGGGCTGGTGTCCAGCTCCCCATAACCAAGCCTGAGGGGAGAACTGAGCTAGCTATACACACTCTGTTTTATTTCTGGAGTGTAAGTGCATTGAGGATCACTGATGAGTGTCAATGAGTGACTGTGTATGGTTCAGCTGCTGGAACAGTCCTTGTGTGATTCGAGCATATGCCAACTAGAAAACTCCTAGAGAGTCCCACTGTTCCCAGGCTGTTCCCTGTGGGTATCTGCATGCAGGCTTGTGTGTTGGGGACAGGCATGAGGACTGCCAGCTGGCTTCAGTGTCTGGATATATTTAGTTAACTTGCAGAGCCATTGCCTTGGGCTTTCTGCACTGTGGAGATCAACTGCACAGGAGAAGTCAGCATTGATAGTTGCATAAGCAAGACATAAGTCAATGTTCATCCGTGCAGATCTTCTGCTCCCTCTGCCTGATTTCTCACTAGGGGGCTGCAATGATCTTGAGTGTGGAAGTGGTTGTGCTTGAATGTCAACCAACTTTCTTGGGCTTCCTTACCTTCTGATGCTCTAACCCATAGGATGGCTCCAAGCAGATCCTTGAAGACATGAAAGGTGGCTCTCCTGAAGTTCAGGGTTGCAATCCTACTTATTGCCCTGGTTTTCTTGCACATGGGATCCTGAATTACACTATTTCATAGTCATTGCATCTAAGGCTGCCCTCAGCCTTCACATTTCCAACAAGTTTTTGCTTCTTTGTAAGAACAAGATCCAGCAGCACTTCTTACTGGTTCCTTCACCAACTTAGAAAGTGATCTTCCAGGTGCTGCAGGAACCTGAACTGTGTGTGTGCCTAGCATTGTTGCTTTTCCAGCAAATATCAGAGTGTTTGAAGTTCCCCCCATGAGAACTAGTTCCTGTGTAAGGGTAATTACAGCTGTCTGTATAGGGATTCATCGACTTCCTTCTCATCAAGCAGCCTTCACAACTATGTTACCCATGTTATCCTGCCCCTTAATTCTCACTCAGAAGCTCTCTACAAATCTATTGCATATCCCTAGGCAGAGCTTGATACATTCATGTTGTTCTCTTGTATAATGTGCAACTTCACTGCATCTTCTTCACAGAATGGCCCAGGTTTGAAGGGACCTCAAGGATCATGAATCTTCAACTACCCTGCCACAGGCAGGGCCACCAGCAGTCCCAGCTTCCTCAGCCTGTCTTTGTAGGAGAGGTGCTCTAGCCCCCTGATCATCTTTATGGACCCTCCTCTGGACCCTCTCCAACAGTTCTCTGTCCTTCTTGTACTGGGGGCTCCAGACCTGGATGCGTTACTCCAGATGAGAGTAGAGAGGAACAATCACCTCCCTGTCCTTGCTGGCCACCCCTCTTCTTATGGAACTCAAGGATACCATTTGTTTTTTTGAGTCCTTTTTGGGCTGTCTTTCATAAAAAGTACACAGCCACCCATATCAGTGTTCAAGCCCTACTATGTCTCATTGATCAAAATAAGACAGCCTTATGGCAGCACAGATCTCTAGTTCTTGTTTATTCCTCATGGTGTGTGGATTGGTATACAGACATGTCAGAGAATAAAAGGGAGCCAAGGATGCAGGTTTGTTTAGAAGGATGAAAAAGAAGCTCCCATAATGATACATAATGAGGTAGCTGGTAATCAACTGTTTCTGGGTAGGCTTGGCCCAGTTCTGTGACTAAATGTGGCAGAGGGACCCACAGAACAATACCTTAAGAAAGGGGAAAAAGGTAGGGAGATGGGCTTAAATGCAAAACAGCAGCAACAAGATAAGAGAGGTTCAAGCTTAAAGAGAGTAGATTTAAGTTAGATATAAAGAAAACTACTTTACAGCGGGGGTGGTGAGGCATTAGAACAGGTTGCCTAGTGATGTGGTGAATGCTCCATCCCTGGAAAGTTTCAAGGTAAGGCTGGATCAGGCCCTGGGCGATCTGATCTAGCTGTGGTATTCTTTTTCATTGCAGGGGAGTTGAACTAGATGACCTTTATTGGGTTCTTTCTAACTAAAGATTCTATGACCCTATGATTCCATGATTCGAGTAGACTTTTATAAATAAAGGGAAGATAGACCTTAGAAATCTGTTAGAATCAAGATGTCACCAAGTGAATGATTAAAGGAAGCTCAACAGATATAGTTTACTTAAATCCCTGAAGCTTTTGATGTTCTCATCCTGAAAGGACCATGATTTTTCCCAAGGTAAGAGAGATAGTCCTCTGGTGTATTAATACATGGACAACAGATAGAAAACAGAAAATAAAAGGCAGGAGTAAATTATTACTTCACACATTGGATGTTATCAGCTGTGATACCTTTTCAGTATAAATGACTGGGAAAAGTGATGAATGATGCTGTGACAAGGTCTGCTGATCATTTTTATTGCTCTGAATAAGTTTGTATCATAATTGATGGTAAAATAATTGGGAAGTCTTTCACAGAACTAAGTGTCAGAATGATAAAATGACAGATGAAATTCAATGACAATAAATGCTAACTAATGCGCATGGAAAAAACAGCCCTAACTAAAAATACACAGTGATGAACTCTGATTTGGTTATTACTGCTTAGGAAACAGATTTTGATTTCATTGTCTCTCCGTTAAAAGTGTTATCTCAGTCTCAACAGCTTTCAAACCAGAAAATAGAATGCATGAAGCTTTAAGAAATGATTAGAGGAGAAAACAGTAATGCTATCTGGAAAAACTGTGATGTAATTATATCTTAAATACTGTATGAAGTTCAGGTTATACCTAAATTGAGAAACAGAATTGTCTCAAACCTAGATAAGAACATTGGCAAGAAAGCTGCTGTGTTGGAAAAATGTAAAATTACTGCCCAGATTCATGGAATAATAATTTGATAGCATTACATTGAATTATTGAGAAGATATTTTAAAACATAGGAGAAAATAATTTTGTCAGATGCATAATATACTATTATTTTATATGGGATAGCAAACATAGGCAAGATGTCATCCAGTGATTGTTCTAAAGCAACTTGTTATTATACAGATGTTTCCCTTTTCTGTTAATTTGTCTGTATTGAAGCAGATCTTCCTTAGCAATTTCCCTTCTTTTATATTGGCTTCTATTTCACAAGTTCCATACTCATTTTAGTTTTCAGATTAAGATAGTAATTAAAAAAATAAATATATAGGTATTATTGATTAGTTCAAGTATAGGTGATAGTAGTCACGCTTTTCCAAATTTATGTATATGACTCTATATGACTCTCTTACTTCAGGATTCAATTCCCATCTCAGTACTCTTTCCAAAGAATTTTTGAAACTTTTTGAAACTTTGCATCAATCTATATTTTAGTAAGGCTGGCATGACATTTCTGACATCAAGTCCAGGGTGCTTTTTAAACTCTCATTTATTTAATTCTTAGAATTAAAACTATCTGAGAATTAATTCAGCGCCTGTCTAACTTTAGAGTACTGTCTCCAGTAGCATCTGTTCTTGGCTTCCAGCTTGTGTTATATATCTCTTTAATTCATCTTTCGTATGTATCGTATATTCATGCTGAGAGATCATAAGCTTCCTTCACATATTTATGTAAAATTCTCAGCAGTAGTGAATAATAGGAAGGAAATAATGTTTTATATATTCTAAGTGTAAAGGAGAACAATATGTCAAGCAGCCAAAGAGTGAATCTGTGTGTTAGATTTTAAAGAATTTGGACTATAAAATTCCTGAATTTTAAATAGTCTTCTCAATTCTTAATAAGAACCCTTCTTTTTATCTAGTTTGTGCAGTGCTCGTAGGTGCGAATTAAAACCAATAACAAATGATGATGTGATTGTGAGATCTTAAGAGATATAGTGATACTAAATGAAATAGTAGGTAAATGGGATGAAGACCCAGAGAAAACTTTCACATTTTAGTCACAGAAGTCTGAAATTGAATATGTAAGTGTTGGGAGTGAAAAAGTAATGTCCAAACATCAGATGAGGCATGTAAAGAGCAGAGAAGGTAGATGGTGTAAGGGAGAAATACTTCAGAGGGTCATGGCAAGGGCAAACACCAAGACAAATTATCTCTCTGAATCATTAGACAAAGACCCACCAATAAAGACTCTCATGTCTTTTATACTAGCTATAGTTGCCAGTCTGTCACAGTTCATTTTATGTAAAGGGTTGTTCTTGTATGTGTCTATTGTAAACTAGCTGTGGGCTTTAAAAACGGAATGAAATCAATGTTCTTTATAGCCTTGTTATTAAGATTCAAAGTTTCTGCAACAATGAAAAATGATTTAGAAAAAAGAATTAAATTTAATAATCAGACTATTAACCAAGGATATTCACTGCACATTACACAGGCAAATTAAAAAGTCTGCAATAGTTTCCAGAAAACATCTGTTAAACAATGTCAAATTGATGATAAAGAAAATTGAGTTCCCTTTGCTGTTAAGTTTAATGCATATGTACGCAGCTATAAAAGAGATATCAAAGACAAATTCCCATTTGTTGTTAATTCAGAAATGTTATCACAGGGAATCCTTAACATCCTTAACTGTCTGCCAAGTTTTCCTTTTTCTTAATTGATAGAATATATAGGCTGTTTTCCAGCCTTCCTGCTAGAAGACAGACGTTCACATTTACTTTCTAAAAAGTATGTTGTTAGGTTTCATTTTCATGTGATTTCAAGTGAAGAAAAATGATACAATTTGCTAAAAATAGCAAATTGTGAAGAAGTATGGTTTCTTTCACCCATCCTTTTAAAACACTGGTAATTCCACATATAAGACTTCATGTGGATGAGTTACACCTCGGTTTTTGAATCCAACTGTTTCATATTAAGCCAATAGAAGAATTTCACTTAATTTTATTGAATTTTCATCTCTTTAAAATATGCATTAGATGAAACTTTTTTTTTTTTAAATTGTGTTCAAGTGCTTTAACTTCTGGAAACAATTGCTGTGCCCTTGTCAGCAAATGGTGCATACCAGAGAGAAGGTGTCCTAAGAGTGAAAGTTGATATCGATATATGCATTTCAGAAGGTTATGCTTTTGAACAATTCTACTCTGGTCATGGTGACCAAGTGCGCACTAGCAGTTCCAGGGTTTTTAAATTTAGTTTTATACAAAATAAATATAATCAGTAGCCTCTAAGACATACCTGCATCATGAACAAAAACAAAGGGAGAGAGAATGATCAGGAGACTGAACTCAGAAGCGTGTTCCTTATCCAAACTAAAATTCTAACACAAAAACCCAACATGAGTAGTTGTTAGAAATTAAATGGTATTAGCTAATATAAAAATGAGCTATTTCCTATTTCTTAAGAAAATACACATAGTCTGAATCTAATAGCCTAATATTCAGCTAATGCTTTTTTACTGAAAACAAAAATTCAAAATCATCAAAATCAAACCCCTCATACAAAAACTTTTGGAACAGTGCTTGTATTGTAGAGTTTAATCAGATGTCTTGGACATCTTCCTCATTTGTCACCACCTTTCTGCTGGCTTGTCATGTTTTGAAGCCAAGGCAATATTGTGCTTAAATGCAGATTGCAAAATATACCTAAAAATTGATAATTCCATTGCCTATAGCAATTCTAAATTTTTCTCTTAAAGGAAAATAAAGGAGGTGTATGATATACTTAGGAAATGTTTTTTAACTTGTTCAGTTTATATATATATATATATATTTTTTTTTTTTTTCAGAATTTAAATATATATATATATATATTTAAATTCTGAAAAACAAAATATTTGAAGAGGTAAAAATAAA
Organism: Lagopus muta; assembly: GCF_023343835.1. Classification (NCBI taxonomy): domain Eukaryota; kingdom Metazoa; phylum Chordata; class Aves; order Galliformes; family Phasianidae; genus Lagopus; species Lagopus muta. The sequence goes on along the minus strand of NC_064438.1, from coordinate 32,916,577 downwards.
TGAAATCAAGGGAGCACACATTAAAATGTGTTTGGGATTCTGGAATTTGAAAAAATTTGAGTACAGTGTGACCTTGTTAGACTTTGTTTATTTTTTTCTGGTCTAATGCTGATAAAACTGGAACAGCAGTGTAAAATAACAGGATGAAACACACCTATAGAAGTTATTGCTGTCAGTGGCAAGAATCTAGCACTTTGGAGCAAGTTTCTATATATGAGACAATAGTATAGTGGAACAGAAAAATAATGTGGAGGCAGATCATAAATTCAGGCATAAGAAGACAAGCATAAACAATGATAAAGGATTTTTTATTATTTTTTGGTTTTATCTTTGTGTCCCTCTTCATCTTCAGTTTTTTCATAGTATCAACCTGCTGAAGCAAAATTAGTATTAACAAATGATAAAAAGAAAATAAGTTTTGTTTAACATGGCTTAATTATAACATACCAAGTAAACTAAACTCTTCAATCATCTTCTATACGTTCCCATTTTTTTCTAAAGGGATGTTGCTCATCTATAATATTTATCTTCAAAATAAAATCATTAATCAACCTGGCCTCAAGAAAAAGGGTTTGTTTTATTTCTTGTGATCTCTAGGTTACAAAACCTTAGGAAGATACTAAGTTTCTCTTCAGTCTGTGGAGAAAGTCCTTCAGAAAACAATTCAATGTGTGAATAGGCTCCCGATCTTCATGCAGGAAAAGCACAAGTTTGACACACAGAAAGGATGTAGTAATATTTTAATTTCTATTTCTGATAGATATTATGAATAGCTACCCATCTTTTTTTCTTAGGGAGCTATGTATTTACTTTCTTTACTGTTCAAATTATTGGAGTTTGCTGGTCATAGAAAATTCAGATCTAGTTAGTTCTTGTTTCCGGGGCCTCTTTTTCCACAAAACACTGAAAGACTTGTGGCGCCAATGTGGGAGTATGGCAGATATGTTAATTTCAGCAGCCTTTATCTCACAATTTTACACAGAAGAAAATCAGAGATATACAGATTTTTGCCTGGTCACTTCTATTTCAGCTTTTGGGAATGCTGAATGGGAATATAAAATAATAATAAAATGTCAACCATATATTTAGATTTTTTTCTACATGAAGGCACAGATGACTAGCATGAATAGCTACAATTGCCAACACAATTTTTATGCTACAAGCAGAGATCTACCAAATGACACTAGCACACAAGATAATATGCGTAGACTAGGGGCACACTTCAGTGGTCTTGGTAGTAAAGAGTTGATATTCTAAGTAGATGATAGCAGACATCTTTTCTAACCTTAATGGTTCTCTGATTCTATAAATTTAAATTATGTGATATTATACTGCAATCTAAATATTATTACCAGTAGAAGTGGAAGTATAAGAAACAAACAACAACAACAAAAAAAACCAAGCAGAATAACCCAAACCATGTAAAATACTTGTGCCTTTACCAATGCAGGTGCAGATGTTAGTAATATGGCATTATGTCAAGTCTATTTAAAGAAAAGATCTACCTCTAGAACAAAAGGGAATATTGTTCATAGTTTCAAGACTTCAAAAGCAAGCATCAGCATAGTTGAAAATATGAACACTTAGAAAAGGAAGTTTTGTATACACTATTAGCTGATACTAACATATTCTTTCAGCTTCACAAAAATGAATCACCTAAACTAAGCGTGTGTGTGTACCTTTCTCAAAGTGTGACAAAATATTCCATGGCAACATTTCCTGTAAGAAAAAACAGCGGTCTCAATACCAACCAAATATTATATTGATTAAATAAAAGAAAAGATGTTCCCTTAGGAAAGAAATTTAAAAAAAAAAAAAAGTAATATTAATTTCATACTCTGGTTTTGATTCTCCTGTTGCCCTGTAGCTCTTGTTACTTGCTAACATCTCAAATGTGGTCATGCTGAATTAGTAGGTCTTTATGCTCCACTGGCAGGGGTGTAAATGTCTACAGCATCTTTAGCATCTTTATATTCTAGTTTCCATCTCTGAAGAAAAAAGTCACTGATTTCTCACATCTAGGATCAAGGAGTCACTGCAATTCATTATGTGATTGCTACAGTTACAAGTTGCTAAAGACTGTTCTTGTTTCCCTACAGTAATTTTAGAAGATAAACATAACTACTCAAATATTTTACTTTGGGGGGGGATTCATTTCTTAACTAGTAGAAAATCTTCTTTATTGAAGAGAATGATATGAGTTTCTGAAGAACTAATAATCTGAATGTATTGATGTCAAGTAGTCATTTGAAGTTTAGAAATAAAACTGCCTTGAAGACAAAATTGTAGCATTTGAAGGATGTTATTAATAATAATAATTATTAATCTGTATATTCTACTTTACATTGTGGATTTTAGGAATAACTTAATAGAGTTGGTCACTTAACAGTGAACAGCATAACCTCATCCCAATAATTCTCAGAATATGCTTTGAATAATAGCTCTTACAGTGATTAGATGATGAGGGAAAAAAAAAAAAACAAAATGGTGAGAAAGGTGTCTCTAACACCTTTCGATTTTGAATCATTAGAGAAAATTTTAGGCATTATGTTGAATGGAAAATTACTGTCCAGTACACAAAGATACATTAAAAAAAGTGTACAAGAATTCAGAAGCTGAATTTACTTAGCTTACTTTCAGTTTCATTTACTAATAAACTTCCACAACTTTTTCTGCAGTCCATTGGACAGGAGAACCCTGGGGAGAATGAGAAACATGAAAGAGAAATTCCAAAACCAGAAGTAAAAAAAAAAAAAAAAAAAAAAATCAACAAATGAACAGAAAAATATTTTTCAAGGAGTACAATACCATAATTGTGTTGTTTCTTTAATGATGTTCTTTATTTTCTTAAGTTGTTGGACTTTTTATTAGACTAAAGATCAGTGTAGTATGGTTGCAAATTGGCAAACTTCTGAGTCACAGAAATTTTAAAGATGTAGAACAGTTGCTCTAAGACTAAGATGTTTGGGGTTTTTAGGTTGTTTGGGTGATTGCTTGCTTGGTTGTTGCTATTAGGTTTTTTTTGTTGTTGTTCGTTTGTGTAATCCAGTAGCACTATTTTCAAACCCAAGACCAAGCTGCTTTGTTCTGTACATTATCCCTTCATTTTCTCTTTATTTTCTTCAGTATAAACAATATAGTATGTAAGTAATGAAAAATCTTTACTGATATCCAGACTAAACAATTTCAAATTTTTTTGGTATTCTGAGATTTACAAAACCTAACCATACTTCATAACTTATACATCTTTCATTTTTTTTCAAAGCAAGAAATTTGCTAATTTAGTTAATTTTATCTAATTTTACTTTTTTCATTAGGTATTTCATACTTTTGGTCAAATATGGTGGATTTCTTTTTAAGTTTGCAAGTGCTGTCATATAATTCTAAACTTGTTTCAATCCTTCCAACATGGGTGCATATCAAAATAAAATAGTGCCATGCAGTTTCTTTCTATTCTGTCATAGTAATTACTAATATCCTATTTATCATATTGATAGCTATTGAATTTTGACCATTTTAAAAGCTAATTTTTCTAAAGTTTTCTAAAAACTACCTGTAGTGATTCTAAAACCTTCCCATTTTTTTGGAAATAATTAGAGTCCATAATTGAATTTTATGTATTGTTTTATCATGTGTCTATACTTAAAATATCATGAGACCTTTTTGTATTTCATCTCTTTGCAGTGAAATTTCTTTGATTTCCTTTACTAATTTCATTTTGTGCAATTTTTTTTTTTACTTTAGTCTCTTTCCAATATCCAGCCTGTAAATCTAATATATAATCCTGTACAGGAAAAGTACAGATCCCTAGATGACTAGATATAGCTATTCTCCTTATCACCATATCTTTCTTTAGTCTGTTTTTTGTCTTTTAAACATATCCTTTAAATCACAAGATAACCCCCTCCTCTGAGAGCTTTGTTTGTGTCAGAGTGATCCTGTGAGATTTGTTTTTCAGTTCAGAAACATTCAAGTCATGCATTTTGCTTGCTTTGCATCTTCTTTCTGTAGTTCCTGTTTGTATCTCACTTACAGTGTATCTTCTCTAGTTCATGACCCATGTGCCAGAGAGAGGTTCTTGACAGGACCTATGATCAGCTCTAGCTAATGTGCAGAATAACCCATGAGAGAGAAGTCATTGTGCTGCAGCTGGTAAAGGTGGAAGACAGGACCTTCAAAGCCCCCTCCAAAGTCTTATTCCCTAGCAGCTATGTAATGTCTCTTATACTCTCCATTTTTAAGGATGAACTGCTGAGAGTATCATATTATCATGGTTCTACTTGTCAATAAAATCAGTTTTTATAGTAAAATATGTATTTTGAATGGTAAAATATTTCAACCCCATCCTGTACTAATCTTCCAGAATTTCTAGTATAGTGTGGTGTAGATTTCTGGATGTCACATGCACTTCTTGGATTTATCTTTGACCAGACTATGAACAATTGAAAATGAAGGAAATGTGAAGGAATGTTACTTAACTTTATGCTAACATTTCCTCTTGACCTGTGGCTCCACGGGTATTGTTGACTCTATTCCGTTTTGATCCTTCCATTTTCACTTGACTCAAGGTCAATAAAATGATACAATAACAAGAAGGTAGAACAAACACTGTCTACTGGAAACAATGTTTATTCGAAAGCTGTGATGGCAGCCAAAGACAGCGAAGGAATGTAACTTTTTAAGTGAACAATGTCTGACAGATTCAATAATCAGGGGAAAGCTTTAATTGATGACATTTCATTAGCATAATGAGTTGAAGCTGGGAAAAGAGTCCCTTATTAATTAATCAAATGAAGCACGAACTGTTTCAGTCCCTTCCTCTCTGCCATTTTCCATTAATTGTAGGACTGTATATTAAACTAATTTGAATTCAATGGATGATGAGTGCTTCTGTGGGGAAAAATATTGGCAGTGTGACATGCTCAAGTGATCACACTTATGCAGGTATAAAACACATTAGCAATTCATGTTTGTGGAATTAAATAAACTATTATCTCTACAGGAAGTTTTGGTGGTATTTCTCCAAAAGCCACTGTCAGGAAGAATGAAACTGTCTCTTCTCTAACAGTCTCCAACAATTACCTGACTGGAGGTGTTTAATTGCTGGGAGCAAATTTGTGGTACATAATGTGATACAGGGTACTATGCTGTCAAAGTAACCTTTTTCTAATGCTATTTGCCATGGAGCATTTTCCATATTACTCCCATTAGAATTTTCTTTGTCTTTAACTTTGCTTTTAAAATGTACATAGGTTGCTTTAAATGTAATGCCTTCTATTTCCATGGGAACTACAGCAGATACAAAGAGCACAGTAACACTGATAGAGTGCTTTGTAGGTGAGAATTTTCTCTTCTTGAACATAGTCAACACCATAACTATGCAATTATGCCAGTGATGGATGAGAGCCTGCATGCTGTGCTTGTAGAAATCTTCACTGTTGGAGGTGAACAACTGTTTCACAGCTGTTATGACAGTATCATTGCTAGGAACATGTTGCCTATGTAGTCCATTGTTCATTGAGCTGAACAGATGGAGTCAGAAGGATTCAAATCCTAGCTATACAGTGGGTGTAGAAGGAAAATCCTGCCAAGATTGGCATGTTCTCCACAGTCTTCAAGCTAGTATGGAGCCTGCTGTGATTGTGTTGCAAGAGAAAGATTGTCATTTTCTCTGGCCTGGCTGGAAATTTGAGCCTTCAGCTTAGTCAGCACTATAGATACACCTTTGCAGTTTAGAATTTCATAAAGACAGCTGTGGGTATTTACTGATGAGGAAGTAAATGAATTGAGGTTAGATACATCTACCAGTTTGTTTAAGGAAAAAGACTATCATATTTCTTTCAATAAAATTTTTCTGGAGGCCATGTTGTGAGTAGAGCTCTCTTCTTCATGCTTACTGTCTCTGAGTGCAGCTCTAGGACTGGGCCATCAGATAGTACAAGAAGATTTTTACGTGATATTAATTGCTTAGTCCCCCTGGGCTGGCTGCAGAGCTGTGAAACTTTAGGCCTGTAAGTGTTAATTCATGAAAATTTTCTTGCTGAGATGGTTCAGGAGTTCATGATGATTTAGAAGGCTCTAGATTGAGTTGTTCAAGTTCCTTTTTCAAATATATTTGTGTCTAAACATCACTGTAAATCTTGACACAAATATTTCTGTGCTTGTTGGGTGACAAATTCGATTTCTTTTCCATTTGAAAATGCAATCAATAGATAAGAGTTATTTCTGATAATCCTCTAACTTAACTGAATAAGGGCAAAGGAGAAATACATTTAGTGGTCTTGAGACTTCAGACTTCTGCCATTGTGCTTGGATATTGTTATAGCAGATAGACTCTTAAAACAAACTGCTATAAGAAGAATATGAATTTTATTCATACGCTAATATAAATTAATTTGATACTGATGTATTTTGTGTAGTAGATTCTACATTATCTAGGTTTGTTTTCAATGAAAAGTTTCATATGCTTCTCTGTAGCATAGAACAATATCAAAATGGTAGTACTGCATACTTTTCTGCTTTCCAGTTTAAATGCTCTTATTTTAAATGCTCTTTTCTACGATCTTACGAATTTTGTACTGCCAGGAATGTTACGTGTGTTTTATAGTCATCATAGTGTAGAACAGAATTTTTTTCCCTTAGTTTCAAAGCTTTTATGTTAAATTTGACGCAACTGCACTCAGACTTGAGATTGTATGTCTGTTTCTCTGTATTCACATATATGACGTGGTCAGAATTCACACGAAAATGAATAATATTCACACAGATAGCATGCAATTCTCAATAGAAATCAAGCAATAGTGTAGAATGAATCAAACCACCTTGCTTAAAAGGGGAAGCTTCTAGCTTATAGAAAATGGAGGGGTTTTTTTTGTATAATGAAGTAGCAAAATAGACAGTGTATTCACTTTTTTCTCTATTTACAAATATTTTGTTTGTAAAAGCATATGTGATGAAAGAAGAAAGCTTCATTTTAAAAACTAATCTTTGCATATCTTCATTAGAATTTTGTTTTTAAGGATTTTTTTTTTTTTTGCTTGTAATGTATGGGAAGTGAGCTCAGAAGAGTTTATCTGAATATTTATATTGCAATCTAATTTTTAAATCTGACAGAACTTGGTAAGTCAGTACTGAGTTTATTCTAGTGTGGAATGACTAAATATTCATGGTTTGTAAACCAGTATTCACGCTACCAGTGAGTACTACAAAAAGTGAACTTCATGAAAATCTATTTTCTATAGCTAATTCTAACTAAAACGGAATCTGGAGAACTACAATAAGAACAAAATTGTATTATTAAAGGAAAATTGTGGTTATTACATTTGAGCAACAGATTCCTTAAGAATGCAGGAAGGTTATGTGGGCATTACCTTTAGTAGAAGGGAACATCATTCATTTGGATGAATGATGCCATATTCTGCCCACACTCTGAAAATAACTTGTACAAATTGTGCCAATTTAAATTTTAAAGATTACTAAGCTACTGCTCAAAATAAATGAAAATTTAAATTAGCTATAAAATTCTGAAAGATGTTTATGGAGGTTGTTGATCGTACCCAGTTAGGTGGGTTGCAAATTCAGATTTCCGTCCTTGTTATTCATCTCTAGTGCATGAAACAACTGAAATATGTATAGAATACATATGTCAAACAGGAAGCTGTCTCTGTTTCTGGTGATGTTTCCTGGTTCCCAACTAAAAGAACAACTAATTTGTGACCTCTGTGGTAACAAACCAGCACAGTTTCCTAAATGCTTTTTGGAAAGATATGACTTCATAGGTGTGTTCTTAATATGTACATGGAAGTAAATAAGTTGGAAAACAAGTAAAATGATAATCATGCTGAGAGGTAGAACTGGAAAATACGCTTTTGCATGTATCATCTGGAAGAGAGTCATACGTCACATGAAGATTTCCTAACTGTGGATAGTGGGATATTGAAGAGCTGAACTTTTAGCTAAATCCCTTTCACAGATTTACCTCATATCAAGCTGTCATACTTTTATCTTTTTGAAATATTGCTACTGATTTGTTTGTGAAGTTTGTTGATGCATTTTTAAAAAAAAATTCATAGTTGGCAAATGTATCCCAATATTTTATTTCTCATATGAACACATTTGGAATTATTCTTCCAGCCTTTGTCAATGGATTTTTATGAAAATACCCCCTGTTCATTGAGTTTTCACACTAAAAATAAATACAGACACAAAATGAAAAGATAATTATAGCTAAAACCAAGGATTGTCTAAATAGTGTGGGGAGGGGGGGGGAAGTAATAATGTGTTAATCCCTCCTACTGTTGTAATACTTTCAAACACATAACCCAGATCACTAAAATCAGTACAAGATATCAGAAATACACTGGATTTCAGGACAACTTAGTTCAGGAACTTCTGAGAAATCAGATATAGTCAAAGGAATCACTGCATAGAGTGTTAGAGGTTACAGCTCTTATCACATGGAGTATGAATATCTGCACCCTAACATCATATAAATGTGGCTGAATTGTGTTTACAATGCATTGTAACCCAGGAACATGATTAATATTTACAGACAGAAATAAAAGAACTCGTAGGGGAGGGGTTATTTCTGATGAACAACTCTTTCAGGATAAATAATAAAACTGTTTAATTTCATGCAATAGAGAAATAGTTGTTTGAAAATATTAAGAATGGCCTAAACTTTGCAAATAGAAATCAATTTTCAAACTATAATATTTCAAACTTTTCTTACAATAAAAAATGTATTGTTGTTTTAGAATATTTTTGTCTGATAACAGGAGATGAACTTTTTTGAACAAACCTACTTAAATATTTCTATATTATGGACTTTATTTATTTTCTGAATATACAATATTAGATTATTTATTGATGTTACAAAATAAATTCTCATACATTTTCTGCACAATATATGCAATGAAATTATTGAAAATGAGATTTATTTTAACTAGCACAATTATTTAGAACCAATCTTAGGAAGTCAAAATAAATAAGACTTCTGAATTTTGTAACAAAATGACTCAAATATGTGGCATGCAAATATGTTGATCTAAAGAATGTCATGGGTGAATACAAAACTTTTTTTTTAGCTTATCAATGAAGAATTAAACACTTCTATTTAGTTTTTGACTAATCCAGTTTGAGTTTGGCAAATGCATATAGATGTAAGCTTGCTTCTACATAAGGCTTATGTATGAATCCTCCCTTGTTTTTCTGGCTCAAAAATTGCTTTCTGTGGCATTTCTTGCTATAAGATTCTGACTTATCTAGGAAATGAGAGGTGGGTGCTGCTGCATGGCAATCAACATCACTGTGTGGACAATTTTAGATTTGAAAGCATTTCTTTGGAGCTGTTTGCCATCAAGAGAGATTGTGCAGAACTATTTACTGGTGAAAGATCTGGCCTGTGACCAAATAACTCCAGCTTGCTATGGAAGATTGGGGGATGATAACGTTGCATTCTGTGAAAGCAAAATACAAATTGACACCTCCCTGTTCCCTCTTATCTGCTGGCAAGTCCCAGAAGATGGGAACAAAAGGAGTTCCTGTTGAGATCCGAAAGCCAGAAGCTGTCACTACAAAAGAAGCTGACTCAACCACTTTGGATTTACAAATAAGTTTGTGCTGCCATTGGAGTATATAGTTCAAAATTCCCTACCATGGCGAGGGTCATCTTCCACTAGACCAGGTTGCTCTACCCAGCCAGGTCCTGAATGCATCCAAAGATGGGGGCATCCACAACTTCTCTGGGCAACTTGATCCAGTGACTCAACACTTCCATAGTGATAAATTTCTTCCTTACGCGTAATCTAAATCTACTTTCTTTTAAACCATTAACTGTTTTCCTATCACAACATCCTCTTAGAAGGCATTAATCCTGACCTTAGAGGAGGTGATCATTGAATATTAGCCACCTTTCCTGAGCCCCTCTTTCTTCCAGGGCTTTATCCCATGGTATTTTCGCAGATCCTTTAAGAAGCTGCTCTGCTTTCCTGAAGAGCAGGGTACTGAGCTTACAGTGTGCGCTCCTCTGGCTGCCCTAAGGATCTTTTGAAACCACCATTTCACGGTCAAAAGAATGTCCTTGATCTTCACATATTCCACTAGACTCTCCTTGTTTGTGATCTCAGAACTTTCTTAGTAGGGCTGAAATATTACTAATATTAGGATTTAATTACTGAATTAAAATACTTTTGCCAGTCAGAAGTTTATATTTTTTTTATACATCAGATTCAGATGTCATAATCTGCTGAATAATTAAATGACTTACAAGTTACTTAATTTGTATGTCTTTAGAAGCTATTTTTTTTTTTTTTTCACAGATCGTATTATCATATCTAGTTTAAATCTGTTTTGGAAAACATTGCTGTATGGTATTCTTATGTATTTCTATACTCCCATACATATGGTAAACAAATGTTTGAATTCATATTTTATTCACAATTATATTGTATTTTAACATTTACTATACTTATATGTTTGAACAAGCAGAACTATCTGAGTTATGTCAAAATATCTCAGCTTAACTAGGATACCTGAAAGAGATGCATGCAAGGTATTGATAGCAGCTGGTTGCGAAGTCATGCAGGGAAAAGTATTGTTGCACAAGATGTTGGAAAAGGGAAACAGTGCCAGATAAAAACTGTCATTACATAGAGATTTCTAACTATCTCTGGTTAGAAAAAGCTCCTTCCAAAAGGAGCCAGCCTAAATAAGAGGCAGTGAAAAACATCAGCCTTTTCTGTTAGGGAACAGTTTTTAACCACATCAAATTAGGAGCTAGACTTTAGAATCATTGCGAGTCCCTTTCAACTTAGGATATTCTATGATTCTAAATTGCTTGAAAGATTATTGGTTTTAGGGACTTCTGTCCTATTTTGGTAGCTCAGAGATGGTTTAATTAAAGGTTATGATTTGATGTAGGCATAGCATTAATTTCAAGTTTATGAAATTAGAATCAAAGTAATATTATTCAGATTTCTGTCATTTTATGATAAAATTCGTACTTTTCACACTAGCTATAAAAGCCTGCATTCACAGAATCACAGAATCACCCGGGTTGGAAGGGACCCCAAGGATCATGTAGTTCCAACCCCCCTGCCTAGCAGGGCCACCAAACACACACATTCAGATCAGGTTGCCCAGGACCCCGTCCAACCTGGCCTTAAACACGTCCAAGGACGGGGCATCCACAACCTCCCTGGGCAGCCCGTTCCAGGGCCTAACCACTCTCCTAGTAAAGAACTTCCCCCTAACATCCAACCTAAATCTTCCCTCCTTCAACTTGGATCCATTTCCCCTAGTCCTGCTGTTGTCAGCCCTTTTGAAGAGTTTACTTCCCTCCTGGGTGTAGGTTCCCTTCAGGTATTGATAGGCTGCAATGAGGTCACCCCGCAGCCTTCTCTTCTCCAGGCTGAACAAGCCCAACTCCCTCAGCCTGTCCTCATAGGGGAGGTGCTCCAGCCCCCTGATCATCTTAGTCACCCTCCTCTGGACCCTTTCCAAAATCTCAATGTCTTTCTTGTACTGAGGGCTCCGCACCTGGACACAGTACTCCAGATGGGGCCTCACAAGAGCCGAGTAGAGAGGGACAATCACCTCCCTGTCCCTGCTGACCACCCCTCTCCTGATAGAGCCCAGGATCCCATTTGCCTTTCGAGCTGCCAGAGCACACTGCTGGCTCATGTTCAGTCTCTCGTCCATATTTTCGTATTGTTTTGTTCTTTCCTACAGGGGTATATACTGTTGCCATTTCAATCTCACAGTAAACAGTTTAGATCACAACAGAATCTAAATGTACAGATATGTGGCCTAATTAATGTGACATGGAATTTATATACTTCTAGTTGATAAACTTGTGCATTTATCTTCTGTGAATTGTCGGTCTAAAGGTAGGAACTTCAGCCCTGTGCACACCCTGTATCTTCTGTTCCTTGCTCTCCTGCCCATAATAACCATTCTTTGTGAAAGGAATCCAGGATATCACAAGATACCAGAAAGTTGTGGCTGTAATATCTTTCCTTCTCCCTTTCCCTTTCCTTTTATTTCCAGGATGAGTCTTTCCAGTAAGAGAATGAATGTACACATTATTGGTTTGGGGCTTACATTGTATATTATTCCATGTTTTTTGAAGAAAAAAAAATTGAAAATTGACTATATTCAATAAATTAATGAAGAATGAAGTATTCACCTCCTCTTATACTGTTGATATAGTTTTTAAAAATATTAGAAATTGCAAATAAAGTTTACTTATGCAAGAGAGAATGTCTTGTGCACATCCTGTAATTAACATTTGTAGCTGTTGTGATGTACAAAAATGCCAATATTTAATTTTATTTACTCCTTAATAAAAAGGTAAATTTTTTGTTTTAATGTAAAGGAAAAATGCTGAATATGCTGCTAAAAAGCTTGTTTGATTTATTTTTTTTTTTAAAAACGTTTGTTTTTGAAAATACTGAGTCTCTAGATCAACATGAGATGAATGAACCCACAGTTAATGATAATATTTCTTGCCCACACAGAAATCTATGACAAACTCAAGACTCAATAAGGTGCATCTCATGAGTTTTGTCCTGGCTTCCACTTTGAGAATTTTCTTTGCTTTGATTTTAATGATTTGCTCATTAACGTGTGCTGTACCAAATTACATTAAAGGCCACAAAGATTGATCATGATTTTCCTCAACAATGCAGAGTTTTTTGTATGTGACTTCTCCATCTTAGAGGTTTCTAGGGATAGACTCCATTATTCTTTTCCAGTAATTAAATATTTAATCGTTACTATTTCAGACTTCACTTAGATTCAGGAGCTGTATTTTGACTATACATATATAAAACGTCATCTTAAAATGGGATTTTTCAAAGATGGTTTTCCAAGAATGTTCTCTTTGCCTTGTTTGAATGTTCTCTTACCTATTCCTTTGTGTAATCTTGCATCCCTATAGGAGGCAGCACACGACCATTCTATATAATGACAGTTGGCAAATGCAAGCAATGGAAAAAATGCCAGCTCTTCCAAAGCCAATGCCTGTCAATGCTTGCTCCCTAGTTGGCAGAGAGCACTCTGCTCAATTGCTAAGAGGTTTGCTCACTTCACTGTCTGCTATAATTCACCCTGTTATGGAAGAAAACAGCTGTCCTGCTATCATGACCTGGAAACGTGCCATCAAAACACACTGAGTTAAAATCCCAACTTGACTGCTAGTACTAGGATTCAGTTTCATGACTGTTGATGAATGAATTGCAGAGTAATCTTAAGGGGATAGAGTATAACTGATTAATTTTTAATGCAATGTCTTGAAAACGATTTGCACTTGAAAATCTTGAATGCAAACAATTAATAGAGCTCTGACATTTTATATCTTCAGAAGGCAGAGGTCAAACAAGTTCCTAGTGTAGCCACACCTCAAATGCCCCCCAGATATGTACTGGATGTTATACGTGCTGGTAGGATTTGCTATTCAGTTGACAGATATAAATGCAGACTATGATCTACCCATGAAACTCTGAGACACCTATATATAGCTCTAAAATAAAATAAGCCACCTTTCTTCTCAGAAGACATCTTTCTGCTTTCTTATCCAATCTGCACACTAATTTAATACCACAACGCTTTGCTAAAATACTTTGCTAAAGAATTCCATGCAAGTAGTGCAAAGCCACATGGATTCACATTTGGAATACAGAGATATTAGTTATGAAATATGTAAGAACATGTTTGGGCCTTTGGTGACTTGAGTTAGTTCATTTTGCTTATTAATCATCTTTAATTTTAAAAAAAAAAATCTAACCTATGTGTGATAAAGCGTGACTCTTACAGCCTTTGTAAATCTGATGGTCACCTGTAAATTTTTTATTGCCCTTCGAAGTATTTCTAAAAGAGTTTCAAAACAAACTGAAACTTAAAATGGAAGAGCTGATTTAGTTTTTGCAGTAGACTAAGCATGGAAAAAAGGAGGAAGCAGAAAAATATACATTAAAAAAATGGATGACAAAAGCATTGAATGTCAGATAAAATACTGTCAATTTATATGGTAAATCAATTCAGGGGAACCAAGATACACCTGCAGTCATGTATGCAGATTGTCTGTTTTGACATATAAGAATTCTGAAAATGGAAAAGGAAGGTTCCTTTATGTATACCTACTTCATTTTTGTGGGTATCTACCTCTGGTAGTAAGATATTTCAGGAGGATGTCATTTTGTAATACAAATGAATAGCTAGACTGAATATGAAATGCTTTCTTAATATATCTCTACTGTGGAACCTGCTTTGCTGAATTCAGTGAGATTTACAGTAGGTTCCAAGTTAAACTCAGAACTCTTCAGGGCAGGAGCTATGAACTCTATTTATAATGAACTCATCACTTATATTTTTATCCCTACATAAGGAGTAATAATGACAGTAATAGCATTTCCCAAATATAAACGTAAGAATTTACAACCTGATAAAGACTCTGCCTGAGAAATTACTTAGAGATACATATGTGAGACTTAGGACAGCCAGTTTTACATAACGGTAGAAGATACTTGCTTACCTCTGCCAATCTGAATGAGCAGCTAGGGATTTCCCCAATCTAGAAAAGATACAGAGATGGCTTAAAGCCAAAATAAAGCCAGTGTTTATGATGTTTAAAAGTCTAGGTCAGAATGTTCATTTGTGTTTGAATATTTATTGCTACTGTGCAAAGAGAACGAAGTATCATTAATAGAAAACAAATGTATTAACTTGGCATTCTAAATGTCATCATAGTTTGCTTAACAAACTGTAAACATATTTTTCTGTATGTATTTTTCTTTTGAGTAGAATTCTCAAAAGTATCTTGGTATAAAACCATGATCTGATTTGTATTTCCTTATAAGAGATAGAATAAGTGAAGCGAAGGGATCGAGAAGCAAAAACTGTAGAGTTCCTTCCAGCAAAAGGCCTTGAAAAACTTTCACAATACAGTGCCACTCACTATGCTTAACAGAAATTGGATTTTAGCACATTTTAATTTGTTTACTCAAAAGGCACATACGGTTTCATTAAAGGATTATACAATACCAGAAACTGATCTGAAATTGCATTCTGCTGCCAGAAAGACAAGTCAGGATGCCAGACTCTTCAGTTCTACAGGCACAGATGCAGACCAGCACTGTGTTCATAATTTTTTGCTAGCATAACTAGAATGCTCCCCTGTCAGCTAGTGACTTACCATGATATCCAGCAGGTTGACATGCAGGAGTTCAGGACAAATGCTTCCCAGATATGACACATTAAAAATCTACTATTGTTTTTAGATGTGTAGGATGCACTGTGCCCATGATATAAAGTCTAGCTGTCTGTGCAGCGTTTAAAGTATTCAGAACATATTGGATGCCCAGTGCATCAATATGAACCTGACAGAAGTCCAAGGCAGAAGGTATTGAACTGCTTACTTTTCAGCCTTCCAGTGGTGCTCAAATTAAGTATTTATTCTGGCAAATTACAGTAGTACACTTCCTGTGTTCTTTTGAGTACTTGAGAAAATATAAAAATCTTGCTAGAATCACTTTTGAGTATGATATTCAATTGCTAACATAAAAATTTATTGTTAATGAGCAAAACCAGCACTGACATTTCTCAATAAAAATAAACAATTAATTTTTTATATTGTCTTTTATACAAAATTTTTACAAAGTAATTTACAAAGTTATTAGTTAGAACTTTGCAAAGACTGTGCAGGCAAACAAAACACCATTAGGCTCTGTTATGGTTCAAGCACTGATAAAGGACCAAATGCTGCAGACGAGATAAGAATCTTTTAATACTTTTAAAATATTGAATGGAGTAGAGAAGGCTTGAGAGAAACTTTACAGCAGCCTGAAAGTACCTGAAGGGGGCCTAAAGGAAAGCTGGGAAGGGATGTTTTAAAAGGCAAGGTAACGACAGGACAAGGGGAAATGGTTTTAAACTGGATGAGGATAGATTTAGACTAGATATTAGGAAGAAATTCTTTACTGTGAGGATGGTAAGACACTGGAACACGTTGCCCAGAGAGGTTGTGAACGTCCCCTCCCTAGAAGACTTCAAGGCCAGGCTGGACAGGGCTTTGAGCAACCTGATCTAGAGGAAAGTGTCTCTGCCTATAGCAGGAGGTTGGAACTAGATGATCTTAAAGGTCCTTTGTAACCCAAACCATTCTGTGATTCTATAGTGAGTGAACTCGACAAAATTAAAGATTTTCAGGTCAGGCTTAAGTAGATTAAATTAAGGAAATCTTCACCCACCAAATAAAGATCTGCAAGTGTAAGCTTTTATCACTCCTTCAAGCTGCTGCTAAATAGATATTTTCACTGATAATTTATGAACCAAGTAGAGAGGGTCCGTGCCATATGCGCAAACAAGAGTCACAAATGATTTATGTTCAAATTATATTCTGGCAGTGTTGAAACTTATCAAGCACAAGATTAATTGACAAAAACGTTGAGCTTTTTGCCCTACCCATTCCCAACCTTAATGAGAATATGGTAAAACACACATTAAGCTATTAATAACAAAATTGGTTATGTCCAAATGTCCAAATTGAACTATAATCTAACCTAAGACATCTAAATTTTCTTCCAAGTAATAATACTTTATATAGTATATATGAAGAAGTACTTCAGAAACAGATGGTCAAGAAGGACATCCTAATGAATGACTTGTTGGAATTTAGCCTGAACACTAGAAAGCAATTTTTACCAGTAAAAGCTCAAAATCTCTCATAGGCATTGTAGTATTTTGTCTGCTATTGTAATCAAAGCATTTATGATGGATGAGAGATGTGAATTCTGAAGGGTAAATTGAAGATACAAAATGGATAATTTGCATTAAATAAATACCTTATGGTAATCCTCTGACACTGAAAAAGATATTTCAGTTGTACCCCACATCTACTTCTCCATGGAAATATTTTTTCCTCTTCCCATGGCAGTGAATTTAGAGACTCTTTAAATCTTGCTTTGTCTTCAAATTTGGCCTACACTGCTGAGAATCTCAAGCTGGCTCTGGCTTTTGACACTTAACTGTTACTTGCAGAGCATAGGGCAGTCATCTATGACTACAGAATGAAGATCTGTCTGCAGAAGCTGACACTGTCTGGAAATAAACTTTTTTGTTTTCTGCAATGAGAATGTTAAAAAAACTCTGAGCAGTAAGTATTTTCAGGTTACTAGACAATACTGTATTATAGGAGAGATTGTCTGTACACAAAGCACTTCCCACAGAGTATGATTTTTAAGCCTAAGTAAAAGCTTATTCAGATTATCGTATAGAATGATATATATTCTGTGTAACTATAGGCCCTTCTGTACTGCAAGTGCCCTCTGTCTCTTTCATCTTTTTTTTCCTCATTTCCATTCTCCCAGTGTGGAAAGAACTCATGTTACAGCTTTCACATTTGAAAGGCTGTTTCAATGGAATTAACTGCAACTTATGAAAATATTAATGCAACTATAGGCATTAAATAGACCCATGGGTCTATTTTGGCATAATTACAACATATTAAAAGAACCCTTCATCTCTGTTTGTTTTTAATTTATCTTATAATTTGGTTTTCCCAGCATTAGATGCAGTTTCTCTCAGGGATTTATAATTCTGCTTTAAAAATCAGTGAATTAAAAATTCAATGTTAAGTCAGAAAGTGGGAATCATACTTTAAATGACATCATTTTGGCTTTTGTCTTGGGTTCTGAAATACCTCTGGCATGCGGTGAACCTACAGAAACATGTATTAAACCTCCTCCTATTTTCACCTCTTCTTGTTTTGCTATGCTTGAATGTACTTCGTATTTATTTGAAAGCAATACTTAAATTTCAAATGTATGTTGTTCAGAAAAAAAGTAATTGTATGCTTTTCCCTTCAGTCTCTTGATCCATAAAATTTAATTTTTTATTAAAATGTAACACTTTTATCTGGCAGAGTGATGTAAAATAATGCCTTATTTTTATTATTTTTCCTCCTTCTATGAGGGTCTCATTTGAAAATATTAACAGTATATACGTTATTTATGTTGGCTTTTCAGCTTATTTATCTGTATTAAGCATTTAATATTCTTGGGCAAATCATTATTTGATATAAATCTGTAGCTTTTCTGGTTTCATTGGTGCTCTGTCAGTGTACCTCAGCAGAATTAAATAAATAAGCAGAAGAAATAAGTGCCTCAAATAATCAGAAGCCCTTAAGGTGTTTTAGAGACATTTACTGAGTAAGCTTTATTTGCCCACTTGGGGTAGACAAACGTGCAAACATTTGGAGTTATGTTTATAAATTGTTTCAAAGGACTAGAACTACTTTTTTAGAGGAAATGATTAAAATGTTATGTCTTAAAATAGCAGTTCTAAAGAAATTACTGAAGTTAACAGGAATGTTCGCTTGACTGTTACCTCTCTTAGCATGCACAAACTTCTATCTTACCACCTGCCAAATTCCAAAGGTGCGATAGAAATGTTTTGATGAAGGAGGATTAGAAAAACATTAAAAAGTTCACAGCCTATTGCTTTTTAAATTTTAGATCAGATTAATTGCATTGACATAGACCCAACCAGGGAGAGTGAAGATACAAACTACTGATTTGAGGAATAGTTATGGAATGTTTTTATGTAATCCTTTCTTATAAAACATTTTTATAAACATTTCAGTAGAACATTGTAGATGATGTCTATCTAAAATAAACTGAATAAATTGAATAACTGGTATACACAGTAGATTATGAGTGATCTATTTATTGTGATATATTTTGTTACAAATTCTAGAAAGTACAATCTTGAAGTTGTTTTTTTTTTTAACTGAAAACACTTGTATGTATGAGATGTATTTATATATGAGACTGATTGATTTTATGGCCCTTCTTCCATAGACAAGAGGGATGAAAAAGTCTGATTTCACACTGTCTCACTCCAATTTATAGGAGGGAGAGGAGGTTCTTTTAATATCTGTATACCCAGCATGAGATTAAGAAACAACATTAAGTTCAAATGTTGGTCTAACCAGTTTACTATAAATCCTAATCAGGGAGACAGGGAAGGGAAGGAAGGTGATAGAAAAGATAGGAAAGAAGCAAGAATCGCATAAAGCAGGGATAGTCACCACCAGGATCCAGCAGCGGTCCTGCTGAATGCCATTTCAGAGATCCAAGGCAAAAGCAGTGGGGGTAGAGCAGCAGCATGGCTGGCCTTGGGCAGCAAGCAGGTAGCCGGAAGAAGTCACAGAGGCAATCCAGGAGGAAGCAGCAGGACTCAGGTAGCAGGCCCAGGAGAGTCCATCAGCATGCAGGAATTCCGTGGTGAGGAATCTGATGGTAGACACCTTTGTTCTTCTTCAGCATCATGGTAGAGAGCAGAGCAAGTCCAGGAGGGAGAGAGGCAGGTCGTGAAGCTTCTCATGTCAGAAACCTCTTCTTCTTCATGAGAAATCTGTTGCCAGAAAACCTAAACTTCATGGTTTTAGGTCCCCTTTTTATCCTTCTTATGCTAGTGTGGCATTCCTTGGTGCTTGGGTAAGAATCATGTGCAGTACCTTCTAAGATGGCCATCTTCCTCGAGATAAGTCCACAAAAAAACCCTGCTTCCTGGCCATTAATCCTGCAGTTTACCCCTCTCTCGCTGCCCCTGGCCTTGTCCATCTGTGTTCTCCAGACAAAGGATTTCACAACCCTTGCCCAGGATTTGCTTGGACTTGTCCATTGGTGTCCCCAGCAAGCTTTGAGACAATGATGTAAAAGAATAATCTCTTACACACATCTAGAAGTATGCTACCACCTTTGGAAGGCTTCCAGTGTCACAAGTCATAGTAATAGTAAATCATATTTCTCAGTTTGCAAGGCCAGTTTTACCAGTCAGTATTTTTCATTACCTACATTTTCAGGTTGCCTTGAAGATCAGTTTTCTATCTATCTCCCCATCTATGCCTTCCTATCTAGCTATCATTTCCTCTTGTTCAGTATTTCATCCCAAATGATCTCCTTTATGTTATCTCTAAGTGTATGTATATAATTTGATATAATTATTTAATACTGGAAAAAATGTTTTGTTTTTTTTTTCATATGTTCCTCAGATGTATCTTATCTATCCTGTTTTTTATCATCACTATCTTACTGAGAGGGAAAAAAAAAAGAAGAAGAAGGAGAAGAAAGAATAAACACTGTAAAACAGACTAGCTGGTTTTCTCCATTAATGGAATGAAATTAATTTAATTAATTTGCCCACTAAAATGCTTATAACTTCTCCCTTACCAAACCATGATTTTGTTTTTATTTACCTTTACAGATCCAGCTCTGGACATATGAGTATCATTCCCAATAAAGAAAATAGCAATTTGGGGCAATACTGTGTTGCATTTAGTCTATGAAACAGACTGAATATATTTTTAGGCACTGCTTGTTTATAACCTAATTTTCTCTCATTGCTTTACAAAGGTGACCTTGTTTTAGTACCATCAACGCCTGATGTTATAAAAGAGAAATTCTTTTCAAATCTACTCTGTTAATGTGTTCTTGCTCTGAAACAAATGCAAGATAACATTAACATTCTTCCCACAAAATGCCTACTAATTTGCTTGCAGTGGAGATAGAAAGCTTTTCATTACATATCACAAACTTCATTTGTGTAGAATGAGTCACCGGTCCTTCTAAAAAGCCAAATGAGTACCTAATCTCTAATGCTGCCTTCAGCTATAACATCAATCCTCCCTGATTCTAGTCATCTTTTATCAGCTATTCAGCTTTTAAAATTTTCCATTCTGCTATAAAATTGTTCACCTGTCAAAACAATTTTATGTTTTTTTTAAATACCAACGCTTCAGAGAAAAAGCTCACAGAAGTACACTATTTTTATTAGATACAACTAAATCATTGTAATGTAAAGTGATTAAATCTGTTTTGCACAATTATTGATATTATTATTAACCTAATAATAGTCATACTGGCAATAATAAAGTGTATGTGATACTCATCTTGTGTACTTTCTCCTGATTTTCACTCTCTTGCAGACATCATTCTGGAAGATGTAAATGCTGTATGCATATATGTTACATGGTAGATGATAAACACTGGTATACATAGTAGATATGAGTGATCTACTTATTCTGATATATTTTGTTACAAATTCACAGAAACTACCATCTGTAAAACTAAAAACAGTTGTTATGTATGAGACAAGATGTATTTATATATGAGACTGAAAACAGAAACCATAGAGACTCAGAAAATTCTTTTTTTCTGAGGGCCCGAGCCCTTTTATGAAGAGACATTGAGGAAGCTAGGCTTGTTCAGCTTGGAATAGAGAAGGCTCCAAGAGACCTCACTGCTTCTTCCTGGTACTTGATGGGAGTTTACACATAGGAGGGGGACAGACTTTTTACACAGTCTAGTAGTGACAGGACAAGGGAAAATATATTTAAAGTGAGAGTGATTTACATTAGGTGTTAGGAGGAAATTTTTTTACTTAGAGAGTGGTCAAACACTGGAACAGATTGCCTGCGTAAGCTGTGGATGTTCCATTCCTGGAGCCATTCAAGGGCAGGTTGGTTGAGGCCCTGGACAATCTGATCTAGTGCGTAGCATCCTGTCAATGACAGGGGTGTGAAACTGGGTAGTCTTTAAGGTCCCTTCCAACCATAAAGGAAATGTTGAGAGAAAAACACTGAAAGAAGTAGCAATCTTCAAAACTGGGAGCCTTTTTTTTGTACGTTTGCTTCCACAACCTTGTATATGCAATGCCACGCTTAATTAAAAAAAATAAAGTGTTGAAAAAAATAAAAGTTCTGTTTTTGTCAGAAAATAACATTTTGAGTAGGCCTAAAAAGGAGCAAGTATGTCATTATAGGCATATATGAGTATGAACATAAGTACTGATAGAATATAAATATTGATATCATTTTTGTTCAGAGCATAAATAGACAACAGCCCAGAAATTCTGAAAAGCTTCACTTTTACACATACTTTCTACTGCTACATGTAATATTAGTTCTGTAGTTGAATAGTCAGTGAATATAAAGATGTTATAATTCTGAAATAAACAAGAGAGTTTGGCAAGGCAGATTATAATAACAAAAAGAGAACAGATAAAAAGCTTACCCACGTCCTGGGCTTGCTGCAAAACTCCAGAGGAGGAATGTCCAGAAGAGAGCCTTTCCCACTGGTGGTCAGCTCTTAATTGGGTCTAGGAGAGGTGGAGCCAGGCTCCGCTCCTTCTGGCAGCACCTTGCCTTCACCTATGCTCCCGTGGCTGACTCTTTGCTTGCCTCAGTTGATCAATCAGAGGTTCAGGCCGTGATTCAGCAGTTCCCACACAGTAGTTATGAGTTTAAAGCTTGATGTATCACAGTAAATGGTATCCCTTGGAGGTCACTGTTTTTCTAGATGAATCTACATACTTACAGAATTACTGGGCACTAAGAATGTGACCCTTAGAAAAATAATTTCTAGATAATTGAGCACAGTGGTAGTTCTACTAAATAGGATACTACTTACAGTGCATGCTGTTTCCAAATTGCTTGATTACTCTTCAGATTTAGATAAGGATTTATATTTTCATAGGTAATTACAGAATTGCATTTCTTAGGAAACCACAACACCTGAAAAAAAAACAAAAAAAAAACAACCAAAAAAACCCATCTGTGTTTCTTTAGAGAAAACTTTGTATACATGTGCTTCAATTTTAGACACCAAGTAGTAAAACAATTTCTCTTCATGCTCATATTTTGAAAATAAAATAAATTTTTTAATTCTAATTTCTATATAATGACCAAATACGAACAAGATAAACATAATCTTTCATTTTTATCTTTCTCTCTCTCTCTTTTTTTTTTTTTTTTTTTTTTAAGGTGAAGATCTTACTGATCTTCTCAGTCCTATTTAACCTGGGTAATTCTTCACTTCATACAATATTTCATCTTTCCCATCATGGTCAGTCACATACCTGATATCTCCCATCATCTTAACCTCGTGACTTCTGATTCATTAAAGGATTCATGTATTCATCCAATTTAGTAAGTGGGCTTTCTTTGACCAGTGACACAGTCAAACTTTTGACAAATGCTCCAATAAGACTTAACAGCAAGAGACATGTAAGAAATAGAGTGTAATTGTTAAAAACATTTATCATCAACCTTGCTGTAGTTTGCCCCCAGAATTTGTAAATGTTGCATGCTACATGAACTGGTTAGAATTATTTCTTTTTCCCTATGAAGCAAATTAATTCTAATTAAAAATTAAAACTCAATTATTTCACCCCATCTTTGAGATGTTACATTTGAAATTAGAATATTTGTTTCTGAAATGCTCAGTGGTGGCTTATCCACAAACTCCATGTTCCCCTTTGGGTCTTTCATTATCACTGAGATTTTTGAAGACTTCTCTCTTGCTGAAAATTTTGTCGTCATTGAACTCACAGAATAAGTACTTAGTTGACTGCTGATGACTTTAGCAGAGAGTAGGGGAGTGCCATGCAGTCAAAGAAGGTTTTCAAAGAAGGTTTAGTGCTTGTGGTGGCAATGGTGATGAGGAGACGGTTGGACTAGATGATCTTATAGGTCGTTTCCAACCTTGTGATTCTATGATTCTATGATTCTTGCAAACCATGTCTTTTTTATTCTTGTATTTTCTCCTCTTTAGGAAAATTATTTATGACTTTCTTATCAAAGTGTAGAGATGAATTTCATAGTATTGTTTGAATGTTCAAATATGGTGCTTTACCTACCCATTCAGAGTGATTATTAATGAACTTGCAACAATTTCATGAGGCAAAGATAAAAATCTCAGTGTGTATAGATGCTGTTAAAGAGATGAGGATACTTCACAGACTGATTGCATATGTTAAAATAGCACTTTCTAAAAATGACAGAATGAACTGCCAAAGTTCAACTTTCTTAGCTTTTAAAGGAAATGGAGGCAGTTATTTATTATTGGCAATAGCCAGTAAGAACACCTTGAGTGACAAAATGCTTTTTAAAGAGGATTAACATTTAAAGTGTTTTTATTGATGATCTCAAGCTAATGAAGAAGTGCAAGTGGAATATTACCCTCCAAGATTTTGCTGCTGGCTACTATTTTTAAAGTAATTTTTCGAAAATCAAGAAGATAAATTGTTTTGATTTAAAGGCCATAGTCTTTCTGTTGTGTCAGTCAACCGCATTAAGATCATTTTGTTTTCAATTATTATCTTCCATTGATCACCATTATCACCCATCAGCCCCTGAACAAATATCACATTGTCCATCTTCCCAGGCAAGTACTGTAATTACTCAATAACTGCAATATTGATTCTGGAGAAGTGAGTCTTACTGGCTGGCATACCAAGCTGCTTACTAACTCAGAATTGCATCAGTCAGACAGAGTTGTTTTTAATGTAGTTCCAAGCAAGAAGTAACTCAAATTAAATTTAAAGTTTTCTCTCATTATTTGATGCTCAGAGTTGCTAAGATTGTATTCTTTAATCAGATTTGATATCATGTGTGAATTGAAAGCTTCTAGCTTTGCAAGGTTCTAGCTGAAGACCCTAGAGGCATATCAGCAGGTGCACAGCTCCTTTATAACTACAACTGCAATGTATTACCAAGATGTCATTTTGTGAAACAACAAAACCAATGAAAAGCAGTCCCAGAGTAAAACAACATATTCATATCGAGAGTCAGTACAGGGACAGTGCTTACAGCTTCTCATCTATGAAGTTGTTTTTTCACTCTTGTCTCACAGATCTTTCTCATTTTTGCAGTGCTTCCAATAGCAAGCAAACAGACCAAATCACATTATTAAAATAGAAATCAATCTATGCAGCACTTGCATGTAGTAGGATGTGGATTTGTGAAGTCTTACTGAGTTGATATTGCTTGGCCAATTGTTCTCAAGTAAATTAAAAGATTGCCATCAAAGAATGTCTATAGATATAGCATTGATAACTTATTATAACCAGGAAACTGGAATGCACCCCAAACACAGACTTGGTGACTGCAACTGACTTGATCAAATCCATGACACAGAGTGTTGAATATGAATCTGATGTTACTAGACCAATTGCTTTCTGATTTTTGTTTCCCTTAATGGACCATCGAACTCTTCACTGCTCGCAGCAATACAATACATGACTGGATGCAGGAAGATTGTGTGGGAGTAGAGCCATTCAGTGGGACCTACTTGTCATCATTTCTTTTTAAAATGTTCACTGCTGTCATATAATTTGTGTATATGGGAAGTTAGAACTATTTAGTTCTACTCTGTAGGAAAACCTCATCAGTCTGCTGATGACTGATTTAAATGTTAGCTTGGTAGGTTGGCTGTATTTCAGGCTCTCCACTGTTTCTCTTTTTTTTCCCTCTTCCTATTTCCCCTGCATACTATTTACCCTCACCAATTGCAAGTGGCACTCAGTGCACATTTAAATCAGCTGACTCATAGAACTGTTTGGTCTAACATTTTCCATTACTTCTTAAACACAAAGATGACTATAATAGCTCTGAATCTGAGAAAGAAAATAAATACACTAACAAATGCACACTGAAGTAAACAACTCAGTATTGCAAGCTCAGTCATTATCTTCACGTAGTACTTTTCTATCATAAAGAGCAAATCTTATATTACTATGCTAGTACAAAACTGATACAGTACTGACAAAGCAAACATTGAGACTGTATCCTGATTTGAAGGATTCTGCACTTAGAACTCATTAATGAAGTCCCATAATTATGATGTCTACATATATGCTGTCCTTAAGGGCATCTTAGGGAAACAAAAAAGATCTTACAAGAAGTTAATAGCTAGAGTTTTGCAACGTTGCTTTTACCATGTCACGTTCAGTCACAGTTTGAAAGAAGATGGTTAGAAATAACTCAGAGGTTGGAAATGATTATGTCCATAAACAGCCATATTCAGAGAGGAAATAATTTACAATAGAAGAAAAAGAAACCCCAAATTTCCTTTTCATTTCAAAAGGAAGGTTCTTTATGTCTGAAATCTGCCTTCAGAGTACAGCTGCCACTTAGAGAATCTCTACAGTGCAGGAAACTAATGTAAGTGGGACGACTCCAGTTTTTTTCTTTGTATTCAGGTGATCACCATAGCAGGATTACAGAAAGGGACATGAGAAAAAGCATAGAAGCAGACCAAATGATATATAAGCTCATTATGTACTTTGGTTTCAGTGAGTTCCATAGTGGAGAGTTGAAACATATCACTCCTGGAGAACAGATTTGGACCAGCCTGAGCCCAGGATTTTTCACTAAAGTTCTTACTGTGTGTATGGGAACTGCTGAATCATAGCCTAAACCTCTCATTGATCACCTGAGATGAGCAACGAGTCAGCCACGGGAGCACAGGTGAAGGCAATTCACTTGTGCTGCTGGAAGGGGTGGAGCCTGGCTCCTCCTCTCCTAGACCCATTTAATAGCTGACTGCCAGTGGGAAAGGCTCTCTACTGGAGATTTCTCCTCTGGAGTTTTGTAGTGAGCCTAGGATGTGGATAAGCATTCTACCTATTTTGTTTTTGTTATTATAACCTGCTTTGTCAAACTCTCTTGTTTATTTCATAATTATAGCATCTTTATGTTCATTGATTATACACTGTACAATAACAATACAGAACTTGTGAATTTTGGGATCCTTTTGTATGGGATCTTAACTATTCTCACTCTTGCTGTATCTTCAATTTTTTTTTTTTTTTTTCTTGCTTTAAAAAAAAATCCATCTTTAATTGCTTTTCTTTATATTGTATAGAAAATAACGTATGATGGTGTGTGACTTTTTCAGAGGACTAACATACTCTTGGGGTAAACTACTGAATTTGTGCATTGTTAGAAAGTCACTGTGCTGTCTTAGTCTAGATGGATTTCTGCTCAGCCTTGCAAGGCAATATAACTCCTAGCAGCAGCTGAGTTGGCAAGGCTGTTACTGCTGAAAAGTGTTTGTCTTAAATTTTGTAGGAGCCAATGACTTCTGACTCTGAAGAGCCTAAACCAAGAAAGGCATAGTAAATCTTAGCAGCTGCCACTCAGTCACAAATCTGCAGGCTCCAGCTTAAAGCTTCTACTGAGTGCGAAACTCATCA
This sequence comes from Lagopus muta, assembly GCF_023343835.1. Taxonomy (NCBI): domain Eukaryota; kingdom Metazoa; phylum Chordata; class Aves; order Galliformes; family Phasianidae; genus Lagopus; species Lagopus muta. Next base: position 32,889,541 of record NC_064438.1, on the reverse strand, counting down.
AGTTGTAGGTGTCCTCATCTCTCAGGACTGATGCATCATCTTGAGTTCAGGAGAAGCTTCAAACCTAGCAAAAGCTGGAATCTCATTCCTGTCCTGATAATGTCTCCTAGTTCCCACAGAGTTCTAGCTCAGCAGATGGGAGAGAAGCAAAGTACTTATAAGCAGAATGAGTGAGCGACTCTCAGCTCCTTCTCAGTGCTAAGAACCTCATAAATGCTTTTTTTTCCCCTCTGTCATTCAGGTAAGGCTAGAATTCTGCAGTGCACTGATAACTTACATAAACTCCTGCTGAAATCCAAAGAAATCTTTTTGCCTATTTCAGAAGTCCATATGTGAGGTCATACATCTTGGCTAAGTCAGTCTGTGCTTTAAAACCTCTCTGTTAAAGAACAATTTTTTTCTTTTTCATCTGAAGGTATTACGTTCTAGGAGAAAGTGACAATATTGGAAGTTATGAGCATCAAAAACACATAGTAGGTCAAAGAGCTAATATAGTTCCAAATAAAATGGTTTTGTTTCCATTCTTTCTATGAATCCTTTAATGTGCTTATCTTTTGCCTTAATTTATACTGCATGTCTTTATTTTTATCCTATCTCTTTCTCTTATAACATGATTGAATTGCTTTTTGAGAAACAGTTTCCAGGGCATTGCTTGTTTGTTTTAATTTCTGTATTCATAAACTGGCTGTCAATGTTGATTTTGGCATATTGCTGCTTTCATGCCTTGGGGAGAGTTCCTCAGTGGCTAACAGTAGGTGCTGAGTCCTGAAGCGTCGGTTCAGAGAAATGGAGACAGGTGGGCCATCAGCAGGAGTAGTAAAGTGATATGCCACTGTAAATATGAAACTGTGACAGCCCACAAAAACAATCTATTTTTTCCTTCAAACTTTCAGGCATGACAATTCCTAAACTTTAAAAGGCAGCTTCACATAGAAAAAAAAATTCACCACAGAGATGAGGAATCATTTTTTTTATTGCAACATTTTTTCCTTTTTTTTGGTGATATATAGGTATGTATGTAGGAGCAGTTTAAAAGGAAGATAACATGTTAAATCACATGGATATTCAGATGACTACATTTGGAGAATAGCCTTACTCCACTTCCATGTGAAGATGACTGCACATAAGGTAATATTTCTCCTTGAGCAAGCAATTATATATGTTTTGTATAATATCCTTGCTGGGAAGTCAACCAGAAAGACAATTAATATTAATATTACTTATTATTACTTATATTACTTATTAGACTATTATTTTTATTTGAAAGTTTTGAAGTCTGAAATTGCTCTAAATGAGCTTTTTTCTTCTTTTTCTGTTTCTCATATCAACATGCATTAATTACCTGGTTGTCATCAATGCTGAAGAAGGTAGGTAAGAAATTCATCCTAACGGAGAAGAGAGTTTTGTTTTCATTTTCTTCTATAATAGAATGTTTAAAGAAATCTTTAACATATCTCACTACTCTGAGAGAGTCAAACTGACTATACGCTTCAAATTTAGAGAACATGTCCACCCACAAGGCTTTTAGATTTTAATGAATAAAGGAAATTTTCTGGCCTTCAAAATGTTAGGATATAACTGGAGAGTTTGTGACAGGAGAAGTTGCTACAGGTTTTGGAATTAAAACCAGTAACATATTGCTGTTTCACAATCAAAAGCATGTTCCTTTACTTATAGATATTCTGGTTCACTTCTAAGGAAATAAAATGAGTGATAGTTTTTGCTATTCACTGAGAAACTCTAAGTGGAAGAGAAAATAATCTATATGTACTACATATTTTACAATATTCGTAATGTTAGGGCTGGTCCAAAAGTAATGCCTCCTGTTTTATGATGTTGGCCCACAGTATCAGAGGCAGATGTGTTGTGGTATGGCTGTAGAGGTTGAACTTTCCCACCAATATTCTGTTACATGTTATTTCTGTGTGACATATAGCCAGAATGACATCTGACATGGAAATGTATATGCAGCTTGCAGAATGTTTATGGAGACCAAACAGCAGATATGAGCGGAATGAGGTGGTGGGTGGTGCATGTTAGTGGTGGCAACAAGTACATGAAAGACAAGCTACGTTCCTGATGTTCCATGCATAGCATCACACCACAAAATGAGAAGTGTCTCAGTCATCTCATGCATATGAATCAGCAGATTATGACCAGAGATCAGTGTACAGAGATGAATAGCATCAATGCATTGGAAAAAATGGTTGTAATATTAGAATACCGCAAAGTTCACACCAATTGGGTCCCATAAGTGCTTACACAAAAAGAGGAAGAAAACTGTAGGCAAACTTGTCAGGGCCTATTGAACCTGTACAAGACTGAAGGTAACTTTTTTTTCTTGATTGCATCATTACCTATGTGATGAGCTATAATGTCACCTCTGAGTCAGAGTAAAAAATGGCAGTCCATTTTGTGGTGACATGAATTCCCCACCAAAGATGCAGCAAAGATGTAGGTAAAGGGATATGCAGTATCTCTTAGGATAGGAAAGGGGTGATCCTTCTCAGTTTCCTGGAACTATTTCTGCATCTATTTTATTCTTAGCTTTATTTTTTAATTTTTTTTATGACTGGCACATTAAAATCTTTGCCAGTGATGATACTGTGTTGCTTATCTCAGCATTATGGCATATGTTAATTCTGTGTAATATTCCTTTCTTGAAAATGTAAGTGTAAGAAGAGCAGTTATAAAAATGCTGCATGCTGTTAAATCATTGCACCATCTCATTGCAGAGGTGATGTTTCATTGATGCATTAAGTGACTCTGAAATACTGATGGAATAGAATATGATTCTTTCTGTTTTTGGAACACCTTCAGAATACCTTTTGAAATAATATATATAAACATAAGCAGCTACTGCTATCAGTCTGAGAGAAAACTCTAAGTTATTCTTAACTACTGCAATAGAAAACATGTGGTTTCTATCTGTTTTTTAGACAATTCTGCTGCATGAGAGCTGAGAAAACTTGTAGTGCTAATCAATGACTATTTAGAATGTAGCAAAATATATCACTGAGTTGATCTGAAAGTATAAACTCAGTGCATTCAAATACCCTTGCACGTTCATGTATTTGAGTGCACTGACTATTGCATCAGGTTTTGAAACTGTAAACTTTTAATGAACAGGTTATTGGCAATAATGACCTTTTCTTTTTTAGCCAACAAATATGATCTGATGAAAATCTGAAAAAGGGTTTTAACTGTTCAGCTCCTGAAAACTAATAATGCCTACAAAATATGTTGCTGAAAACAATTTTTAAGTTTATAGCTCAGCTCCTTTAAGTAGATGTTATTAGGCTACACTGAAAGTTCATGCCAATTTACTCATGCTGCTTTCTTCCACAATGAATGTGTAAGAAATAACTATGAATGCATTTTCCTTTTGCATTTATTAGAGCTATTGTATAGTCAAACCAGTTCCAAGGTAATTGCTTCTCTGCATTGCAGAAACATTTAAGAATTTAGTGCAGTAGGGTTGGAGAAGGATTCAATTTATATGGTGGCTAAAGGAATTAAGATGAATGCTAAGTGATGCTGGATAGCTACAGCAATTTGTACAGCACTTTGAATGATCAGGATGTAGATATATGCTCTAAGAATTTTAAACCAAAAGCTGTTGGAGATGCACACGGTTTCTGTTAAAAGTCAGCCTTTTTTTTGGTTTTTAGAAAGGGCAGGATGAATCTATTTTGTTCTTTGTAAACAATTTGCAATCATCAAAGCTAGAAATAAGAAAAAAAATTTTTATACTTTTAATATTGAAAATGAAACTTGCTTATAACAGATCATTCTATAGTCAAAGAAATATAACAATAAGATTTCTATAACCAGAAACTGTAATTTAATGTATGAAAATTTAATAACATCTCAGTGAATAGAACTCCAGACTGCTTAGAAAAACTGAGTACAGTTTCTCTTTCTGGTTTCCTTTTTCTGATAAATCTTTCAAGGAAGGCTTTGGTACACTAAAATGTTTTTGAGATTTAGGATAATCCAAAATTAAAATATAACTTATTTTTTAAAAATGGATATTTCACAGTACTTCAAGGCTACTACAAAACAAATGAATTATCAGGTGATCTTAATGTGCTTCTATATTATTTAAAAATTGTTTATGATTTTACAGATTTTCCTTTAAATACAGTAATGTTGTTCTTTATCAATTGTGAGTAATTGATTTGAAATTCAGAGAAAAGTTATGAAATCCAACAGCAAGTAACTATGTGAGCATTATTCCATAATGAGCAAGCATAAACTGAGTTTATTATAACAGATGCATATTTTCAAGCTGAGATAAGGTATTGTTATAATAAATAAGCACATAACAAGTGTATTTGTTTATACAAATATATGTACACAAGTATCTGTTTTATAAAAAGGTGTAATAAGCATATATACTTTTCAGAACTGAAAGCACAGCTGCAAAATGTGCTTAAGTAAAAGTTCAGGCTTTGCCTATTTTTCCACAGCAACCAGAACAAGTGACAAAACTGTATGATTTTCTTCTGAAAAGAAAATAAGAGGCTTTTTGAAAAATTCCATGTAATGAATGCTCATCCAGACTTTTTGGTCTGTCATTGGAAGACTCTTGGTTCCAGCAGCCAGAAGATTTACATTGCAAAGAGCCTCTACCATGGCGGTAAAGTGGGAGCATAGTGAGTAACCAAGGCAGCTACCTTTATGCAGTGGAAAAATGTATTTGATTTTAAAATATTCTGGAGAGAATGTTGTTTTTGAGGAATAGGAAATTGAAAGATAAAAATACCTGTTCAATTTGATTGTGGATGTATTGGATGCTTAGCTTTACTTTGAGAGCTTCAAGAAATCATTGGCTCCTAGAACTACTGGTAAAAATGCATACATTTTAGACCTGAAACTGATTGAAAATAATATGAGAAGCATCCTGAGTTTTTTGGTCCTCAGATTCCCAAATGTTGGTAGTTACTTATTCTGTCACTTACAGTCAGAAAGACTACTGTAAGATGAAAGCATTAACTTTTATTTTCTTTTAACATAACACTATAATTTAGCCTGGGAATATGATTCTTCAGCTTACATGGAAAATAATGTAGAAGATCTTACATGATTTTTAATGGAAACCTTTCTTTCTAAAGGAGTTTCCTACATTGGAAATTTTCCCTTTTATCTAGTGGATTTTTAATCATTTTTTTCTAAGTATCTTCTTCATGAGATCTGAGTATTCTCAAATAAAAAAAATCTGCTGTTATCAGCAGGCCAGTGTCTCATCTGAAATGATTTGGTTTACTAGTGTGACCATAACATTCTGTGGCTGCAGGTGGCTGTCTGAAAAAGACAATACATTGTGCATACTCACTGCAGATTCAAGATACACCATGGAAGGTCCATACGTCTAGCCACAAAATTCAGTGTGGAAAAAGCGTGAAATTCTAACTTGGTTCCTTGAAGGTCACTTAATGGTACTTATGCCATTGTTACGAAAATTAGTTTTTTAAAAAAAAGTTTTTACAAAAATTAGTATTTTTCCATCATATATTCTCACAACATCAGAGAAGTACTTGCTGCGATTCACAGCAGTTCTTTCAGAAGTTTTCACAAAATTATGGTAAAATTTTGGTACCTGAAATGAGAAGAAGTGGAAAGCAATTGCATTTTTTTTTTTTTTTTTTAAACAAAAGGTACTGTTGAGATGCATGCTCTGAGCCAAATGCAAACCCCTGTTTATAGGTATTGAAGGCCCATTTAGCTGATGGAGAGGTTATCCTGCCACTACCTCCCAAAAAAAAATGTAATGAGCTGTAAGCTTTAACAAGAACTGCGTGATTTTTTCGCAGAATGCAATATCCTTAAATGGATAGTGAAAAAGGGACTTATTGAAATAACATCTGAAGCACTTTATTACTGCCTTGTTTAATAGTTACAGGAAAGAAACACTTATCTTTGTTTTGGATACGTTGGATTCCATGTAGTTTGAGAAAGCTTCACAGTTCCCTCTTTCTGTGGATTTCTAATACACCAAGGGAAACATCTGGATTAAAATGTTATGACGTTTCCAAGTGTTCTCAGAATTGTGATTTGTAATCTTATTATTTACTATCAAGAGAGGAGCATTCCCATTTATATTATCTTACTGCCTGTTTTAAAGCCTTGATTTACCTTTGATGAAAGAAGACAGAACTTAGAGGCAGCTTGAAACTGGGCTACCTATTCTACAGTCCATACAGCCAAGTCACTTTTAAGGTATCCTGGATTCTGGTTGCCCAAATTCATTATAGATATCTCTGTCAGGCAGTGCCTTGGAGGCTCAAAATAGTTTTGCTCAAGAAAACTGTAATCATGGCAGTTTCACAGACTAAACTTTTCTTATTTTTCACATGATGGGAGAAGAACATAGACAAATGCTAAGTACATATTTATTAGAAGTCTACTCTAACCTGCTTCACATATGTGTCAAGCATCCAGTGTCTTTTAGAGGACATGCAAGACCTGAGAGGAATGTTCCAATATTTTTTCTAAAGTTTTTTTCTTTGTAAATGAGAATTCAGTCCTCCAGACTTTTTTCTTTTTGCATTTAATTTCTTACTTTAACAAACTACTTTTTAAATGTCCATTAAGTTTAATTTAAAACTTAGCATAGTATTGGAGATGAACTTGTGTCCCTTTTTTGTTTTGGGAAGGGACTTCAATAAAAATTTTTTCTAAAGTAAAATTTACGTATGGACTCCAAAATGTGGCTCAGGAATCTTAAAATTCCTTTGGGCTGAAAAATTCCTGCTACTAGGGAGGAACCTATAGAAGAAAAAATATTCTTCTCAAAAGATGCAGAACTTAAAAGTTCAATTACAATAAATACTGCTCCTAGCAGTTTACGAACATAGCTGCATTACAGTTTTCTTTATTGAAAGATGTTACAGAGCAAAAAATACAACTGAAAATATCAAATTTTATTTCAGTTGTGGATCCTGAAGTAAGCTCCCTCATATGGATGATTATGTTATATTTAATGACACAACTACATGTTATTTTTATCACAGAATCACAGATTTATAGGGGCTAGAAGGGACCTCCAGAGATCATCAAGCACAGATCCCCAGCAAAACAGGCCCCTGACAGCAAGCTACACAGGTAGGCATCCAGGTGGGTCTTGAATATATCTGGAGAAGGACAGTCCACAACCTCCCTGTGCAGCCTGCTCCATCAACATCACTGTGATGAAGTTCCTTCACATATTGTTGCAGACTTTCCTATGCTCCAGTTTATGGCCATTTCCCTTGTCCTGTCCCCACAGACTACTGAAAAGAGGGCACAATGCTGGCTCACTGCCGACCTGTCATCCACCAGGAACCCCAGGTCGTTCTCCATAGATCTCCGCTGCAGCAGCTCATGCCCCAACCTGTATTGATACTCCTTGTTATTCCTTCCCATGTGCAAGACTCTACACTTGCTTTTGCCAAACCTCATCTGGTTTATTGTTGCCCAGCTCTCCAGTCTGTCCATGTCTTGCTTAATGTAAGCACAGCCTTCAAGTTTCTCAGCCACTCCTCACAGCTTTGTATCAACAGCGTACTTACTGAGGGTGGATACTATCACCTCATCAAGGTTATCAGTGAAGATACTGAACAAGACCAGTCCCTGTTTAAAAAATAGGAAACGTCTTTTGCTAACAATATAGGGCCAGATTCTGGTAGCAGATTGAGGGGAAATAGAAAATGTCCACACTTAACAACTGTGGATGGGGTCATGACTTTGGCATGTCCTCCCTTCTGGCACAACCAGGTATGAGGCAGAGGCAAAAGGGGGCACATTTGCTTTGGCCCAGATACTGTTGTCTATAAACATGGTGCAGGGGAATGGGTGCTCCAGTTTGCTGTTCGTATGGATTAAAAGATTCATAGCAGGGAGATCTGTGTTTGGAGTAAGCTCTGGCTTGTTAATTCTCTCTCTCTTCTATGCCTAGAAGCAGAAATTGGTCTCCTGAGTATAGTATATTTGAAGAAAATGATTGCCCAGAGGTCTAAGTGATGGACAGTTTTATTGCATATATCATAAAAGTGTTTCCAGCTACAAAATTTTCAATTCAACTCAGGAGTTGAGGAGTAGAACACTAAATTTTAAAATTTAATTTGTGCAGCCTAGAGATATGTAAGGCCTACTCAATACTGCATCTGAAATAGGAAAATCTGCTCCTTTTGTGACAGAAGCATACGGCTGCACTCGATCACACTTGAACCTGAAGATCTAGGACAGCCTTAACAGGAAAAAGCAGAAGAGAAACATGACACGAGGTCAATTTTGACAGCTTAAAACTGTGGTATCTGAAGAGCCAATAGGATTGCCTGATTCCTCAGAACATACAATGGATTACAGGATAATACAGCCTGGAGGCACTCTCTTTGAATTTATGCCTAAGACAGACAACAGCATATGCTCAAATGCAAGGACATCGGGTAATGGAATATAAAAAAGTTGTGTGCTCATCATGTGATGTGGGAGAGCAGCCAGAGGCCTGTATTCCCGAGGGGTATTTCTAGGGGCTGGTGCCTGATGCTCGGTGTTTGGTGCTTGGCCTCCGTATGTAGTTATCATATGGCATGGAGTATATAGCACTAGTGAGAAGTATCAGATCACCTTTAAGCATGAAGTGCTCCTGTCACAAGTAAGCAATGAGAGATGTTAAAGAATAATAAATCTTCATGATGGATCAGTACAAAATGACTTGGGAATTGTGATTGTGTAATTTTGATTCATTTGAGGAAATGCTTGGTGCATAATGGCCCTCAAACATCCGTCTGTGTATTGAAGTTGTTAGTGTTGTAATTGCAAAGGATGCAACAAGAAATTTTTGAAGGTGTGTTGTGATATCTTCCTTGTTTAATTTTAAATTCTATTAAGTTCTATTTTAATTTCTTGTTCTGGGTGTAGCTCTTTTCTGAGCAGAAGCATAAAAACATCCATAAGAGAGAAATATTAATGGTTAGCTCTCCTGATATTTATTTGTTTGTTTGTTTATTTATTTATTGTCTCGAAAGGAAAGGTATTTTTGTCAAAAGATGTATCTGGACTTTTTCTCATATTCAAAAGGCATAAAAGCTGTGGCCAATACAGCAATGCTTTTGTATGATAGAAAGGACATATTTATAAAAGGAGCCAGACAACACATACAGCAAAATCCAGAGCTAAAGTTGTGCATCTGGCAGACAAGTAAAGTTATGTGAATGCTTCTGAATAGTCAGTAGAGGGCTTCCAGAGCAGGGAATCATACTCAGGACTCGCCTACAAATTCTGGTCTGAGGAATGTTTCTTAGCGCTGACCAAAATTAAACTTTTGCACAATGGGAAAGTGAGTGCCACCCCGTATTTAAGAGCTGTAAAGAGCAATTAGTTCCCCGTCTGTGCTTCACTGCACTGCTCCCTGCACATACAATGAATTTTGCAGTTCAGAGAAGGAATAGATTTGAAGACTTCAACTATTCTAATGTGGACATTGTCTTGAATCTAGAATTCTGATACAAATTTAAAATAAACTACCAATATACTTGCTGAACATAGCTCACTGATTGTGTGAAGTGTCTAAAAACACATTAGCAGGGCATAAAACTTTCTTTGGGGGAAGACAGCCCACGCAAATTTTTTTACTAACCTCAATTCAATTACTCTGTGGCACAATAAAAATTCACTTTTCCTACTTCATCGAAAAAGATCTCCAGCTCAGGAACTGCTAAGGATCTCTGCAGGATATGCTCTTACCCCAATCAGTTTAAGTGTTCTACTCGTGTGGCATAATTAAAAAGACTTCTGAGCCTGTCTTTTGAGCAAAACAAAAGCTTGGAGTGCAGATTCAGAATTGTCATCACTGTACTAGTCTCTAAGCTAGCTGGGTAACAATATACATAGAGGATGTCTTTACTCTTTATGTTTTCCTTGAATATTTCCTAAAATATATTCTTCTGTAAATAACTGAAAATGATTGACATTCTTATTGCTAGTGCTTATGATTATACTGCTTGCTATGTGCATTCAATGAGTTTATCATGAAAGCAAACTGAACAAAATTTAGACTTATTTTGAGATGACGCTTGAAATTCAAGGTCAAGGTAGAAAAAAAGAAATGTAAGAGTTATCAATTGCATAGTGAAAGGAATAAACTAACAAAAAGAAAAGTTTACTTCCCTTCCACGCTGCACCCCTTTCTTATTGCTTAGCAACTAATAAGATGCCACTTATTTTCAGACAGGAAACAGAAACAGCAAGAAAGCTGCACACAAAGCTGGTATCACTGCAAGTGTCCTGCAGAGCTCATTGGTGCATGGAGACTTGGCCTTTAATGAAGAAATTTGCATTCATATGCAGGCATGGATGTGTGGACATCAGTCCAGACTCTGGGACTTTTATTTCATTGAGTCAAAAGAAATTTGCACATGAAAGCCACATCCGCATTACTTAACTTTGCAGCTCACTCAGGATTGGCTTCCTTTTAGACAAAACTATGTCTGAACCTCTGACTAAATCTTCAGAGGATTTATTTTATTTCTCTTGGATATCTGCTAGATTTGACAAGCAGTGAACACGTTCTGTGTAAATACCATTTGAGGTGTTACTTATCCTTTCCCCCATTTCTGAATTTCTTCTTAGAAAAAAAGCTACGTAACTGCAGAATTTTCCCTACCCTCCTCAGCCAGACCTATTGCCAGATGGCAATGTGAAGGCATTCATCTTTTCAATATAACCATGCCTTCCCAATTTAATTGCAAAATTTATTCTCACATGCAATCAGGAATTAAAGGAAAAGGCATGTCTGATAGTAAATATTGATTTCAATAGACTGAAAAAAGACTGCACTTTGTGTTGCAATAAGATTGGTTGTCTGAAATAAAACATTATACAGGAAGTAGATACTGGGCCATAGGCGTACGTGAAGCTCGTTATCCATATGGTCAATTCTTCTGCCATTAATGCACATGTACAAATGTTTATGGCTCTTCAGCTGCAAAAATACATTAGTGATTCTCTACAAATAGCATTACTGTTACAAGAGTTTGCACTTGATAGGAATGTCAGCTGTTGGCCTTTTTGGCTCCTGACGCTATCGTATTTATGATGTAAACATAATTTATCTTTCTCTCAAATAAGTACATAAGCGAAGCAGAAGGGAAATCCTTGGTGTTTGTAATGTTGGGGAATGCATCATATTAATGAATGTGGTCAAGAAAAAGCTCTTAGGCTTACTCACTGGGCAGTTACAGACACAGCACTCACAGTGGAAATTCCTCAATGGTATCCTGTTAATGCACTTCAATTCTGACCTGAAAGAACCTTTATGGCTGAGAGGATAGTTTAATTTTCATGTCCATTCAATCTTTGGCCTCTGTGCTAAGGCTGCCAACAAGGGTGCAAATTAACACCAATTATTCTGATGTTTTATGCACTGGTCTGAGAACATTGAGTTATTTTACACAGGCCATCAATGCTGACAGATGTTAATGACTTTTTGTTATTTCTGACCTGTTTCAGATTTCTCTAAGTAGATAAGTATTGAAAGGGTCTCTATTTCACTAATAAGATACTGACTTGTATAACCTTCCTATCATTCCCTTTCACGTATTCCAGTATGGATGTTTATTTTCCCATTAAATAGTAACAAAGGGCCAAACTCCAGTCAGCTTCAAATTCAGTGAATTTAAGCCAGTATAAAATTTAGCCTACTCATGTTGGTTGCATTGGGTGTAGACAGTAACAAATGCTTCATGGTTAAGCCAATCAAATAAAGGAATATATGCATATACATATCCCCTACCTCAGAGTATGAGTGTCTTCAAGATGCTACCTCCTAGTAACTACTATTGGCAATGATAAGTTGTCTCCAGAATAGACTCTAAGGAGATAGATCATCATTTTTGAGAATTGCTGCCTTGAGTTACCTGACAGAACCTGATGTTTGCAGTTTGGAAAACATATATCTGCTAAGGCTATAATTCTTGTCAAGCACAGTCTTGAAATATGGAAATGGACAATGACAGCAGAAAAGTATAGCACTGCATGGTCTTCTGCCATATAAGAGCCCAGTTGAAAAGTTAAGAAGAATAATGTATCTGAATCCACTGTGGTAGGCAAAATAATTATCACCTGATTATCGAAAGCTTATTTATTGAAGAATAACTATTCAGTAGATGATAATTAAGGTTTTGTGAAACAATGGAAGATAGTGTTATAATGGACTTAATTATCCCCTGCACTATAACAAAGGACTGTTATTGGTGCATAAGTGCAGGACATGCAATTTTGTAGTGTATAGAAATCAAACATGGAAATTTTAAATAAAATATATATAAATAAAATATATTGTATTCTGGACATTAAACTGTACTCTGTCCTCTTTGCTCCCTTCTGTTCTGTTCTAAAGCTTTTTCAGAATTCAAGGAAAGAAAAACATATCTGAGTATATTTAGTAGTTCTGCCTGGCAAAGTAATAGAATATATTTGTAGAATTAATGTTACCATTGGTAGCGCTCTTGCCAGCAATTCAATGAGCTGACACAAGGCTCCTTCCCAGCTACAGAACAAAAAATATATTAGATGGTTTTTTTACTCTCTCAAATTTTTTAAACTCTTCAAAGTGTTATGTGCAGTTAAGATGTAGCTTTAGTGGATGCACACAAATACATGTTACATTAACATTGCAGTACAATGTAGTTGTTTTCAAAAATATGATAAATCTCTAGCCCAATACTCTTCACTATCTTCTTGTGTTTTTCAGTTTTAAGAAATAAATAATGAAACAACCTGCTAGGTCTTTCACTCCAGTGTTAAGTAAATAATAGTTTAGATCATGGTTAACCTCTGAATTTTATTTATCAAAGTGGTTATGAACCTTGTGACAAAATTCTGCATGATGAATTTTTTAAACTCTTACTTCAGAGCCTAGTATTACTTTTCAAGATAGATAAAGTATATGTAAGAAGGCAGCTGAGAGCTGGAGTAGAAACGTTTTTTCCTTCTCCCCCTCCACTTCCCCCCCCCTTTTTTTTTTTTTTTTTTTTTTTTTTTTTTTTTTTTTTTTTTCACTGTAGGAGCGCCAGAAAAAATGGTAAAGAAATTTAATCTGATAGGGTAGTCTCTGGCTCAAAAATGGGTCGTTGTGCCTGTTTTAATGTCTTTAATTTAAAATTTCAAAAGGAAAAGTGAGAAGACATTTCCTTTTCACACAACAGTGGAGTGTTTGGACTAGCGTATGAATATGCTGTAGTACAGTATCCAAAAACTGAGTAATGGCACCACCTGGACACTGAAGGCTGACTCATATGTATGGCATCTCTTGCTTGCACTGGAAGGAACTTATCTCTTGTAAGTACAGAAAGTACTTTTTCTAACTGAGGAAGGGAATGACATTCCCTTGACCTATTATCCAGCTGCCCAGAGAGCAGTTCACACACAGGTCTGAGACTGTTCTCCCGACCAAAAGGAAGCTTTGGATGAATCGCTCATTCATCATTCTAGCATCTTTAAATTAAGCTCTTCCTCTGTGTTGTTGCTTTATTACTCCTCAGTACTAGCAAAGAAGCCAAGTTTAGCTAAGGCTAAGACAAACAAGATAACTTTGTACTCCAACCTGCTGTTCAGTTAGCTTTCAATACAAATCTGTCTCATGGTAAGATCCTCGGTAGAGAAAAGATGAATAGAGCATGTGTTAAATTTTAATGCTTTTTTCTCTCTTGGACTGAAAGAGATTTGTACTATTTTTTTCCCTTCTGCTCTGTATTCTCTAGTAACTTTTTTCTCATGATTGAGAACTCAGGATATAATCAATCCACATACTGAAAAAGTACATGCAAAGAAAAGATTCTAAAAAAAAAAAACACACAGAAAACCAAGAGGGCTCTTCTATCTCCTATGAACAAAAGTAATCACCAAGACTTCTATATGTACAGCAACAGGTCTGGATATTCATACCAAAGAAATGAACAAATATTGTAATTATTTTCCCAAATCTAAACAAGAACTGAATTAATAAATAAGGGCTTGTAAGCTCAGCTGAAGATCTAAAGAGTAGTTTAGTGAACTGGCAGTTAGCTTTTCAGGTGCTATAGTTTCAAACATTTGGAGAATTAAATAGAACATATATTCATTTAAAAATTAAGTTGAAAGCTTTTTATATATGCTTCTTTCTTCCTTTATTCATTTGTTTATTTAATAATTTATCAGTATTTGCTAGTCTGTCTGGATCAAAAGTATCTCAAACAGGGCAGTTGCTTATGTGGGTATTGTTTTCCACTACTGGCTAACATGAAAAGTCACAGTGGCAACCAGGAAACCAGGTAATATATATATGTTAGACATAGTTATGTACGTTTAATTTATACATATATATATATAAAACTTTTTCAAAATATACAAATAATTTATTCTTTAAGTACTGAAGATTATGTCACATTTCTAGGTGAATTACTACTTTCTTCCTTGCTTATTCATTTTCAGTATTTTCTTATTTAAATAAACATTTGCCTCAATTGCTGTGCACATACACAGTGTAGCACTTATTTCCTTTCTTCATATTGACCTACTTTGATTTTCTATCATGATAGAGTAATAACTAAAGATGTAGATTAACTCACTTTAATCATCACTTATATTAGCATCGGAGGCTTGAAATTTCATTTGTGATAGTACAGAAGTTCTGTAGCATGTTTCCACTGAGGCCAACAAAATCATTGTCTGTGACTTAATGATGCAAATCTATGTGCTGTTTAAACTGCAATATTAAAAAAAAATAAAAAATGTCCCTGTAAAAAATTTAAAGCAGTGCATTGTAAAATGTTTAATTATTTTTTTTTGAAGGGCCACATATAAGTTACTGAGTTATGAAAATTTAAATCACATTCTACTAGTAAAAAACCCTGCTGCAAGGTAAAAAGTCAGATATGATCCATTAGAGTATATTTTGTAGAATCACAGAATTGCAAGGTTGGTAAGGAACTACAAGATCATCTAGTTCAGCCATCCTCCCATAACCATTACTATCACGAGCACTAAACCATATCTCATAGCTCCTCATCCAGACACCTCTTGAACACTGCCAGGGACGGTGACTCCACTACCTCCCTAGGCAGGCCATTCCAGTGCCTGACCACTCTCTGAGTGTTTTTCCTTATCTAAATCTCCTCTGGCACAACTTGTGGCCATTTATTTGGGTCCTGTTTGTTGCCTGGGAGAAGATGGCAAACCCCTCCTCATCACAACCTCTTTTCAGGAAGTTGTAGAGTGCAATGAGGTCTCCCCTAAGCCTTCTCTTCTCCAGACTAAACAATCCCAGCTCTCTTAGCCACCCCTCATAAGATTTGTGCTCCAGACCTCTCACCAATTTTGTTGCCCTTCTCTGGACACATTCCAGGGCCTCAATGTCTTTCTTGAAGTACGGGTTCCAAAACTGAACATAGTAGTTGAGGTGCAGCCTCACAATGCTGAGTACGGGGGGATGATCACCTCCCTGCTCCTTCTAGCCACACTCTTTCTAATGAAGGCCAGGATGGCACTGGCCCTCTTGGCCACCTGGGCACAATGTCAGCTCATGTTCATCCAAGCATCAACCAGCAGCACTAGGTCCCTTTCCTCTTCACAGTCATACATAACATGACATGGCATCAGAGTTCCAGCCCCAGCTATTAGCTTTTGTATAATTTTGGATATTTTTCCAATGTGTATAATATTACAGTTCTAGAATCTGCCACCTGTCTCCAAATTGAATTTTATAAACTAATTTAGATATGTTTCTCATATGGGTAATGTTAAGACTCAACAATCTGTATGTCACCTGTCTCCAAACAAGCTGCCCAGAGAGTTTGTGAATACTATGTCCCTGGAAGTGTTCAAGGCCAGGCTGGATGAAGCACAATGGGTAGCCTGATCTAGCAATTGGCGACACTGCCCACAGCAGAAAGGTTGGAACTAAATGATATTTGAGGTCCCTTCCAATCTAAACCATTCTATGATGCTAGGATTCAGTAACAGAAATTGAACTATCTTCAATCTTACAGTGTTCTTAGATGATGATGCTTATAAACTAGAAATGAATTGGATATTTTTCATAATATACATGCATGTTTTTCATCGAGTAATGTAATATGTGATAACCATTCCCATTATAGACATTTGGCTATCTGTGACTCCTATGAATGGTGTTTTATTTGCTCCTAGATTAGACTGAGAATTTAAAAAATGAAATTCTAATGTGTCAGTAAATATTCAAGTCAGTGAAAACTTTCTAGACATCCATGGCATTTCCAATTTTATGATTGTACCATTCTGGGACACAATATTTCAGGTGCTTGAAGATCTGAATACTGTAAATGCTGGTTTCAGGAACACAAAATAGTGAATTAAGGTAATAGAGCTAATGATACCTTCTGGCCTTAAATTCTATTAAACTAACAAAACCCAAGGCTGCCAATCTTTTTTCTCCTTTGACCTTTTTTTTTTTCTTTAAAATTCATAAATTTACTTTCTGTCTTATCCTACCCACTTGTCTTGATCTACACTTTCTACACCTTGTCCTACCAAAACAATAACACAAAAAAATCCCAATAAGTAATCTTATGCTACTCCCTCATCCATCTTTAACGTGAAAGTGAGCTTCTGGATTTCTGTATCTCTCTCTTTTTAAATTGATTTTATTTTTAAATTAAAGCTGTTAATGGGAAAATTAATTTTTCTTCTTTATTTTCAGATATAATTTAGCTGAGTTTACTAACCCAGATATACTGCATTTGAGAAATTGAGCTTTTGACTGTTGCTGCAAAAATTATGTAATAATGAATAGACATATAAGTCCGAAATTCAAGCGACCCCATTTTGACTGTGTTGCCTTTGGTTACAGTAACTGCAGTCAGCTGAAGTATGTCAGTTTCTGCCCAAAATGCAGGCTCAATGAGAAGGTAGCAATTTTGAAAAATGGGAAAGCCTCTCAGTAAAAAGAAAGAAAGGCTCAATAAAAAAGCCAGCAATAGAGCACAATCTCTGTTATAGCAGCCATATGTTTGTCAAGCTGATCACTCAGCCAGGCTACATGTCGGAAATACTGCAGTCCTTCTCGTCTAGTAGCTGAAGCTGTCTTTCCACCTTAATTCTCTGGCACATGCAGTCTTAACCCTGATAAAATGTAGGCTAATTCTTTCAATCAGAAGCAGTAGAAACATACTTGAATTATTTATTAAGCAGAGAAAAGATCCATTTCTACTACTGTAGGTGAAAAAATATTATGCACATGAATGAGTGCAACCCATTTTCTGGCTAAAAGACCAACATGTCTGCAGAGAGAATTAGATATTCACCTGAGGTCCCAGCTGCTGCATTCCACATCTGAATTAGTTAGCAGACAGATGTGTAAAAACTCACATAGGCAGGACAAAATATCAGTGTACCCTGACTGGCATTTTAAGTAGTAAATGCAGAAGAGACACATTGTAAAGACAAATTCAAATGTTTGTATCAAAAATTAAAGGTTGTATTAAAACTTCTACTTTTGACATGTGGTGTCTTATAAGGGAAAGTTATGGTAAGTAAATGTAGCACACATCTTTGAATCTTTTTCATTAACATATTGTTTAGCCCAATGAGCAAAGGTACACAATTATTTTCACTCATGGTTTGCTGTTCCACAAATATAGACATGTGCAGATATTCATAAACAGATCTAGACTTTCAAATAATTTCTTACACTCTTCAGAAAATACTCATTTAGTCTAATAATTTTAAATGAATATCACCAGTGAAAAATAATATAAAGCAAGATGCTTGCAAAGAAAATACTATGACCAGTATCTTAGTGCTGCTGCTTCACTGTCAAAGTCAGTGGTGCACTGCAGCATTGACAGTAATTTCTACTTAGTGGTAAAAGCTGTTTTCTTCTTCAATTTTTTTTTTTTTTTTTTTTTTTTTTTGGCTCCTTTGTCTTTCTACTTGCCCCCTTATCCATCTAACACCACTCAGATGTCACTGATACATTTACCACACCCCAGTGATTTCTATCCACCTACACAATGTGCCTATAGCACAAATGCTGATGATGCGTTATATGTCCAGCAATTTTTGCCGCAGTGACATTCCTCCACAGAGTACTGCCTAGAGGCAACTAGGCACTCTCTTATGCAGCAATTATTCAGTTTGATTACATGTTGATGATGAGCTATTAAAAAGCACTCATGCAAGTCTTTCTATTTATCAACAATCATGATATTCTTCTTTTCTTTTTTTCTGCCATCTAAAAATCTAACTGAAGATCAAAAATACAAACCATCTGAAAGGTTTGTAAAATGCCTGCAGTACCTTAGATTAATTAATGAATGTAAATGTATCTGTACTAGCTATACTGTTTCTAAAACAAAGGCTCAAAGAAAGTGAGAGAAAGAGGGAAAGGAAAAAGGTCATTGTAATTCAAAATGTCATGTTCTCTAAATAGAACTGACCCTTACATTTTCAATTTAATTTAGAAATAGCAAAATGACAAAACCCATGCATAAATCTCATCTGTTGATTAATTACCTAGATACCATGAAGTCTGAACAGAATTCTGATTTGTAAGATAGATAATCCAAAGAAAACCACATCAGATATTTCAGCATTACCACTCTGTATGTGGTAGGGTCAAGGAGAGCCTCTGATAGTCCCTCTGTTTTATGCAGAGGCAGCATTCAGAACTAGTCATTTTGATTTGTTTGAACGTGAAATAGAATAAATGCCAAATTTAAATTTCTTGGAGATTCCCATGTCTTAAAAATGCAACTGAAACTGATATGATCAACTTGATGAGTGTATGGGAACTGCTAAGTCACGGCCTGAACCTCTGATTGATCACCTGAGGTGAGCAATGAGTCAGCCAGGGGAGCACAGGTGAAGGCAATTCACCTGTGCTGCCGGAAGGGGTGGAGCCTGACCTATTTAAGAGCTGGATACCAGTGGGGAAGGATCTTGTCTGGAGATTGCCTCTATTGGTGTTTTGTGGGTGAGCCCAGAATAAGGGTAAGCCTTCCATTTGTTTTCTTTTGTTATCATAGTCTACTTTGCTTAACTCTCTTGTTTATTTTGTGATTATAACATCCTAATATTCTTTGATTATACGATGAGGTTTTCAATATTTTAGTGTTTGCTCAAGGTTTCTATTTTTTATAATATCTTACATCTTGGTTTTGCTGTAGATGCATCCTTAGATTCTATTCGTAAAAATTTTCTATTCTCAGAAAGCATGTGCCTACTACAACAAAATAAAGATAAGTAGCTAAATGGAACTTAGAAATATGTTTTACTGAAGACTAAATATATATCAAAAACAATGGCATCAATGCAATTCAATCTCCTCATTCACTTCTTACACTGAAGGAAAGGTGAACCTCATTTCTTCCAAGAACTACACAGAAGTGTCAGGCAAGACCCATGGCTGTTATAAGGTGAGTGCAGTTCCATTATGTTCATTTTGTAAATCAAGTGTACATTTTCAATTTGTGCAATTCTATCCAGAGGAAAAAAAAAAACCAGTTTAGACATATTGTCACAGTTTTGGGCTGGTTCAGCCTGATTCCATGACTAATGAAGCAAAGGAATGGGGGACCCAGGGATCCCCACCCCAGGAGAGGAGGAAGGAAAAATGTGGAGTTGGGCCTAAAAAACAAAGCACCAGCAACGAGCTAAGGGAGGAAACTAATTTACTAAATATGATAGGAGAATGTGAGATAACACAATGTAATACAATATAATTGGAATCAAAGCTAATAAATCAAATAGGTGAGAGAGAAAGTGTCCAAAATCAAAGACCTTACTGTAATGCTGAAGTCAAGATGGCTAGGGAGCTCACATAAGCGTGATGAGCATTAAAAGAAAGGGTCAATCTTGTGACTTGCAAGCAGTTTTACCTTTCCCTTTGAGTAGAAAATGGGAACAGAATAGTGAAGACTTCTTGCGTAGAAGACTTGAAGACTTTTTGCATAGTTCTTTTTGATTTCTGAGAACCAGGTACTCAGAAATATTGATGATCTGTGGAACTGGAGCATTAACTCCGAGTACACAACATGATGTGGAATACTGTTAACAGAAATCATAAAACCATGATGCATATTTAAGTCAAACTGAAGCTGAGCACGATGTTTTGCTCAACCTGGCAATCATATAGCATAGAACAATAGAAAAAAGAGAAAGGAAAATTGCACGTAAGTATAATATGATCTGATATTTAAAGCTGCCTGTAACACTCAGTCATGATTCACTCTGAGGTAGAGCTCTTTAAACCATTGAGTATTCAGTAGTTAAATCGTGGATAGTTTCTTCTAGACACAGAGAAATGTCTTGCCTGTGTAGCATGTAACATACTAACTTGATCTAATTACGTATACTAGGTAAGAACATTGTCTAATGCATTGGATAATGCAAAACTAAATACTTCCGTTTGTGCGGCTTTGAATCTTTCACAGTGGAATTCTATAGCTTCTGAGGGGGAGGAAAAAAATGATGTTGAATTGTCAGTAGCATTTTTTGGAATGAAAAAAATAAAATAACAATAATGTTAACTTCAGGAAAGACATTTCAAACAGTTCATATTTCCAGAAAACTATCTGAGTTAAAGCCACAAAGCTTAGTAAAGGTGTAAGCCAGTTCTGCAACAGTAGTTTTATGCGTATGAATCTCCTTGCACATTGTGTAAGATGGCAGTGTAGCAAACTTGAGGACAGAGATTACATAAAGAAGAAAAACATTTTTTTTTTTTTCCCATGGGTCCTCTGAAATTATTCTTGCATTCTAAGCCTACAAGAAGTAGATCTTGAACTGAGGCCTATACTTATTTGCTCTTTTATGGATATTTACAGAAGGCATTCGTGAAATATATGAGAAGCTTTCAAGTAAAACCTTTTGCCATCAGAAAGATGCTTTGCCTCTTCATGTCTTTTTCCTAGACTGATTACAAGATAGTCTAGTTGTATTCTCAAGTGGAAGAAAAGAGAACCATTACCGAAATGTAATTCTGGCAATCAGAATTTGAAACAATCAGGTCTTGAAGTAAACCCAAAGATTATCATCTTTTGATTAATACAGCTTTCCCCCTTCCCTTGAAGGAAGCAAATCGCTAGTGGAGAAGAACTGCACCTGCTACTGTACACTATCAATATTCAGTAGATTTAAATTGAATTTTACCAGAAGGAATGAATCTAGATAAAAGCTCTATCAGCCAATTCAGTGCTCTTATCTTTATACTTATATGACTGAGATATAAACAGATAACAGGAAGAACATAGCTGGATCACACAAACTCATGTAGCATCTCAGAAGGGATATATGGAAGAAAGTATGAAATATTTATAGAATTCTGTATAGAACTGTAAGAAGAGAAAGCTCTGTCAATGGGTTGGAACTTAATGGTTTTTATATATTCTGCTGTGGATAAATTTTTAACCCACTGGAGAAATAGGGATGAAGATGTATTTAAATGTAAAATTAATTAAGGAGTTTTAAATAGATATCTACTTAAATGTTCAAGAAGCTATGAAGAATTAAAATCAGAATGATCTAAGAATCCTGGAATTATATTATCAAATTTGTTCATCTAATTTATAGTTGAGAAAACTAACAAAAGTTATCGTGTGAATTTTTTACATCCCGTAGTTTATTGTTTACTTGTAGTCAGACTAATTACAGTTTAAAAATGTTTTTAAAATTCATTCTTTAACTTTTTATTTAGTTGAGAATTATTTGATTGGAAATATGATTGTCTATTTTAATAAACTCGTAGCTTATTTGTTTCATGTGACTATTTTTACACTGAAGATAGTGCAAAAATTCCTGTGTTTTGTGATTGGTATAGTTGAGTGCACATTACTCAATGTCAAATGCTGTAGTTTATATACAATAATCTATTTATATTGGCATTCATAAATGAAGTGTACATTTCAACTTTGTAAGTTTATGTATATATAAGAAATCCCACTTCTATGAGTGTAAATTAATTTTATGTTGATCCATAACAATTAAATAATCACAGAATCACTGATTTGTAGGGGCTGGGAGGGACCTCCAGGGATCACCAAGCACAGATCTCCTCCTCCCGACAGCAAGCTACACAGGTAGGCATACAGGTGGATGAATATCTCCAGAGAAGGACAGTCCATAGCCTCCCTGTGCAGCCTGCTCCAGTGCTCCATCACCATCACTGTGAAGTTCCTTCACATACTGGTGCAGACTTTCCTATGCTCCAGTTTATGGCCATTTCCCTTGTCCTGTCCCCACAGACCACTGAAAAGAGGTTGGCCGTGTCTCCTTGACTCTCGCACTTAAGATACCTATAAAGATTAATCAGATCCCTTCTGAATCTTCTTTTGTCAAGACTGAACAGGTCCAGTTAGTTCAGCCTTTCCTCACAGGGGAGATGCTCCAGGCCCTTTATCATCTTTGTGGGCCTCTGCTGGACTCTCTCCAGGATATCCTTGTCTTTTTTTTTTCTATACCAGTGAGCCCAGAACTGGATACAGTACTCCAGGTGAGTCCTGACCAGGACAGAGTAGAGGAGGGAACCACCTCCCTTGATGTGCAGGCCATGCTCCTTTTAATGCAGCCCAGGATGCCATTGGCCCTTTTGGCCACCAGGTGGCACAATGCTGGCTCATTCCCAACCTGTCATCCACCATGCTCCTTCTCTGCAGAAAATGAAATCAAACAACAACAAAAAATTAAACATGTTTGGGGTATTGTAATCATGCAAAGTACTAGACAACTCTTGATTCTTTTGGTTCAAATTCATGTAAATACTAAAAAAGTCCTTGGATTATCTTTTGGAGGCTTTATATATGTCTGTAGATATCTCAGTATTTAAATAATCAATAGAATCTTTAAAGACCCCACACGTTCTTGTCTATTGATGAACTATCCAAGTTCTTCAGTGTAATCTGCATGAGCAGATCTGTGTGCAGGGGCATCTCTCTGGGATATATAGGGTGACATATACTGCTGAGCCAACTGCCAAGGATTTTTTGATGGGGTGAATAACCGGGAAGAGCCACAGCCAGACTACACAGGTTAGAAGAGTACAGTCTTTGCACAACAGTTATACACTATTCCCTTAACTATAATACCCCTTGTTAGGCAACATGTTTTGTTTAGGGAAACAGGCATTTGACTAAGTGAACTGTACTTCATCACAACCAAGCAGTAAAAAGTTTTCATGCTAGAACAATTTGCCAGTCTTGCTGATATATTGCTTTTTGCTGCCAGAGGAGAAGTTATAATCTTGCAAGAATTTTCATTAATATTTTAGCATTACATGTGATATTTCAAGCTCTTTCTTGCAAGAAAATCAGAATTGTGACAAAGCACATCGTTAAGGAATAAGGTCATCATGCAATACTACAGGAAAAAAAGAATATCCCCTTGATAAAATCAAGCATCAGAGATCTTTAAAACACAGCTAACAAAAATATAGATTTTTAAAGAAAAAATAGCAGCTTACATTCTAATTCATAGCATCAACAGATCTGTGTTTGACATAGCATAAACTCAAATATCTATGCAGTAATTTCTGTATATAGCTCCACTGAGTAAAATCGCTCCATAAAACTTAAATACGTATCTTTAGTTTCATCTCATTCTAGGATGACAATGAATGTACCCTGAAGGTAATACGAACGAAATGCAGCCCCATCCTCAGCACCCTAGTCAGTCTTGGCACCGGTAGCTTCAACTGACATTAATATACACTTATTTTTCAAGTTTTGTGTGTAGTAACAAATATATTTTATATTTACTGCTTCAAGTACATGAGAAAACTACTTAGAAACATGGAATTTGCACACAATGCAATGTATCTGAAACTTGTTCCTTATATTCTACAGCTAAACTCTCTTAAAAAAGTAATTTTTGTTTGTTTCTCTAAACCTTATCATTTTGAAAAGGAGAAAGACCAAGAGATATCACATTTCCTTTTTTGCACTGTATTATACAGTTTGTTGGCTTGGACTTGGGACATGGGTTTAAGTGTCTGACCACAACTTTACTTTCCTGTGGAAGCAGGAAAATTAGAAACTTGAGGAATGTATTTAATCGATTACTCAGAGAGACTTTCTCCTATATTGAAGATAGGATGTGGAAACAGGTCATCTGGAAAGAAAGCAGTAAGCCTTTCTGGGTGAAAAGCAGAAAAATTATGAAGTCTTGTATTCTTTCAGGGTAAGACTAAATCTACAGAGGATGAGGCGATGCTTAATGCAGCTACAGAACAGTTTTGTTTAAGGTTGCAAATAATTTGAGCAAGCTATTAAAGACAGTCATGGAACAAGTTGTAAAAAAATTTACAGCCCATCACAACAAAATTGAATAACTGAAATTTGAGGAAAAGGAGCTGAACCACCAATATAAGGTTTAGTAGTTTGCATTGGCATTGTTAGTACATCAGGATGTAGTAACATCTGTAGTAACTGATGTAAAAATGCAAACAGGATAGAATTTGAGCAGGGACACTAGAACAGCAGTAGAAGAGAGCTCAAGTGAGATTAACAACAAAAGAAAAATAAAATGAAGCAAAACAGAATTAAAAAAAAAAATACTACATTTTGAGTAAGATTAATAGATTTATAGGAAATATTGCCATTAAAGGGGCATTTTCAAATTAGCAAGACCACTTATTGTTTTCCTTTTCAGCTAGCTAGATATAGATAGAGGCATTGACCTTGGGGTTTGAAGAAACATCTGGATTGTCCAGCAGTCCGTCTAATGCCACCTCTACACTCACCTCTTCCCTTCATACTTCTCCTAGTTAAGAGCCAGCACAGATGAATAGGACACATTCTTTTATCTCTGATCATCCTGAAAGCTAACAGAAAAACAAGAAAAACTGATAAATGAGTTATAGTAGCAGCTGATGTAGTCTGAGAAGTTAACAAGCCATAACTCTTCAGAACCTTAACTTTAACCAGTGGAACCACTGCAGGGAGAGTTGTATAGATGAGAAGCTGACATACTAGAAACCTGGATGAAATGTCCACTATCAAGATATTTTGAGGACATCTGTGACTTTCTGAAATTGGTCTCTAGGGTAAGCAGAATTAAATGAAAGCTGTACTGAAGAAAATTTTACATCTGCCTTCCAGTGGGTCTGGAAGATACTAAAAACATTACTGAATTCATATTCTTACTAGGTATGTGTAAAGTAGAAGACCTAACAAGAATTTTGCAGTGTTCAAGATAATAAAAAACTACTACAATATTGGCACAATTCTCTCTTTGTAACATTATAGAATTTGTGGTTGACTACAAACTTAATTTTGAAATTCTGAATTGAACTTCTCAACTGAATTTGCTGTTAATCACAGCCTATCCTAGAAGGGGGAATATCTGTTCAAAAAACTATACATATGTACACTTTAAGAACTGTGTAAGGGTACCAAAGATCTTAGTAATTTTATCATTAATTCTACAGTTGCAAAAACTATTTCATCACACAGTTTGTAGAGCTGTAGCTGTAGTTGCAAGGATAGAGACACTGATTGGCCTACAAAACAAATCAGTTTCTCAATCAATATTGTCCATTGACAGGAACTTCTTTTCAAGATTTCATAATTTATGATATGTAATTCCTTATCTGTATATTTCTGTGTTAACAGTTTCACCATTCCTGAAGAAGGTAAAGAAAATAAAATACGCTGATAATTGTCAACCTTTTTGAAATTACAGTGCTAAGGGCTTCAGGAAAGAAAAAACTGGGCAGCTTGGTTATTACTGAGATTATTTATTGAGGTAGCAACTAAATATGAACTGAAAAACTCCTAGATCAGGGAGTAGGGTTCCTTTCTTTTTTATTCATGAATGTTTTCATACAGACAGACAAATTCAGTTCATTTTAAGACAAATACACATAGTAACTAACACATTAGAACGCATGGCCTTAAGTAATTTTTTTGTCTGAGTTGTTAACATACTTATTTTCAAACTACTGTGGACAGCACAAAACTGTGTAGTGTGGTTGACATGAAGGAGGGAAGGAATTCCATGAGAGACTTTGAAAGGCTTGAGATGCGGGCCTGTGTGAACCTCATGAAGTTTAACATGGCCTATAGTATGAGGTTCTGTATCTGAGTCAGGGGCATTCCCAAGCACATAAACAGATGAGTGCGTTGAGACCAGCCCTCTGGTGGAGTACTTAGAGGTATTGATAAGAAGCTTAACATGAGGCTGCAGTGGGCACTTGCTCAGAAAGCCATCTGTATCCTTTACTGCATCAAAAGCATGGTCAGCAGGGTGAGGGAGTGATTCTACCATTTTGTTTTGCTCTCATGAGATCACATCTGCAGTACTTCATTCAGCTCTGGGGCTCCCAGTGTAAGAAGAACATGGAATGTGGAACGAGTCCAAAGGATGGTCAGGATGATTATTAGCAGTCTGGAGCACCTCTCCAACACAAAGAGGCTGAGAAAGCTGGGGTTTTTCAGACTGGAGAAGAAAAAGTTCAAGGAGATGTTACAGCAACCTTACAGCAATTAAAAGGAGTCTGCCAGAAAAATGAGGTGGGACTTTCTACAAGGTCATATAGCGATAGGGCAAATAGATGGTAAATAAATGGTTCTTTTCTAGCCTGAATCAAGTAATTTCATAAAGACTAAAGCAAGCATAATGTTATCTTCACTATTATATTGTCTTTTGATTATGGTTATTACAACATACCAGGTAGTATGATAATTCTGTCATTGAATGCTGAATGTAATAGACCAAAAATATCAGAAATGTCATAAAAACCATTGACTCTAAGGCAGGAGAATGAGATAAGTGACCTTTGAAGTCAATTTTTTTGTCTATAATTCTATCTAGTCTAACTAAAAACAAAAGTCTCACATAATTTGAGATGACAATTTTTTTTAAGTGACTTTTGGTCTTAAAGCATCACTGGCTTTGGAGTGATATTTCCAGTTTCATTTTGCTCTTTCTGAAAGTTTGACCTTGATATTAATCACATATCCACTATTCAATAATGTCTGATGTCTTGGCCTCACTTATTAAATAATCTTAAGCAGCAGACAGACTGTGTGCTGATAATGTTTAGCTCAAGTAGATTAATATTCATCCTATCACCACCATGGGAAAATAGATGTACCTGTATTGACAGCCATGTATATATAGCATTGTAGTAAATATTTTTTTTTAATACATTCTCAGAAAATATATATGTATTCTTAACTAAGAAAGATTTAGGGTTTGTTCTGCTTTGAATCTCCATGAACCACTACTGGAGTGGGCAGAAGCCACCTGTTAGAAATAGGGAGCTTGTGCTGTTTGTTTACACTGTTTCCTTAGTAAAGTTTAACTGGATATTTGGCTGGTGCAGAACTTCTTCACTTGCATGGCAATGAAGTAAAGCCACCCAAAACTTTTAAGAAAAAAATGATATAATCATGGAATATATGGGGATTTTTTCATGGATAAAACTTTTCATGTGCCTTAAGATTATTTTTTTTTCAGCTTTTTTAAGAGCAGAAATAATATTTTCATTATAGAATTTATCACATTTGTTGTGGTTTGACCCAGCAGGTAGCTAAGCATCACACAGATCAAAACACTTCTTCCACTTGATGTCAGTTGGTATGGAATATCATTTTGGCCAGGTTAAGTACAGTTTAAGCTCATTGGGACCTCCTAATTGGTAGGACAGTAAGATAAAGCGAGAAAACTGAAGTGTTCTTGGTTTTGTACAGAGCTGCTCAGAAACAACTAGAAACATTGGTGTATTATCAGTGTTGATTTTCTCCTAAAAACAAAACATAGCATTATGCCAGACATTATGAAAAATAAAACAATTCTCCCCACCTGAAACTAAAATATTTAAGTTAATTTATAAGCCAAAGGGATCCTTATGAGACAAAGGGCATGGAATTAAATGCCAGATTTTTGTAATGAAGATTTTAAGGAATTTTCAGACACTGCTATTCTGCTAAAAATTCCTTATAATTTTCTCTGTAAACACAAGATTTTGTGTTCTCCACAGAAATTCTGCACTGTAACTTCCAGAGTGCATCTTTCTAAATGCATGATCAAATGAAGTGTATTGTATGGAGAACAGAGGATAAGGGAAGATGTTAGAGAAATATCCAAACTTCACTTCCAACCAACATAAGTAAATACTGTGATAAACAGCTTACTTTAATACATTTATTTTGTGTCTATCTTTGGCAAATACTTCTAGATATTTATAAAATAACATAGTTTATGATACTTCTGCAGAAAATGATGTGTTTTAAATACTCTTCCCTTACCAGTACAGTCCTTGTACAGAAAACTCCCTGAAACCTTTGCTAAATTTAACAGTGAAGTAAATTTTTTATGTCAAAATTACAAGTAACATTCACAATACTGAATTACCTCAAATGGGTGTGGAATCAATGTCATTTGCTTAAATGGGTATTTTTATAAATAGATAAAAGGTCATTAATAAGAACGTTTTCCTTTAGTTTGATGATCTGTGTAATTCTCCAATACTACATACTAATATGTAATGTAATGAGATGATCAATTCACCGTTGTTCTAGAATTAGTTTCTATAATTTGTCATTTTGGTTTGAATATGAAAATATTTATGTAATAATATAAATTTTATCCATAATGACTTTAGAAATGTATTAATAAGCTCTCATGTAACTAAATCCATTATGTACTGATTCCCTTACAGTGTTTCTTTTGTATGTATAGTATGATTTCCACTATTCATGTTTTGTTCATCCAGTTATAGGTAAATAAACATATTAACTTCTGAAGAAGAGTGAAATGCCACAATAACAGTACATGTGCAATTTTTACACATCTTTAAAGGTAAGAAAAATTACAAATGAGTAAGTTGATTATAAGGGAATTAATGCAGGTATTTTCCCTACATTTAATCAACATTTCTGCTGAGATGGTTTCACAGGAACTTCTTTGAACATTTTGTTTGACATTTAAAAACTGTTGCAATTAAAAGAAAAATCTTGGTTCCTCACAGTAAGCAGATCTATTCCATTATTTGTCCTTTATAAATCCCACATCAAAAGCTTAAAATTTGAACAGTCCACTGAGCCTCACAGAGTTAGGAATTATAGATTTGCCAGTATCCATGAAAAAAAACAAAAGGGAGATTGTTCCTCTTACATTACTTATATATTCATAAAACAGTGTATTTAATTTAAAATGTTTATTTCTGAATATTATTTACGACTTTTCCAGATAAATTCTATATCCAAATAATGTCTTCTGTGACCTACTATCTGACTCCTGTAATTCAAACTACACAGCTGGTAAAACACTAGGAAAGCTGAGAATCCCAGTCTGATGGAATAAACATAGATCTGCAGCTACATGTAGGTACAGGTCAGTACAGACCATTCATTCTCTCAGTCATTTCTTTACTGTGGCATCGATTTAGGTTATTAACTATTTCAATTAATTACAGAGCATCTGAGCACTAGCATTAATAACATCATTGAAATAGAAAATATGTGCTGGTAAAATATATTGCAGTGTATATGTACATTTATTAAGACACTGTTTTTTACTCTCTTCAGTCTGAATCTGCAGCCTGATCTGGCTTTAATAGGTTTTGAATCAAGCCTTTATTTTTTCAGATGTCATTTTCACCCTTATTCTCCTCATATATTCTTACAGGGTACCTTGTTTTGTGCAGATACACGACACTCATTTAGGTCTGAATATCCAACAATTATCTGATAGAAAACCTTTGTTATATGGCTAGTTGATTAAGTAGTGACAGTACACAGCTTTGAACGCTTTAGTATTTGGACAAAGTTTATTTGATAACAGAGGTAGGCAAGTACAGTTTCATTGAAATACAAAATAATTAGTAATCATTTAATAGTGAATTTCCTTTGAAAAGTTTTATCTGCTTTTTCTTATATCAGATATCTTAGACCATTCCAGAAGTCAAGTCTTGCCTGCACTAATGCTCAAAGAAAAAAATTTCGGATTGCACACTCAGACACTTCAGATGGCAAATTTTATCCCCACAGTGGAAGATCTTTATGCTGAATGTGATGTAGAACCTTAATTATTAAGACAGGAGACAGACAGTATTCCCAAAGCCCCTCACTGGAACTTTAGCTCAGAGGCAATTAAATGAGTCAGGCAGGACTCTGTCTACACCCTTTACACCTTGGCTCAGTCATGCATACCTACTTCTTCCTCTGATTGAAGGAAAAACCCTATAAAGTCCTTACCATCTTAGTAAATCCTAGATAAGCCTCATGTTTTTCCTCTCTGTCATCTGTACTAAGACTTGTAACCTGAAAAAGATTCAAAAATTCTCATAACATTCTTAAACAATGCTATAAGTCAGTTTCACTTCTGGAGAGACTTAGGTCTCATTAGAATCACTGGTTCTAACAGCAGCAATTACTTTTGTTTGTCCTAGAAAGAAAGCCATGTAAATAAAATAGTTATGAGAAATGTTAAAGCCAAACTTGAAACAAGATTATTAATTTGATGTATTGGTCCTACCAGTGTACAACTTCTCATGGGTGAGCCAATATGAAAAAAAGATTAAGCCACTACATTTTTCAGAGCCTAAGTAACTGACTTACAGTCATTTATATAAGAAACATACACTTACTTGCTTCATCACACATTTTTAATTAAATAATTTAAGTCTGTCTACCTGAAATTCCTTTGATCTGTTTTTAAATATTCATTCAGTATATGTTTGGCTCACAAAACTGGTCATGTAGTTCATATAGTATATATATAAATATATTTGAAATTATGTTGATTTTTTTTTTTTTTGTTTCAGAAAATTTTTAACATTGTTCTACATTTTTACTTATTCATCCAGCTTCACTACTCTTTAAAAAAAATACTAGCTATTTTTTTGTCCTTTTTTCTTTTCTTTTTGTTTTAGTTCTGGAAGAATGTACTTTTCCTTTGAATAGAAAAAGACTATTCTCTCTATAGAAGCGTGAAAATGTTAGCATATAACTAACATCGTCAAAAGACTAAAGAAATAGAAAATGTATTGCAAAAAATGCTAAGACAGCAAAGTTCCCACTCAGAATATTGTTTTGAACTGTTACGCATAGACAGTATTCTGTGGTGGTTTTTTTTTATTTTTTCATTTAATTAACAGTCTGGAAAATAAATTGAAAAGTGATCTGAAATATTTTCACTTCTCAGTGATTGTGGGACAAGTAATGCTGCCGGAAGGAAATATAAACCTTTCTTTAGTATGATTATGATTCACAGAATCATAATGAGCCATCTAGCATGGAAAAGACCTTCAAGATCATCAAGTCCAACCATTAACTTGGCCTACTAAGTCTCTGAGTGCCATGTCCTCGCATCCTTTAAGAACTTCCAAGGATGAGAACTCCAGTAAATCCCTAAGCAGCTCATTCTAATGCTTGACCACTATGAAGAAATTATTTTGACTGAATCTAACACCCTACCTGATGCAATTTGAGGCCATTTCCCTGTGTCCTATCATTTCTCAACAAAGAAATGAGATCATAGAATTGCTCGGGTTGGAAAAGACCTTAAAGATCATCGAGTCCAACCACAACCTAACCATACTACCCTAACAACCCTCCACTAAATCATGTCTCTGAGCACCACATCCAAATGGTTTTTAAGCACATCCAGGGATGGTGACTCAACCACCTCCTGGAGAGCCTATTCCAGTACTTCAATCAGCACCCTCCTCACTGCAACCTCCTGTCAGGTAGTTGTAGAGAGCAATGAAGTCTCTCCTCAGCCTCCTCTTCTGTAGACTTAACAATGCCAATTGATATTTTGTCTTTTGAAGGCGATTTTGTGGTGTTTATCACTGTTAAGTCAATTAGCTGTGCAGAGGGTTATTTTCTTAAAGTATCATCCTACCCCTGTTCAAATTAATAATTTTGTTTGTAATTAAGTAATTTTTTGTAAGTAAGTAATTTTGTTTGTGCAGGATTAGCATTCTCTGAGATCACTGATTTACATTATTTGCAAGATCTTTTGTGCCAATCTGGCTGGCTGGGAAACAAGTTGATAACATTCAGGAGAGGTAGCAAAGAGAAGCAAAATAAAATTATTTGGAGTATGTAAACCCTTGAGGAGTTCTGGTTTGCTGTAACATAAAGAAGTTGTTTATATTACCACTTCTGTGTTACTGCAACATAGTGGAGCTAATAGAGTGTAAATAATAGAATTTCGAATAAAGCCTAATTAAAAATATTTGTTCAGTGATCTCTTCACCCTTTGGTTTTGGCTTCCTGTGGCTTTTGGTGTTGAAATACAGTGTCCAGGCATCTCAATTCTTCCCCCTATTTTATTTTGTGATATTTTCTTATTTGGCTATTTGCTCTTGTTTGTTAGCAACTTGTCTTAATAAATTCAATGAAAAGGGTGTGATATTATGCACTGAATGTTTTATGCCCTAATTTAATACTTCTTAAAACTAAAAGGTCAAAAAATGTGCATTCTGTGGCAAAGAATGCAAAAGTCCATTTCTCTCTTTTATGTTTAATTCACTTGAACATACCATCAGAGTTCAAAGTGATTGCCTTTGTCCCCATGGATACAAGAGACAGTGAGTTTGACTTTTGCTCAGATGCAGAAACTGCTTTCAGGAAACTTACAAAGGTTTATTGTAGCACTTGTCATGGTGGAACCTGCTTTGCTGGCATTCCTGGGGGCACCATTTGTTAAGTGAAGAGACTGTGCTACAAGAAGGTAGGGCCAAGGAACATAAAGACGCTACATTATCTGTGTTGTCTTGAGGGAAGTACATTGCAGTCTTGAAACAAAGCCCTTAGAATTCAACATGAGATTTCCTGCCTACAATTTCACTGACATTCAATTTAAACTGAAAGCAAATACAGTTGTGAGAAAATTATTACATTATTAGAGAAGCATCAGTGGATTTTTAAGTGCTTTTCACATTTCCCCTATTGCTTGTTTAGAAGAATAACAAAACATTACTCATACACTATAAAAAGTCAGTTTGAGATACTGCAACCAACAAGTTGACAGAGTAGTGGGAAAGCCCTGAAAGGAAATAATCATCAATTTGAGGAGAATCTGAATGATTTATATCTAGTGAACAGCCTAGCTCTATCCAACTTCATGTTGCCTAACAAACACAACTCACCAGATGGTGAATTCAGAAAATCAAATAGAATGTATTCAAACAAATGTAAAAGCACACTGAACAGTCATATCAAGAACAGCCACAGTTTTAACTTTGCCAAACTGGAAATAAATCCAAGAAAGAAATCTCTAGATAAACTGAGTGGCTATGAGGGACAAACACTAGAGTGGAAGAAAAATGGTTTGCAAATTAAATTCAAGATTTGTTATTTAAGGCCAAGGAAAAGAGAACAAGCCAAAGGACAGTGCAAGGAAAGAATGCTAAGAACAATAAAAATCAAGGAAAAGCAAATAATAAAAAGCAGATAAAACACTAGGAAGCAGTTGTGCTTTCCAGTGTGAAAACATCATGTGAAAAGACATGTATTCAAAAGAAAAGTAGAAAAGCCCTGAAATCAGCTTTTGATATCAAAAGATATAAGGAAATCATACTAGTCTGAAAAACAATGTACATAAATCTTTTAGGACTATCTCGTTTTAGGATGAAGTCATTCTGTGTAGAAATTTTATACTGACAATCCTGATTGAAAACTACATAAGAATAAAGCTTAGTCAATAATGAGAATAAATTTCAAAGGTGATTGATAGAACTCAGACATTTGGTAGATGTTTGATCTGATAGACCAATATGTTTGATAAAGCAGACCCACACTGTAAAAAACTTTTATTTACAGTTTTTAACATTCTCAGGACTGGAAAATGAACAGCATGAAATGTATCTCCTTGCTTTTTCTATCGCTGCTAACACCTAGAGAAAAATTAATTAGATACAAATCCAAATATTCTTGGTATTATAGACACAATTGATAGAAAAATGCTGACTATTTTCTTTGCAAAATCAAGGGCTCAAATTTATGACGAAGACCTGAAACGGTGAAAGAAAAAATGCTTAATAAGGTAGAACACCTTAACAATTTCAACAGCTCTGTAATGGTCCATGGAAACCTCATAAAGGAGATATTATAAAGGCAAGAAAATTTACAGACCATATTCACTTATCTTAAAAATAGATAAAATCAAAAATACCAGTAAAGACTGTTGTCAACCCTGAGGCTTTTCGACTCAAATATGTTGATACATATGACTGAGAATTTAGAAGTGTTCCTGTAGAAAAAAAATGTTGCTTGGAATGTATAACCAATATTCCAATATAGAAAAAAAGTATTTAAAAAGTCAAGTTCTAAAATCAGTATAATTTTCTGGGAAAAAAAGTTTTTTCTCTTCAAAATGAATTTCCAAAGCTTTTAAAAGGCTCTGTGACATGAATGATATTTCTTCTTTTTGAAACTGAGATATTCGGATTCTGTTTTTAGGGAATGCTTGTTGAAACTCATGAAAATATTTGATCCACTATATCAAAATTAATAATTAGACATGAATATACAACCAATTACCTAATGTTAGGAATATCTTGGTTGTAGTTTACTACTGAGATTCATCCTTCCATCATTAATTTAACAAAATATCAGCATTAATCAAAGAAATATGAGGCATTCAAATCACAAACATCTATTACTCCTAATCAAGTCAAAAAATGTCACCAACATGTTCCTATATTCCTCTTTTTGAATTGGTAAAAGTATATAGCAGCAGGAAAAAAAAAGATGCAGGGTCTGCCAAAGGATGCTAAATGAAAATTTTCTCATTGAAATCTAACTCTAATGAAACTACATTAAGCTACAGCTTATTAAAATTAATTTTGTTTTTCTTGTGCCATTCTAAGAAAATCCTAATCTGAAATACTTAGCTAAGAAACTAAGAACACAGAGTAAGCTGCAGTCTTTCAGATTTCTGAGACAAACTTTTCACTCTGCTGTTTGCAGAATGAACAGAGATTATACAAGTAAGAAAAAAATAAAATAAGTATGGAAAAAAAAGTTTCAATTGAAGCATAGAAAATTGAAGAGCTTATACTATATTATAAACTTTTTTCTCTACCATGATATTTAACTTCTTCTTTGATAATCTGTTCTATTTTTTCAAAGATTAAAAAACTTATTTTTCCACCAACCTCAAAGCTGAGATTCCCTCTTATCCTTTCTTGATTATTAGTACTGTTGCAGCCTGTTCACAGAATCTCATCTAAGACTCTTGTTCTCAAGGTTTTCTACCTCCACAGAGTTAGAAGGAAAATGAAACAAAACAAAAAATGTTGACTAGAATAAAAAGTGGCAAAGAATATCTAGATAATCATGAAAAGAAGAAAGAAGATGGCAGGTCTGAAGGTCAGTTAGCATGACAGAGTCAATATGTATGACAGTAGAGTGCTAAGAGAACTTACAACAAATACATGCAAAACCTTTTTTTGTCATTTATCAACACACTATCCTGTTAGCTCATGTTCTTCAAAGTTATGTAAATTACTTCTGAAATGTGAGTGAAAACACGATGTCAGGACTTTTAAAAATAGTTTTAGTTTTTTCCTTCCAGTTCAGGACAGAAAATACAAAACGTTAATTTGGAACATGGCTAAATGAATTGTCTTAGAAATCAGATTTTGTACTTCAAGTCTCAAAACTTGCTTAAACTTCAGATTTGGAAAATATGCAGTCCTTTTTTAAATTATATTCTTTTATTTCTATTTCTAAAAATTTTCTTGATGATGGTTACTGAGCTTAGTTGTTGCTGAGCGACCATTTAGGCTTTCACGAGTATCTACCTAGTCGTTACTCAAAGGTTACTGGGTTTCACCGTAGCAGTGATTTCATTTCAGTAGTTGGGAAACTGATCCCAGTTCATATAGTTTAAAAATTACTCTGACAGCTTTATATTAATAAAATTCACAAAAAGTTCTGCATGTATATAGCACAAAACTATAAGGGAGGGAAGGGAAGGGAAGGGAAGGGAAGGGAAGGGAAGGGAAGGGAAGGGAAGGGAAGGGAAGGGAAGGGAAGGGAAGGGAAGGGAAGGGAAGGGAAGGGAAGGGAAGGGAAGGGAAGGGAAGGGAAGGGAAGGGAAGGGAAGGGAAGGGAAGGGAAGGGAAGGGAAGGGAAGGGAAGGGAAGGGAAGGATCTTCCATTTAATTGCTTCCCAGTAGTACAGTTTTAGCAACTTCTCTGAATAAGCAGGCTGACAAAGAGGATTCAGCATTAAAAATGCATTCCTAGCACTCTTAATTCATACAATACTTGAAAGAAATTTTAGAAGGCCATTAAAATAGATGCCTAATTCAAACTGAGTTTGAGAGAACTAAAGGAACCAAATCTCAATAAATACTCTGCTTATACAAAATGTTGCTCATCTCCACAGCTGCCCCTGTTCATCCTCAGTCTTATATATAATTTTTCTGAGCGTGTGCAATACAGATTATCTTGCCCTTTCCTTAGGTTGAATGGGTTCTATATGAAGTGGTTCATCTACAAATTATATCAGTGTACAGTCTACTGATTTCCATGTGTCTCGCTCCAATTTATAGGAGGGAGAGGAGGTTCTTTTATTATCTATATACCCGGCGTGAGATTAAGAAGCAACGGTTCAAATGTTGGTCCGACCAGTTTATTACAAATCTTAATCAGGGGAAATGGGGAAGGGGAGGACGGACACTATTATGAATTAGGGTAATGGGGGAAGGGAAGGAGGGCGATAGAAAAGATAAAAAAGAATAAGCAAGGAGTCTTTATAGGAAGCAAGAGGGACATAGTCACCACCATGGATCCAGCGTGGTTCATAGTTCAGTCTTTGATCCTCAGTAGCGGTGGGTCGTCAGGCAGAGTTGTCCTGTTGCCAATGACGACGGTGAGAAGGACGACGACGACGACGACCATGGCGATGATGGCCCCTTTTCAATGCTTTCAAAGTGGTGAAGTCAGCTGTTTTTGGAGTGACAGCTCAAATCCAAAGTGGTCGAGTCAGCTCTCCTTTGAGTGGCAGCTTCTGGCTCTGGGGCCTCAGCAGGAAACTCCTTTGTTCTTATCTTCCTGGCCTTGCCAGTAGATAAGAGGAAGCAGGGAGGCACCAACTTGCATCTTGCCTTCGCAGGATACAATGGTATCATCCCCCAGCCTTCCATACTTAGCTGGAGCGGTTTAGTCACAGGCCAGATCTTCCGCTCTTCTACAGAGCAAGCAGTTCTGGGGGAAGGGGCTTGCAAATGTTCCCAAAGCGATATCGATTGTCACACAGTTAGCACCCATTAGTTGCCTCCTCAACAAATCACTCAGAGTCTTATCACAAGAAAAACCTCAGGAAGCAAGCTTTGAGCCAAAAAAAACAGAGAAGGATTCTCACACCATGTAGCTCTATGCAAGTATAATATGTGTTATGAAAATTCTCATGTGAAGTGTAAACTCTATCATGCTAGGTTAAGTGGTCCACAGTTCTACTTTCTATGCTATTTTCAAAGCTCACATCTTCACAGATACCAAGCAGATATTAAGTAAAAAAATAATGTGATAACAAAAATCTTCTCCACCATTGATCTTTTTCACTGCCCCTTGACTTTCTAGTCAATTAGACTACATCAATGATACTTAGGTAGGATTTGTTTCAGCCAGGGCTGACACATGAGCAATGTGTAATTACGTGAAGTGCATGATTAAGTGTGCTAGATTCTGTAATGGCTGTGTGTTATGCAAAAAATAAAATAAAATAGGTCATGCTGACTGTAGCCTGCTACTTGGCACTGTGTCGTCCCTGCCACCTGCTCATTCACTGGCAGGACAGAATAAGATGATTTGTTCCAGCAAATGGATGTCCAGAAGCTCAATCATTCAGTTAGTCAAGGCAGAAGAGAACAAACACTCTTGAGAAACTGCCCCAGAGGGAAGATCCTGCACAACTCCCAGGGCTGACAGGCAGTCATTTCATCCTTTGTCTCCTGTCTTCTCCTTCTACAGAGTTTCTGCGTGTCTGGTTAGCCTTATGTAGTCTGGAAGATAATATATTTGAATACTTGACTAGGTTCAGAATGACAGTGCTGGAAAGCATTGATTTTAACTGATCGTTGGCTAATTTTCAGGTCACACTTCCAAAGAATGTGATAACTTTACTTAGTAGTGGCATGGGATCATTAAAGAAGGATATGTAGCAGAAACACTGCTTTTTAAATAGAATTTATAACTTAATATTAGTATTGTGTACTCAGGTATACACCATCTCATGTTGAATATTTGAAGAGGATGGAAATAAATCCTATCACCAAGAAAAAGTTCTAAAAAACAAATGCTGACTTTTAAAATTGTCATTCCTTCTGGAATTTGTATTCGTTTAAGAAACCACAGTATGATCTAAACAAATTGCTGCAATTATGGCTCTGATTCAGAAAAGCACTTCAGCAAATATTTAACATAAGCATGACTTGGCATGTATACTCTTGAGTGCTGTAACTGAAGATAGAAACCCTTTTTATTTAGTACACAGTAAAACTCTCAGAAGTCAGTTCAACAAATAAGTCATCTTTGGCAAGTATGCAAGTATCAAGTCTACTATGCAACTGAGTCCACAAAAGTTTTTCCCAGCTTTTCTTTCAGTGATCATGATAGTCCTGTTATACAGATGAATACTATTTTATCAACTGAATAGTAGCAATTATGGATGTAATCTCTAGCAGAGATTTTGAAAGCACAGTAAATGTTTATGACAGAAATATAGCAAAAAAAGATTGGAGATAAATGTCCAAAGTCTGTGTGTCTATGTTGAAGCCCTCAAGCTACTCTCAGCTTTGTTCTATCACAGAATATTGTTTCCCCAGCTTGACTTTTAAACTTCTGTATTTTGACAGCACTGTGAGGTAAAGGTCTTCTCTGAGTCATTAACTTTCAACATTCTACTCTCTGCTCTTATATTTAAAGTTTAAGGATTAATGTGGCAGGAAAACCACAGTCACACAATGATTTATGGCCAAAGTCTTTCGTTTTTGAGTAGGTCCTGAGATCTGAGAGAATCTTTATAACTAATATTGAACAGTGAGAGTCTATAAATAAAATACATAGGGAGTAAGAATGTAAATGTCACGCACTGCCTTGCATTCGAGGTTGCACAGGAGACAAGAATTAATGCAGACTGTGGATCAGATGCAAATGACACGTTGTATGGTATTATATCACTTCCTGTTCCTGTGCTGAAAATACAAATTATTATAGCTAATATACCATGAATAATGTAACTGCTCACTGCAAAGTTCTAACTGTGTCTGTCATCCGTCACTTTTTTACCATTTTTATGCGACAATCAATAAAACTTGTCATGTTTTTCCTTTTTTATGGATCATAGAGTTCTTATCAAATACTCGGTGAACTATAGATTAATGGACAAACTGGGGAGTATTAGCTTTTACTCACCTTGAGTCCTTGTGAACAATAAGACTTTAAAATACAACTTTGCAGAGATTTAATTCTAGATTGTGCAATCTATAAGGAATTTTAGATACTTCTCAGCATCATCAGTTATTCATCTCAAAGTGCTCTTGTCCATGAAATTTGCAGTTAAAACCAAATGTAAAGCAGAATTCTAGGCTTTTTATACATTAAGTCAGATTTTTTCATTACACTTCGATCAATGCAGAAATGCAGCTGGGATCCATGTAA
The DNA here is from genome assembly GCF_023343835.1 of Lagopus muta. NCBI lineage: Eukaryota > Metazoa > Chordata > Aves > Galliformes > Phasianidae > Lagopus > Lagopus muta. The sequence continues at coordinate 32,849,921 of NC_064438.1, read as the reverse complement.
ACATAAATTTTATTTAGCTAAAAAGATTATACTTTGCCAATTATGTGATAAAAAGTTGTATTTTAAAATCTGGTTGCAGATGAAATGAGGTTACTGTGGTCTGCCTTGAGCCAAGACAAACTGTTATTCATAACTAAGGTTTTCTTTCATTAGTTATGATTTTCTTTCTTAAATCCATCCAGATACATGCAATCTTGATTAACCTCCACATTAATGTTCCCAGCAAAGTTTGCAATATTTTGTTTGTAAGACTTTTAACATTTTAACTCTAGCTACTGATGAAGATAAGTTCTAGCACTTGTTAGACAGGTTATAAGTTTATATATGAGAAAATAGGAAAGATTACTTATCTTTCTAGAACTTATAAAAATCTCAAACTCTACTTCTTGTAGCACTGCTTTTTCTGTGCATCATTTTAAATATATTTTCTTGTTTCTTGTTTCTTTATCACTAGTTTATAAACCCATATTTGATCATATTAATGTGTGTATGGCTGTACCCAAAATGTCATAGGACAAGACTCTCTTTACAGCCTATTTTTTTGGATCATACAACGTCATAGTACAGTTTATTTCACTTTTCTAAAATTTTCTTATTATTTTGAAATTTTGATGCAACTAGCTGGCTTCCTCATTCTTTTTCAGTAAAGCTGAAGTATAGAGACACCTGCTGGGAAGTGAATGAATGGAAACAATTGCAAATATTCATCCTAGTAATAATAATAAAAATAGAAATAATAGCATTATTCTTTTTTACAGCTTTTAATTTAACCTTATCTTTACTTGGTGTTTTTTATTTCTACAAAAACCATACTAAAGGTACAGAAAAATTACAGGCAGGGATATTCAATTTCAACATTCCATCTGACTAATTTTAACAGACCTTAAACAGTCCATGTGATTTCACCCCATGTCTTGTATTTTGCCCTTTCAGTATTAATCCCATAGAATTCTTGTGCTTGAACCCAGGAGTAGGTGCTGCCTTGTGACAAATTCTGTGCATAACTTCTAGAAATGTATTATTTCAGAAAATCTAATGTTAAGTCTAATTACTGTATGTAGCAAATGAATGAATAAATAAATAGACTGTAACAAAATAAAAACTAAAATACATATTATTGACATATTACTCTGAAATCACATTGCATTCAGTATGTTCACACAAATGAATGGTTAATGTTTAATTTTATTTCAATCTTACATTTAAACCTTCTTTTCACATTAGATTATAATTCTCTATTCATCATCTTATGCAACAAAGACTTCATTAGTCTCAAAAGCCAGGCTAATATACTTGGTTAATAACTATAATTATTTCATAATGCCTCTCCTTCTAAAACATATTAAGTAGGTTGCTCCAAAAGTAATACTTTCTATTTATTTCCATGGAAACTATGAGAGATACAAAGAAGTACATTATTTGATAGCGCAAATTCTCAGCTATAAAACAATTAAAGCTTTTCAACACAGTCAAAATCATTAGCCAATTAGTGTGAATGAGACCTAGCTGTTAACCCCAATATTACTGCCTGTCCTAACAGGACTACTTCTTTAGTTACAGCACCACTTTTTAACTCTGATTTGAAAAATTCTTATCTGAAATGAGTTTAATAATAGTAATTCACCCAAAAAGGATTGGATATTACTTCTCCTGACTCGGCTCCACTAACAGTAGGTGTTAATGAGTTACTGAAATAAGTTAGTGGAATATGCCCTGGAGTGAGCATTTATTCAGCATGAAGTATGCTTCTGAATTGATGTGGATATTTCTTGCATCTGTATTGATGCTTTCTTATAAATCTCCTAGGTTATTATATTTATGTATGAAATACTCTACCAGTCATACTGATGAACTCCTCAATGCTGGACTGCAAACATGAAAACTGAAAGGTAAGTGAAATTCTTGTCCTTCATAATAACAGCATACAGAGTAGAATTGTGTTTTAAGAAGGCAACAGTGAATTAAAGTTCAGCTGAGAGCTCTGTCTTAATAACTCGATTGAGGTCAAAGTCTTTGTATTACTTCGTAGGTTGTTTTGTTCATAAACTATATACTGGTTTACTATCGAATCTTTTGAAGAGTATCAAAACTGCATTTTTCTTTAATGTGAGCTAAAGGGGTTTGAGTTGTTTTCTTATTGCAACAACACATTAAATAAAATCTAGTTTTAATCATAGAGTCATAGAATCATAGTATGGCCTGGGTTAAAAAAGACTACAATGATCATCTAGTTTCAACCCCTACTGTATTCAGGGTCATGAATCTCTATACCAGGCTGCCCAGAGCTATATCCAGCCTGGTTTTGAATATCTCCAGGGCATAATAAGCATAATAGTTTAAGCATAATATTTTTTTTTAGGTTCAAAATATTGAATAGAATTCACAAAATTCTTGTCTTTTTAGAAAAAAAATATTTGACACACTTTTTCCAAAGCCATCACAATCTTTTCTGAATGAATCAAAAGGCGTTTAGTACAGCTAATGGCAGTTTTCCACAATACTATCCCCTTTTTATCATCTTCATTACAGCATTTAATATAGTATTGTATATATCCTGTGATTTACAAGTGGAAAAAAAAAACCTAGGGTCACTGGAAGATTTCATATATTGTGAGAAGATTTGTACCTGTGAACTGATTACTGAGGTATAACCTTCTAATAAATAAATTTTATTTTTGAAATAAGAATGAAATAAATGTTTGTTTTTTTCACTTATCAGACAAAAGTGAAAAGAGATTGTAACCAAACTTAGTAAAGAGAATGATGGACTTGGTTTCATCAGGATTAAGATTCCAGATTTTATGAATAACTAGTTAAATAGAGAGTGTTTTATTTTTATCTCTGTCTTGTGAGAATCCTGTTCATAGAACTGTGTATGTGTGGATTTCTGTATGTGGATGGTGGAAATACAACATGAATGATCCTCGTCTGTAAAAAAGGCACAAATTATAATATTTTCAAAATGTTCAGGAGGGCCATAGTAAAACTGTTAGCTTATTTAGATTCTTCAAACAACCATGCACCATTTTATACTTATTATTATATCACTGGATTTCCATTTGCAGTAGCATTATTGATTATGATTAATTATTGCATTGAAGTAAAAAGAAACTAGGCACAATAATTATTGACTTGAAGTAAAAAATATTTCAGTACAAAGAACGAGAAAGAAATTAAGTACAGGAGAGATCAAATCAGGAGAATACTTATTTCGTCTTTTCAGTTCCTAGAGAAAGTTATGCTGGAATGTAGTTTTAAGCAGGACTATACATCTGTTCTGTTCTGCACTGGTATATTAGACTAGTTTTATTGTATGTATAAATACACACATATTCTTAAGATCTTCATTTGGAATAGTTCAAAATAATCCCTTATTAATCTTTTCAATACTTGCAGCTCCTACCAAGTTCAGCAGCAGGAAGCAGAATTACTGGTGAAAAACCAAAATTGTTTCCTAAGTAAATATAAACATAATAATACAAATGCTTTGCACATTTCTCAGATCTCTAGGAAAGATCTCAGAAGAAGAAAAATAGAATAAAAAATTTCATTATTATTAGTAGTTCCTTATTCTACATGAGTATTACAATTAGGAAATCCTGAAACTCAAAGCAGGATACAAGATAATACTGGGACTCTGACCACTTTTCTTTTAAGACAATTGCAAGCTAAGAATTCATGATTTGCTTAGGGGGTTTTATTTGAAGGAAAAGAGATTCAGTTTCCTGCCTAGAATAAAAGTGCAGAAGAGTGCATATGCTACATGCTTTAAAAAGAATGGAATATTTTGCTCCTTTTTTTTTTTTTTTTTTGTGTGTGTGTGTGTGTGTGTGTGTGTGTGTGTGTGTGTATGTGTATGTGTATGTGTTTGTGTTATTCTCTTTCAATGGCAACTATAGCTTCGTAGATCACACATTTGGTACATGTTTTTAAGCATATTAACATATGCTTCTTTTGTTATCTTATAATGTTTATAAGTATATATTGCTCTACATGCTCTATCCTTGAGTTAATAGACCGTGTTCTATTGCTCAGTAAGGATTTATAAAACATATATTCATTCTGACATAAGAGTGGCAGTCATCAGATTCAGGATGTCTTACAGAAATGTATCCCTCTGGATATTCCTTTTCTTGGGGAAAATCCATACATATAAATTTGAGTCTACAATTTTGAAACGTCTCACAGAACCAAATTACAGGGGACAGGAAGAGATTTCAGGGAACTTTCACATACTTTTAATATTCATTTCTGTTAAATCAAAAGTATTCGGCATTACTGCAAAGAAATATTTATGTGTTTCAAAATCAGAATTAGTCTAGCAGTGAGTTGTGGAAGAGATTTTGTTTTTTAGCAGCTTCTATTAAGCAGTTTTGCCAGTACCACCTATGCTAACTATGTTTACACTGCAATTCCAGTCAGGACTGTAGAATGTGTTGACATACTTAGTTAACAATCCGAGCTCAGATAATGATATCCTTAGCAGCAGATTTACTTAGATGACTAGCCAAATCCAGTTTATGACTGGATATATGTGCTATTGTCACTTCTACCCATTTCAACCTAGGGAGACCTGCTAATCAAGCAAAGTATGTCTGTGTCCATTAGTTTTGGAAGTTATATAGATTCATGATTATTAAACATACATTTATATATGACATATATAACTAAAATATTATGAATATTTTTATTATATTATTATAACATATATAGTAATATCCTTCAAGATTGAGTATGTCAAGACTATATACAGTTAAAAGAATAGCAACATGCTGTTAAATATCCATCAGGTCATAGAACAGGTATGTTGCCACATAGATATAGCTCATAACATATAACTCTAATGTTATCTCTCTTCAGTACTGAAAGATGTTTTTAATTCTACATGCTAGACTTTTTGAGGCTTCTGTAACAGGAATGTTCTTAGGACAGTCACAGACTAATGTTTTTAAGAAGTTTTTGTTGAATCTAATGATTTGTGACAGCAAAGTATAGTGAGGGCATATTTTAAACTGCAGAGTTTCACTTACAAACTGCAAATAGTGCAGGGGGAAGTTTTTTATTTTCTGGTTATCTGCAGCTCTGCTATTCATGATGCCATTCCTGTAACATTAGCAATGGTGCTAATTAACACAAAACAAAATCTCCCATAACTCAATAATGGAAAAAGAATCAATATGGTATTGACACTTCCAGTTTAGCAGGAAGACTTTTAGTTCTGCAGGAGAAAAATTAAAAAAAAATAGCTGGAAGTTACTAGTACTATGTTGGATGGAAGAAAGAGATGAATTTATGTAGAAAGATCCAGTTGAATTCCTGAGTGGACTACCTGCACTCAGTAATTTTACCAGGGCTAATCCAAAATTAATGCCTCCTATTTTTTTTTTTTTTATGTTGGCCCACAAATTGAGAGGTGGATGTTGGTGATATGGGAATAGAGGTTGAACCTTCCCAACAATATTTCACTAAATGTTGTTACTATGCAACAGATGTGAGCAGTCTGACAAAATGATGTCTGATATGGAAATCCATCTGAAGCAAAGATGTGGAACTGAATTTCTTCATGTGGGAAAAATGGCACCCATTCACATCCATTGAAACTGCTGAACATTTATGGGCACCATACAGTGGATGTGTGTACAGTGAGGTAGTGGGTGATGCATTTCATCAGTGGCGACAGTGATAGTGCGTCACCTCCTCTGGTGCACATTTTTATGAGCACAGCATGCCAGCTTTTGTTCATTGCTGACAAAAATACACATCTAATGGTGATCTCAGTGTTGAAAAAGAGTGTCTCGTAGTTGAGAATTTGCTCTATCAAATAGTGTTATTGTGTCCTTTGTACCTGTTGTAGTTTCCATGGAAATAAATAGAAGACATTACTTTTGGAGCAACCTACATAGTAGCATGAAAATTTAGACCATCTATAGTGCATAAGTGTTGACTGTATAAATATTCTCCAGTTATTTTCTCTCCTGTCATCACTTCCTGAATAAAGCGATCTACCTAGAGACAGTGCGAACACTGCAGAGGTATCCAAGCATTACATGTTAAATTAGCTACCAGTTAAAGGATAGTCCAGTAATGTCTCCCAGTACTCAGATTCGGTGAGGCTACATCTTGGATACTCTGTTCAGTTTTGGGTCCCTCCAACAGAAGAAATTACTTACTCTGGAACATGTGGCTAAAATATGTTTACTTAATACCTAAGATTCTGTGGGTTTTTGAATTGTTTTTTGAATTTTTGAAGGTTTGAATTTTGAATGTTTCCTCGGAGGACTTTTTCTTTGAGGATTTAATGATTTTTGAACATCAGTGGACCAACTTTTTTGCTAATTTTGATGTCAAATTCTCTTCATTCTGGACTTATCAGAGTCTCAGGCAGGGGAGCCTTTCAGAAGTTATTTCAGTCATGGAGTGATCTCAAGCCACATAAAAGGTAACAGCCCAGCTGGCAGCCTTTCATTCTGTTTGGTAGCCACTCAATGAAAGAAAACTTGAACTCCCGTCACTTCAGTTTTCTATCAGAAGGACATCTTGTTCAAAATGCTGGCCTTTGTGGAAGCATCACGTGGTAGTGCATTGCTTATCTCCAAAGGGACCTCTGGCTTGTTCATGGACCTATTTTTTTGGAACCACTCACATTCCTTCTATGAAGATAATTCATTTGATGACAATTAAGTCTATTTAACTGTTCAACCGCATATACTGTGTTTAGAAGTAGCACTTAAACATATGTGATAGGATTAGATATCATAGAGGTAAGTATAAATGTAAGAAAATGTCTTGTCTCCTGTGAGGTTATAATTTAATTAATATTCTAAAATGCTGCTAGATTGTCAGAAACAGAAAAAAATCAACTGAAATTAGGCCGTAACTGTGTGTTCCTTCTGGAGGAAACTAGGATCTTTTCAACAGTTTGGATCAACCTTAGCTGTAATTCTAGTAGTTGAAGCATCACAATGTAAGCTGAGCTTGAATAAATCCAATAAAAAAGACTCAAACCAGTTACAGAAAGAAGTGTCAACAAGATGTGCTGTCAAGTTGCCTCCTAGGCCTTACTCTTTTTAATTCCTCTGCTACTTTGAGTTTCATAGTCAATTATAGAAATTCACAATTGGTAGGACAGTTTGACTCTAAGAGAGATATAGATGTGCAAAGGAATCAAGTTCTGTAGAAACAGTGCAAGAAAACAGTGGTTCATATTTTCTGATCCAATCAGACCTTAAATCTTCCTATGCAGATTTAATTTGTTTTAACTTGAAAATAATTGATGTTTCTTGCCTGAATTCAATGCAGTAAAAAAGGATAGTAGGGCTGGAACACTTGTGTTACACCCTGATATTAAAACTTGACTGAGGGAATGAGTATATTTATAAAATCATCCTAGAAATTCTGTAATATGGTTGTAGCTTATAATGACAAATCAAATACACAAGAAATAAGATTCTTTATGTAAACAGATCTGAGATAAATTACCTAATAAATTGTTACTAGAAGGAATTTTGCAGCAATTTATTCTTCATATGCTTGGGTTTTTTTTTATTTTTATAATTTCATAAAATGATAATAAATTTATGGTAGAGACTAAAACAAAGAAAATATATGGGTTGGAAGTTTAGTATTTTTTTTTTTTTTTTTCTGGACATTATCAAATCGTGCTTTTCATCACTGCTCAGAATTATGGCCAGGTTTAGAGAAGGATGAATAATATGAAGAATAACTGCCAGAGTAAAACCAAGTCCTCAAACACTTCACTTCTCATTAATCTATTTTTCAAATGTAGCTAAAATTACTTAGTTAACAGTTTTAAAGTTATCTTTTCTGTCTGTATTTATATCATTGAAAATGAAAATTTTGTTCTCCATTTAATTATTTTATGGTCTATTTAGTTATTCTAATTCTATTTTCAGCATGTAAGGTGAAAGAAAGTTTTTTTTTTTTTTTTTTTTTTTTTTCCTGCAGTTGTGTTGATCTGAAGGAACATATATGTCACCAAGGGCCAAAGTCCACAAGCTGTTTACATGGACAAGAACAGTTATATCATAGTGCCATTTTTTATTTTTTTCTGACAGGATACAGTTCAGTGACAGTGTTCTACATAGAATTTTTAACTTATTTACATTTCTCTAGTTTTAACTTCACCATTAAGAAGTGTGAGATGGATTTCATCTTTTTTCTTTTTTAACCTTCTTCAAATACTTGCTAGCAACAACAATAAATAAGGTATTTCTAGAAGAGTTTTACATAAAAATTATTTAGTCTAAATTAATTAATCAAACTCCCTCTGTGGTCAGTGCAGAGAGAGGTAGGCACTTTCAGAAGGCAACTGCTGCTCTCCTAAAATGTGTCAAATATTCTGGGATTAATTTCTCTTTATTCTTTAGCTCAAGAACTGACCATGAATGCATGTCTAATTTTTATAAATTGGCTAAAGACAAATGAGATAAAACATATTCCCAAACCATATTTCTGTATTGGACCGTTCTGCAAAATATTAATAAGAGTTTCAGAGCTGTGAGTAGAGCTTTAGTATTACTGTCCAAGTAGGTAATTGCCTAAGGCAGATAGAAATCTAAATATAACAAGTAACACATACTGTCCAGAGCCTATTCTGAACTGGTATATAGTGTAATAAAAGAAAGTCCTTAAAAGCAAATAAAAATTATAACTAAATTATCAAGTTATCTCTACACTATGCATTTAGTAATGTATGTTTCCTTTTAATCTAAAAATTCATTAGATAATGACCAGTGTTTGGGCAAACATTTGTGACACTGGATCAGCCAAACATTAAACATCTCCAAGTTCAAAAAAAAAAAAAAAGAGTGGGAGATTAGCAAAACAAGGATAATAAAAAATAAAAGGCTTTCTAAATTACTGTTGCCTGTGTCATTACATTTCATATTGTGCATGGAATCTAAATACATTGCTTTGTTCTGCATGACAAGCAGAAGTGAGCATTCATACATTACTCAGCCACTTAATTAAGAGCCTGGGATATTTGCAGTTAGCAGAAACTAATAAGGGAGCCACATTTAAATTCAAATCACTCCTCAGGGTAGCTGTCTGCAGCATAAGCAAAGCTTACTGGCTAGATGTTCCTCTGAAGGCTCAGCTGAAATCCTAGTTTTACTGTATTTGTGAGTAGCGAATAATTCTATTTATGAAGAAAGGTAAAATCTGTTTGTAAAACAACCAACCAAAAAAAATCTGTTTGGGATTTTCAAAACCTATTTTTTTTCCCAGTTATTTTTAGATTCCTGTACGTCCCATGTTTTATAATAAAATAAGAATGTGATTTAGGGCTTTACTAGCACAATTTAAGAGGCTCTGTTAAAAAATCAGCTGGGCTTACTCTGTGTACAGGAATAGCAGCTATTGCAGATGGTAAGCAGCCATTCTCACAGCCTCAAGGAAACATATCCAAACCCATGTATTGATACATTAGATACTATGTACGTTTCTAAAGGCTTTAAAAATGTAGTTTACTATGCCACCAGTTTTCTTCTGTTTCTCGCTCTTGAGGAAAAAATTTTACATTTTTGTTGATAGTTGTGATACTAAAGGAATTTCAGTGTGGTTTTTTTTCTTGTGAAAAAAATAAGAAAATAGTAATAGAAATATTTAAATTGTCATTAACTAGGAGCACTGTCATTAACATGAACCCACACCATTTGCAGATCATTTCTAGTATCCTAAGAACAATTCTAATCTCTTCTTTCACCTTACACTCGAGGACATCTGCTTTGAAGGATCGGTGAATCTGAAATCTTAAAAATTCCATCTATTTTTTTGTTCTGTGAATTGAAAATTGTCTCACAAATAGGTTTCAATTGTCCTCTCAAAATACAGATTGCTTATGGCATTTTATAAATGTATGTAATGAGCTTTATATTAACTGCAATCATGTTACTTAGAATATTCTATTTCATTACATTTCTGAATTCTTAAATTTCAATATGGGAAAATTAAGTATTACTATCTGAAAACTCAAAAGAGAAATATCTTATTAACAACTCTTCTTATTTAATGTTTGGAAATAGGGCAAAAGTGTTGATAGCTTGTTCCTTACAAATAAAGCAATATAAACTGCAAGTAAACAACGGATCACTCAAAACAAAGCAGCTAGAAATAGCTCAAAGTTGGCCATGTGCAAATTTTTGCCTTGAGAAACCTTGAAACATTTGTCATAAATATGAGGAAGAGTGAATATTTAATCTTTTCCACTATGTTAGAGTATGCTCACATCATAATGGATGCATTCTCACACAGCATGCAAGCATGTTTAAGATAACTGCAAATGAGCTATGTTTAAAAACAAACAAACAAACAAACAAACAAACAAAAACAAACCAAACAAAAAAACAAACAAACAAAAAAAAAAAAACCAGCAGAAGAGGAGTACTTCTACCCTAGCAATGAATCACTGTTATAAGCCATTATTATTATGTTACTTGCTGCCAGTATAAACCATACACAAACCCTGTTGGCTACTCATCTTGCTTTAAGTATGTATAACTGACAATAGAAAACATCTGCTCCTCTGTGACCTTTCCACGCTTCCACTAAATACAACATTTTTCTTTTCCTCATAAGTTATTCTCCAGAGGATCTTTCTCCTGGGCTGTAAGTTCAGTTGGTCTCAGGCTCTCAGCCTTTGCTCTTAAAGTACAGATGTACTTCAAGTTTTAGAGATTTGTGAGTGCTTTGGAAATTCAGTGATGCTCACATACTCTTTTTAATATATTTACGATGAACTATATACTGTTAGTTTGTTTGAACACTTTTGTTTTACTATGCCATGTGTTGACCCCCAAATCGTATCAATGAGATTTTTATTTTTGTCTATGTTATTTTTTTATATTGCTCCATAATGGCTTCAGAGGCAAAGAAGACTCTTGACCCACAACTTTCTGGATTACCTCGTTGCCATAAAGAAATTTAATGTCGTTTTCAGGTACTAGCCCTTCAGTCTCTCTTACCTGGGGATGCCTGTGCAAGTGTATGTCTATTCGAAGAAGTGGAATAGCATGGAGATGTTAGCATAAAGTGTTAACAAAGCCTGCTCCAAAATTAAATGTGGTTTAATCGCATCAATATTATTATGTGCACTCAGCATTTCTGAGAGGGCCTGAGGTATTTCTGCAAATGCAGCTTCACTCCGGAACTGAGCTATCTGAATTTTTATCATGACATTAGAGCTCCCTGGTTGCAAACAGGGATTTCTGCATCCTATTCAAACCTGCAATTCAAGTAAGCCTTCAAAGGATAGGGATGTATTCTTACTCTTCCATTGCTCGTAAGTAAATGGAGGAACAGAGAAATGAAAGTTTGTAATGTCTTAGGACATCTTTTTCAGCGTTTTACTTCTATCACCTGCAAAGTTTTATTTGCCCAATGGCTTTTGATGACAGTGAAATCAGCAGTGCAAGTATGATGAAGTGGGTATTTGACTCAGAGCAAAGCTTAGAAGAGCTACCTCAAGTGCCAGTCTTTCTTGACCAGCTGTGCTCCTGTTACATGACTGTAAGAGATTAACAATTTTGAAGTCAATTATGGAAAAACTCTCATAGTAGAACTATTTTATCAGTAAATTAGAACACATCTTGTAATCTGCCAACTTCACCAAAACTGAGTAAGTAGGCTCTATGAGTTCTGTAAATCAGGTTTGTTTTTCATTGTATTTTTTGTGATACTGTGCACAAGATTATTCATTTCATAATATATTCTTGAACAGGTCTGAAACACCGAGTCCTGAAGTAAATTGTCACTTATTATGCAAAATACAGCTAAAACCACAAATGACTGCTGCTGCATAAATGTTGCTGTTTCTTTGGCTGTCATTCTTCTTCAAAACAAATTAAGAAAATACATGAGATTTTAGATCAAAAACAGAAACATTCAAATCATCATTCTTTCTTGCACTCACAGTACTACCTGGAATGCTCTCCTTTGGTTGGCTTTGCCACTGAAAGAATATTTTTAAGTATTGCTAATTGTTGTTTGTTTCTTCTTTGTTTGTTTTTTTCTGTATCTATGCAGAAGTAAAATAAAAATCTTTTTGGAAATGTGTATTTTCTTGATCTTTCTCTTTTAATAGCATTTGTGATGTTTTCTTTCCAGTCAGTTAATCTTCTGCAGCTACATGTAATCTTCATGTTCTGTTGTGTCAAAGAGACAAAATTACAAAATTATTCTGATTAAATTATATAAAAACCTATATTACATTTTAATGTAGAAAAAGACTTAATGCAAGTGTTCGACCGGGGGAAAAAAAAATGGAAAATGTACTGCTATTAAATTAATGGCACACTTAGTCTTCTATTCCATCTTTCTGTCCACAGATTTTAAAGGACATGAATAGTACTTTATTTGAAGATGGGACAAGTGAAGCACAGAAACTGGTGGCTGTCTAGCAAGTGAATCTGAAGATTCAGTAATCATTTATTTGATGTTATCCCCACTGACCTACAGTAACTTATGACAGTGGGATGATGCTCCGTATTTCATGGAAAACTATCTGCAAGATGCAGAGCATAAATCACTTAAGGGTAAAGAATATAATTACACCCATGAATCTCACCAAGTTGATCCTCATGCATAAATTTAAACTCATACTAAAATGTGTGTAGACCCAGAACTTGAGGAGCTGCATGAGCTGTATTTTGTTTTATTCAGTGAACCAGCAAAATATTAGTGTACTTCTATGATGACAAGTATGTTCTTGGAATAGATTTTAATGGTATATTGATTCTCTATCTGAATGAAATCCAGTCAGTACAATTCTTAGCCCTAGGTAAAGGCACTTACCATTAATACATTTTTCCATTAAATAAATATCAGTTTATTACCCACTTTCTTAGATATTTAAAATTTTAATGTTTCATTATTTTACTTTAACTAATAAAACTGTATTTTGGAATCTATTTGACATTTTAAATTAGCTTCATTATTATCAAATTGAAACTCTTAAGTATACAAATGTATTACAGCTTATTTATAATTGCTCTAAAATTTCATAGAATTACATTCAATCATGAAATTCATATTTTTCTGTACCAGTATATTTTTTTGTAACATCACATTTATTTTATAAACTCTTTTTCATTCATATGCTCTAGTATCAGGCTGTAAATGAAGAGTTACATTAAAGATAATAAAAAAATTCTAGATAGTCCAAGTTATCATTAATTCCCATTGATCTTAATGTTCTTAGATGGAGGAAGTTTTCTGAAGAAAACTTTTCTTCCCTTTTAGATCATTAATAATGATGAGAATAATAATAAGCAAATTTCAAAATTCCAGGCAAGTTTGAGGAATTTTTTTCTCCTAACAGTGAATTTCCAGCTCTTACAGAACTTAGCAGGATACTTTTCATGCACATTCAAGGACAGTATTTGGTTCATGCTGAGGATAAGCATGCAATTTAAGTTCTGCCAGTGTAATATGTATCTAACCTGCAATATGCCAGCTACTTCAGATGAGTACTCATGTCTCAGGAAAAGTCTTTCAGTTGTAGCAAATCAGGTGGTGGCTCTGCAAAGTGAATAAAACATACACAAGGCATGTATATGATAAGACCTATGTCTGAAATACCTGATATCATACCTTATCTTCACTGTGGTTTTCCTTTTTGTATCTGCTTTGAACTTAAAGAATTCTCTGTAACATTACTGGTCTAAAACAGAGATTTCTGCACAAAAGAAAAGAAATGGTTGATTTATTTTTTTTTTCCCCAGATGTTTCTTTTAGGACTGGAGGTGAGAGGATCTGTTCCAAATCTCATGCTTTAAAACAGTACAAGATGTTCAACAATTCTATGAATGTGTAAGTTAGCTGAGTTAAAGAAATCAGCAAGGAACCAGTGGTGGGTTGCTCTGAGGTTTATTTAAAAAGTACATTGAAATGACTGGTGGCTGTTCAAAATAAAAGTGACAAATAATGCTCGTGTTACCAGTAAGTGAAAATTAACCACATCACACCACCATCAGCTGTGATGTGATTAGAATTATTAGTATAATATCAAAACCATATCACAAAAAGAAGTTTAGCTACACTTCTGCTTTTCCAGTGTATCCAAAGTACAAGTAATCTAAAAACTGACTGAGTGCAAATGAAGAAAATGATTCTTTCTTCTTCAAGGCAAACGTTCAAATTTAAAAACAATACAGAGTGAAAGTCATTACTGTTTCAATGATGTCTCACATCCCAAGTGAAAACAAAACCTAATCCCATTTGAGGTCAGCTACAAAACATTAACACAAACAACAATGTCCTGTGTTAACAAAAAAGCCTCAAGTTTAAATCCAATTTTACTTTTATGATGTGTTTGAGGCAAATGAGTAATTACATGGGGAGATATTAGACTCCTGCTATCTGTATTAAATCTATGCTGTAGATAAATGAAAATACTTCAACCTCCAAGGCTTTCTGGATAGAACCTATCAAAGTTAATTCAGTTACAGAATATCTACCAAAACCTGTGACTACCTCTAGACATTTTCTGTCCCTTATTTATCGTGGATGAAATGGGCACAAAGGATTTTCATGCAGTTATCATCTTTATGAACAGAGATAAGGAAGTCCTTTTTAACACAAGTCAGAACTGCCTGATAAATTAGCCTACATAGCTTTGCACATAAACTACTTTTTCTTTTTTAATTTACTATAGAGACAGTAGTAGATATAATCAGGATTTCCAAATATATAGTTGAGTTCTTGCACTAGCATCTTTGCAGTATAGAGGTTTACCCTGGTTAATCAATTATTTATTAAAAAGATATGCTCTTATAGCAAATGTTATATACATATATTTTTACCCGCTTATTTTTCAAGCACTTCTAGTCTGTGCATTGTGTCTGTGAAAATCACCCTTTTTTAGGACAGTAATATTGTATTTATTGCACTAGACTGTTTCTGAAAAAGCTTCTGGAATGTGTTCATGGCTGCAGGGTATGTCTTCTATTACTTCTTCAAGAGAAATTGACACACCAATTTGCAGGTGATTCAAAACTCCATAGCAAAAGGCTGTAGTGCTGCACAAAGACATTCTTCGTTAATATTAGTCTGTGTCATGACAATAATTTGACATACTGTGAAACAAAACACATAGGAACAGAGTCCTACTGTTCTTATGCCACAGGCACTTTTTCTATTTCAGATGGCTGATATTCTCTTCAGTGTTATAACAGTTGAAGCAAATGTATCTATATAGCTTCCTGTTTCACTTCACAGTAAATGCATACATCCATTTTACAGTCCATATTTTTGAGTTTTAACTAAACTTTAATGAGCTTGTTTACTTGAGAAACACCACATTGTTCATTCTATCATCTAGCCTGGGCAAAAGGTAAACTTAGTAAGAAAGCCACTTGCTTGAAAATCTGCTGCTGTCTAGAAAACCTAAATTCATCATTAATGCCTGCTATTAAAGATTAAACAAGAATATTTGAGCTTTACATAGAAAAGTGGAACACTGTATCCAAAAGACTGACTGAAATAAAACAAGTCAAATCAGTGAAGCCCTTTGAAGTGAAAACAGTATTACAGCCTAAAAAGGTGAAGATGTTAGGAAATAAATCTTCGAATTTAAAATGTTCAAGAATGAAACACATTCAGAACACATGCTATTGATTTTCTCCATATCACAGTTTTGCTTTACTCCTGTCCTTTCTGCTGCTGCACAGAGAATGAAAGTAACAACTTGTTTTCTTTGTCCAAGACCGTATATGAGCTACTTGTTCACTCGTTTGCCTCATGTACGAAGGCTCAAAGAACTCGCAAAGCTGCTGTTTAAACATTGTCCCTTGGGATGCTGCATTATATAAATGCATTCTGCAGAATGTCCTAGGTTACAGTAGCTCTTTTAAACTCACATCATTCAGGTGTATGAACTTTTCTAAATGGTTGTTATATGGTTTCTTAGAAAGCATTCACCACTATATTGACTGAATTCTCATCAGTGAAAAACAGCTTTAAATGCTCAGTTATTTCAATCCATTGTAAGACTTATCTAAAAGAAATGTAGTTCCAGTGACAATTTTGTCACGAAAGCATGAATCATTACATTATTTTTACCATTGACAATTCTGTAGGAAAACTCAAAATCTTAATTTTGATGTCTTTGTGAAAAGCTTACAGCTTGCTGAGATTAAGTGGGACATTTGTTATTGCCTTAAATTTAGTCATCACATTTTTTATTTCTCCTTTTTCTTTAATGGAGAAAAGAACTATATGTGCATTAGAGTGCACCATGGAATTAGTTTGTTTCCATTTAAGCTGTAATTTTTTTACACTACCAAGATCAAAGTCAGAAGTCTTGCTGGTGTTTGAAGCAGAAGATATTGTAAGTTTTCATTAGCTTTAGCTTCTGTGAGAATTTGCTCTACAGTCCTGAACCAACCAGAAAAACAATGTATTGTTTGAATGAGCAAGCCTTACCTTCCTGAATCAGCATCTCATAACTGTAGATTATCTTTTAAAGAGTAACCCTTACCTACTGCACTGAACTCCTTGACACTGAATTTGCTATGATTTTCTTGCTAAAGAGAATGTACATTTTAGTGTTTTCAGTTACTCTTGCAGCTGAGGAGATACCCTCTAGTAATCTGTGCGAGTTACATTATCAATATGCTTAGAGGTTCTAGTCTAGGTAATCCACGCCAACTGATGTAAAATATCTAACAAGAAATACTGAAGATCTTTTCTGTATTTAAAAACTACAAAATCATAACTTTCGTTTTGCTATCAATGGACTACTACAAGAAAATATTTGATAAAATGTTCATTCTCTTCCTAAAAGCAAAATTGCTACCTCTTGAGACCACCTAGTCTTCCCCTCCTTTTCAGGTAAGATAAATTGCCCAGGTTATTTTTAATGTTCTAAAAAGAAATACATCCAGACTTCATACTAATGGTTATCAAGAGGTGATTTATAGGAGAGGTCATTCCTGCCTTTCTTGCTTCAAAAGTAACAACTTGATGCCTTTGTCAGAAACAGCACAGGAACTGCTTCTCTTTGTCACATACTTTCATCATGAAAAGCAATAAAGAAAGTTGGCAAAGCTGCTGCCTTTAACACTAGGCCTTGGAACACTTCCATATCTGTATCTCTGCACTCCAAAAGGTTCAATTTGCATGGCTGATGATATAGCATAAAAGGAGGTGAGCATGAAGGAAGAAGTGGAGTTACTGACAAAGAAATGAGATGCTGACTGTTGGAATGCTGGAATATTTGCTGGTGATCTGGATGAAAAATTACAGAGGATTCAAAATCATGTAATATACTTAACATAGTCAATATGAGTACTGTGATTTTCAAGTATCTAGAGCAGAGAGTTTATGAAAAATGAGCTTCCCTGTTCATAAATACAAGGTAACATTCTTAGAAAGTATACTTTGAACTATCAGCTGTAATTTAACTGTAGAGCACAGAGAAGGAACAAACTGAAAGAGACAACTGTATGAATTTAGAAATCAACAACAACAACAACATACAGCTGAAAACAGTAATGAAGAAATTGTAGTGGTACAATGTAGCGATATGAGTCAACAGTATAGCTTCACCTTGAACACTGATGATTTCTGGTCACTATGCACATGAATCATATAAAAACTTCAGTACTCAGAGAAAAGTGACAGAAAGGGTGAGTACAAAGAACTACAATGGAAAGTGCATTAAAAAGAAAGATGAGTAGTAACCTGTCTGAGAAAGACCCAGAAAAAAACGCATGATCCTATTAATAAGTTCTCAGAGAATAACAACGTTTCTGCTAAAAAGAAATGTCTTCCTTATGCTAATGTTTCAGTAAGAAGTTTCTACTCTTAAAATAATGGTTTGAATGGCTCCTTGTTATGCAAGTTACTATATTAGTTTCTGGCATGGATTAATTTGTAACTTTCTCTGAAGCAGCTGGCAGAGGGTTCCACCAAGATCCAGAATACTGGAAGACAGAAAAATAGTCCAGAAAAAGAAGAAAAACTTTTTCTGAAATTTATCAGGGGATAGTCTAAAAATTCTACTTGTTACATTTTTCACAGACACATTAAGATTTCACGGATTTCTATTCTGTGTCATTTTGATAAACTTCCTGCATATTACAATTTTCAAATTCTGTTCATATTTTCCTTCCTTTCGATAATTGTGTTTTCTTGGATCCTTCAGGAAATCCCTTCAGAATAGCACAAACTTTCAGTACAGTTTAATAAACTGGGTTAATCTCTAATACAAATCACTGAATACTTGTGCTTCTTTATGTATGCCCCTGCAGGGCAGGGCAGGTAAAGTTTCTTCCAGTGATTCCACACTGAGACATACTTGATAGACATAATATCTAAAATTATTTTTTTTCTATTTAGACTGTTAACCATACTTGTCCTCAAATATAATAGAACATTTCCACATGAAGACGTACTAAAATAGTTTTTCTAAATGGGAACTTTCAACATTGTATGTTAACATGTTCACAGTTTTCTGTTTCTTTGTACAAAACTGTAGAATGCCAACTGTCAAACAGCATTAGCTTTAAGTATGTTTATGTTTTTCTTGTTGCTGCATTCCTTATATCATTTTTCCTTATACAAAAAAATATATATATATTTTTTAGAAAATTCTTCTTCTTCCATTCCTAAAGGTTTTCCTTGTTCTGAGAACTGTGTGCATATTTCAGATATGGTAGCATACACAGACATTTTGGCACGGCTAAGGCCACATAAGTTGAATAAGCTGAATGACAGGTTATAGGAATAAATTTGGTAGTAAGGAGAAGTGTGTTCTTTCATAGCTGTCATAAATGCCTTTCTGTGTATTTACAGCAGCCAACTGATTTATGGGACTGCAGAAATCAGAACATAGTGTTACTCTGAAAGAAATACGACTTGCAATTATTTTTTCAATTTCTTGGAAGATGTATAAACCAACTTAACTATATTACTTCTGGACTTTACACAGACAGTGTTACATTATTATTCAGAAATTAGTTTCAGAGAAGATATACAGTGCTTATGTGTCCAGTAATGTTTGTGTTTTAGCATTAATTCTAGTCTAGCATATTATCTCTAGTAGGGGGGATGGTGAGTTTATCCTTTTCCAGAATGCCTTTTTGATGATTGAAAGAATTAGAAATTTATTTCTGTTTCTACCCACAGTTTATTCAGTATGCACTTGGCCTAAATTTTAATCATCAAAATGCTGATATCAAATTATTATTGATCATCATAGTGACTCGTCACTGAGTTAGCGGAGATTTTCCCACAGACTTCAACAAAATTTGGATCAAATCTTTAAGAAACTCTCTTAATTATTACAAGAAGTAGTTTTCATGATTACTAATCAAACTTTTTAATGTTTCTCTCCATTCTGACCTTTTTTGAAGAAAAATTAAGCTCCTTTCTTGTTTTTCACAAGAGTCATCAACAAGATTGCAAAATCTTACTTCTTTTTCCTGAATAAATATTCACAATAAATAAATACAAAGGCAAAGAAAGTAAAGCAGACAAGGAATGTTTGTATGACCAATCATTTCCCAAAATCACATAAATACCATTATAATCTTTATAGAATTATACCATTATAGTCTTTTATTAAGAGGTATAAATACCATGCATTTTTCATTCTCCACCTTTCTGTTCACCATAAAGACAGAAATATAGTTTAAATGATTGTTACAGTATGTATCTGTAGTGCTTATCTCTTGTTGCTGTGGTCTTCTTTTCCCTTGCTTCTTTTGGTGGGAGCTATAAGTCCCCTAAATAAAATTAGGGGAGTATAGTAAGGAATTTCCAGAGGGGAAAATTGACATAGGAACTTATTGAAAGAAAAAGTGCTAAAATGAGAATGTCTTCATAAAAATATTCTTACCATTTCAATATTATGCTACGTACTAACTACAATATCTATGATAGGTATTATTGAGGATTTTACTATTGCTTTTTGGTAGCTTAATTAGCATACCTTATACCTTCTAATAAAGAAAGCAATATTCTTAATATTTACATAGGTGAAAATTCATAGCACTGGATAGTTTTTCTATGACAACAAAATCAAAGTAGCTCCAAAGCCCATTGAGGTCAATGCACTAATTTCCAGAAGGGCTCTCAAAACATAATTTGGAACAAAAACACCAGAGCAAGGGTTCTGTTTTTTGTTTGTTTGCTTTGTTTTGTTTTTTATTTTTGTATGGCTGGTTTTGTTTGGTTTTTGTTTGTTTGTTTTTTGTGCTTTCCAAAATAAATCTCAGTGCTAAAAATCAAACTTACTTAAAAATTTATTTTATCAGTATTTATCAGAGTATTTTCAACGTCATACAAAAGATGGCTAGTTTCTATTTATTTCCAACTATTTTGTGTTTTTGAAAACACCCGAAAAGAATATCTCCCTTTCTATTCATTTGTTGTTAAAAAATACATATTTTAAAAAGCTCTATTTATTCTTATTTTTTCACTAAAACAGTTATTTGGTATAATGAATATATAAATTTCTTAATGTAAATAATCAATCACCAAAGCTGAATCATAATATTTAAAATCCAATTATTTTGGCTGTGTATAAATTGCTATTTCAATATTAAATAATTAAATAATAATAAATTCAATATTCAGAGCAAATAAATGTGTTCTATTACACAGACCTTAACAATTTCACAAGTGTTACTTTATATAAATTCAACAACAAGTAGTAAGACTACTTGTATGGATGTACATGTTACTTTGAGTAATTAATATAATCCAGCTCTTTTCATTCCTGTAAACTTAAGTGCTAACACATAATTCCTGGAGTAAACCTATTTCCTTGTTCTGAAATAAATCTTTGCTACTAATCAAAAATAGGCAAAGAACAAATGTACTCTAGTGAGACTGTTTCTATCCATCCTATATTTTTATGATCTAATTCAATGATTCTGAAAAGACAAATATGCTTTTGGGGGTAACAGCGTAGCTCTTATTAGAATTATTTGACAGTCACTTTTTTGCAATTCATTCCTAGAAATATGGATTGTACAAATAATAAAAAAGGCTGATTTATCAATATGACCTAAATTAAAAAATATGCTTTAGGAATTATTTCATGTGCTATTTAATTAATACTTGTCTGAACCATTCTTTTTTTTGGCTCAAAGCTTGTTTTCCAAGGCATTTCTTGTGATAAGACTCTAACTTATCTAGGAGATGAGAAGTGGGTGATGCTGTGTTGTAGTCAGAATCACTGTGTGGACATTTTTACATTTGAAAGCATTTCTTTGGAGCTGTTTGCCTTCAAAAGAGAGTGCTCAGAAATATTTACTGGTGGAATAACTCCAGCTTGCTATGGGAGATTGGAGAATGATACCATCATATCCTGTGAAAAACAGGATGCAGATGGGCACTTCCCTGCTTTTCCTTATCTGCTGGCAAGGCCCAGAAGACAGGAACAAGAGATCCCAAAAGCAGAAGCTACCACTCCAAATAGAGCTGACTCAACCACTTTGTATTTGAGCTGTCACTCCAAAAAGTGCTGACTCAACTACTTGGACAATCGCCACTGTCATCATCAGCCAAACAACAACCTCTGGCAACCCATCACTACTGAAGATCAGTGTCTGAACTATGAGCAATGCTGGAATCCATTATGGTGACTGTCTCTCTCTTGCATCCTACAGACTCCTTGCTTTTATTTCCTATCTTTTCTATCACCCATCTTCCCTTCCCCATCTCCTTAAATGATCCGGATTTGTAATAAACCGGTCAGGCTAACATTTGATCTGAATCTCGCCGTCGGGTATACTTTTATTCAAAGAACCTCCTTTCCCTCCTATAAATTGGAACGAGACAATACTGCAAGTACTTAAGCTTTCACATCATTTAGGAAGTGGGTTTTTTTTGCCTCTTATGCTTTACATCTCAGATCTGCAATTACAGTTTGACTCCTAGAGCTGCAAGATATATCTGATATTCTCGTGTAGTAGTCTTGAAATAGTTTCAAGATTTAGGAGTTAGGAGTCTTGTGGCTAAATTTTGATGTTACAGCTTCAGAACAACTATATCGTATGGGCATGATATACTTCTTTCACTGTCTATAGTTTCTGGAGTTTCCTACTGTTTTCTTCCACTGTCAACAGTAGTTATTTATGTACATGGAGTGAGCACTTGCATTATTTTTCTGTATATAGGATTTACAGACATTTAGAGAACTCTGCTATGATACAGCAAATATTCTAGCTGTTGCAGTCATGGATTCTGGATTTCTTGCAAATACTTGGGATGAAAAGCTGCTAACTCTAGCTTGTCCTCTGATCTTGATTTCACAGTATCTTATTTTATTACTGATGCACCTCAGCCACAGAGTGGAAACCGAATGATCACAAAGCTAAGACTTACAGGCAGGAATTTCATTACCTGAGCTCTACAGTTCATCAAAAGATATTTAGGTTAGAAAATATATATTTTTTAAATAGTTCTGAGAGCTGTCTTTTATAAATCAGAAATTTAACAGAGATCATACAATTCATTTGACATGATATATATATATAGTAAATATTTCTTTTTAAATTGTTTTTTAAAGATTAATTCATATGGGTTTCCATATGAATCTAGCACTATTTACAGCATTTTACCTATTTTAAATATACTTTAATATTTGCTGGATGGTATAAGCACATACAGAATCACAGAATCACAGAATTGTAGGGGTTGGAAGGGACCTCCAGAGATCATCAAGTCCAACCCCCCTGCCAAAGCAGGTTCCCTAAACCAGGTCGCACAGGTAGGCATCCAGGCAGGTCTTGAACATCTCCAGAGAAGGAGACTCCACCACCTCCCTGGGCAGCCTGTTCCAGTGCTCCGTCACCTCACTGTAAAGAAGTTCTTGCGTACATTTGTGTGGAACTTCCTATGCTGCAGTTTCCAGCTGTTTCCCCTTGTCCTGTCTCCACTCACCACTGAAAACAGTCTGGCCTCGCCATTCTGCCCCCTACACCTTAGATATTTATAGACCTGGATCAGGTCCCCTCTCAGTCTTCTTTTCTCAAGGCTGAACAGACCCAGTTCACTAGCCTTTCCTCATAGGGGAGATGCTCCAGGCCCTTCACCATCTTTGTGGCCCTCCGCTGGACTCTTTCCAAGAGATCCCTGTCTTTTTTTGTACTGGGGAGCCCAGAACTGGATGCATACCTTCTTTCTGTTGAGAGAAAATACATTACTGAGTGATTTCAAAGATAAGGCTATTTCAGTCCATCCTGTCATGCAATCTTCCGAGTCCCAATCTGGGCCACAGGTGCCCGAGACCATAGAGACAATTTACGGTAAGTTCTCACACCATTTACTAGATATCTAACTCAGGTACACTTGCCAACACTAAAATTAGAAATACAATTGGGTACTGTAGGTCCTTCCAGAGGAAGTAGTCCAAGTTATAATCTCAGTGAAAGTACAATAAACAAAATTAGAAGGGAATACTGTCATTTTTAAACTCCTTCCAGTTCTTCCTCTACTCTGATATAATTCAGCTTTCCTGCCCCTCAGTAGATATTGCAGTGTGCTCCTGAACATGTATAATTTTTATTAGTGTTGTATATTTAATATTCCCTCCTCCCACTGTCTGCTGAAACCAAACAAAAGCAATGATCTATTCACTGATGTTATTCTTATATGATGACTTGGGCCAGACAATATTTTTCTTCTTCATTTTCAACTAGCTTAAGTTTTTCAGCCAAAGTGTACAAAGACCACTTACTACTACAAATATCATCATAGCAATCTACATAAGATACAGCTGACCTTTAGCTACATCTGCCCAAAATAGCCTTGTCAACCACAGCTAAAATAAATAAATACACCAGAATGTGTAAATAAATAGAAACAGCTTCCTTTTGTGGAAATTTTTGTTTGTTTGTTTTTTCCTGAAAATCAGTATAAAAGTATGGAATAAAACAAGACAGTGACTACAAGAGTACTGTAAGAAATAAGTAGTAATTAATTTTAACCTCATTCATAATAAGTTTGCATTAATATGACAAGAACCAAGACTAAAATATTTTCTTACAAGGTAGGTAAAAATGCTTCTAAGAGACTCTCCCAAGTGTTAGGTTGTACTGAGAGCATGCAACAGCTAGATTCTTTTGAACAAAACCTCCTAGATTTTATGGACTAAAAGGCAGGGTTTTAGTCTTCATGGTAACAACATGTGTCATGGTTTTAAAATTTTTGATATCAGTATTCCACATAATAACATCATGTAGTGTGCTGGGAATTAAAGAGTTAATGCTGCAGTTCCATAGGAGTTAATGCTGCAGTTTCACAGATTGTCCATATTTCTGGGTATCTGGTTCTCAGAAGAGATAAAGAATTGCATGTCCCAGAAGACTTCACTGTTCTATTTCCATTTTCTGCTCAGAGGTAAAGATAAAACTGTTTCGGAGTCACAAGATGGCCCCCTTCTTTTTCTGCTGATTTGCGCTCCCTAGCTGTTTTGCCTTCAGCATTAGAATAGACCCTTCAGTTTTGTACACTCTCTCATTTATTTGATTTATTAGCTTCCATTCCAATTATATAGTATTATATTGTGTTATCTCGCATTCCAATAGTAAATTTGTTTTCTCCCTTAGCTCACTGCCACTGTTTTGTTTTTATGCCTGCCTCCTTACCTTTTCCCTATCCCCCTTCTCCCTAACTCAGAGCAGGGTTCTATGGGTCCCCCTGCCCCAGTACTCACAGTACCAGCCCAAAACCAGGCTAAAAACATTGACAGGTGAACAGAAAACAGAAATTCCCTGTGTAACATGGTAGAAAAACTGGCATATACAAAAGCCTATAGCAGTAACCATTGTCATCAGAATTTTGCAAAATAAGAAATATAGAACCTTAAACATCATGATATTTTCAATGAAATCTCTGCACAAGATCTAGGTAAATATAGCTAAATTGAAACAAATGGTGATAGACTATAGTAGAAAGACAATGGATAGCTTAATGTAAAAAATCTGTTATTTCAATATTCAACTGTCATTAAGCATGGATCATACTCCTACCCAAACTCTAATGTTGTGCCTTCAGCCTAATCAGTCAATTACTATCTCTCAGCCAACTCAGTTTCTTCTGCTTTCTGTCCCTAAATTTAATATTTAAAAAATACTTCCTATGCTCCATCTTTCACTGCTAAGCCATTTATCATTCACTTCATCATTCTGTGCAAGTAAGAAAGATTTTACATGTGTTTTTCTAAAAGCTTTAGCATACCTTTACTAGAGGAGTGTATTTCAAAACACTCAGTTCATTGCGTATTCTTCCACTATGACCAATAACTGAAACTTACAGTCAAGCAAATTCAAATTAAAAATAAAACATATTGCTAAAAGAACAAACTACTGATGTTTCAATTTTCTGTTGCATTCTCATCAAAATTTGAACTTTTCTAATCTGTATGCCTTAGTTCATGACAGAAGTAATTGTTTGAAAAGTATAGAAAGTTTTTAGATAAGTCCAGCAGATACTTATCTTCAGACCTTAAGCAGTGTCAACAAATCTCAGTGCCTGCATGAAGAAATACTGTTTCTTCAGCAAGTATTCCTTCCATCCTCCTCTCCTCCCTTCCTTCCAGAACTCAACTAAGAGAAATATGCTGATGCTAATCATATAGAAGATCGCTAAGACATTGGGTGCAGGAAGTTCCATTCCAACTGAAGTCA
This sequence comes from Lagopus muta, assembly GCF_023343835.1. Lineage (NCBI taxonomy): Eukaryota > Metazoa > Chordata > Aves > Galliformes > Phasianidae > Lagopus > Lagopus muta. Next base: position 32,824,260 of record NC_064438.1, on the reverse strand, counting down.
TTCTTTGATTCCATGATTCTATGAAAAGAGAGGCTTCATCAGTGAGATGTTGGTAGAGAAGGCATTAGAAACTGATCTAGATCTTTTCAGCAATGTATGAATAAAAAAAGAAAAAAAATAGTGTTGCTGATACAATCAGGATCTGGATTATGCACAAAACATGACTTAAATCTCTACACGGAGTGGCTTCAGTCTACCTCCCAGAACGAATATTCACAAAAAGATGGATCATTGTGGTAACTACAACAGAATATAGTAGAAGCTTGGATTATATTTATGGTGGCTTACAAAATCATATTTCATTTAATCCTTCATTCTTTTAGGCATTTTTTTTTTGAACTGTACATACATTACACTGAAATTCAGCTCTCTTTTATTCTCTTCAAAAAATTTAAAAGATGGCTAGCCTAAGATTTCATGTCTAGTTTCTCCATAAGGAAAAATTTGCAGCTGAATTATAGGCTGAAGCTGTTTAAATGAAAGTTAAGAAATGCTTTAAGTTTAGTGTGCCTTACTGAATATTAGCTTGTTAACACAGAAAAGAACATACAGAGTGCAAAATATTTGCCTTTTTTAGACTCACTATGAGACATTATGCATGCATAAAACAGCTGGTTCATGGATTACAAAATTGCATAGCCAAGTTTTAGATTTCTTCCAATAACAGTTTAGCTTGCAGCTATAGGCAACAATTCTGTAGCCATTGACAGAAGAAAATGTAATAGAGAAATCTTTTTTTTTTTGTAAGGAATTCATGAGGGCTTTATTTCAAACAAAAGTCAAAATATTTCAAATTTTAGGTAAATGCAACACTATATCCACATACTTGCACCTCAGAGAGGCTATAGTTTAAGTGAATCCTGTGCATATTCTGTTCTATGAATTAATTTCCCAAACTTTCACATTTCTAATCATGATCTAATCATCGCTAATTCTAGTTAGACTGCTTTTGTATTTGAATGGCAATCCTTAGGTCTTGGTCTGAACCAGTGATTGAGCACCTGATGAAGGGGTGTGGCCAGCTCTAGGAGCACAGATTCAAGCAATTCACCTATGCAACCAGAAGGGGTGAACCCTGGGTGCACTCCTCACTAACCTTATTTAAAGGCTGGCAGTGAAAAAGGAAGCTTCTGTATTAAGAGATTTTCTGTTTTGAGTGTTTCCAGTGTTCAGTGATCATTGGAAAGGGGTAAGTTTTTCTTTCTGTGTTACCAGACTGTAACTACTACTTTTCTTGAGTGACCTGAATGCTAGTCAAACTAATTATGTTTGCTACCTATCCTTACAGTATACATATAGTATTTTGTCTATAAGATGCCATACCTTTGAGGAGAGGAGGAAGCATAACTAACGTAAATTAAGTTACTTGGAAGAGTTGTCGTTAATTGTGATTATTCAAATGTGATGAGATGTGAAATATGTAATGGGCCAAACCTGAGAGAGCTGCTAGTGAATTTGTTTTACAGTAGAGTGTAGAGCAGTAGCAATGGAATCTTAATTGAAAAAGATATCACTAGGAGGCCCCTTTATTTGTTCTTGGTTTTAAAAAATACATTTATTGTTAGTTTTGTGTGTGAAATAGGGAGTAAAAATAGCATGGTATCACTCGAATGAGATTTAGTCTACATTTTTGGCGTTACAATTGAATTACTTTAAGTATCTAGATATATTCTGTACAGAGACTCATTTACAATATAAAAACAGTGAATGAAATTGGGCACCTCTGAGAAGAAGTCACTGGGACAAAGTCACTTCTATCAAGAAGGTATTGTTCTGAACCAAATAAAGAGAAGTTAATTGGTTTTATCTGCAGTGGTGGAAGCTTTTCTATTGACAGAATGCTGAAATAGGTTGTCCATAGGGGTTGTGGAGCCTCCTCCTATAAAGGTATTCAAGACCTGTATGGGCATCTACCTGTGTGACTTCTTGTAGGGTAAATGCTTTAGCAGAGAGGTTGGAGTAGATGATCTCTTGAGGTCCCTTCCAACATCTGCAGTTCTTTGCCTTCATAGCAACTGTTCTGTAGAAGTTCAGTTGCTGGCAGGAACAAAGGGCAAAAGTATACAGGCCAAAAAAGCTTCAGTTGTGAAACACTAGCAGAAGGAACACAATTCTGTATATACTGATACTTCCAACTAGTGACGAGATTGCACCAAAGGAAAGACACAAAACTGCACCAACAATTACAAGGCTGATTATGTACTATGCTTCAACACATAGACTGTTTATACTGGGGAAAACTGGAGATTTGAGGGATGGAAAAGAAATTTCAGAGAAGTATTGGTCTCAGAAAGAAGGGGAGTTTGAAAGAAAAAGAAGAAAAATGTGCCTAGATGAGAGATGTTAGAGTTGGGTAAGGGAAGTCTCTGGAGATCAGGTACTTGGGCCATTGATGCCAAAACCTAATAAATACAAAGATTGGCACAGAAAGAACCAACACCAGCTTTTTACCTGGTCTCTGAAGTAGGCCACTGAACCAAGCCCAAGTGAACTGTAGGCACTGCTGAATGCCAGAATAAATTTTGTGGAGACCATGTACAGCCTAATTGTACTTTAATCAAGTTACCCGGCTGACTGCTGTAGTATAACTGTAGTGGACTATCTTGCTGACATTGTAGGCAATGATACTGAGGGATTTGCTTTTCCAGTAAATGTAGCCAAACTCTATTGAAAAATGTCTCCTTTTATGTCCCAATATATTATGGAACACAGTTCATCCTATCTGAGTCTGCACTTTAAGGGTAAATGCAAAAATGAGATAACTAACTATCATCTCCACAGCAGAATGTTTCCTCTACATATTCTTGACAGGATTTAAATTCAGTTAAATTACTTTTGTGCAAGATCTGCCTTTCATCTCATATTCTTTGTGGTATGAATTATTACTGACATTTAAGAACCTCATTTTATAGCTGTGATCAAAACGGAATGCAGGTAAATATAAAGTGGCATTATACATAACATGATATAGAATGCTATTAAAAAAAAAATGCAAATTGTAATAGTTCATCAATGCTCATATTTAAGGCCACTGAAAGTATTAGAACATCCCATGAAACTAATGCCTTCTTGGCTATAGAAAGAATAGGTAGAAGTAAGTTTTTAAATCTTTGTCTGATCCTGAGTAGTGTTCATTAATCTTGAGATTATTACTCTTGTGTTATTATCAGGCCATATGTTAATAGAAAATATTGGGGGGGAAGAAGCCAACAAAAAACAGGTGACAACAATTACTACAGGGAAGAATTCTTGATATGAAGTAAAACTTGCTCTTTAAATACTGCATCAACCATAGTCTATGCAAAATGGAAGATAAAGTTTTGAGGAATTTTGTCTGGGCTTTCATATTTAAGAACTAAAGCACAATTCAAAAATCCTCTGGGCTTATGAGGAATGCTGCACAAGAAGCCTAATAATTGTACTGAAAACTCAGACAAGCGTGACAGGAAATCCTTGATTTAAAACTGGATGAGGATTTTAGAGACTTCACTGATGAAGAAACTTCACAGTCCTTCTCAGGTGTATCTTGGAACCACTTGTAAGGATTTTTGAGACTTTTTTTTTTTACTAAATTGCTCTTTTCGTATTAAGAATCAATTCCTTAAACATAATTTTTTTAGTAACATATCATGCAACACTTTTTCATTTTAAATATTGTGAAATTGAATAAGAGGTATGGAGTTGTCTTTTAAGTAAAGTGGAATAAGGCCTTGTTTATTTTAATTTATGTGATCAGTTACTAGTAAATAGATAATATTCAAAATCAAATATAAATCAAAGCTTAATTTTAACATATATGCTGAAGTGCTTTATTTTTCAGTACTCAGAAATAGTTACCAAAAATAATAAATTAAAGTAGTACTAAAAAAGCTTGGTTTTATATTATGATAATGTGGATGTTTTTTCTTTTAGGATTCTAAATTCTCTGCATGGCTACTATTTTTCTCCTTTCTCATTTTTTTTTTTTTTTTTTCTTATTCTTTGTCTTTTGCACACAGATAAAGTTACAGAGTACCATTCATTTTTCATGTAGCCTATATGATATTTATTCAGTGTATATCATTATTTGTAGTCTTCCTCCTAATTTCACGAGTTTGGCCACATTGGCTGTGAAAGCAGACAAGAATATCCTTTTGTCCTTTATGACTTGTGCTGAACAGTTCTACGCACTCTTACAGCGCAGGACTGTCTACAGATGTTCAAATCCAAGACTGACAGGTCTGTGGGTAGAGACTTCAATCTAAATTTTGAACATATTTCAATAGCCAATTTGTAACATAAAGTGCAAGAAGGCATTCTGTGTTTGCAGATATATACACAGAAATATATAGATGCATAATAAGAAAAGTTAAATGACAATCTTAAAGAAGCAAGTTGAGATTGATCCAGACACTTTTGAAACACTGAATATCTGCCCAGACTTCATTTCAAAAATACTCCTTTGTTTCTTAATGTTGCTATCCTCCTCTGTTATTGAAAGTGATTACACAAAGCAGTGTTGTTATGAAAATCAAAGTGTGAGTGTATTGGCAGATAGTTGATCCTCATGCTTAGGCTAGCCATAGATGCCCTCAGCTTCATATGCTGGTGTGCAGGTGAACTGAGATTGACAAATGAAACATCATCCTCCTATGCATCCTGCTAGCCTTAGTAAAGAGGCTTGGGTGGGAATAAGAATTTTTCTGCACAGTATCTGCCTTTAAAAGCAGTGTTCATAGTGTTCCCTAATCTGAGATGTACATACATTATTCAGACAAATAGATTTGTCCAGGGAGATTGTAAATATCCATTAATATAAGTTTTCTTTAAGAAATGTTTTGATAAACATGTGTCTTGCCCCACTTTATAGGAGGGAGAGGAGGATCTCTGATATATGTATACCCAGTGTGAGATTAAGAAGCAACAGTTCAAATATTGGTCTAACCAATTTATTATAAATCCTAATCAGGGAGACGAGGAAGGGAAGGATGACAACTATTAGAGTGATGGGGAAAAGGAGGATGATAGAAAAAAGCAAGAATTGTGTAGTAAAGTGGGGATAGTCACCACCAGGATCCAATAATCCAATGTTCCAATAATCAGAGGCAAAAGCACAGGGAGCAGCCGCAGTGTGGCCAGCCTTGGGCAGCAAACAGGGAGCAGGAAGAAGCCACAGGCTAAGTCCAGAAGGAAGCAGCAGGACTCAGGTAGCAGGCCCAGGAGAGTCTGTCAGCATGCAGGCATTCTGTAGCGAGGAATCTGATGGCAAACACCTTCTTGCTCTTCTTCAGCATGCAGGTCTCAGGTTGTAAGAAATCTTGTCAGAAACCTTTCAGGCGAGAGTAACAGCAGCATGTCCGGCCTTAGGCAACAAGAAGGTGCTGTGACAGAGTAGGTCCAGGAGGGAGTGGGGCAAGATGTGAGGCTTCTCATGTCCAAAAACCCCCTTCTCCATGAGGAATCCGTTGCCAGAAAAGCCTAACCTCATGGTTAGGTCCCCTTTTTATCCTTCTGCTAGCATGGCATTCCTGGGCACTTGGGTAAGTGTCATGTGCCACCACCCCCTGAGAGGGCTATCTCCCTTGAGATAAGCCCACACAAAAGACTGCTTCCTGGCCATTAATCTGCAGTTTATATTATCTCTCTCTCGTTGCCCTTGGCCTTGTTCATCTGTGTCCCTCAGACAAAGGATTTCAAAACCTTTGCCCAGGACTTGCCTGGATTTGTCCATCTGTGTTTTTCCGACAAAGGATTTCTCAACCTTTGGCCAGGACTTGCTCGAATTTGTTCATCCGTGTCCTCAGCAAGGCAATGAGGCAATTGAGGCAATGGCATAAAAGAATAATCTCCTTCAGTATGCAGCTGCTACTCTTTCAAAACTAGATTCAGACACATCTCACTGATACCCATGTGAGATGCAGTATTTTCTTTACTTTTTAATGTATATTTATTAATTCAATTGATAAAGGCATCTGTTTTATATGAAGTCATTATTTGTTCTTGTGCAACACCGTTTAGCAGCTGCTAAAGGAATTTGTTTGAAGGATGAGTGTAACTAATACACAGTAATATAGAAACATCTGGCCAGATCATAACAGTATGACGGAATCTCACTTCTAGAAAATTAGTATGATTTTTGAGTACTTTGACAGCAGGGAGGATTGTTCATTACTTGGAAACGAATCTCAAAACTGCAAAATGAGTTTTGCACAGATATTGAGAGCTCTTTATACAGATTTTTCTTCTATATTTAATTTTTAGTAAACAAATGTTTCCTATGTCTTAATTTTCTGGATAAATTATGTTATTTCTGAAAATTGAAACTTTTCTTTATTAAAATGCTAATGTACAGAAGTATGAAGTTGTTTGCAAGTCAGTTTGGGCCCACACTATGCGTTAGTAATGTCAGGCAACAAATTTTTCATTGAGGTGGGAAAGTTTTCTGGCAAATATTTCTGGGGCTTTTGCTTAAAAAACTGATTGAACACATGCTGAAATGCTGAAGTGTTCAAGTTGTGATCAATGTCAGATTATTCTGGTTGCATAGAAAATGGTTCTGTAACCATGTGACTGAATGTTTAAAGAACTTTGTGCACAAAGCCATTTTACTGAAATGCTCACTGCAGTAGCAAGTAAAACTTCTGACAAAATGCTTCTATTATACTGTAGTGTGGCAACTCAGTACTTAGCTCAGGATATTTTTCTGTCCACTCTCTGGCTCAGAGTACTATCTCTTTTTATTTCCTGTGTTCATTTAAGGCTCCTAGAAATTATTACTATACCAAAGAATTGCACTAATATATAAGAACAAATAAAATGAAGAAAAATGGTGTATGGGAACTGCTGAGTCACGGTCTGAACCTCTGATTAATCACCTGAGGTGAGCCATGAGTCAGCCAGAGGAGCACAGGTGAAGGCAATTCACCTGTGCTGCCGGAAGGGGTGGAGCCTGGACCTATTTAAGAGCTGGCTACCAGAGGGGAAGGATCTCTTCTGGAGATCCCCTCTTTTGGTATCTTCTGGTGAGCTCAACCCAAGGGTAAGCTCTTCCACTTATTCTCTTTTTGTGATCCTTGTTTGCTTTGCCTTACTCTCTTGATTATATTGCGATTATAACATCTTGATATCTATTGATTATACACAATTATATTGTGATTATAACATCTTGGTTATACAAATGGCAATCCAGTGTTGCATATCATCTCCTTTATGCAGTAGGAAAATACTGCAGTAAAAATGCTGCATCGTACTTTTTGCTACTCATAGTAGCATAGACTGTAAAGCGGTATTGAATGTTTTCTAATATCCAGATTCTCTTAGTTTTCATATCATCAAGAAAGATTGACAGGGAAGTACAACAGTTTGAACAACTTCGACTAGCTCCAAGCAGGTATGGATTTGTTATACCTGCCAGCTGACCTTCATTTCGTGTGTCAAACATTGTGTTGAAATTGAAACAGAAGCTTCTGATGTTAAGTTAGCTGCTTCTAGGTTATTCTCTCACTTCCAACTACTTTGTGGTCTTTACTGCTGTTGAGGATGTCAAGGGGATGTAGGAAAGAAGGATCATTTCTGAAATATTAGTGACTATTACAAATAGTTGGAAGATTTATATGTGTCTGGAAGAAAAGTGTTCTAAATATTTAGCTTGATAAAGGGGCAGCAATGAAACCTCTAGGCAGAATTTAGTATTTCTTGAAAATGTCACGGGACAGAGTTCCACCAGTTCATATGTTTGGGTAGTACTGTTTGCTCTGTGTAGCTGCGTGGGTCATACTAGAAAATAGAAGGTATTTTGTGTGAGAACGAAAGGAGTATATACCTCCCAAAGCTATAACGAGACCTTTGCATATGCATATCAACTTAAGGTTGTCTTGCTCTTGTCTCTTGTGGTAGTGATATAGATAAGAGAGAGTCTGGTCTTTGCTATGAACCTATTAACTTTCTTGTAACATTCAGTGGTGTGTTTGTATACTCAAATTCCCTGGAGAACTCAATAAGTTCCAGACTATAAACTTAGTGTAAGTACATATATAACTACATGTGTAAGGTTTCAGGCCTGGGATAAATATTTCCATTTTCTTTCCACACCTCAGCTAAAGAAATTCCATGAGAAGAGTGGATTTTGTTATTTTTGTTGTATGTGTCAAAGGTTAAACAGAAAGCTAGTCGTTTCATGCTTAAGAAGTTGAAGGGTTAGAGACAGCACTAGGGAATATAGTTTGCTGTCCATACAGTTTTCCTCAGGTAAACATCACTGATGATTAAGACATAGATGGTAGGGTAGTAAGTTTGGTCTTTATGATGAACAAACTGCAGTGAGGGAGACCAGAAATTGGTTTAGAAATTCATAACTGCTCATATTTATAATTAATATTATAAATATATTCACACATATACAAGCAGAGCAAGTACATATTACTTTCCTAATCTTAAAAGATGTGATATTAACCACTGAGAAAGGTATAACACGTTCTTCTGCCGCTACTAACTGTGGCAAATGTTTGCTTTGTCTGCTTGAGTTATGCAAAGATTTCTTTGTACTCTAATTTCTTACCTTCTTTTACTCTGAAGGCCTTAAATGAACAGTAGGGACTGCAGAAAAATATATATTTTGAACTTTTATTGGAGGAAAAAAAAAAGGTAGGAAATTACTTTTTTCCCCAGCTGACCAGACAAAGGATCTCATGATAATTATGTACTGATAAGGTCTTTTCAAGACAGGAGTAAAAGATTTTTTTTCACTTATTTCTTACTTATGAGGTTACTTGTTCAGGAGGTCTATAAGATATTTTGACAATTTGGGTACTGATTTGTGTTCAGTCCATACCTACATCTCAACACCTCTTCGTTTCTGAGAAGATGAACATTACTGAAGTTGTAAGGTTATCAGTAAGATGTAGTTGAAAAATTTTGGTAGAATAGAATTGTACTGTATAGAATGATCTGCTTAAATTCTTCTCTACTCACTTGAAAATGTCATGCAAAAAAAAAAATCTGGTTTAAGGAAATTGTCTTTTGGAGAAAAAAAGAATGTCATGCAAAAATTTGTTTTTATACAGGTATAAAGCAAGAAAGAATTAATACACGTGTGTATTAATGTGTATATGTGTGTGTGGCTGCACACACCGATAGGTATACTAATACAGTTGGACAAAAATTATCCTTGGGTATGTTGCAAACACCACTTGCCAGTTTTTCAAAGTGCTAGTTTTTTTTTTTTTAATGGAAATGTCAAAGATGTCTACTTTAATTTCTATCAGAGAGAATTTAACTTAAAACTATTTAAGTAAAATAATGCATTACAAGTAAAGACAATTCTCCTTGTTAAGGGAGTACAATTCCTTACTGAGTACTGTAGCGTCATACAAATACTGGTTTCTCATGTTATTGATCTCTAATGCAGTAAAATTAAGATTTTTAGATGTTTTTGCTTTCACAAAACACTGTGTAACTTTATTCTATAATGGACAGATCAGTAGTTATCAGTAGCTCTTGCAAACTACCAAGAGTTTTTGAGTGCTTTTTTAACTTCTAATCATCTGGGAACCACTTGCTTATAATCGGAGTGTAACTTAAAAATATAACTAAATTATAGCTGCCACTCATCACCACTCCCACTAATCCTGAAAACAAAAGACATGGGAGAAAGCAGAACAATCCAAAATGTCTTTGTATTTGAAACTAATCTTTTGTTTATTTTAGTTGGCTCTCTGATGTAAAACCACCATTATGTTCCACTGAGGAAATAAAAGTATAGGAAAACATGAAAAAGAATAACAATGCTTTATTTTTTGTATGAGATGAAATGTTTTCTGCAGCCTTTAGCACAGTGTGAAGTCAACAATCACTAATTTACAAGGTTTTAATCCACAGAAAAGCACAACAAAACAAATATGCTGAGGAAGAAGGAACTCTTCTTCTTGATCAGTTTTTCTCAATGAACAGCAACATTTGTCAGAACAAAGAGTGGGAGCATTCACTAATAGGAATTTTTTCCAGTAAAAAAAAAAAGTAAAAAAAAAAAAAAAAAAAAAAGAAGCCAAGTCTCACCTCCCCATTCTTTGTTGCTCACCTAAATTTTATCAACACAGCTACTTTGGTAGATGCATCCCTTCCACCTGGAAAGAGTGTTACCTAAATAACCATGTCTGTGGTGTTTTTTACTGGTGGAGTGGTCGTTATTTGCCTTGTTCTGTGTAAATAATGCCAGAGGTTTCCTCAGGCAACTTCTGTAAAGGCTTGGAGTCTTGACAGCATACCTAACTATGTATAGTACTAAGCAGATAATTTGACTCTCACACTATCTATATTATACATATAAGGGTGTACTAAGTTACAGCTGATACTTTTTCAGTATTGTACTTCCAGTACCAAAAAAAGTCCTCTCTAACTTGCTAAGTAGTATATATGTGGATAACTTCCATTACAGATTCTGCAGAGTTCAATAGAGTGTCTTAGATGTAGTGAGCACTGAAAAAGCTGGTGGACTTTAGTCACTGAATTGATCAGTTTTAGTTAGTTACTGACTCTGACTTCGGTAGAATGACTTCTGCAAGAAGATTTATAACAGCTCTAGTCTCAGTTTGCCTTCCTTATTGTATTTATCAGGCTTTATCCTTTCTTTTATTAAAACAAAGTTGTTTCATAACCTCAAGAAATTGTTTTAAAGTTGTTTTGTTTTGCTTTTTATATACTTCCTGAATTTCTTCTTAATCCCTTCCTAAATGTTGTTGGCAAGTATTAGCCAGTAAGATTAACTATAATATGTAGGCTTTTTTTAGTATCTGCAAATAGCTGTGAATAATCCTCATTTAGGCATGGATCTAATTCTCATGTACTCTTCAAGCTGATGAATAGCATTACAAAGAGAATGAGAGTATTTGTGAATTTATTTAAATAAAAACTGAAAAATGAATATCATTATGTAACCATCTTATTTTAATGCATAGTTTAACCTTTCACTTGAAGGAATATAGTCAGTAGTCCACTGAAGTGACGAAACTCAAGCAATCAGGAAATATAACTAATACATGCATTTAGACTTGTACAATTAAAACTATATGTATTTAGATACATGTAGAAGGAATCTGTTTCCTATTTTTCAGCATAAGCAATAACAATTGACAAAAATCACACCTCAATACCATTGGAGAACTTTTAAAATTCCCACAATGGAAATAGTCGTTTTTATCATGTACTTTTATTAATATATTGAAAACCTTATAATAATGTGGTGCAGTGTAACTGTCCTATTCCTCTTTTAAGAGTTTGATAGTTTGGGTTCACAGAATGTTTTGGGTTGAGAGGGTTAAGATCATCTAGTTCCAGCCCCCTGCTATAGGCAGGATACTTTCATCTAGATCAGACTGCTCAAAGCGCCAGACTGGCCTTGAATGCTTCCTGGGAGGGGGCATCCACAGCCTCCCTGGGCAACTTGTTCCAATGTCTCACCACCCTCACAGTAAGGAATTTCTTTCTAATACTTGGTCTAAATCTACCCTCTCCCTGTTTAAAACCATTTCTCCTCATCATGTCACTACCTGCCCTTCTGAGAAGTCCCTCCCTAGCATTCCTGTAGGCTCCCTTCAGATACTGGAAGGCTGCTGTGAAGTTTCTCCTGAGCCTTCTCTCCTCTAGGCTGAGGATCTCCAGCTCTCTCAGCTTGTCCTTACAGGGGAGGTGCTCCAGCCCTCTGATCATCTTTGTGGCCCTCCTCTGGACCTGCTCCAACTGCTTGATGTCCTTGTATTTGGGGCCCCAAAACTGGATGCAGAACCAGGTGGGGGTCTCACAAGAGCAGAGTGGAGGTGCAAAATCCCTCCCTCAACGTGCTGATTGCACTTCTCTTGATGCAACACAAGATAAAGTTGGCCTTCTGGGCTGCAAGCACATATTACTGGATGAGTCTTTCAACTGACATCCCCAAATCCTTTTCTCAAGCCATTTTCCTCTCAGCCTACTTCTGTGTTTAGGATTGTCTTGACCCAGGTGCAGGACCTTGCACTTGGATTAGAATCAAAATTTTGAATCTTGATTCCTTCTATTACAGAAAGAATTTTAAATGACATGGTCACTCAAATTCTTAAGTGTATCAGCAAGAACCTTTTTACCAGATTCAGAGCTTGTGTAATACTACAGGGGAATTTGAGACTGTGAAATGAATGCCAGACAGCAGAACAATGTGAATGTCTGAGACATCATCTTTGCTGACTTACACTTTGTGTAGTCATTTACTGTTGTGCACGGTGTGTACAGATTGCTATCAAATTGGATTTTTCCACCAGTGATTGCGTGACCTAAGTATACAAAGTAAAAGCAGTAAAGAAGGTTGCTAAGTGACCAGCTAGAATGTTTGCTTCGGCATTGTGCTGAGGTAGAGTAGTTGAAATGTACATGTAGGCTTTTTTTTTTTTTTCTTTATTGTCCACATTTATTTTGTCTATACGTGAAGTGTTCAAGGCAAACCTTTGAATTCCTCAGAAACATTGATTCAGCAAGACTCAGCATGCAGAGTGGTGCAAATCTGCACAGGAATTAATTGGAACTACAGCTTTAAAAAGATGCTAGACTGCATGTATATATACTTTGAAATCAGTTTGCTCTACAGAGGAGGCAATACTTCTGGAGCAGCTAGTTTTATTATGTTAACCCACATATGTTGGAGGATGCTGTTGGTATGGCATTAGAGGCTGAACCTTCCTACCAATATTTTGTTACATTTTCTTACCATGTGACAGATGGCATCAGAGGGAAAGTCTGACAAAAAATGGTTTCTGACAATATAGTGTTATGAAGTAGAGGTGTGGAGTTCCATTTTTCTATGTGGAGAAAATGGCACCCACTGACATTCATCGATAAATGTAAATTTGTGAACGCTGAAGGTTTTTGAAGAGCAAAGAGTGACTGTGTGTTGCAATAACAGTGCTGTCATAGCATCTGTAAAACAGTGGGTCACCTCTACTGGTGCAGATTTTTACAAGCATGGCATGCAGGCTCTGTTTCTGGCAAAAATGCCTAGCTAATGGTACTGACTATGCTGAAAACCAGTGTTTTGTAGTTGAGAATTTTATTTGTTAAATAATGTTATTGTTCCTTTGTATCTGTTGTATTTTCTGTGGAAATAATTAGGAGGCATTACTTTCTTAGAAAGCATGTATTAAATTGAATTCTTAGCTAAGAAAAAGTAAATTAAGAAATGTTTTTATCTAGAATAGAACAATTTTAGACAGAGCTGTATTTAGCTCGTACAGAGCAAATAATAAAAATTATTTACATCCTTGATTTCTCAGTCCTAATATTTTAAGCACAAAATAAAGAAAGGAAAATGTTCAAACAGCCCCATGCTCTAAAATAGATACCTCTGATAAGCAGAACTCAGTCCACTGGGAGAATATTGAATTTTCATAAACATTCATTCTTAAAAGTCTGAACTATAAAAATCAATATCTACAGATATTTTCATTAATAAAAGATGTAACTGAACAGTTTGACTGCAATGCAGGAGAAAAGCAGCAAATTCTGTTTCTGAATGACTGCTCATGGTGCTTGTGGATCTAATGGTAGATTTACATCACCTCTGTGCAGTATATGAAACAATTTTCAAAGCATTAATAGGAATCCAGATCAAGTTAGTAATCACAGCAAAACAATCTGTACAAATGAGATTTTCACAACAATTCAAAGTTATCTTCAGTATAAAACCTTATACTTAATATTGAGTAGAATGGCTTTTTGTGTAGTCTAGCAATACTAGTAGCAATATTTTTAGTTCTGTTAGAAGAAATCTGTTTCACTTTGATCCAGTAGCTGGTCAATTTATTTTGAAAATATGAGAAGATTTAGTGCAACCAATGTATTTTTTTTCAAGCAAAGTTACTTTTGTTCAAGTTAAGATCTGATTTCTTGTGTGGTCCTCTATGGAGACTGGAGTTAGACATAGTGTTCCTTATAGGTCTCTTCCAATAGGGGCTATTCTGTGATTCCAAGTCATGTTAAATGAGTATTTTTGTCAAGGAAAACCTAAGATTAACATAATTCTTTTAAAGTGTTATAACACTGTGAAAATGGTATAAAATAATCGGTGCCAAATTGCCAAGTTCAATCTCCAGTCTTATCAAAATACCGTGGGAGCAGCTGAATTGCTATTTCTAATATCTTACAGAAATCACAGTTTAAATTGTGTTTATATGTTAATGCTGGGTGCTTGTACCCAAGATACTTTCTACATGAGAAAAAAATGCTTTGATACATTAATAATTTTTATTCTATCGTTACCTGTTTTCAAAGAAGTAGAAGATATATTTATTATTTTCTGAATAAGAAAAGAATTTATGAAAGGAAGGTTGGATGTAGTAGCATCAGTGTCTGAGTAAAGAACACAGTCCCACAGGCCAGCCACTCGAATCCAAATGTTCCAAAAGCAGGAAGTCACCACATTGGGTCCAGAGAAGAATTTAACAATTTTGTGTGACTTAGCTGTAATAAACATGGCTACAGTTATTACATCAAAATCTAAGTTCCATTTAAACTATTTCAGTAAGCAGTGAGCAATTCCTGTCTCTTAATCTCTTGCTTACACAGCTGCTCTAGCTAGTTAGTTTACAGACATCAATACTAATGCTTCCTAGATCAGTCTTGATCCAGTTTTCCCTTTTCACAGCAGAATATGTTCAGCAGCTCAAATGCCTCAGTTCTTAACCAAACAATCCTTCTTGCCTGTTTTCAAATAGAATTCAAAGTCTGGTCTATAGTGTGAATTGTGTATTTCTCTGTTCTCTGAAGATAAAATAAACAACTTCCTTTCCACTTGTCTGTCTTTGAATATATACTGAGTCAAATAAATGCTTCAGTTTTTCTCTTTTAGCTAGAAAAGTATTAACTTTCAGTACTTAGAGCAAATTTTTGTTATGTCTCTCTCATTTGATAAATATAATGATCTTGAAGACCAAAAAGCAAGCAGCAACATTATCTGAATGTTGTTCTTTCATCTTTGATGAGACATTTTTCTAGAGTTGTTGGATCTTCTTTAAAATCCTGCCCAAATTCTTTGCCATAAAAAATGATGGCTGCCTAAGAGACAAATATCTGTGAGTTCATGTAGTTTCATACAGATACATATTTGACTGTCTCTACTCTTTAATATACAAAATGCACTGCATGTGGAAACTAATTAAAAAAAAAAAAATTCTGCATTGTAAAATAATGGCTTATTGCTGTCAGTACATTTTATTAAAATACTGTTGGTTGGTCTCTTTAGTGTCACATTTTTACCTTGATCATTAAGTTTATTCCTTCTATTACACCTCTGTTAAAAAGTATTTGAATGTGTTTCCTAAGAAGACATGTTCTAATGGCTCTCACTTGAGAGGTGAAGAATTAATAATTGAGTCATATGGTTTAGGCTACAGATGCTATGTTTAGGAACTGATCTATTTTCCAGCATTGTAATCAGCATGCTTATTTAATGAAGTTTCTTCATCTGAAAGCTCTTCATTTCTCGTACTTTATATTTATGTATAAATCTTCTACCCTGGAGATGGGTGGTATGTGGTATGTTGGAGATGGCTGGTAGGTGAACAACTTCTTAGGAGTCTGGCAAAGCTTATCATTCACCTGACACAATTAAAAACATCATTAGATATTGTTGCCTTGATTTTTTTTTTTTTTTTTTCTTGCTTTTTGGACCTTGTAAAAAAGGCTGGCTTAACTTAAAGCATATAAATAATATCATTTGAAGCACGTTGTGGTACTTATGTACTCTAAATCAAAGAACTTTCATAACACTTTGCTCAAACATAGCCTTGACCAGCAAATCAGATTACTGTCAGAAAGTCTAACAACCTGTTTAAGACAGATTTATTTTATTATTTTTTTTTTTTTTTTTTTTTAGCTTTAATCTGCTCAAGAAAGGAAATTTCAGGTGCATGTGAAGAATTCAAAAATTGACAGGATTTGTTTTAGGACACAGTTGTAGAGGGCTACCAGTATATAAGCAGACATAGCCCAAGCATCATTTGAATTTGACATGTGGAAGGCTATCTGAAGCAAATAATTATTATACAGAGATATTGCAGAAGAGCATCTATGGGTCTTAATTTACTTAATATATTCAATATTTAGGTGCTTCTGGTATTTAAATTCCTTCTGATATTTGCCTCTATATCTTAATTTCATTCTTAAATATGCATTCATTTTTTAAAAATGGCACAAACAGGAATTTTCTGTACATCACTAACAAGATCAAACAGTACAAAAGAAATACAAGCAAGTGATTTAGCGTGGATCATATTTGAGAAATAGAAGCTTCCTTAGATAAAAAGCTTATATAGTTATCTGAGTTCTAAAGGCTGATGCAACTATTTCAGTAAAGTTTATTTTTGGTAATGGACCATTACAAAATGTAGTAAGAGAACAAATTTGATTTTGAAGTTGATTTTTTTTGTACTTATAGCATGAGATGAGGGATAACGTTCTGACAGCTCAAGCTTACTCAAGCTTAATGACTGATCTAAATTGGAGCTTGGAGATAAAAGAATTTCTTTAGTGATGCCTCAGTTGTCATTGATTGCTATGAACAATTTTAAAGCTATTCAATATGAGAATTGCCAGCTTTGTTCTGAAGGAGGTGAAAGTGGTATGTAGACTAGAAACTTGAGCTAATGCTATTGCGCTAATGGGGGGAAAAAAAAAAGGTTTCTATTACTTGTATACGTGGATGGTGATCACAATTACATATAGTAGTAAATAAGGTCTGACCCCTTGGGAAGAATATAGGAATGTTGTGAGGGCCTGCAGGGATGCAATGAGGAAGGCTAAAGCCCACCTGGAATTGAATCTGGCAAAGGTGATAAAGGATAACAAAAAAGGCTTTTTTTAAAGTATGTTAACAGTAAAAGACTAGGGAGAATGTGGCTCCCCTGCTAAGTGAGGGGGGTGTTTTGGTAATGGGGGATGCTGAGAAGCGGAGATACTGAATGCCTTCTTTGCTTCTGTCTTTAGTGACAAAGCTCTCCCTCAAGAATCCCAGATCCTGGAGGTTAGTGAGAGGGTCTGGGGAATGCAAGACTTCCCTTTAGTCAGGGAAGAGATGGTCCGAGAGTGCCTTGGCAACGCCAGTGTTCATAAATCCGTGGGACCTGATAGAATGCATCCATGGGTGCTGAGGGAGCTGGTAGAGGTGATTGCTGAACTGCTCTCTATCATCTTTGAGAGGTCTTGGAGAATGGGGGAGGTGCCTGAAGAATGGAGGATAGCCAATGTTACTCTGGTCTTCAAAAAGGGCAAGAAGGAAGATCCAGGTAATTACAGGCCAGTCAGCCTCACCTCTGTCCTTGAAAGGGTAATGGTACAGCTTGTGCTTGATGCAATCTCCAGACAACTGGAAGAAAAGGTTATCAGGAGCAGTCAGCATGGGTTCACCAGGGGGAGGTCATGTTTGACCAACCTGGTAGCCTTCTACAGTGTTGTCACTGGCTGGGTAGGTCGGGGAAGAGCAGTGGATGTAGTCTACCTTGATTTCAGCATTCAATACTGTCTCCCATAACATTCTTATAACAAAGTTGAGGAAATGTGGGATAGATGAGTGGACAGTGAAGTGGTTTGAGAACTGGCTGACTGGCAGAGCACAGAGGATTGTCATTGGCGGTGTAGAGTCCGGTTGGAGACCTGTAACCAGCGGTGTACCACAGGGGTCGATGCTGGGTCTGGTCTTGTTCAGCGTCTTCATCAATGACCTTGATGAGGGGATAGTGGCCACCCTCAGCAAGTTTGCTGATGATACGAAGTTGGGAGGATGGGGTCACACACATAAAGGCTGTACTGCCATTCAGTGAGACCTGGACAGGCTGGAAAGCTGGGCAATAAGAAACCAGATGAGGTTTAACAGAAGCAAGTGTAGAGTCTAGGGAGGAGTAATTGCATGCACCAGTACAGGTTGGGGGATGACCTGGAGGAGAGAGCTGGAGAGAGGGACCTGTGTGTCCTGGCAGATGACAGGTTGGCCATGAGCCAGCAGTGCTCCCTTGTGGCCAAAAAAGTCAATGGCATTCTGGGGTGCATTAAAAAGAGCGTGGCCAGCAGGTTGAGGGAGGTGATTTTCCCCCCCTCCCCATACTCTGCCCCGGTAAGGCCTCATCTGGAATACTGTGTCCAGTTCTGGGCTTCCTAGTACAAAAAAGACAGGGATCTCTTGGAAAGAGTCCAGCAGAGGGCCACAAAGATGGTGAAGGGCCTGGAGCATCTCCCCTATGAAGAAAGGCTAAATGAACTGGGTCTGTTTAGCCTTGAGAAAAGAAGACTGAGAGGGACCTGATCCAGGTCTATAAACATCTAAGGTGTTGGGGGTGATGAGGCCAGACTCTTTTCTGCAGTGTGTGGAGACAGGACAAGGGGAAACGGCCAGAAACTGGAGCATAGGAAGTTCTGCATGTGCAAGAAATTCTTTATGGTGAGGGTGATGGAGCGCTGGAACAGGCTGCCCAGGGGGGTTGTGGAGTCTCCTTCTCTGGAGATGTTCAAGACCCACCTGGACACCTACTTGTGTGACCTGGTGTAGGGAACCTGCTTTGGCAGGGGGGTTGGACTTGATGATCCCTGGAGGTCCCTTCCAATCCCTACAATTCTGTGATTAGCACAAAAAAATATAGTGAATCTGCAGGATATAATGTAAACTGTAACCATGACAGCAAAGAGAGAAACAAAAGGCAAAGCACGTTACAAATATTAACAGCAGCAAGATGGCTTAAAATTAAATGTTCTAAGCTGAAGTCAATAAGCCAGTTCAGATCAGAAGATCCTCTTCTGTGTTGATCTCAGACGGTATTTCTCTGACAAAATTGTCCATAGACAGATGAAAAACGTACTATACTGTGCATGAACTACTATGATTAGAATGGCAAATATTTAAGCCATGATAGTGATAGGGCAAGATAAAATCATACACCTTCCTGATTGTGGAGAGGATGTTCAGCTTGTCCAGTAATGCATCAGATTAAGTTTGTGTTGAGAGAGGAAGGACTGCAACCATACTGTTCTTTCAGATGTTTTAGGAGCAGTGGTATCTGACCACTATTGCTGAGACTTCTGAAAAGCTCCCTTTGCATCTGAAAAGATGTCTCTTGAACTGTGTATTCAGAGCCAACAGGCACACAAATGCATAGGAATTTCACACAGTTAGGAACATCCTCCAGCAATTTTTGGGTCTGATTGAGGCTTACTGTCATTCAGAGAGAAAGCTTGATCTTCAGAGCAGCCTCAAAAATGCCTTCGAAGGACCATTTGCATTGTCTTTTTTGTTAAAGTATATGGACTGCTTATTAACACTGGCATAGTTAGGGACTACAAACAAAATTTTATTGCAGAAAATGACTGACTGATTAGGATTTCTGATTTGGAATGAAGAAAGGGCCCAGGCAGCATGGGATGACTTCTAATAACACTAAACATGAAATCAAATGTGGGAATAAAGGCTTTGTTAATTTTTTTCAGTCTTGAAAGGTACTATAATTTTAACCTTATTGACTGGAGTATGCTTTCTATAGCAATTCTATTATATTAGTCCTATTATTATTTTTTTCAGAAGTATGACCAACATTAACAAATAAAAATCTGATTGTTAATTCAGATAAATTATTCTAATAACCTGTGAATTTTTCTTCACTTTTAGAATGAATACAGAATCAGAAAACGCACATATTTTGTATGACAGGTCGAAATATGTGACAAATACAGCAAGTTTTGAAGCAGACAATGTTTTATATGTACACACTTTACAAAATACTGCATAACAAAAAATTTTTATCCAAACCTTTTCTTTATTTCTAGAGAACTCAAGTAGCAGTAAGACATTTGTTTCCTAATATGAAGAATAACAATTGTGATCACAAAATAGAGTTAGTCCACCAGAAAGTATTGGAAATAGTAATATGTGCTGTTAACATATCATGAAGCTAATAATTTTTTTTTGCTGAATTTAACTTCAGTGTTTCTTGTTTACTTTCATTAAGCAACACTAGAAAGCGTACATCAAATGAAAAGCAACTTATATAATTTGAAATGGTAATGATTCTTCCTGTATAATTGCCTACCAAGTCTTCTCAGTGTTCTCTTGCTCTTTCTCATTCTCTCTTTTTTTTTTTATTTTATTTTTATTTTTAAATTTTCTAAGGAATAAATTGACGCTATCAGTTTTGGAGATGTGAAGTTTGGATTTATCCTAACATATTACACATGTGATTCTAAGCTTGAGAAAACTGTATATCTTTCTAACAGCACAAATAAATAGTCTATATCCCAGATAAAGGGATTTACATGTCTGATATCATTGAAATCTATAAATTACTTGGAGATTGTAAAACCCTCCTTCATGGTTCTCTCTTCCTTATAAGATGAGGATTATATCTGAGGGCTAGTGTACTCATGAAATAAGACAGATTTCTGAAAATTTCAGTCAAAAATGAATACATTTTCAGAGATCTGAAGGCTGGAAGATTATATGAAATATGACAAATATTTTTGATCATTTCCAAATGTTCCAACAGTTAATTTTTTTTTAAGGTACAAAATTTTTCTAAAGAAAACATGATATTCTTATATCTGGGCTTTATTTAAACATGATGTCACCCTAAGATCTTTTTGAGTATGTGTACTGTTTAAGAGAACTTTACAATATCAAATGTTGAGATGAGCAAATTCTTAATTTAATGAATATCTCTGCATTTTCTGAAATGAGTTAAATTGTAATATATTTTTGTTTATTTCAATATATACATAAAATACTGAATAGTCAGCTATGTAGAAGGTTTGTTCATTTTCAATTGCATTTTGAGTGGGAAAAAAATTAAACAGAAAATCATGTCAACAACAATGCTGGCAAATTTCTAAAAGTAATAAAGCTAAACATCATTTTTAATTCTTTCTGCTTCCATAATGCAGTCTGCTTTATATTGCCTTGCACCAGATGGTCATACACACTTTTTAACAGGAGATACTGAAGAACTGCTATATTTCCCCTGCTAACTTGGTGAAGGAAGTAGACTGGATATATCCTTTGCATGTGCTAGTTAGTAAAATGCTACTCGCTGAAGAAGCGTTTGCTGTGCCATGAAAAATAAGGGTGTACTGCTCTGCCACCCTGTTGCACTGAAGGAACTTATGAAGGAGTTGGGGTGCAGTGTTTCCAAAAAATTGTAGCTTATTTTTCCATTTTCCAGACTTTTTTATTAGAATTTAAAGATTGTTTCCTTGGGATCCTTATATAGTCAATGGAGGAGTGTACAATCCTTCAGAGGGAGAACATGTATTAATTGGAAATAAAGTAAATGTAAGATGAATATGAATTAATTTGCTTTTATTTTCTATCAACAGTTTTTCACAGAAAGTGAATAGTAAGCATTGAGGGGGAAGAAAACAGATCATAAATGATCATAAGATCTTAAACCATGCCGTAGGCAGGAGTTAGGCTCTTGCATTCAATACCAGAGTAATGAGCACTCTGAATGTTTGTTGATACTGCTGTGTACAAACATACATATGCAAAAAAAAAGTGGATGTTTCTTCCAGTATTTGCAGTAAAGATGTGGATTTCATGAGCATTTTGAATGTGTTCAGCTCTAAAGTAATTATACAGTTGCTAACTGTTGTAATACAGAAATAATTCTGTTAACAAAGTAAAATTCTCTTAATAAATTCACCTTTCACTTTGGAAATTCAGCTAGTTTTACAAAACTGTCCTATCAGCAGCTGAAGATATTTGAAAGTCACTGCAAAGCCAGATAACTGGTTTAGGCAATAAAAAAATGTATTGGGAAGAAAATGTTATCAAACTATTGTAAGTGTGTGGGGAGAAAAAAATCAATAACTTTACATTGGAAAAAGAATATCTTTAGTATGTATTTTTGTGCTATTGCATACATTGCTGGACAGGCAGAATGTTGTAGAACTCTAACATCTATGAAGTATAAAAGAAAAAAAAAAGTAGCAAGAAATATGGGAGAGAAAAAAAAAGGATTTTTATAGCTGAAATCTCTGATGCAGGTAAGATATGTTACCAAAACCAGCTGTTCATAACTAAATGAACTTAATTCTTTGTTCTTACAGCTCTTTTGTCTGCCATTCTTCTTACTTAAGTGATTTGCAAATAATGATAGCAGGTAGATGAGAAAAGTTTTAAGTACTGCAGTGCTACGCTGGTGTGGGTAAAGGCTTAATACAAGTAGTCGTTTTTTTGTGTGTCTGTGATGCTTACGCTCAGTTTAGTCTCCTAAACTAACTGAAAATGAATTGTGTCTTTGATTGCAAAACTATTGTAAAACAAGAAAGATTCATATTTGTTAAAACATATTAATGGTTTTATTGTTTACCTTTAATATTATTAAGGAAAGATAGTAAATGCAATCTTGATATGATCACATTAAGTAATTTTTAACAACTCTTCACAAGAAATATTTTCCAGTTCTGCACTTCTGATCAACTTGAATAATTCATGTACCTCTATACCTCCATAACCTGATAGAGCAGGAGGCAAGCGTTAGAGCTTTCTCAAAGTTTTCAAAGCTTAAATATGCTAAAGGAAAAATATTTTGAGGGGAGATTATTAAATAAACTTTCTCCATCACACAGAAACTTTAAAGGTCTAATTCTAAGCATCAAGGATATAGTAATGCTTTTCTCCAATTTTGAAATATATCATACTATGAATATAAACTCAGAAAAAGTTTTAGAAGAATACTGTAAAAGCTTACCAAACTAATTTATAGGGAAACAAGAATCTTATAAACGAATCTCATCAAGATGGCTCTTACCTGAGTTCCCATCTCTTCAACTAGAGGATGAAAAGTATTTCTAAGAGTCTTTACAGTACCCGAGTCTGTCTTTGAGTTGTGTAGAGGCTCACTAGTCCTCTAATATAGGCTGCAAAGATTATGAAAGCTATCTAGACTATTTGTGTTTCACTTTGTTGCTAATGTGTGCTCTCCTAAGAGACTTTGCTATATTCCAGAGGGATAGTTGTATTATTTTTAGTAGGTGCTGGAGAGGACCAGCTTTTAAAAAGGAAAAACAATTTATCTTAGAGGGCTACACTGTCCTTGTGGAGAAAGTAATTTCCATTGAAAGTTATCACAATAAATGGTTACAAGAATGTACTGCTGCAAAGAAAAATCAAAGTGAAAAAGGTGGATAAAAAGGAGGTTAATAAAATTACTGTGTCATCAAAAAGATAATGAAATCTAAAAGAAATGATTAATAAAAGAGTAATTTCATCTTTTCACAGAATACTTTATAAAAAAAAAATGCAGGGTAACTCAAACCACTAAAAGCAAATAAATTTTTTGTATAGGAACTGCTTCTAATTAGATATTGTTAAAGGCAAAATCAACATTTCAGCTTTATGGTCTAAGAAATTAAAGCAAATCAAAAAACAAAGCAGCTCCTTTACATTACTTGAATTTATCAGCAAGATGGGATGCAGCAGGATAGTGATATTTTGTGCTGTTTTTCAAGCAAGATTCCTGAAGCAGTAGAGGAATAAATATGGAGATAGATACATATTAGCAAGGATTTTTTAATCCATGATGTATATGCCATGAAAGTGTTTTTATGCATTTGGGAGATAATAGGCTTGAGATAATGGCTTTTGTGTCCTGGAATCCACGCAGTATGATTTGAATTTGATACACATGTAGGCAGCCACATCCCCAGCAGCCTTTGCCAGACTAAAGGCTGAAGTCCAGAAGCAGTTCATGAGTTCACATCAGTAACTTTCTAAATATCAAGGAAGGTATTTGTCTAATTAAGCATACATTAAAAACCTTTAATGTAATAAGAATGATAGAGTTTCTTGATCTCTATCAGCAATTTAATTAAAGGTCTTAAAAAGATGGAAAGCCATAAAAGACGCCTCCCAGTTATTTTTTCATTGCTCACAAGTTGTAATTTGGTGGTCTCAAATACACTGTTTTCTCATTTTTAATTCTCTATCACAGTATATTAAAAAAAAAAAGTCTGTGAGGTAAAATTCCATATATTCTGTAAGACATGTAAAAGTTGAAAGTGATATTTTGTAAGTAATTTTCCTTCTTTCAGTTTGTTCTTGTAGAAGTTTTATAAGAAAATTTTATAGGAAAAGAAGTTTATAAGAAAAAAAGCCCATATCATTTGGGGATTGTTCACTCATACAAATTGGACATATTCTGACAGTATATATAACATATGTATACCCAAAGGAAGAAATAGTTATAAAATAACAGGCAATGAATTAAAGCACCTCCAACCCAGAAAAAAACATTCAAATACATCTGATATTAATCATTAGTACAGGTAGATGGGGATAAATTATAAATAGGGGAAGATGGTAAAAAAAATACAGATGGTGACAAAGTTCAGGGTATTACATGCCATGGAACACAAAAAAGCAACATCCTCGTTTGTTATACCTTACTGAAAGTGTAGCCATCAGCACTGATGAGTAGCAGAAAAACAATTATTAAGCTGTTAAAAACTGCCAAAGAAACTTCCCAAAAGAACGAACAACCACCATTATGAATTTTTTTGTCCATCTGAAACAGCTGTTGGAAAATTTATCCATTAAAAAAAAATGCAAATTCTTCATTTGCCTAAGCTTGCAGGAAATGAGAAACTTTGACAAATAAAACGTCAGCTAATGATGCCCTACTCTATAGTCTGTTTTTGACTAAGTCTAAACAGAGGGACTGCATGCTGTTTCTGTATGTTACAGTTTACTAATCTTTGCTGATAAAAATGCTACAGCTAACTATGTAAATAGAACTGAAGTATTTTTTTCTGTTTGAATGATCCCTTCATATTCTGAGTTGTAAGTTCATAATAAAACAGAATATCATTCCAAGTTTTTTGTCATACGATTGCAAAAAGCTCAGTGGGGACAATTCTTCCCATTCATAGTTCCCTCTCTGAAAGAATATGTAAGAGATATTTTAAATGTGTTAAGTGAACTCTGCCTGGGTTTTATGTTATAACAGCTATACTGTTCAAAGCTTTTACTCTGATACAAGCCTAAACTGTTTTGTCATCTTAATGTCAGGTTTTTCACATATATAAGGTGCATACTACAGCATAAGAAAGCTGTGCATCCTGCCTCTCTCTCTTGGATGCAGGGTGGTACTTCAAAGTACAGTGTAAAAGCCGGATGGTCGTGCTATGCTGCTCTGGGAATTCCATGCAACAGAATGAAGCCATGCATAATGGAGGTGAAAGGATGTGGTTCACATAGGGGGCACGTGTGAGGGCACTCTAAGAGCAAGGCATTTGCAGGGAATCAACAGCTGAAAGATGGTATTTCCAAGGTATGCAGAGGGTACCACTAAGCTCTGTATAATCTGAATGGTCAGGAGATTTTGATTAAAGGGTGCCTCTAAGAATGCTGTAATTGGACAGAGTAGATGCAGTCATTAGATCTGTGCATAATAACCAGCAGCATTACGTCATGCTGACTTGCTATTCACAGCCTGATCAAAAGGCCTAGTGACAGATGAGGGGACAAACCTGTGACTATCCTCCTTCATGTTATTTAATATACCAGCTTGCTATTTTGGTCTGCTGTTGTGACCAGACAGCATTCATCACTTCATTCTTTTATATGCTTTCTGACCACAAAATAGCAAACATGATGTACCTGGGGTGGGAGGAAGTATTCTTGAGGATTACATACTGGCTCACTAAGATACTTTTCAATATTTTTCTTTTCTAGGAAAAGGTTGTTTCCACTGAACTTTTTAATTGTTTTATTTGTCAGCTGTTCCTTTGTCAAGCAATCTCAGCCACTTCTTGGCATGTACACAAATTTTTATGTCCATATGTAGATTGGTGGAAAAAAAAAAAAAAACTTATTACCGTAAGTAGTTTCTATTTATCCAGAAAACCTAATCTTTAAATCCTTTTTTGAGGACTGGTCTATAAGCTACTGCATGAAGGAAACCTTTAGTGCTTCCACTTTATTCTCGTTATTTCTTTGGTGCTATTCAGAGACTCAATGAAAAGCCTCTCTTGCAGTTCTGCAGTTAAAACAACAAAGCACTGCCTATGTTTCTTTTTTAACACAGCTCTAAGGATTTATTCTTTGCTTCTTTTTTTCTTCCTTTTTCTGAAGTTTGCTTGTCCTTTTCCCCCTTAAAATCTCTTTATCTAAAGCTGAATTAGTTTTCGCAGCTGGTTGGCAAACTGCCGTCGTTTTCTGCTCTGACACTTATTTATCAATTTTCAGTTGCCTTCAAACTTTTTACTTTTCTTAGTTTCTATTTCTTTTCCCTCATTCACAGTTTTACTGGTTCAAGTTCTAGTTGTTTTAATAGAAAAAGAGAAAAATCTGTCCTGGAAGTGAGAAAAAGATCAATTTTCCACTGTGATCAAGAAAAATGCAATAAGATTTACCTACTGATGATTTTGAAATAATGCACTTTGTGCTCCTGGTAGATACTTATATTCTAATCCTAATTCTGGAAGGTAGCAGGTAAATCTACTACAGCATTTATGCTTGTTCCTAACAGAGGTTTGTAAATCTATTTTTGTTTAAATTTTAGACTTTTCAGAGATTACTCTTTTATTTAGTTTCACTGAGTACCCTGTAGTTTTAAAACACTGGGGGTTAAGGAATATTATTTTTATTAACTTTACTGCAGGTGAATTTCTGTTGTAATAAAACAGGGTTGTATAAAACAATTGTTAACTTCCATTTTAAAATCCTACTTGCAAATCTCTTAGAAGAATTAGTCAGTCTTTCAATCTTTAGTGTTAAATAATATAATTTAGTACATTTTAATAAGAAAACATGATGGTATTGATTTGGTGCTGCTTTATTATTTGAAATTTAACAGAACTTGCTCTCTTACAGTTTACTACAGATGTTGCATAGAAGTAGTTTTTCCAGGAGAGAGAGGTCCAAGCTAAACTTTGGCTATCAGTACATTAGTTTAAGCACTGGTCAGCCAGGATTCTGCCCTTTCAGAGAGTATGAATAGAGCATTTAGCAAAATTAACAAGGAGTAAGTGTCCAAAT
This sequence comes from Lagopus muta, assembly GCF_023343835.1. Classification (NCBI taxonomy): domain Eukaryota; kingdom Metazoa; phylum Chordata; class Aves; order Galliformes; family Phasianidae; genus Lagopus; species Lagopus muta. The sequence goes on along the minus strand of NC_064438.1, from coordinate 32,797,250 downwards.
ATCACATCTTTATTTCTGTTCTGTTTATTTTTTTCATACCCTGAGCATAAGAAAAGGACAGCATAAATCTTCTGTATCAGACTGAGCCTATTCTTTCTGCCGTGATTGCTAGAGAATTATCATAACTACTATTAATTGTGATACAAATTATAAATTACTATTACGTGGACACTAAATCTTTACCACTTTTTTTTTTTTTTTTGGAAGTGGAATAGAGTATTTCTCCTGCTGCTGGAATGCATATAGTTGGGATTTTTCCTGTCCTCACAGCCACAGTTAAGTGGAGTGGGTTAGCTGCATGCACTGTCATCTCTTGGCAATTTGAACAGAGATAAGAAAGGCCATTTCTTAAAAAGAAGAAAACAGACTTAAAGATTTCAGTAGCCTTTCTAATATGTGAAGTCCTAGGAACTGGCTGTACTGTGAAGTGGTGAATACTGTAAGCAGCTGTCCAGCAAGTGGAAATGTTAAGTAATGCCAACCCTTGCAGTCTGAGCTACTGAGGGCCAATTCCCAGAAAAGTTAAATTGCTAGAAGTTACAGCCTAATTAGACCTCTTTTCTTTCATCAAGTATTTCTTTCTATGTATCTGAGACAATGCATTATATGTATATACTTATTTCTTTATGGCTGTTCCACTTCTACACATACCATTTAATGCCTTTAAAAAAATAATCTGTCTAGCCTAGTACAAAGACAAAACTTCCCAAAGAAATAGAATAAAATTAAAAACTATTTTATATTTGAGCCAAATCATATTTAAAACCAGACAGCTAACGGTGAATTAGGTAAATCATAGAGGCCAATAGCTTACTTACATCGCACCAACAGTGAACTTTCTAACTAGTTTTAAAAATTATGCTATCTTAAAACTGACTTTTTTGGAAAAGAAATGAGTCATAAAATTGAATATTAAAATTACACAGTGCATCTGGTATATTATTAGACCTTCAAAATACAACTTTAGAACAGCGTTGCATTATTTAATTCAACTGAAGAGAGCAGTAATTGCTTAAACATTTTTTTAAAATAATATTAAGATGTTTCTATCTAGCTGTGAGCTGAGTCAAGCTCTTTTCTTTTTACCATATGAAAGTTGATTAAATGTTTTTAATGCACCAGCAAAAATCACAGCAAACCAGTAAAGCATAAAAAGCTTCAAAACATATGATTTTAAAATAGTTTAAAATGTTATTATGTAAAATATTGGCATTGGGAATAGAAAGCATTCTTTTTAGGTAAGGAGTGTGAAAAACATTGGGAGAAAGTAATGTCATTCAGAGTCTTCAGGAGTCTTAACAGCCTTTATAATTCTCTATTATCTTCATTTTACTTTATTTTAACTTAATTATTTATACTTAAAATATTAGGAAAATGTATTTTGATTTGACAGTATATAGAATCAGTAAATATATTATTTCATATTTCATGACAGTTTTTCTAGGCCCAAAAAAGCAATATTTTAATGGAATATTTTATATATTTTAAGGTTTCAATCAACTCATGCGTACAATATCTCAAACACCAGGCTAAGCTGTGGAAAAAAACAGCATTGTTACATCAAAGGCTATATAACAATATTTTACTTTGGAAAAGTAGGAAATGGATAGGTTTTATAGGCAACTTAACCATGGTACAGACTTAGCAGGTTGCCTTTCTTTGTTAGACTCTTCTGTGTTTTTTTCTTTTTTAATTTTGACTGAGTATGGGCATGGTGATCAAAACTCCTTACATCAATACATAACACTTGGAATCAACTCACTATATGCAGTGAAGGGTGCTTTATTTATTATTCAAACACTATAGCTCGTGGAAGAAATTTCTAGCTATGAGCTAGAAGCATGTTTTCTTTTGTCAGAAATAGATCAATCAGCAATGTTGTTTTAGTTAGTTTTTTTCCCCCATCATCTTTTGGGATTTCTTTCTTGCTACAGTAGAAGCCTCTTTCTATACATATTTTGCAGTCTTTTGAGTCTGGTTACTGGATCCCTATAGGGGATGAACAAGCAAAGGATTATGCATAAAATGTATGCAAAATACAATTCAAAAGGAGAAGTTATTTTAAAGTTACTTTAAAGTTATTTTAACTTGTTCAAATTTGTTACATAGTAATTATCATCTCCAACTTGAATGAAGAATGGGAGGGAGAAGACTATGAAAGTTATTGACAAGTGTCTAACATTATTAGTGAACATTGCATATACTTTTTAATAATGATCTGATGATTAGCAGACTCTTGATAACTAAGGGATGGATTACTAGTATGGAAATATAAATGAAAATGTTTCAATGGGCAGGATCTAGAAAATTTGATTTAATACAGCCAGACAAAAAGGAATGTGTTTCAGATTAAAAAATGCAGTTTATCTGAATAGGATGGCAGAATCTACCTAAGAAAAAAAGAGACTAAAGCAGACTTAAGTATTATCATAGATTATATTCTTAACCTGAGCTTTCTGTACTTTTCTGTGAAAAGAGAACTAACAAAGGTTTTGAATTAATGTTAAAGGGAAATGGAGATGGGAAATGCTGGAGAGAATACACAATAAAATAAAAGAACACATGGTGGAGAATCTTAGATTATGTTAAAAAATGTGACTAACTACATTTATCTGGTATATTGAAGGGAAGTAGAAATATATCTGGCAGCACACGTGTATGATCTTATTATCAGAAATTGAACGCAATCTAATTACTGGGAATTAAAAGGCAATTCTGGAAGATATATTGCATTTATTGGTTTTAGATTTTTTTTTTCTGTGCTGTAGTAGAGAAATTGATGATGGATACAGAAAGTGCCACACATACCATGAGAAGGAACTGAAACTCATCCTGTTTGTTTTGGCTTGCAAAATTTCTTCCCAATTTGCTTTGCAGAATACTGGGGTTTTCACTTTCCATCTCTTCATGGATACAGCTCACCCAGGCATGGATGAGGCCATAGGCAGCCTGATCCAGTGGTTGGCAACCCTGCCCAGGGCAGGAGGATGGAACTATATGATCTTTAAGGTCCTCTCCAGCCCAAGGCATTCCATGATTCTGTTTCCATGATTTAATAATGCTACCTATACTTGAAGATACAGAGGAGATGCCAGTAATATCAAGTGCAAAGGAGGAAGCAGCCTGAAAGTACAACTTGACTTGATGACTTCATATTAGCAGTCTCTAATTTCTTTTCTTATCAGGCTGCCATTCAATAATACTTTTGAATCAAAAACTTGTATTTTAAGCACCCTAGGAAGTTGTCTAAAATTCAGTCTGTTCAAGATCCAGGCTTTTCTTTCCTATTTTTAGGAGAAGCTTCTGTTTGTAGTTGTTTTACAGCTCTGGGTTCTTATAGTAAGGGAATTAAGTTGTTTCTTTTTATAAACTAACATCTTTATTTTTGAAGGTTTAGTGTATGTTTCTGCTGCTTCTCTATCCCAGTTCCGGTAGTAATTATAGTATTTTCCCAATATGTAGGTAGGAGGGGTTTTGTTTTTTTTTCATATTACTGATAAATATGAAATATCTCTTACCAAAATTCATTTCACTGGAACTATCCATAGAATCGATTTAAAAAAAAAAAAAAAAAAAAAAAAAATCAATCCCCACAATCTCTATCACACAATGAGTTAGGCTATGGGTATTCTCTATTTCTTCTAGTGAAAATGAATTGCTTTCACACACACACAAAAAAAATAAAAAAAAAATAAAAAAAATTAGGATTTACCATGAGAGCATGCAATGGCTCCTGCAGGTAGACAAGCAATGTGACCACTGATTAGAAAAGAAGGCAGCTTTGCAGTATTATCACTGCTCTAGAAGTATTTTATTCTTTTATCCAGTTGCTCCTTCATGCATGATACACAGACAAGCTTTGTAACAAAGTCTGGAACTCCAGATTTTCCTTTTGAATTAGACATTAGTATGCTTTATTCAATGAGTGAATTGTCTGCATATTTATGAAGCAAGTACTCACTTCTACGTCAAATAGAAAGCCTGATCCTATGTGCTTAGCATGAGCCAACGACATCTGTTGGATTTGGGGACCGTACACCGAAGAATGTCCAGTTACCTTTTCCTTGCAGGGCTTTGGCTTTTTGTGAACGGACTGAATCATTTCCAAAGCAAAAACTGAAGTACTACATGAACTTCTAATAGGTATCTAACTCTCTATATGCATTAGCAATTTTGCAGACTTTTTTGCTTGTAAGCACAATTCGAATGCCAAAGTTCACAGTCTTAAAGTTCACTCATTACGTATTAGATTAGATGACAAAATCCACTTGCGGATTCTGCCCCTCTACACCACAGTTTCTTATTTGTATAGCTGATGTATGTTGTTTGTATGTTAAACATACATAAAGTGTTATAAAATGTTAATATTTTAACAAAGGGAACTAGATAGATGCATCATATGGAGAAAGAAAGCTGTCATATTCCTAAGAAGTTATGCGTGATAATCATTTAAAAGAATCTGAGTGGCTCAAAAGCCTCCACATTACTAAAATCACTAAGAATGAAGATTCTACTATTCTTTAGATCCTCCCATTATTTTTAACATCTAAAGTTAAACTAGACAAAAAGCTATTAGAAAACTGGTAATTAGTATGTAGTATGTAGAAGTGACACAATTAAAATAATCTGGTTGAAACAATGTTCATGGCCACTGAAGAATAAAATCTTTTATTTTAGTGTGGAAAGGCCAAATTAGGTAAACATTCATTTCAATTTGAAATGCAGACTTTTCTTCTTCTGAAATTTGGTACTTACCTGTGGAAGTATATAATTTGATGTTGAGAGTGAAGATGCTTACTTGACAGTATTAGTTTGACAGTATTCACATGTTGTGGTTTTTCTGGAACAGATATTACAAACTATCATTAGTGTATTGTAAGTACTCTTCTGTTAGAAGAACTGTATTTTCAAATAAATACAGACCCGTCTTGACTACGGGAAGTCATTCTGAACATCTATGATGGTATAATAGTGCTGTTGAGTTTGGACACCTGCCATTTAGGAGAAATATAATTTGATGAAAGCCTTTCTAACTGAGAAGTTTCTTACCACTAGAGGGCTCAACACTGCTGTATGATTTTGTGTATGAATGCATGGATAAATATACATATAAAAGCACATAAAACATGCATCATTAATGAGAATCTCCTTTATTTCTGTTCATGTATATACAAAAATGCATGTATGTACATAGACGTATATACTTGTTTTATAATAGATGATCATTTTTTTCTTTTATTATAAAGGCTTTCAAATTAAAATGAAATTCCAGTAATTTAAAATCTTTTAAAGAAAACAGTGTAATTCACTATACAAAGAAGAACTGTTTAATTTAATAAATTAATTACAATCTTCAGCTTTGTTTTCAAATGTCAGGATTCACAAAGAATATTAGTTCATTAAACTGAATGCTGAAAACAATCATAAAACATAATTCAAACTTCAATTCAACAAATGCCTGCTGTCATCATGTGTTTTATTAAGACGACACTGAATACTATGAGGATAGTTTTTTTTTGTTTTTTTTTTTTTTTCCATAAGTGACTTCCACAGAACATAATACGGTGTTGCAGAACCTATAATTCCAAGTATTTGTTTGATTATGTGACATATTTTCCTATGAAATCTTAAAGGTTCTAAATTTAAAAAAATGTTCCTGGAAAGCTAACAGCTTTTTTTTTTTTTTTTTTTTTTTTTCATTAATGTTACAAATGTAATAAAGAGATAAATTCCTTTTAACGATTTTTAACTGATGCATAACCTTTGGACATATATATTACAACCCATTTCCTCCACAGTACAATGATGTAATAACGAATAATACACCCATGCAGTCCAGAAGATAATTACGATAATCTTTCCATTCATATGAGACATATATACAAATATTTGAGATATAAATATTTCCTAAAATCATCAAAATTATATCTTAGTAGAAAAAATCTTCTGTATAAAAAGTTGTTGAAAAGCAGAAGAAAACATTTTGGTGTTTTGATTGTTTTGGGAGAAAAAAGTGTTGAATAGAACAATATATATCTATAAAGTGAATGAGCATTTGCATAACTGAACCAAATCTTTCCAATTCTTATACAAAATAATTTATTTGAATTTGGCTGCACTACCTGTGTTTGCTGCTTACACTTTTACTACTACAGTTAGATACTAACATTTGATAAAGTTTTAACATACTCATTTTCAAGCATCACTGTGTTATGTGTGCTTTCCTTAACAAGTCAGTAGTTTAGTACTACCCTTTGTCACATCTTCCTAAAGCAGTATGTAGTCAAAAAGCACAGTAAATTCACTGGGGAAGAAAAAATATTTTTTAGACTGAACAGTTAATGAGGCAGGAAATATAGGCAGATCCTGGAAACTCTGGCACCTGAAGAATGGAGAGTGTGCCACCACGGCTTCACTAAAGTTAAATAACGTCTGACAAATTTGGTGGCCTTATGTGACAGGGTTACGGTGCTAGTGGACAAGGGAAGAAGAACTGATGTAATCTACCAGGACTTGTATAAAGCATTTGACAGTGTCTTACATAATATCCTTGTCTCCGAACTGTTGAGATGTGGATTTAATAGGTAGTCCACTTGGTGGATAGGGTCCCATTCAAAGAGTTACAGTCAGCTGCTTGATATCTTTGTGGAGACCAGCAACAGATCTGTTTGGCCCTTTAAGTGCTGGTATTAGGATCAGAATTATTTAATATCTCTGCCAGTGACACGGACAGTAGGATGGAGTTTGCAAGTTTGCGAAGATCTGGTGTGGCTCACGCTCTGGAGGGAAATGAAGCCATCTAGGAGGATCTTTAGAAGCTTGAGAACTGAGCCTGTGCTAACCTCCTAAAGTTTAACAAGGGCAAGGTGCTGCACCTGAGTCAGGACAATCCCAAGCATGTATAAAGGTTGGGCGATGAATACACTGAGAACAGCCCTATGGAGAAGGACTTACTGGTGTTGGATGAAAAATTCAAAATGAGTAGGCAGAGTATGCTTGCAGCAAAGAAAGCCAACTGCTTCCTGGGCTACGTCAAATGAATAGTGATCAGCAGGTCAATGGAGATAATTCTTCCCCTCTGCTGACCTTTTGTAGAGTTTGTGCCTGAACTATTCAGCTCTGGCTCTAGTAGAAAAAAAATCCTGTTAAAATGAGTCCAGAAGACTCAGAAGAAAGCCGGAGCATTTCTATGAAAACAGACTAATAGAGTAGGGATTGTTTAGATTAGGGAAGACTGTTGGAGTCCTCTTGATGGCTTTCCAGTTCTTAAAGGAGGTCAACAGGAAAGACAGGGAGATACCCTTTATAGGTATAATATATAAGGTATAATGGCTTTAAAATAAAAGAGGGTAGATTTAGATTAGACCATGGGAATAAATTATTTATTAAGAGGATGGTGAGGCCTTGGAACTGGTTGTCCAGAGATGTTGTGGATGACTCATCCCTGGAATTGTTCATAACCATGTTGGATAGGGCTCTGGTTAGCCTGATCTAGCAGAAGGTATCCCTGCCTATGGCAGGAGACTTGGATCTATCTGATCTTTAAGGTCCCTTTCAATACAAACCATTATATGATTCCATGATTTGAACAATGTCCTTTGAGGTAGGATAGGATATGATAGTTTTAATGGACTTCTCAACATCTCAACATAAACACGCAAGTATAGTTGTAGCATATCTGTATCTATCATCACCCTTCTATAGCATGAAATATTATTGTATTTTCTATATTATAAATAAGTTACGGCTACAAAAGCTGTCAACACTTTCTATTAAGAATGTGCCCGGTGGCTGCTGATATTCTACGCTTCTCTTCATCCATGAACATCTTCCTTAATTTCATTGCAATGACATCCTAACAAGATAAAAAATTGTAGGCAGTAACAAACCTTAAGTGGCAAAACTGGCAAATGTAAGCTATCAGATTGAACATGTATTTTATAAACTATATTAAAGAAATCATAAATACGGTTTTAAGGGATTCAAATCCTTTGTTATAAACACATATAAAGCTTAGAGTTCATTTCCATTTTGAATACTTACAGGCATACCAAGTGGGGTAAACATGTAGAACAAGATCCCAGGGTTTGGAATTACAGAAATCTAACAGCAGTCAATTCAAAGCAATAACAGCATGTGACTGAGGTGGGAGATCCACTTATAAATACCTTTGTTGCGAGCCATGATGAAGTACTATAAGTAGTATAAGTACTGTTGCTAATACGCACAAAAATCCTATTTCTATATTTTCTCATTTATACTTTGTATGGACGTTCATCTCACAATGAATCACTTCTGCAGTAATTTCATTTTTACTGTTTCAACATATGAATTTCTTTGTTCCAGTTGACACCACTTGAACATCTAAATTAAAATAAGAATAAAAAAAAGAATAAAACAAATATTTAGAAGTTTTGAAAGAGGAAATCTTCCTACTTGGCTGAAATACAACAAACAAAATACTCCATAGAAAATTGAGAGTAAAAACAATCACACTTTTTTTTTTTTTTAATATGCGTATGTATACACATATTACATACAGCTTTCTATAACATCATGTTTGTATCTTTTTTTTAATCAATATACACAATAGCTACATAAAGATTTTCACCTTAACTTGGATTTTGAATTGTTGTAATGCATGTCTTTAATTATATACTGGCTGTTCTTTATATTTAGTCTATTAGAAATGATAAATTATATATTCCTAGACACTTCATATCCCTCTATATAAAAATATATCTATGCAAAACTAATTCAAATTCTCCATCACTAGAATATAAAGATACTTTCTCTTATGGCATGAAAGCCTAACAGTTTATCTTACTATCTTTTATATAAGTTCTTCCCTTTCTCTACTTATTTTTCCCTCAAGTATTTCATATTAAGTGACATAAAGCCCTTGAAGTCAACAGAACTGTTTGCATCCAGTAGGTTTGTGTATTTCTATTGTCAGCCTGGAGGGTTCTCAAGATAAGAAAAAAAAAAAAAAAAAAAAAAAAGAAAGAGCAGAAAAGAAGAAAAACTTTTCTACAAATAATATATGTATGTGGAACATTTTAAATAATATACAGCTTATCTGAAAAATGCTTAAGAGCTCACATATACAAAAAAAAAAAAAAAAAAAAAAAAGGAAGATTTCTATTGATTTATAGTAAGACTGGATATGAGATTTGGAGGCTTAAATCCGCAATACTGAAGCAATGCTGCTGTCATCCTTTGAAATAAATAGAAATGTATTGTCAATTCAGCAAGGTAGATAGACATATGCTTTTTTACAGCATATCAGTTGTTCTATGTTTTTTGGATTAAAAGTCATGCATCCAGTTACAAACATATAAAATTTCACTGCACTGGTCTTCGTGAATTATAAATCAAAATCATATTTTGCAACAGGATGGTAAGATGAATAAACCTCAAAGTAATTAATAATTTGCCACTACCTCCTTTTGTCTCAAAATGGTAACTTAGATAGGTTTGTACTACTATCTGTTCTAACCTTACTGCACTTTGTCTCAAATAGGTAGCATTATGTCTACTCCCTACATTTTACTCAGACCAGATAGCCTTTGTGTGCCCCTGACACACAGATGTATGTTTGTATGACAAACAGGAAGATATGCATGAAATTACTCTGGCCAATTTATCCTAACACTAAGTTTTATGTCTTTCCTCTACTAGAATTTCCAATCCATGGTTATTTTGAAATAATTATTTCCAAGTAGACCGAGCTATAAAGCACTGGAATAATCAACTTACATTGTTGTAGCAAAATAATTTCTTAAGAGCAAACTCTAAGGCATTTGCTAACCCACAGGGAAGAATCAGCTGAAGTTCCCAGCATAACCTTGTATTCTTGAAGGTAATAACAACTGCCTAAAATCTCTCTGTGCTGAAAATTAATTTTTAGTGAACTGGTATATGCTTTTTTATACACTAAGTCTTTTAAAATATTATTAAAGATGTCCAAATCTTTATTAGGAACTTTTGCTATTGCAATGATTTTACAGATGTGACTTTAGTTACTTTTCCACTGGCAAAAATCGTTCTGCTATGCTAATATTCTACTCACAGAAAAGATTTCTTTGGCAGAATAGCTTATGATTTGGACAGTTGATTACAAATTATACTGATAAAAATGTATTTCTGTTGGTTGGTAACACAGAAGAGTTTGCTAGTATAATTTTATTAGTACATACTTTTAGTGGCCTGAAATATTATTTATTTTTAAAGTGAGCAAAACGATGTACACAACTAAAATTTTGCTAATCACGGTTACAACAGAAAAATCAGTAACTTTGTTTCCATCACATCATTCTTGTTTCTCCTTTGTCTCCTGTGGAATGTTTACTTCCTCCCTTTCCATTCTTTTCATTCGCTAAAATAACTCTAATTGTCAACAGGACTACAGCAAAATTCAAGGTTTCAAAAAAAGGTCCTGTGTCATTAGACTATATTTGAAGTTATGACCTGTTTTCACTAGTTTTAATTTATGTGAACAACTAAGACTTCATCACTATCTTTGAGAACATGATATAGCTTCAGTAGAGATGACCTTACAACTACGTTACCACATTATTTCATGTCTTTCAATTCACAGGAAATGGTATAGTATTGCTGTGGACCAGGCTTCACAACAAGATCCAAGAAACTGACTTCTCCATTCACGTTTCTTTTTCATCTTTCCTTTACCCTAAAATGTCAAAATTTCAAATAAGTAAGACAGTGGAATGTGGGCAAAATGAGGCATAAAATAGTAATATAGCAATATCAGTTCTAACAGCAGAGATTAAAAACAGGTATACTGATTCCCTTAACAGTACCCTATTCACCATACAGCACTTAGATGAGTATGTCTTTAAGAATCTGGAGTGATAGCTGGTTCTTCTGACATTCTTTTGTAATACAATGCTAACATGTATGCAGTCAGCACCACCGTAAACTAACATACACTTCCTTTATTTCTCACCTACTAGGTTACAACATTATTTCATTATGACTGAATCACTCCTGTCTTGTGTCTGTTTTAATCTCTGATTTATTTATTTCAGTATTTAAAAAATAAATGAGAAAACAGGAAAGAAGAATACAACTCTTGAAAAACAGCTGATATTGAGTCTTCAGTTTCTTTCATTCTAAGAAATAGAAAGTCTTACTGTACAGCAAAGTCACTATGGAGATGACTTTTTGGAAAAATTCTCTAGCCGTTGGAGTTTTATGGATTGTACCATTGTCCTAGTCAATTCTTTGTAGGAGACAAAAAGTTATCTTGTTCCGAGGTTACCTTATTTTTCATACTGACATCAGGGTATGTTATTAGGTAACCTCAAAATAGAAGAAACACAGGAATAGTTTATAAAACAGATCTACAACTGTAGGAATGAAGAATTTTGATGAACACTGTGGAGTAGGAGGAAGCATGAGATCCCTTTGCTAAGACATGACCACTGATTTTCTATACTCACTCTCTCCTTCCACTTCTAAGCAGAGAATTTTGGTTAATATACTCATATTATGATAAATGGTATGGTCAGATTATTACCACTGTGAAGTCACCATCCACAGAGAAAGCAAGCAAAGAAAGCTACCACACAGTAACCATCCACAATATGAAAGGATTTAACTGTTGCCCATACTGTGCATCCAATACATGTGTGAAAAATACAGGAGATATAAATACTGGAAAATGGATAATCAGGCTTCTCTCTTTCTAAATGGGATGTTCAGCTTCCTTCCTTAAATCTGGGTATGATTTTCTTAAGATTAATGCTGATGCAATTTAGAAGTTCCAATGAGATTTAAAAATATTTACTGATGAACAATTCATGAAGTATTCAAAGAACACTTAGATAGTTTAATCAAGAATGACTATAGTTTAACTGGTAGACTACTGCAGAAAAAAAATAAATCATAAACAGAGGCAGATGCTAAAGGCTTGAAAGAATAAGTTGTAATTTCAGTTTTCAAGTAACTGCAGTTTTAGTGGAGCAAAGGTTTGCCAGACATCAATTGCCAGAGCAATTGTTTGATAATGAAGAACTCCTGTTAATAACAGTTTTATTGTGAATAAAAGCAGAACTTGTTTTCTTTTACGTACTCTGGATGTTTAAGAGATATCATTTTTCATCTAAAGATTACTGGGCTCTGTCGTATTTCCTATAAGAGGAGAACCAAGCCATTAATTCTATTAGCTAGAAGAGGTATCCATCACCTCTATCAGAAACAGAATTGAGTTTGGTTCCAAAGGTAGTCACTGAACCACTGAAACATGAAACAGGCCCCCTGTTTTTGATATTTGATTCATATATTTTGATGCTCAGTGAACCTAATCAGGTTAGGAGGTGTTTACTGAGGTAATCCAAGTGTGGAGCCCCCAGTATAAAAAAGACAGGGAGCTGTTGGAGAGTCCAGAGGAGGCCACGAAGATGATCAGGGGACTGGAGCACCTCCCCTATGAAGACAGGCTGAGGGAGCTGGGCTTGTTCAGCCTGGAGAAAAGAAGGCTGCGGGGTGACCTCATTGCAGCATTTCAGTACCTAAAGGGAGCCTATAAACAGGAGGGGAATCAACTCTTTGAAAGGGTTGATAACTGCAGGACAAGGGGAAATGGTTTTAAGTTGAGGGAGGGGAGATTTAGGTTGGATGTTAGGGGGAAGTTCTTTACAGAGAGAGTGGTGAGGTACTGGAACAAGCTGCCCAGGAAGGTTGTGGATGCTCTGTCCCTGGAGGTGTTCAAGGCCAGATTGGATGGGGCCCTGGCAGCCTGGTCTAGTATTAAATGGGGAGGGGGAGATTGGTGGCTTTGCATGTTGCAGGAGGGTTGGAGATTCATGATCCTTGAGGTCCCTTCCAACCCTGGCCATTCTGTGATTCTGTGATTCTGTAATTGATGTAAAGTTACTCTGTGGACTTCCATGTGTTAACATATATATTTCATTACTTTGGTTTATGTCTCTTCCTAATCCCTGTCATTTATAAAGACAGCTCTCATGCCTGTGAGAGAGACCATTCACACCTCTCACAAACAAGAGTGTTCTTAGAAATAAGGCTGGCAAACTGAACTTGTATTTCATACTATCACTGAACTAATTCTTTCTGAAGTTACTGGTAGGAGATAACTGAAAGAAACAGGAAAAGGAACAGCTTGAAAACAACTGGGTAGATATGCCAGTCTGGAACTGGCTAGAAAAGACTGGCAGGGAAGCAGATTAGAGAAAAAAAAAGGGAAATTCTGCTGATAACAGACATTCTAAAATTTTTCCATTGGTCCTTCTTCCACAGAAATAATGGCAGAGTGGAAACAAAGCTGTACAACAGGCCTCCACTATTTCTATAGGTGCTTCAGACCATGAAAAATACAGGAGGCTGACAGCACCACAAGGCAGTGTCCTGGGTAGTTTGCATTTATTTATTTATTTATTCATTTTGGCTAAAAAACTATTTCATTATGCCTCACCCATGATAAAATCACAGCTTGCAAAAACTACCCGTGACCTCTGCCGCTAGAGGGCTGCACTTTCTGCCATACGCTCCGAGACCTCAAGATCCCGGCTCCAGACAGGTTACCGGCTTTGACAGACGGTGCTTTCAGAAGCATATTCTGAAGCATATCTGTAATAACTAACAATTTTGCTCATATTAAATTGTTGTTTCAACTGTTAATTATAACTTAAAATGTCAATTATATGCAGCCATTTGCTTAGTTGAGTAGAAATCCTACTAAGAAAATAGCTGAGAGGCTAGTTATATAGCTTTAGCTAAATTCTTCAAAACCTATTCAACTATAAAGGGACTACTTACAGGTACCAAAAAAGATTTTTTAAAAGCTTGTCTTAGTGGGACCAGGAGATAACATATAAAGAAATTATTAAACAAAAGACATTCTGTAGAGACAAGGGAAGGCACTTGTGAGACAGCTGTTCATGAAGAAACAGACTAACACAGGACAGACATCTGCTGAGCCTGGAGAAATTAGGTTTCAGGATTACCATTTTCCTCTAAGCTTATGGAAGACATATACACAAAAAACACACGCTGCTTATCACGTTAAAACCCTTTTTCATTCTACGCGTTAATAGTCCTATTGTTAGGATGAAACAATACTTTTATTTAAAGAATGCAATCAAGTAAATGTTTTATAAGCTAATTGGAATTCCCAAAGGGAATACTTGCAGGTGCTGAATCCAATCAGATCTGCCACATAATTAAAATTGGTGCAGGGGACACAGTAAAGCAGATGTGGTCTTAAAACAAGAGAATTGTTTGATTCAATGTTACCACAGATGAATGGGGCACATTCAGATAGATAAAGGGACCAGTGTTATAAATTACAGTTCCACTGCGGAAATTGACTAAAAATGGCTTCACTTGAGCATCAGTGTTTTTTATTTTTGCCTTCTAAATTTTCTGTAAGCCGTCTGCTCAGTTTACAAATAAAAAGAGGCTGCTTGGGACTGATGACCGTTCAAACTGGACCCGAGGTTTTTAAGCCACACAGTTTTCTTTCTGGCTCAAATAGTAATTAAAATTCTTCAACTGGAACTTAGTAAAGAAAATGAAAGAGCCAAAAGAGTCCTCAGCTTGCTGTACCGTAATTGTGTCAGCAACCGCAAAGGTAACAGAAGCCAAAAATTTTATTTCAGTCAGTAAATGAAGCAACCATGAGTCAGAATATCTTAGATACAAAGGGTATAAAATGATTACGAATGTACCATTTTTACACAATTTTTTTTCTGACTGTACATGCTATCAACTTGTTACTGAATGTGCTGCATCTGTTTCATCCAGCTGTGAGGCTAGATACTGCATTCCTGGGACACAATTCCCAGAGAAGCTATTGAAAGTTTCCAATTTACAGTGCTAGATTGGGTCTTTAATTTGTGAATACTTTTGGGCAGGAGTCTGTTCAGATACTAAAATATCCATGCTTTAATACCCAATAGTATATTAGATATCTGGCTCATAATTTATAAGTACTCGCAAGACGATGTGCTGTACTATGTATTATGTATGAAATCTGTATTTTAAGCTCTAAAAATTGTTTTGGGCTGCATTAGTGGTAAGTGATTACTAACACTATGGCTGGGTTTCCCAGGGAGCTCAGAATGGAAGTTGGATTTCATCCACAGCCAGCCAGGTTTTCAGCCTGCATTGGACAAGAAACCGAGTCAGCGGCCATTCCGTACATACACGCAGCAATATGAATTTAGCACACAACATGGTTTAACGCAGTAAAGGCACGTTGCTAGAACTGATGCTCACTGCTGACCACGGCAGTTATGATTATATTACTCT
This sequence comes from Lagopus muta, assembly GCF_023343835.1. Taxonomy (NCBI): domain Eukaryota; kingdom Metazoa; phylum Chordata; class Aves; order Galliformes; family Phasianidae; genus Lagopus; species Lagopus muta. The sequence goes on along the minus strand of NC_064438.1, from coordinate 32,781,956 downwards.
ACTAATTTTTTCAAAGGTAATGAGTGGATTAAACAGCACAGAGCGGAGTAAAAATGCCTTTCTAGCGCACGGGCAATCCCTCCCACCTTCACATTCTCGGCACCTCGCAACCCTTTTAAGCTTCAACCTGAATACTCTGACATTTGCAAACGGAAATACCCCTGGCTGCAGTGAAACATCTTTGCGTTTCTATTAAATATTTATGTAAGAAATGCCGAGCTGTGTCACACAGCTCTGGCTTAGCCCAGCTGTCACCGCACAGAAATAATCTCTTTATTATTTTTCCTATGAGTCCGCGGGATCGGCCCTCGCCCAGCTGCCGGCAGAAGTGCCAATCCCGCTCGGCACCGATGGAGGAGGCGCGGCTGGCTCCGCTCAGACACGGCCCCGCTATCCGGCGCCTCCTCTGCAGCCACAGCCGCAGCCGCAGCCGTCCTTTCTCGCAGCCGCGGGCCTGCGAGGCCCTGCGCGTAACCCAGGTGACGCGGCACCACTGCGCGGACCCTCCTGGGGCGGGAGCGGCCTCCCTACACGCCCTCCCACCGCCAACCCCCACCCCTCGGGCCGCCGCAGAGGTTAAACCGCCCCCGCCTTCCCCCCCAGCGGCTCTGCCTTGCACGACCCGTGATTGGCCGCGCCGCTCAATCCCAGCCTCGCTCTCTTTTGTTCCCATTGGCTAGATCTCCCGCCCGTCTTGAAGGGAGACCCCACCTTCTTCTGTAAGCTCCCCCAGAACCCCCCCCTACCCCCTTCCTCCCCCCATATTGCCCAGCTGCCCCCAGTCTGGAACCCCCTTCCCCGGCTCTAACCTCTTCGGCCTCAGGGGCTTCTGCGGTGTAGCCGAGGTCGGTGGGCCCCTGCTCGCTGCCGGACCCTGCTCAGCCGAGCCCGCCAGCTGCCGGAGCGTCCGGCGGTGGTGCTAGGTGGACACGGAGCCCCCCCACTTCAGCCCCGTGCCCAGCCCGTCAGCCGAGGAGAGCATGAGGGCGCGGGAGCAGCGGGCGGCCGCGCCGCAGCGTTAGGGCAGGCAGGGGCCGGAGGGGCTCGGAGGCGGTGTGAATCATCTCCCCCTCGCTCACTCGCCCACCATTTACACCGCTCCCTCCTCCTCCCGCCGCTCCCCCCTCCCGCCCGTTCTCCTCCGTCTCACTCGTTCTCGCTCTTCTCTCCCACTCTCTCCCCTCCTCTCCTCTCCTCCTCCCGTCTCACTCTTTTCACTTCCCCCCTCCTCCCCTCTCCCGCTTCTTTCCCCTCTCTCGCCCCCTCGCTCCCGTCTCCCCGCTCCTCATCTCCTCCTGACACTGCACTGCAGCTGCTCCTCCAGCCCAGTCCTGCCCGCTTCCCTCCCTCCTTCCCTCTCCTTCCCTCCCCCCGGCTGCCAGATAAACAAGGCGCTCAGCATCCTCGGCAACCCCGAGCGTAGTTCTACATTTTCGAAAAGGACAAGAGAACGGGACGAGCCCCCTCCCCTCCTCCTTCTCCTCCTCCTCCTCCCCCTTTCCCTTCCTCTTCCTTCCTCCTCCTCCTCCCCCTTCCCTCCCTGCCCCCCCAGCACCGAAGGGAAGAGACAATTCTCCTCCGAGCAGCAGCAAACATGATGGCGGCAGCTCCCATCCAGCAGAACGGGACCCACACCGGGGTTCCCATAGACCTGGACCCGCCGGACTCCCGGAAAAGACCGCTGGAAGCCCCCCCCGAAGCGGGCAGCACCAAGAGGACCAACACGGGCGGTGGGTATCTCCTCCGCCGCCTCCCCCCGCCCGACCCACCCACATCTCCCCTTCCTTCCCTACCTGCCTGCCTCCCCCTCGCCCCCCCAACCATTCCCGTTTCTCTAACGTTATCATTCATCAAAATGGCGTCGCTTTTCGGCATCCACCGGGCTTTTGATTTAATGCCCACGCAGGGGCTACGCGGCCGCGACCCGGCGGCGGGGAGGCAGGCGTGCGGGGCTCTCTCCGCACAATTGGCTCCGATCAATGGCAGCCGGCTGGAAGGAGACAAACGCACTCTCTTCCCTTTGCATCCTTCGGGTCACAAGTTGCGTTTCAGCCTTGCCCTGCGTTTCCCTCTGCCTTGGCCTCGGTGCTATTGTCAGCCTGTGCACGGTGTTGTTTGGCTGCGGGGGGCGAGGGCTGGCTACTGCGGGGGGAGCCGGCTCTGCCGCGGGGACTCGGGAGCTATCAGCCCGCCCTGCCCGGGGGAAATGAGTTATAACGGGACCGGCGTCTCCTCCGCTCGTTTGCACCAGAGTCGTCATAACAATGCACCGAGGCAGAGGTGAATTTATTTGCCCGATATTAAGACAGCAGGCTGGCTAAATATAGTGCATCGTGCAGCCGGCTGGATGAATATGGATGGGCACTATTGTCACACGCAAGCACTTAAGGCGCTTGTAGGTTTGAATGGGGAAAGTGAGGTGAACTCGGATCGCTCCTCTTGCTTAAGGGGGGGGGGGGGGGTGGGGAGTGGGGAGGGAAAACCCAATAATCACTTTGTAAAATAGATTCCATGGTAAAAATCTTGATGCTAAAGCCAATGGGACATCTTTTTAATCACCGAGGAGATCATAAGTCTGGGGAATCGACCAACCTTTATTGTCCTGCGCTTTTTCAGAGCTGGTTACAGAAGGTTGTCAGACTTCAGTGTCGCTGACTTGGGATGAGAGCACTGATAATCAGTTGCTGGATCAGATTGGATTTTTTTTTTCCATTCATTGCATATGTATTTTTTACGGTTCTGGTTGTATGCTTTAATGCTAGTAGGGAGTCGAGGACTCGCATTGTCTATCTCATCACCTTTTAAGTGTATTTACAATATGTGACTTAGGCTTTTGAGTAACCGGGAAAGATTCTTAATGTCCTTTAATTAATGAGCTTAAAAGAGATCATTGTTCCTTAAGAACTGCTAAAGGAATACACCAGGATTACTTAGGCAAGTGATTCCATCCTCACCATGTTGAGTTGTTTTCTTGGCAGTGGCTGAGATGCTTGGAATAAAACCCCACATTTTGGGTGGGTTATTTGGTAGCAAGTAGTCGTTTTTCTCACTTAAGAAGAATGCATGCAATAGCTAATTGCTATTCTCATGTGTTTGCTAATGACAAACAAATAGCCCATTAGAATTTGTAATTCATTCCTCCTTAGTTTTGGCATTTCTTTTGCAGTATTTTCAAGCAAGGTTGTAGTTGTGACGAGGCACGTTTTTGTGCAGAGATTCATTTTTTTTTTTTTTAAAGGGTTTAGTCATTTCTGTATGCTATGGTTACCAGCAGGAAAGCTGAAAACATTCCGCCTTTGAAATAGAGTTAAAATTTTATTCTTTTTCTTTTACAGAATTAAGGAACGTATATGGATTCTTTATTTTGCTTGAAACAAAAGTGCGTATTTTGAAATGTCAGAGACATAGCCAAACATGTCTTGCGAATGACGCAACTGGTTAGATATAAATGCATGCATTAGTGGATGAGGCTAAAGATATAACATCATTTGTGGGTCTGGGGGGGAGAGATCAAAGTTTGTAAGTCATATTAACCATGCATATCTCAATTTTTCAGAGGATGGCCAATATTTTCTAAAGGTCCTCATACCTAGTTATGCTGCTGGATCTATAATTGGGAAGGGAGGACAGACAATTGTTCAGTTGCAGAAAGAGACTGGGGCCACCATCAAGCTGTCTAAATCCAAAGATTTTTACCCAGGTAGGTGCGAAAATTAGCTGATTATTTATGTTTAAATCTCATGGGTTGTATGAACGTGTCAGTATGTTTCATGTGTTGGCACATAAGCATCAAGTGCAGCATGAAACGTTTTTTTGAAAAGCATGCAACAAAGTTGCAACAGTGGATATGATGTTTCATTTTACTTGATGTATGGAATGAAGTGGGTAGATTATCATCTAGTAATCTAAGTGCTGTATATATGTCTAAAAATGTTTTCATTGTTGCTGAAAAAAATATTTTGTTTGCTTTTTTGCTAGTTAAAAAAAAAAAAACCCTAGCTTTAAAGAACCAACTTGACAGCTGGCGTAAAAATAATTGTTCGTTTGAAGTTTTCAGACACTGCAATGACAATTAAGCTAGAATGAATAAAATTGAGAGGCCTCCTCTTAAAGAATGGGCCATTTACTTTAAATCCATTATGTACCTTCTTTATGCCTCATTGCTTTGTTCACTGGCTCTGGAGTGAAGTAAAGAGGACAGGCGCTGCTCTTTAGATATTCTTTATATTATGTTTACCACGGTGGTGGAAGAAAACTGCTATAAAAGGGAAACACTGAACAGTTGAAGAGCAAGTATTTCTCATAAATTGTATCTGCACGCAAGAAACAAGTTTTCAAATGTTAGTGTACGATAAGAAATAAATGCCTGATTTAATATTCTTTAAGAGTTCTGAAGAGGAGGTCTTGCATAACAGTATAAAACATCTTAGTTTCTGCAATTGGATTTTTTTTTCCTTAGGGTCAACAAATTAACATTCTGTATTTGAATGTGATCTGGGGGGGTTGTTATAAATGGATGCAGATAACGTGTTACTGGTTTTGGTGTTTTGATTCTGTTTTGGTGGTAATCTGGTGATTTAGAATTGACTAGGTGTTAACATCTTTTCTGTGGAAAAATAAGAGCTACTTTTCATTTGGTCTAGTTTAACAAGATGAATTCTCTAAAACAGTGAAGGCAATGGTATGGGTGTAAGTAGGACACTAACATATTAGCGTTTATTTTCCCTGTTTTATTAGTTCTGTATAAAGGAGAAGTGGGTAATCTCTTATCAATGGAGATATTGTGGTCTTTTTACAATGTGTTTTGTTATGGACATTTTAATGCACCTGTTGTATATCTCCTTGGTGAATGAGATTTGTAATTCCTACAAGTCCAAAGTTGAAGTAATGCATGTAGTTTTTTTCCATTGAAACATACAGTTTATGAGCTGATACTGTTGGTGGGTTTTTTTTTTCCTTTTTTAAATTTTTCATTCCCCTTTCGGAAAGTTAAAGAAAAAATTATTTTGAAAGGTGTGGAAGAGCGGGGGGTGGGGGGAATCAATGTAGAATTGTGAAAATTCTAGGAAGAAATAAAAACATTCAAAAGAGCTTGATTGCAGAATTAATAACATAATCTGCGTAAAGAGCTGCACTAGTAAATTAAATTCGCTGTCAATAGATGAAAATGAAATAGATTTTCTGCATTATACATGAGGTAGTGTGAGATATACAAGGATGTTACAGAAAATTGGTGTTTATGAAGTATATTTAAAATACCAAATTACAAGCCTTTTCATTTTACTACAGTTTATTTACACTCAGTTGGAAAGGATGCTCGAAAGATTAGATCTTTTGTTTAGTACTCCAGCAGAGTTCTTCTGTTTTTTGATTAAACCAGAATTACATATTATCTTGTCTTGCAAATTGTAAAGATATATCAGGAGTAGCAGATAAACCTTTGAAAAATAAAAAGTAGCTAGCTAGACACCAGTAAAAACGTTTGCGACAAACACATTCTCTCTTAAAATCAGTAGTAGTAATAATATAGGCAGCTAGGAAAGAGAGGCTCAAACTGTTTAACTGTAACAGGTGCAAATGAAGTTCCAGTTTGACTTTATACTTTCTGCTTTGGATTTGCAGCCACATTATGTAGAAAGTGAGTGTTTTAAGGAAGTTGGTTAAGGTGTGGAATGGATCTGAGAAATGGACTCCAATGGGGCTAACTCTTGTTGGTCTTTCTGTTTGCACTTGACCACAAACCTGTGGAATTTTCAAAGGTCCTGACATTCTGTAAGCTGGTAACTTTTGGGTTTATTCCAGACCCTCAGACTCCTATAGCATGAGGGAAAGGGAATCTTGTGAAATAGCTAATATAAAGATACAATTTATTTTCTGTATACTGTTTCTAAGTGATTATTTTGGTTACTTAGCCTGTAAAACTGTACGTGACTCAGAATGTGTTCAGTGTGTGTTTGAGCATGAAATGTTTACTCACTGAATTTTCTGTGAAACTTCTCATTTTTCCAAAAAGTTTTAGCACAGTCTGACTAAGTTGTTTGGAAAGGAGGAAGTTGGTTGTAATACGGAAGTCATGAGCAGTTTCTATGATCTAATAGTGTTCTTTCTTTTTTCTGTAATGTAGGACTTCAGTATGCAGACTGATTTCTGTTGGAATTATTTTTGTGTATCAAAAAAATGACATAACTACTGAAGAATCGTATGGCAGCTCTTATTGCAAGACATTGAAGAAAAAAAAAAGTTTTTAACTGAACATCTTAGTTCACAAAATAGAAAGCAGTACATACATCCATTTTGACCAGAGTCTTATTTTTTTGAGTGCAAAATTTATTCTTCTCTTTTCAGGTTACCAGCTGACTTTGTGATTGTCTGAACTTTTGTAGCTTAAGTTTGTGCTTATCCCTGATTCTTTCAGTCTTGTCCCACTGGATTAGTAGAAACAAAATTAGACTGGCAAAAAATAGGCCCTACTTTTAAAGTAATGCTGGTAACTTTTGCAGAGAAGTAGAGTGTATGTATTGACTGCTAAGTTTTGGTCCAAAATTTAAATACTGACATAGCCATTCTGCATGAATACTGATAAAGTGAACTTCATAGAGAAAGTGGCCCTTTTGCTGACCTGTTTTGATTCATGCTTGTATTTTGAGCAGTATAAAGCAGCGTCAGTATTTTTGTTGCATTAAGCTCTCAATTTTTCTGTTTCTCCATTCTAAATTATAGCAAGTGCTGGACTGAGAACTCCTGTGGACATATGTATTTTTTCCATTGCGAATGCTGACGCGTGCTTGCATTCTCTCTTGCTTTCTCTCAGCACTCGCCCCCACCCCCTTCAAGTCTCTCACTCACACACACGCACAAATTATGTTACATTGCATCACGTTGTTTATCTTGCAACAGGATCTTGCCTGATCTGAACTTGATGCTTGAGTGAGTTTGAGCTCGGTCACTGTTTTTTAATTTATTGGAATATGAAGTCATATGTGTACTTAAATCAGATCATATTAAGAGCAGAGCTTAATAAAAACATAATTAAATGGAGATAAGGTTTTACTGCCTTTAACAATAGAGAAGTTGTGTTTTTAAAGCAGATTTCTGATCAGTAGTGTTCTAAATATTTGGAGAATATGAAAGGAGGAGTTTCCTTCCTCTTCCTCATGCAGAATATATGGAGTATGCCTCTGTGATGTTTTCACAAAGTGAATTGTTAGTGATGTTTTGTTTGAATGTCTTTTTTTAAACATCCGTGAATTGTGTGAGATCATCTTGCTGTACTTAGTTCATGTGCCCTTTTGAATATTATCTCATTGTGACTCCTAAAAACATTTCAAATGCATTGAATGGACAAGTAACTATAGAAACTTATTAATTGTAAGTTTGCTTTTGAGTTTCGTTAAACTGTTAGGGTGGGGGAAAGTGTAATATATCAAGCTTGGTTCACCATTGTTTCCTTTATATCATTAAGGAATTGCCATGTTAATTTCTAATTATAAAAGATAGCTGAAGTAGCAGAAGGAATGTTTTAAAAATCAACTCATGGATTAATATGAGTGAAATGCTATTTTTCAGCAGTAGATGAGTATTGAAAATAAAAGGGAAATAAAGCAGTTAAAAGTTACATTGGAGTTAGTTTAGCTGTCTGTCATGGTTCTTGAAGGAGGCTGTCATAGATGAATAAATACATTCCATTTTTATTCTTGATATTTCTTTGTTTAAGTGTTGACATTCTCTAAATAGAGACTTCATACATATAAATCTAAGGTTTTCAGATTCTGTTGTAAACATTTACTGATAAGAGCAACTACTGAGATAATGGAAATGCGGAGGTGACTAAAAAGTAGAGGTTTCAGAGGTGGATTCTTTAGAGCTGTGTAGTTTTGTAAAGAAGCTGTCATTACTGATCTTTCTACTAAGGGAAAATAAAAAGCAAGACCATAAAAACAAAACAAAAAAAACCCCAACCCAACAACAACAAAAAAAAACACTCTAGTGTTGATTGCCAGCTGTTCAGAGAGATAATTCTCAGTTGGACAGTTGTCAGTTGCCTAGTTACTGGAAGACAATTTAAAAAAAAAAAAAGTTAGCTTGTTAGACTGCAGATCTTTAATATGTTTTACATTTAAAAAGAAGCTGAAACTGAATATGTAACTACATATAATCTTGAGGTTATTCCATATCTAATTTGGCCAGTGTAAATTTAGCATTTTCTCACGTGGCAGATTTAGAAAAATTCTGAGTAGAAGTTTTGTGCTGATTTCTTCTGTATAAAGGGCCTTATTTATGTTAATAAGTGAATAAACTTGTGCATGGTAAATGACTGTGTTTTGCTAAAAGTGCTGTGCCTTTCTCTTATGTAAGAAATGTATAAAACAACTTGATAGATTCAAAATAATCTACCTTTTTTATTGGTACGCTTGTTTTTGCATCGTAAAAAACGAAATAATGATGGCTAGGGTCAACACAAGGGAATGCTGTATTTAGTGATGTTTGACTTTTCTCTTGTGATTGTTTTTCTTTTTTCAATTTTGTTGAAAACTATATGATTTGCAATATAAAAGCTGATGTGTCTTTTTGTTCTTTTTCTTGTTGGTTTCATCCTGTAGCAGTCAGTATCTTTCTCAAGTACTGTGATATTGTATGTTTATTAATTGACTGTCCTTTGTAGTTGACCTTAATTTATGGTGACTAGTAGCTTTTTGGCCAGGAAAAGAGACCTTGAATTTAGAGAATTTGTTAGACTTGCTATTAGGAGTAGAGGATAGAGTGATTGGGAAGAAGGGCTTGTGCCTGATTGCTGTCTCATTTCCATCTTTGGATACTGTTCTAGCATAAAGTTAAGCAACATCTGGAGTGATTTGACTGACAGTCAACTCACTGGGATTTATCATTGCATCTTGCAGCTGGTGCAGTCAGCTTTGCAGTCTTATAAAGAGATTAGTGGTGTTTTTTTTTTTTGTTTTTTTTTTTTTTTTTTTTTTTTTTTTTTTTAAACCATTTATTAGCCAACCTGCAGGAGTTAATGACCTGATGAGGAGTGTGGTGGTTGTCAGTGGCAGTACTGGAATGCTTCAGGTAATTGGGTTGGGTTGGTGAGGCTCTGGCAGTGTGCTTCTCACGTTGCACTGCAGCTGCTCTTAGGCTTAATTAATCTGACCCGTGGAGGCTGCAGTATCATGATGTAAAGCACAATATGTACTACAAATGGAAATGCTGCTTTTTGGAATATTATTGATTGTATGTTTCTAGGTAGGACTTGAGGTTTTCTAATTGTCTGACACTAGCATAAAATTCTTAATGTGCTTTTCCTGTCCCAAACATCTGTGGAATAACGAATCTGATTAATGTGATATTGAAATGTCACCATTGTAATGGGTATAGCAAAAATGTTTGTGTTTATTCTGACAAAAGATATGTCTATTAATGAAAATAGCTATATTGTTTAAGCAAATGGAATGGGAGGAGAGTGAATACAGGTGTTTTTTCACTGAGTATTTTACTTCTCTTTCACTTTGGACAAGCCTTTTGTATCTGTGTCTGGTATGTATTTCTTGCATACTGTAGAACACTTTGTAATGAGATATGCTAGGTGCTTCTGTGGGAATTTGGTATTTGGTGGTCATAATAACTTAATGTTTTGTGTATTGTGAGACTGTTAATTTATTGTAGAGATACTACTACTTTGACAGTGTGGCATGACTTTAGGAAATTGCCAGGTTCCTTATATTCATCCTGGTACTGAGGGCCATTCTGTCTTTCCAACCTCAGAGAAAACATCAAACCAGAGCTTTAACTGTCAATCTGTAAATGTTATACTACAGGCTTGCAAGACTCTATTTCAGCTTCTTTTTCTTTTGATTTTGGAGGTATCTTCATCCCAATTTGGGATTAACTATTGTAATTGTTGCTTGTAATTGAATGATAAATGATCATCAGGATACTTTTATTTTGAATTTTCCTTATATTTAATAGAAATGCTGAATATTTTAAATACATAATAAAAAGTCAACTATCTAAATTCACGCAATTGTTTTCACTTTATCATATTAAATAGTTGATTATAGTTGCATCTGATTGGTATTGACTTAACATTAGACATTCTCCTCTTGTTGATTATAGCCAAGCATTAAAATTCATTTGAAGGCACTTAACTGGTGTGATTGAAACTTGAGATTAAGGCATGTTCAGAAACATGTCTGCTGAAGTCAGCTCCAAGTTGAACAATGTAGTAGTTGCTGTTGTAACTTTTGAATGTGAGCTTGTGAGCCTTTGCTTGAGCTAGGTATAAGCAGTATTTTTTCATGTGTTGCTTGTATCGACATGTGAATTGCTGTAAGTTTAGGTAAGGTTTAAGTATTGTCTGTAATTGATGGGAAAGATTAAGCCTCCTTCCTGAAGGGCCACAGAGAACAGGAGTTGTTGTATAAAGTAGCTGATGTGCATAACATGCAGAGTAGTGAATTAGGGACCAGTTTGAAGTGATACTGTGGTAATTTGAGTGACTTTGGGGTCAGGTAGTTTAGTTACTTCCAAATGAGGAAGAGATGTAGTTGTATGTCTAAATAGGTGAAAGTGGTTATGTAAAATTAGCATGTTAGATATACAAAAGCACCCCAGACAAAATTTCATGTTTGCCTCAACATGTAAGTTTTGATTATGAAAAGGCTAAACACCTGTTTTTCATCATTGATCTTTCACTGCATCCTGCAGGGCCTGTCATCTCAGCATTGACAGGATCAGATGAAAAATACAATCGATGTGTTGACATTTTTTTGAGAATCATTCAGGTAAGATTACTTATACAGAACTACAGTGAAATTCATGGCTGCTGCTAATGTTTCACCAGTTGGAGCCTTTGCATTCTCAGTCATTAATTAAATTAGATACTGAGGTTCTGTGCATGTTCCTGTGTTTCTATTTTAAAAGCACTTTTTGTGCCTTGCTCAGTGCCATTTAACTCTTGTAATTTCCACATGAAGAGCTTCACACATTTGTACTATTTTCCCCACTTTGTAGAGTGACACCTGTTTGCTTGAATCAAGAACACCTCCAAAACACACATCCAAAGCTCTTGAAGATTTGTATGTACATGTATTTTTATTTTATTTTGAAGTAGTAACTTTAGTTCTTTCTGAAGATTCTCCATTTGCAGTGTAGGGGGGGAAAATCTCACTGTAGAGAACCAGGTAATCAGAGACAGCAGCAATTTATCATTTTTCCTAATATACTAAGCTCTCATTTTTCAAACTGTATGTGAAAAATCATATGTATTTAACTGGATATGTGACTATGAAGTATCTTTAAAACAAATTATTGAAAATTTTTATATAAAATAATGCAGTACCCAAGGAGAAAGTGGCACATAGCCATTTATTTGACTTCATTGAGCATCAAGTAAGCACATGGAGTTAAAATATATCCCACTGTGTTCCCAAAGAGTTGGACAGTGAAGTTACAGAATGTTGAAGGGGGAGGAAAGATCATGTAGGCCACATGCAATAGAACGATGAATCTTGATCTGAGATTTATGTTTTGTCCCCACCTGTAATCTGGTGCTTCCTGCCTGCATGTAGATAGGAGAGTGTATAGTAGAAACAGCAGGTTATGAGCTCCAGTGCATATTGTCTTGTCAGCAGTATTGAGCTGGACTTGCAGAATGTTTATTTTTAATCTGGTAGTTTACCAACAGTTCTCTTGAGGATGGTGAAAAGTGAAATGGGTGACTTCTTAGCAGTTTATTGACCTGGTTTGGAAGAGAATTTCTGTGGAGCAAAAAAGGCTTATCTGGCATCCTGTACATCTTCAACTAAATGCAGGTGTGCAGCTAAATGCTGCTACTGGATTCCTTAGAATTTTATACAAATGATTTATTTCAATGAGAAGTGTTAGATACAGAACATGTATGCTTTCTGTCTTGCATGTCTGCACACATTTCATTGTATGTCTTCTACTTACTGTATTAGATGGACACTTGGCAACTCTGTCAATCTAAACTGAAAATCAAATACCCAGAACTCCATATAATTATGTCACTTCCTAGCTTCTGAGTCTTTTACTGTGTGGTGTAGCATATGGTAAAATCTGCCAGTTTTTGTTGAGATTACTCTTTCTTAAGCATGTAACTTCCAGCATAGTGAAATGCTCAATAAAAAAGGAAGTGTTAACTTCACAAAGATAATTTTTCAGGAATATATATATATATATATTTTAGGTTGGTAATAACACCAAGTGCTCATCTAGTATTTGCACTGCTATTAACAATAATGAAATAAATACTCTAACTCAATGAGCTGTATTCTAGTTTTGTATGGATCTATATATGTGGCTAGCTGTTCCAATAAGTGCCAGAACAATGCATTAAATTAAAAAGCATTTTATGATGAATTGATCCTAAATAATCAGAAAAAGGGGAGTTTTATATGACAAATGTGCAACTTAAGATTTGAAAGGAAAGCCTCAAGAAGAAATAGTTACCTTGCATGGCCCCCAGCTCTTTGTTTTACACGGGTACATCACGTGTTCCTTTTCTGATTAATTAGTATTTGGAAGAAGGATACAAACAGTTCTTCAGGTAGCCAGATTTTAAATCAAATTATTAAAGTCAGTATTTTTAAGAGTGTGTGTAGAAATCTGCATGTAATTACTATTCTTAGAGCTTTATTATTGGCATGTTGTTGATGAGTAAGTCAGTGAAATGGGAAGCTGCATTTGTCCTTGCTTATGTTTCCCATACTATTTACGAATAAGAAACTCAGTTAATGCAAGTATTATATAAACTTTTAGTCTCAAAGATGCGTAGGGTGGATGGTGGTGGCAAGACAGGTGTCTGAATTAAGCAGTGTATTTTAAACCTAAGTAATTTGGATTTTTAGTTTGGTAGTACAATGGCGGATGAAACGTGGTATTGGCGAGTGCCATGCAGTGCACAGCAAGGGAAGTATCTAATTCAAAGAAGTGGTGAATAAATCTTAAAAAAAAAAAGTGGTGCTTTTTAATCAGTGACTAATAATTTTCTTGTTTCTGTGTATTTTTTTTACGGTAGGTCATTTTGATGGTACTTACAAATGTATTTGTTTTGATGTTCAGAAGTAGTGCTGTTTTTTTTTTCTTTCATACTTTATTAGGATAAAACAGCATTTGATTTAGGGGGAGCATACATGGAAAGGGCACAAAATGTAGTCATCTAGAATTACAAAATCAGTGCCTTTTTTATTTTTTCCTTCATCAACACATGCATATGCTCAACATTGGAAAAATAAATACACAGTTGTTTTTGTCCTTTTTTGAGGGGGATTAGCTTGCTAATGTTGTGCACAAATGGTTACTGTGCTTTCAGTGCTGGCTAGCCCAGGAACTTGTTGAATTTCACCTTGTTCAAAATTCTTTTTGTAGATTTTATTTTGTAAAGAAGTCTAGCTTGTAAATTTTGGCAGCTTTATATTAGTTATTTGAAGATTGGCAATTTTGTCTTTATTTAAGTAGCTGGTGCTTTTTACTAGAATGACCAGCTCTGATTTGGGTGCCTTCTTTCTCCAATACTAATGTTCAGAGGTAATAACAATAATTTATTAAGGGTTTATGGTATTACACCCATGATTAAAATGTAAAGACCTTTTCCTAAAAATACGTGTTTTAGTGAAATGGGCACCTGTGATAGAGCAGGGGTTTCTTCTGAGAAATGTTGCATAATACATTAAGGATAGGTTATCATAATGCTCTCTGTAGTTGTAAACATGACAGTGTCTTAATTTGGATTTTTTCTCCCTCAAAGATTCTGTGAAGACAAAACTTGAAAAAAATTGCAGCATGGAGATTGAGGGGAGTCTTAGTACATACTAGCACTGGTTTTCTGTGATGAGGTTTTCATAAAGTTAAGTGTGCTTGGGGGGAGGAGAGATAAACTGAAGATGACTATTTGATATGAAGTCCACACCAGTGTGCTCAAAAGTATTTCAGGAACTAATGTAGATTTCGTATTTGTAGTATGACCTATATCAATAGGTCTAGAAAGGTGTGTGATGTTCTAATGCCAATTCAGAGGGAAAAATGGTGTTGTTATTTACTGAATTGTATGGCAGTTTATTAGCAAACCAAAAGAGAATGGTGGTGTATTTCATGTGAAGAGTAAGCTCATGTACATGAAATAATGTGAATCCAAGTCAGTAGATATTCCTGAATCCTTGTAGGTAAGTCGATAAGTAGAGGGTAAGATGAAGATACTTCATTTTTGAAGTTTCACTTGCTTCAAGTAGGTTCTATTTTCTTAATCCCTTCAGAGTGTAACAGTTTTCGCCGTAGCATTTAAATGTTGCGTACGAAGGAGCTTATTACTCTCCAAATTTTTTTTTTCTCTTGCTCATAAGCAAAAGATGATTTTTATATTAGATTTTGTAGTAGATGTTTCTTCTGGATAGATGTAGCATACTGGTGTCATCAACTTCAAGGTGTGGGATGCCCCCTCTAAGCCCTTTCCATGGGGAAAATTGAATAATCTTGCAGGATGGCCCATTTCATAAAAACTGAAGATCCTTAGAAAGATGTGTATTTCATCAAAAAATGCTGTGTGCATGCTGCTATATTTATGAGACTATCAGTGATGCAGTCTCATCAAGTATTTAATTTTAATTTTTAATCTACAATTTACTCCATAGAACTTAAGTTTTTCCCCTTATAGACCTTAAAATTCTGAATCTCGATGTTGTAATGTAGCATGTCCTAAGCACTGGAAAACTTTTAGTTTGTTTCCTAAATAGTTTAACATGGCTTTTCTTTCTTAACCTCTACTTTTATACTTGATGTTCTGTGTAGAAGCTGTGCCAGTTAAATGTATTCACCACTCTCAATCCAATGAATTCATATTGTGTAGTAAGTAAAAGTAGGTATTTTTAGCTAAGGTGAGGACATTTTGGAAGGAATCAAAATCTGAAGAATTTTTTTCAACTCTGTTTCTTAAGATTTCAAGTTTTGTATTTCTTAAAGTTGTCCAACCTCTTTCTGCTGATGAATGAGATACAATTCTCAAATCATTCTACTGCTGATGTTATATTATTTTCAGCAAAAAGAATATGATATGTTTTGTCTCTCAAGTGTGAGGAGACAGAATTTCTTGTGATTTTCACTGGTTTCCAGGAGAGTGAGTGGAGACACAAAGACAGTTTCTCTATACAAACCTCTAATTCAGGTAAGTGCTGCATTTACACAAGGCAGAATGTGTATCCAGTCTATATTGCCCCTTTTTGGTGTGTTTTTACATAGGGACATAAGATAGTGTATGTCAAAAATAACAGTAATAAAATAAACAGTTCTTTAGAAAAAATCAAGGCAATTCAGATTGTTTTGTGAAATACTTCTTTATTTCTAAGTTTTTCCTTTTTTAACAAAGGATTTTTTTTTTCTGATGCTAGTCTATGAAAGTTAATGTTACTGCTTCCTTTTTCTCTGAAGAGAAATGGTCTCATGGTTTTGTAGCCTTGTAAATGATTTTGATTGAACTTTTCTTAGCTGGATAGAGCTATTTGAATCTCTGTTTAGAGATGTCTTTCCTCCTACATTCAGCTTCTATGAAGTCAAGTAAATGATGAATATAAACATAAATTGTGTATTGCTAAGGATATACCTTAGTATTTTTTCAAAAAGAATTATCAAATACAAATGTATAATGTGTTATCAGTATGAGCTTGTCAATACACATGTTATACTCTACTGGGATAAGAGTTGAATACCTTATCTTTACAGGAGGCAAATAACTAAAGGGAAAGTTGCTTTGTTTTAAAAATTCCTGTTAATTTTTAATGCATAAATGCAACCTTTTAATGCCAGGACAAAGCAGGACAAATAGTACAAATATACTATAATAGGCACTGGAATGGGCTGCCCACGGTGGTGGTTGAGTCACTGACCATGGTGGTGTTTCAAGGAGCATTTGGATGTGCTGTTGAGGGACATGGTTTAGTGAGAACTATTGGTGATTGGTGGATGGTTGGACTGGGTGATCCTGTGGGTCTTTTCCAACCTTAGTGATTCTATGATGATTAAAAACGTTCTTGTCATTCTTATTTTTTTGGCTTTGCTTAATGCAGGCAGTTGGATATTTTCATCTTAAAAGACTAGTTGTGTTTTTATATAGTGCTTGCTTTTCAATACGTTTGTAAATCTATTCAGTAATTTCAGTAATTGTGTAGGAAAATACTAACTTTATGTTAAAGTGTGCTATCATTGCTGATAGATTTATTTTAGAAGAGAAGCCTTAGATCAAGCACTGATTGACGTACAAATTCTCTTCAAACTGAATATCCAGGGTCTGTTTCCATTTGCAAAAAAATTTCTTGTATTACATATAGTACTACACTTCTTTTGTTTTCTTATTGTTAGTTTCAAAAGGTCGAAATGAAAATTCATGAAGTATGGAGCTAAAAAAATTAACAAAAATTAGTAACAGAGATTGCGGGAAGGACTCTATTTAATATTCTATCTATTTAATAAAGTTCTGATCTGAAGTGTTAAAAGGAACTGGTAAACTGAAAATAAATTCTCTGCAAATATTGGAATTTTGACTTGAAATAATTAACCTGAAGGTCAGTTATCCTATTTTCCTTTGATTAATTAAAATGCTTTGACTCAATTTTTTTTTTTTTTAAGAGGATTGTTTGAACTTTTCAATAATGAAAAAAGTTGAAGTGCTTTAGGGATTTTTTTTGCCTTATTCTGGATTAGACCAATTGTATAAACAAGACTTGATTTTTTTTTTTTTTTTTTTTTTTTTTTTTTGAGAATCTGACCCTAATTTATTTGAAAGTGAAAGAAGTATTTCAGGTTCATTGTCCAAAATCTAATGCTTTCAAATTATTTCAGCATATAATACATATAAAATGCATCTATTTTAATGATAAATTAATGTAATAATTTTGTAATAATTTTGTGATTGTTTAATTTTGAGTTAAATAGAAACTTTTGGTACTTTTATTATTCAAGAACTGAATGTTTATTTAAAAGCAAGTATTATAAATAAATAATAATAGTAAAAAAAAAAGTCACAGCAACTTGGGCTTGGTGCATAATTATTTGGCCAATATCTTTTTTTTTTCCATGCATATTTTGATGTTATAGTATAAAAATACATGATACTTTTTATGAGCTGCAAAAGGAGAAATTAGGATTATGTAATGTTTCATGGTAATTGTGTGCAATTCTTTGTATATTTACATGAAGAAACAGTAAAACAAAAAAATAAATAACTCTGAACAGCTGAAGTGACACCAAGCACCAAGCTGGAGAGTCTGAAGTAAAATATTAGAGCATTATTTGTATTGTTTTATTTGTCCATTGTCATTTAAGACTTAGTATGCCAATGGCTGTATTTAAGACTTGAAAAATAAAAATTCAAAATGCAATTTTGAGAAACTTACTGTTTCTATTAGAATTCCCTCAACTTCTTACTAATTAAAAAAAGCTAAAAGCAGTGCTAAAACATTAGAGATGTTGTGATGCTTTTTAACCAGTAGTATGCTGCACATTAAAAGTACAATATTAACTTAGTGGCATTGTAAAATATAGTGCTTTTTGTTTTCAGATAAAACAGTGCATTTTGACACATTGTTTAAAAACCAGAATAGCTCTCCCTATGAAAACACAACTGTGATAATTAGATAGATATGCCATATGCCATATGTGGTAGTTTAAATCGGCATATATCTCAAATGGCATGTTTAATGTTGTGTATTACTGGAATTATTAGTTTTACAACTGAAAGCTGTTAATTCTGTTATACTTGCTGCTTTTCGTGAACCTGTAAATAAAGATGCTGGACCTTTTTCTTCACAAAAAAACTATTGATAGCTCAAAAGATAGCTGTAAGTTTCTGCATTTGCAGTGGAATCTTTGAGTAGTATATGTTCCCCATAATATTTTGTAATTTTCTATTTAATTCAGAATTACAGTACTTAAAATAATGGTATGGGTAATGTTGAGGGACAGTCAAAAATCTTACTGTAAAAATTCTATAAAGGGGAAAGAAGGCAGAACTTCCTTCACTTTTTTTTTTCCTAAGACTTAAATCATAATCTCTTAGCATTTGAGAATTGTGAGCAGTTGTTAAAAACATGCCCTTTTCACACTAGTTACATAAAAATTACCCATCACATGTGACAGAACTCAAAGGAGAAAAGTAAGACTTGCAAATACAATTTTGCTGAAGGAAGTAACTACTATAAGATTTACAAAGTCTAGCTGGTGTGGAGTTGCTTTTCTTCATATCAGTTTTCATGGTGCTATGTTTTAGATTTGTCAACAAAGTAGTGTTGATAATAATGACTTCTACCAGTTGCTGAATGCGGTATAGCACCAAGATCGTCTGATGTCCTACTTACCAGCCACTGGAATTATTAACACTTAAGCAGTGTGTAAAGCCTTTGACTTCCTGATTGTGGGCAGAGGGTGGGATGCAAAACTTGATTCAGTTTTGTCTTGGTGCACTGGCAGACCCTGTTAAGGGGTATGGAAATTATCAGAATTTACATTTGTGTGTTGGTTAGGCCCTCATCCCTATTCTTATACATAAGTTACTCTTGGTGGGCTTCTATATTTTGTGTTCAAAAGGAATATAGTGCAGGAGGGAGCTGAAAGAGCTTCTGGGAAGGTACTCCATTAAGTAATTAGGATGTTGGTGTAGAAAGGACCTCTTGAACTAGGAGGACTCAGTCATCTGCTGCTCTTCCAGACAAACCATGAAATCCCATAATAGTACTTATTTTTGTGTTAGCTACATGCCCCAAAATTGAGGTCATCCTGTCGAGCTCATCGTTGAGATAAATGTGGGGGAGAAGATCTGAAGTATATTTGCTTACTGAAGTGGTGTATAGAGTGGAATAGGGTAAAGACCTGAGAGCGTGGTGTTAATTTTTGAGATTATACAAACAAGCTGGTGGGCAGGCATACCTTTTATAGGATAGTAACTGGGTGATTTGTTTTATTATTATGGTAAAGGGAATTTAGTTAATATAAGGAACTACTGTCCTTTTTGACAGAACTTTTAGTGGGACATCATATAGAATCACGCTTTGAGATCATTAAGTCCCACTCTGTCTTATTGCAGGTAGCTACAGTTCTTAACTCCAGAACAAGGAAGCATTAAAGGATAACACTAAGGAAGCAAAACCAGGAAATCCTGGCATTGTAGCCTTTTTTCCTGAAATCATGTATTGTGCCTTTCTACCTCAAATTTAAAAAAAAAAAAAAAAAAAAAAAAAAAGGAAACGTAGTTCTAATTTAAGAATCAAATGACTCCAAGCAAAATGTCATGTGAATAAGTGATCTAGTTCATAAATTAATTATGTGAGTAAAAAATTAGTTTAGTTGGCAGTGAAAACTGTGTTGGAATTAAACATGGCTTTTGAGACAGATCACCATTAACTTTGCACCAACCATATTTTTATCCAATTCATATGATGTTGTGGTTATATTTTCATTTGTGTTTCTTATGCTGTTCAGTCTTTCTGGGATTGGATTCCTTTGTATGCTTTGTTATGGTAAGAAAGAATTGCTGATTAAAAATGCAGCCAATTCTTCCTGCCCTTTCCCAAACTCAAACTGGGAAAAAAAAGACAAAAGCAACACAAAACTTTATTCTCTAGTAACAGGAACAGAGCTTACTTTCTATAATGGGATGACTGTTGTATTTCTGTTCAAAATGAGAAGTTAATTCACTTTTAAGATTCTATATTACATATACCCATGTATGTATGTTGAATGCATGTTACATTTTTACTATCCATAGTTTTATTTTCAGCGTGGTCCGCTTAGAAATTCACCAAGTTAGCTTGAATTACATTACGATGATGACTTCTAGAAAAGGGAAGGAAGAGTGGAACAGAAGGAATATGCTTGATTGAAATATATGAAAATTTCTGTGCCCTGCTTATTAGTATCTGGATTTATTGGCTCAATATTTGGGAAGAATTATCAACTTGTAGAGTGGAGTCCCAAGAAATCCATTGTAACTTCAGGGATTTTTGTAAGAACAGGTTAAAAAAGAAGTTTCTAGATTACTCATCTGGAACTGTGATTAATATTTTATCTAATATGCGGACTGTGGGTATATTTAATTTTTTGACTGTGTCAGTATCTTAGATATGAAGAATGTATTTCTTTGGAAAGAAAAGACTTCTTGATTTTAAAATTGACTTTTGATAATAATACTTCACGGGTTTAAAAAAGCCACCTATAGCTTTTTTTGGCAGCATAAATTTCTGTGTAGTTAAGGAAGAAAAACAACCTTTGTAAATACTAACAATTACTGTCTTGGCAATAGAGGAATTTTAAAATATGGGTACCAGTTTTCAGGTTGTTTTGAAATTCCACTGCTATTTGGGTGCCATTAAGTTCACTAAAGAAGACCCCAAGCATATCTTATGGATGAAGACTGCCTTTAAATAATTTTACTGAAAATTGAGTCGGTTTTTCTTCGTATGTTTTATGATTTTTCTGTAAGTGTTACCACTGTTACTTTTTATTCTTCTCTCCAGTCTTTTTTCTTGTTTCTAGTTAGAGGTGCCGCTGATAGATTATTCTGTAGCGTCTTATTGCTCTGGAGTCATGACTGCGTCTCTCTCTGCTGTTTAGTATAAGCTCACTTAAGATCGTTTTAAAGTAACAAAGGAAAGGATGAGCGTTCTGATAACCATTTCCATCAAATTCCTGTTTGTGCAGCTTTATTCCCATTCTTCCAGCACCCAGAGCAAAAATATCTAACAATGCTGTTCTAGGTGAAGTGGCAGTAAGTCTTACAGACTGTGATAAACTAAGTTCAACTTTTTGTTACGCAGTAGAGTTCAATTTGGACTAACATGAACAAAGACCATATTGACATATACAGCCTGACACAAGATGTACGCATGTGTGTACGTTAGTTGTAACATTCTTTTAAAACAGGATTTCATATACCTAAGTAAGAACCAGGGAAGAAAGGAAGGATATGTTTTAGGAAAATACCAAGTGGGCAAGGAAGGTGACCAAACTGGAGAAGAGTAGTGTTTTTATTGTTCATATTATCCAGTGAAGCTTCTTTTGGGCATCATCTTTGATGGAATTGTTGGATAATTGGATTGAAGTCAGTATTTCTGATTTTGCACTTAAAACCTTTATCTTACATCTTGTCTGAGATACTTTCGGTGACTACTTTTATTTTAAAATAAATAAACAAGCAAACACAGGAAGAAATTTTCATATATCTATATGTGAATCATGTACATACGCATATAGGGAGGGAACATAGATTGAGACATAAGTCTTAAAGTATCCCTCATACTAAAAACTGCATTATAACGTACTGCAATGGCAGATGTGTTTGTTAATATACCTTTGCACTAATGTAAAATTAAAGAAGTCAGTTTTTTCTATTGATTATTTTGTAGTAGTATTCATAAATTTGACTTGGTCAAATAAAAATATTGGAAGTGTTGGAGATGCTCTTATTCCTGCCAAGAATGAATTTATTGAAGTGTGAATTAAAAATTAAGTATTTTTTTAAACTAAGGCAGGAATCAATAATCTTTTCCTCCCTATTGGCTGTCTGGGAAGAATTTTTGAAACATGACTAGCTTTACAGATTCATTTCTTTTTTTGATGAGCTAAGTAGAAATAACTATTTATTCGTGTTTTTTCCTTCTTGAATGTAAGACTTACCAGTGTCAACAGGCTTAACTGGATGAAACAATGTTTTCTTCAGTCATGTGAATACAGCAACTTTGGATTTGACTATTATTCTTGCTGTTATCTTTTTTTGATAGTCTTATCCAAAAAAGTTTCTGATTAACTGATAGTGGTACTTGTCAGCTGTTTGAATTCTCTCAATTTCCTTAGTTTTCTCTCCTAGGCGTTACTGCTTTAGAATTGCAGTCTAATTTGGGCTCTGAGTTTCACAGTTGCACTGTTTGAGATTTTATGCTCAATGTGGTGGTGTATTCAAGGAGAAATCTTTCTGTGGTGTCTGTAAAGTAGCGAATATCTGCTGTAATTCCAACTTTATATCTTTGTAAAAATGTTGAAGCTGGAATCTGTTTACTTGCTTCTGTCTTGTAGTGTTGGCTGTTACTCTGCAGATCTTTGCTTATGAGAATGAAATATTTTTATAGATGAAAGGTTAGTATGTGTATGTGTTCATACATGTATACATACATACTTAATTTACACCCTAAAATACATAACTTAAAATAACTTAAAAGACCATTTAGGTTCCAGTACAATGGTCACAGTTTTGAACACAAACATAAACAAGTGTACATGAATCAGAAGAGCCTTATTTTATACCGGTATATATTTTAAATACTTTGTTTTTATTCAAAAAAAAAAAAAAAAAAAAAAAACCCACCAAACCCAAAACACTTCAGTGAGACTACATGAAGTATGTTGACTGTTTATTGTTAGCAAGGAAGGAAGTGCTTCATGAAAGTATGTAAATGATATGACTGGTTATGTTGTGACTTTTTAAATTTTTTTCCTTTAAAGAAGACAGGTGTTTTAATAACTAACTGCTTTCCACTGCCTTTTTCTATGCCAGACAAAATCAAATGCTAGTTCCAAATAGAAGAAAATTGAAATACATGATACTGCTACCACTTCTCCTTTTTAGGTAGTTCTCACTCTAGATTTAGAAATTAGTAATAAAGCCAACTGTCAATTAGGACCATTTCTAATGGTGTGATCTCACTAATTAACTAAAAATGTTAATGTCTTTTGGCCAGATTCTCATCAAATACTTCATTAATTTTTATTTTTCAAAAGCATGTTTAAGATCGAAAACAGGTATCTTAATTGAATTTGTTGTGCAGTATTTTTTTTTTTTTTTTTTTTTTTTTTTTTTTTTTTTTGGTAGTAATTGCAGTTGCCTATGTCCTACCTTGTAACTGTCTTCTGTTTATTTTTGTAGAAACAGCCCACAGTGGTCAGGGTGATTTAGTGAGAGGAAATGAGACATGCATGTTTGCTACTGTGTATATAAGTGAGAAGTTCACTTTTGTACTGTCATTTGTTAAGTTAGGGTTTCTGATATGAAGAAGAGGCACTGTTGAAAATAAACAGAAAAAAAATTTGAAAAAGATTGTGAGTTAATTTAAAAATGGCATCAGGCAGATGGTGGTGGTATGGTAGTAGTTGTTGAAACTTCCTGTGAATACTATGTTAAGTTTTGTTGATGAGTGACAGGTAGCGGTAGAGGAAAGGTCTGACAAGATGGTGCCTGACATGGAAGTGTGTATGCATCAAGTTGTGTCATTGAATTTCTCCAAGTATAAAAAATTGGCACCCATGGATGCTTGCTGAACATTTATGGAGAGGAAACAGTGTATGTAAGCACAGTGAGTGGTGGGTGGTACATTTCAGTGGCGACTCAAGACAGTGTGTCACTTCTGTTGGTGCAGAGGTTTACAAGTGTGGCATGTAGGATCTTGTTATTGCTAGTGAAAATGCCAGTTTGTTATAATAACATTGTGTTTTCTTCTGGTTCTCATTTTTGCAGTAGTCTTCAGTCAAGAAAAATGCTATTTTCACATCCATCAAATGTGAGGTGTGCTGTTGCCCTTCGTTTTGGTGGGGAGTGAATGGGAATACTGAGAACTATATGAATGAATTAAACCTCAAAATACTTGGTGTCAAGCTTAAACTTCTGCAGGATTATTTTTCTCAGGACTTGTAAAATTTGTTTGGTGTTATGTATCGTTGATGGACAAACCTATATGTTTGTTAAGCTTCCTGCTTTTGAAAGATAAATTGTTTTCTTTGAAGACTTAAATACATAAATAATGCCCAGTGCAACCACATGTCTATAGAAAGTTAGGCTTAACTGAATTTGTTAGCATCAGTCAGAATGTTGTCTCAGGCAATTGGTTCTCTTAAGCTAGCATTTAGTTCTGAGCAAATATGCTCATCCTTGTGTCCCTAAACTTTCCAATGTCAGTCATTTTCTCTTAAGAGCATTGTTCCCCAACCCTAGTCTCCCACTTTAACCATCTGTTGTGTAGAAATTCAGTTTGTCTCATGTCACAAGAACAGGTCACAGTTACCGGGAAAACAGATAAGTTACGCTGAACATTTTAAAACATGAAGTAAACCAACCAGTCATATTCCAAAAGAAGAGAGCAGTCAGGATGGCATAAAGGAGTTTTGTGGGAGCAATGAATCTTGGCATCTTTGGGTAACTTTGGTTCCTGAGTTTGACGAATCTCAGTTCTTCGAAGGTTTCTCATTTGACTGCATTTGTCTAGGATTTAGATGGTGGTGAAAGGCATGTCTCATGCTTGTGGATGGATTTTACAGAGAAGCATTTAAAAAGTACTTAATATGTGGAAATTATTAGCTTTATTGACAATCACTGATTAACTTTGCTGAAACTTGAAAGAAGTAGAAAAACAACCAACTGAAGGCTGAGGTCCAAAAAAAGCTTTTGGATTAACAATAACTTGGCAAATTGAGAACTAAGTGAAGACAGAGGGTGTATTATTTATAAATCACATTAAATATTAGGCAATTTTAATTATAAAGGAAAAATATCAGTTTCTGGTTTTCATAGTCAAACAAGTAATATGTGAAAAGCTTGATGATTTTAGAAATTTGAAGAATAATCACTAGAGTTTTTTGGCTTTTTTTCTAAAAATGAAGAACCTTACAGCTTCTAAAATCACTAGCTATTATTTTGATTCTTCAAATTAAACTGAAAGCAAATTAACACCTTTCATTCACTGAAAGCACTTTCCTTGTCTGTGTGCTTTTTATGTGCAGAAAAGTGTCATGCTGAAATTCTTGTGTAATGTCTGTTGTAATGTGACAAAACAAATCTGGCTGGTATGTGAATGAAATGTCTTATACTGGGGGGACTATCTTCAATAACAGATGTGAAAGGACTGTAGCAGCTGTGGCTTCCTAATGCTACAAGGATATAGAGTTGTTTGTGTGCGTTTGGTTTTTTCTCTTAAAATTCAAATGTACCACTAACTATAATGTACAGATTCTCAGGGAAATAATATTTTATATGTGGCTTAAAATGTGTTTTCTGTAAATACTTGTGGTTTTAAGTTCTCTCTATTTTTGGTTAACTGAATATGTTCATTTATTCAATAGGAGTCTTTTGGAACCACAAAAATGAGAAGCTTTTAGCTTGAGGGTTTTTTCTTTTTTTTCCTTTTTTTTCCTTTTTTTTTTTTTGGTTTTGTAGAATGCGATTCTTTTTTTTCTTGTCCTTTAAGTAGAGAGGAATTTTTTTGAGCAGTGTACTTCAGGTGGTTGAAAATTTTTTACCTTCATTAACATAAAGCTTATTTTTTTTATTTTATTTTTTTACTATTTAAAATGTAAGTTTCTGTTCATTTACTAATAACATTTTTTGTTGCTCAGAAAATGACACTTTTTTTCACTGTATCAGTTGATCCTGCATTGACAACAGTCATTCAGGAGGATGAAAGGATGAATAGACAAGGACGGTAACTTTTAGAATACCTTATTTCTACTTTTTGTAATGTGATGTAGAACAGATTCAACTTTGAACAGTGAGCACTGCAAATAAAATGGATTTGTCAAGTCCATTATTTACATTTTATTGTTTACAGAAGTTATTTTAAATATGTGCAATATTGTGGAGAAAAAATCATTCCCTAGTAGAATCTGCTTATGTTTGTCTGTTGTTTCCTTTTTTCACTTCCTATGTTATATATCAGTTGAAACACCTGTTTATCTAGAGTATGGTGTATTACTGTATTTAATGAATCAGGATGTTCTTTGCTCATACTTCATTGTGTTGTTTACGCAACAGAAGTTTCAAAATGTCTCTTAATGTCCGTAAATGTACAGACATCATAAATGTCCGTAATGCTTAACCGTCGTAGCAAGTCTATGTTTCTTCTACGTAGGGAATGAAGAAATATTTGGAAAAAAATATACAAACCTTGATAAATATACAGTTACTGCAGATTCCCATTTGTATTCAAGGGTTGCTCTGAAAGTAATGCCTCCTATTTTATTTTATTGGCCCACAACATCAGAGGCAGACTTTGGTGGCATGGCAGGAAAGACTGAAGTTTCCCAACAATATTCCATTAAGTTTTATTGTCATGTGACAGATGGGACCAGAGGATGGTCTAGCAAAGTGGCATCTGACACGCAAGTGCATATGAAGGAAAGGTGTCACTGAATTCCTCAACATGGACAAAATTGCGCCAGCTGACATTCGTTAGCACTTGCTGAACATTTATGGGGACTGACCAGTGGATTTTGATGCAGTGTGGTAGTGGCTAGGGTGTTTCAACACTTGCAACAGCAATGTTCTGGATGGCTATGTAGATTTTTATAAGTGCAGCATGCAGCCTCTTGTTCATTGCTACTGAAAATGCATAGGTAATAGACTGTTGAAAATTTGCTCTGTCAAATAGTGTCGTTGTGCTCTTTGTATCTTTGTTGTCATTTTCATGGAAATAAATAGGAGGCATTGTTTTCAGAGCCACTTTACATATATTGAAACATTTCTCTTAGCTCTTGATAGAATTTCAGTAGAAACAAGCAGTGGTTGTGCATAACTTTCCTCACATGAACCATTGGAAACTTTGCCATCCAAATAAGATTATACAGTATTAGAAAAAGAAATTCTGGTGAACTAGAATGCAGATCCAGTCATCAGATCTACCAGTCTGCTCTATTCAGCACCTTCTGTTGCCTGGCCCTGTGCCGATGCAGTGCTCTTGACCTGCCTTTCCAATTATTTATTTATATAAATTTATGTTTATTCATTATTTATTTGTGAGGACAACTTATTGCCTATCTATCTATATCTATCTGTATATTTCTAAATCTAAATAATACAAGTAAATCCCCAAACATTAAATATTCATTTAGGCTCCTTGTTCATCACTTTGCTTCTGTTCAGGAGGTAAAACTTTTGATCAGTCACGCCGTCCTAACAACAACCACTTTTCCTTGTGGATGATTCACTGCTATTTAATGATGTAGCAGGTGCTGTTTATAGATGACCAAATTGTGAGTGGCTTCTGTAACTGCCTATTGCCAAATCCAGATAAAAGTGGCAAGATAAAATAAGCCTGTTACAGATTGATAAGGGTCAGTTATTTGCTATCCCAAAGGAGAAATTAGTGGAGGACCAGCTCGCCTGGACTAAATATCATGTATTGCTTTATTCATTTACACCAAATACTGTGCTTGTTGGCTCACTGGTGGCACGTTGTGAGTTGCTCATTCAGAGGGAGTTTTCAAACTTAAGAAGCGCTTGTTATAAATGTAGATAGATTTGGCTAAGAGATGCTGACATAGTGTGGGTGTAATTATAGTATGTTATGGTTGTTGTATTCCATCATTAATTGTCCTTGTGAATCTTCTTATGAAGACAGATAATACTTTTAGATTTTTAGCATCTTTTTTTTTTTTAATGAAGATACACAATTGCAGATACTGAAAGGGGTAATGCCTACTCAAATTTTGCGATATAAGTTCAGAGCTGTGTCAGAGTTCGTTATGGATGATCCAGTTCAATGACGAGAAAAAAAGGCAGTTATTTGTCAGACTTATTAGTGCAATACTTGATGTATGTCTTCTCAGTTCAGGTTTGCTTCAAACCACTTGTCTAAGATCATCAGTGCTTAAGAGAGAAGTTCTGCTTCGAGAATAAGCAAAAAGAGGTGCATATAGGGAATTATGTTTGCCTTTGTATATGAAAACAGCAAGCTTCTCCCTGGTCAGGTGCCCTACTCCTAAAAAACACTTGTTTCTTTTTGATAAATTGTATCATTAGAAACATTTTAAATGTTGGAAGCATGAACATTTTTGAAGTAAATTTTCAGAAGGCCCATAAAGTTTTTGTTATGGGTTTCTTTTAAGTGCTTAAGTGAAGCTGTATGCTAAAACATCTTTTAGAAAAAGAACTTTTCATCCCAGTGGGATAAGGAGTATTTGGAAGATATTTAGGTTAATTGCAAATTAAAAAAAGAACAAAGTTTTAAATGATATCGTGTTCTGCATTGGAAAAAAAAAAAGTTTTTTTTATTTTTATTTTATCATTCCTACCGTAACTTTATTGGTGTTTCAGTTCTTCATAAAATCTTCTGAGAATACTGGTATTGGCAGTACCTGAATTTCTTGTTTGGAGAATTGTGTCAGATATTCCCCTTTCATTATTGCTGAGTTGTTTTTTTTTTTGAGGGGGGAGGAGATGGGGAAGAGCTATTGTTTTTTAAAATTACTTTTTGAACATAAATGAGGTTGGTATGTTTCTTTGGTTGACTCATTTCAACCACATAGAATGGTAGAGAAGTCACAGACATTTTTAAGGCTTATTTATATTTTGTGAAAATTTGCTAAATGTGAGAAAAGATCATTAAGTACTTAATCAGCAAAACTTTTGCTGTTAACTGTTACTGTGTTTATGTAGTAGCCTATAAAGTTCTCAAATGTAATGAAAGGTTGCTTGAATCTAAGTCACTTCAGCATCCAAATATATTTTCTTTAATGCTAATTAAAGGTGCTCTGTTGTATCCTTATGTAGTAGTTCTTTTTTTTTATACTTTCCTTGCATGTTAAATATGTTTCAGGAATTCTAGGTAAGTTGTCACTATCGCCTGTTGGGAATTTAGCAAAAAATGGAAATTTAATCCTAACAAACTTAATATAGAAAATAAAGTGCAGATATTTGCTTTTAACTTGTTCCCACAATATATAAATAAAAATCCCTTTAAAATCCAGTGCATATTTATTGTTCTAAAATAGTATATTTAGCTATATTTTAACTATAAAGCTAAAAGCCTGCTTATGTTGTTAGTACACTATAATATTCAATATTGAAGTTAGGAACCAGTATTAGTGACGGAGGTATTTATATTTGTTCGGTATTTAGGTGACCTGTGTTCTGCTGACTCAGAAATATTGTACTTTTTTACAATGATCTTACAGTGATGGAAAAAAGGACATTTCAGACCCTATCTTGTGAAGAATTTTCTATATGGCTGTCATTCTTTCAACATAGATGTTTTGGGCAGCTTTTTTCAATCTGAGGAATACTGTGCATAGCTAATACTGATTGTAACAATGTAATAAACACCCACATTTTAGGTTTTTTATTTAGACTTGTTTGAATTTTAGGGAGATATCAAACCTTGAAAAATTAGTGATAATGTTATAAACTATAACAATTCAGCAATTTTTCTAGTCTTAGTTTAATATAATTCAATGTGCATTTCTAGCATAAAATCACTGTAGAACAAGGTTCACAAAACCCACAGATAATGAAAAAATATTTTCTCCTGGTCTGTAGTAGCTGAAATATGCTCTCTCTTTATTCCCTTCTTTTTTTTATGTAGAGTGAGTTTCTATTAGGATGTCAGATGTGTGTTCTTTATTTTAACCTCTTGAGGTGCTAAATAGATTCATATCTATTATTGTGTAACCTATATTTAGAGGCATTATTTTCTTTTAATTATGCTGGACAGAAGATGTGCTTAAAAAGAAAACACACCAAGGTAGTCACTGATGAAGGTATTTGTTAGGGGAGGATTTCCTTCAGTGATGTTGAAAAAGATATATGTATATTTTTAAAAAGGAATTGTTTATTTTCTCATTGGTTGTGTTTTGCCTTGCTACGGCTGCAGATATTTTAAAGACAATCTTTCTTCCTCCACCATCCAACTTCTTTCTGCAGAATCGTGCAGTGAAGTCATAATCCTGTGTTTCACATCCATCTGTTACCATAGAAATGATTGTAATAACCTAAATTTAGCACAGTGTCTTTCCTACAGGATCAAGCAGGAGGATTGAATGGGTTGTATGAAAGATTCTTCGTAAAAATAAGAGTATGTTCTAGTTAGGAAAATCTAAACACTATAATAAATTTACAGGATTAAAAAAAAATCTCAAGTAAAATATTTATTAATAAATCCGCTGGGTTTAGATTTAAATTGTCATGAATGAAGGCTGCCTCGTACTTAGTATTTTTTTTATCTTAACAGGAAGCAATATATGATACAACATTCAGTGACAGATACTTTTATAAAATATACTCAGAATATTTACTGTAGTGTAGGTTTATTAAGAGGCACTGGAATGAGCTTGGAATTCAGTAGAAAAGCAGTCGATATTTTAAGATAAGTAGCAAAGATTTGTGAAATGACTTCAATAAATTGAGTTAAAATAAATTTTTGCTTCTTAAAAATGAATCAGAAGAACTTAAGATTGTTTATTAAAAGCAGTCAGTTTTTGAATAACTTGAGTTCCTCTCTGCATCTTTTCTTCTGGACATACACAGAACCTTGCTGTTATATGTGTTTCTATAAGAAGGAAAGATGCAAAAAGAATAGAAAAATGAGGAAGGTGGCGTAATTATAGATTTGAAATTAGGATATAATTTGTGCAACCCTCCTTTCACACATATCCATTGGATGGATTACCATTTAGTGTTACAAAGGCAGAATTTCATGATATTCATGTTGAAAATGATCCTGCTCATTTGTTGACCTCTGATTCAACATACATTGTTTAATCAGTGAACAGCTGAATAAATTATTTGCTCTATGTTACCTCATGTTATTTTCTCTTTTAAGACAGAATTTCTAATTTTCTTATGGTCCTTATGGAGTATTTGAGCTACATACACAATTTAATTGTCTCTGTGGGGTTGAAGCATAAATGTTATCATTTGATAGGTAGAGAAATAAGGCACAAAGGGACTCAGATCTGTTAATTTTGAGTGTGATGTTTGAACTTTACAAAATCATTTTTTCAAGTACTCAGTATTTAGTATTACATAGCACAACCTACATTCAAACTATGGCTCTCATTAACATAAAAGTGAATGCTAAACATTTATGTAAACGAGGTCTTTGGGTTTCAAATCACACTCTGAAAGAGAAGGATCCCTCCCCCTTTGTCCCTCACATTTTCATCAACTCTTCTCCTCCCCTCTTCCTTGCACACATTTTCTCATGATTTCTTTCGTTCTTGCTTTACCTCTTACCTGTTCTGTCTCGCTGCGAGGCTTAAACCTGGTTTTAAGGAGAAACCCTTTTTATTTTTTCAGGATTTTTTATTTTTTAACAACTTTGTAGAAATTCAGGCAAATGAAAGAGACAGTAAGTATGTAGTGCTATGCTGGTAACAGTGGTTCAGAAAATAGCATATAA
Source organism: Lagopus muta (assembly GCF_023343835.1). Lineage (NCBI taxonomy): Eukaryota > Metazoa > Chordata > Aves > Galliformes > Phasianidae > Lagopus > Lagopus muta. Next base: position 32,750,805 of record NC_064438.1, on the reverse strand, counting down.
ATTTTGAAAAAAAAGCTGTTTAAATTTGTCTTACATAAACTAAGAATATGTTTCTGAATTTTAAAAAAGTTTTAAAACATACCTTGTGATACATTATATGCATATATTTGTAAAATGGGATCTTGAGCAGCATTTATAACCTGCAAGCTGTTCCTATTGTTGCTGATGGTTATAGCTGATAATAGTAGATTTAATAGCCTTGCTTTAATAATCTAATAAGCTCCTGGCTAACCATCTTCACTGATTTAAGCACTTGAAATCACATCTGTTCTTCTGTGGAAATATTTGTCACCACTTTTCGTAAGTGACCATATTTTACAACTGGTGGAATATATTAAAAAAAAAAAAACATGGGGGTTTTTATGTTTTATTGATAGATTCTGTAGGCAAAGCATGTTTGCTTGATAGTTTTTTATTTTACTGAAAAAGTAGGAGCTAGATGCAGTGAACATTTTTTTCATGATTAATAAATGATATACATATAAGGAGAAAAAGTAGTGGCTTTTTCCTTTATTATGTTAAAACTAGGTCTGGATATTCTCCTGTGCCGAAGCTGCTTAATCTGGTTCTGAGATAGTTACATTGCCCTTGTGCTCTTTGTTATGTCTGTATCTCTAATCCGTACAAACCCTAAATGGCACAGTTTGATGCTGCCTCTTTCCCTTTCCCTGAGAACTAACTGTTTTTTCATTTCTTTCCTGGAAACCCCCTATGCAGTTAAGTATCACCTAGGACATTTTCTGCTAATTGTTTTGGATTTCTGTTTTTTATTTGTTTATTTATTATATTTGTTTATGAGTTAAGCAATTTAATCTACTGTAAATAAGAAAATGAAAGTGTAAAGCTATGGAAGTTTGTATAATACCTCTCGTGATCAAATACGTTAGACAATCTTCAAATTTGTAACTAGGTGAATGAGCAGTTTATTTGCAAAGCACCAGATAAAAGTGCAGAACAATGAAGTATTGCTGATCTAGCTCATAAACTTTTATGACTTGATTTGGAGTAGTAATAGAAAAGTAAATTCATCTTGACTTTTATGTAATGAATTACAAACATAAGAAACAGATTTTTATTAGGACATTGTTATTTGAAAAACGAGCAGTTAAGGTATATATCATAACAATAGTTGTAGTGTTTTTTTCTGTAATAAAATGAAAAGGTGCTATATTTTGTACTTTATTGTTACTGATTTAATATTTTTAATAAACTAGTGAAAGTTATTGAAATCTGTTTTTTTTAATGTTTTAATTAAATGTAATGGGTTTCCTTAATGTTATTAAGACAGGTATTTGGCTTGACTGCAGATATTCAAATGAGTATCAGCGCAAGTGTTTATATATTAAAAAATAGCCAGTAAATATTTTTGTTAATGTTTCTCTGTAAAGTCATAAGGAGATAGTAAACAAAACAAGGAAACCAACTACTTCTTGATTGCATCAGTATCATACTGGCTCATTTGATAGTGAGAATCTTAATTTTGAATACAGATATCTGACTGCTCAATAGCTGCAGTCTCACTAAAACACTTTTTTCTATGTTTTACTGGTCTTTATGCTTTAAAAGATGTCTTTTTTGCAAATACAATTTGTTTTTAATTCCTTCTATGGAGTTATGGAGTTACCTAGGCCAGTGTAAACTAGTGTGCAACAGCTATATGATGTTCAATAGGAAATAATGAAAATGGATGTATGAAAGCAGCTGAGTGTGGGAGGTTTTGTTTTGTTTTTAAATTAGACCTGCACAAGTTTTTCTTTGAATCTGCATTTTTGTATTTTTCTAATTTCAGGTAAGTTCTTTCTCCCTCTTTCTTGAAAACAGCTTTCTATTCACATTTGAGCCACTTTTCTTCCTTTGTCGTTACATCATCCAGGTAAGTTACTTATTCAGTAAGTGAAGGTGGTATCTTCTCGGTATATTATGTATGGCAGCGTTGTTTGCTCTCAGTCTGTGATACGAACGTGTACTCTGTTTTTGTATAAAGTTCAAGAGATTTGACTTCTTACTCAACTTAATTATTAAACTTCAGTGGCTCTGGGGTTTATATTGATACTGGACAATGAAAATTCATGAGGAAGTTTGACTTGATTTTTATATAGAGTTTTTCATGTTTGTATTCCATTGTATAACTGTCAACTACATGTAGTGCCATGAAATGTAAATACAGCACATGACAAATGGTGATCTAATGTAGTGTTTTTGTTATTGCTTTCATAAATTGGCAAACCTAAGTGCAATTATCAAACTAGGGGGCTGATCAATGGCTTTGAAAAGAATATATTTTAGTGTCTGTGTTTTAGTGTGTCGGTTAGATGCTTGCTTCACAAAAGTCAAGGGGTGTTCTTCAGTTACCTAAAGGTATTCAGGAATCTTAACAAACAGGATTGAAGTAGATCCTGACTTGATGTCCTGTGTTGCTCTTGGAACTCTGTATTATGGTAAAAGCACTGTGTTTGTTAAGGGAGAAAACAGTATGCTTGTTTCTGAGGATTGTAGCTACGTTTGAAATGTGCAATTCATAAAATGTTCTGGAGTGCTAATTACTTGATTACATACATAAGGAAGCCTGATTGAGTTGGTCATTGTCCCATTTGGCCTTTCTTTGAGAGCATTTGTTTCATGGAAGGTGTAAAATGGCCTAGTTTTAGTGAGAATCTTTTCCAGCCATTAAGTGAGGCTGAAATACATCTGAGTAGATAGTTGGTCTAGGAGCTCAAGTGCAGCACTAGATATCTTGTATTTTTATAGATTTAATGCTTCCATTTGCAGGGTTCAAAGAAGATAAATGTACTGAGGCTGAATGACATGAGGATGTGACCAATCATGATTTATATGAACTTTATGAGCCTTCTTGCTGTTTCTAGCACAGGTTACAGGAAAACATTCTCCAAGTTGTGATACACGTATTTAGAGAATTAATGTTGAACTTACCTTGAAATTGAAGAGGTAGTGAAGTAAAACAATTTTCAAATCCTAGAAAGTGTAATTAAAAATGAAAAAATAACATTGCAGGTGTTAGGTTTTGTGTATGAGAATGATCTAAGCTGGATTTTAACTAGAAAAGGAAACCAAAATAGTGCAGTGACAAACAAGTAAATTCTAAATAATTTCAGAAATTAATAAGGTGAATGGAAGGAAATCTGTATCAATTTTCAGTCAAAAGTGATTAATTTTTATTTAGTTGTGGTGGCAGATTTGTGTCTGTATTACAACTTTAAGAATAAAATAGACAAAGGAAGGTCAGCAACAGAAGAGAAGAAATTGTCCAGAAGGCTCTTTTAACTAACGCTTTCTTTTGAACACTTGTGACTGATTTTTGTTGCTTTTTTTTTTTTTTTTTTTTAGAGATTTTGAAAATTTTGGAACTAACTTGAATTTTCTGAACACTGTAGTCTGTATAAACCTCTTATTCTTCTTGAATGTTATGGCAAGTTCTGTGTATGATCTCTGTGAGGATGTTTACATGTAACTTTATATGCTACATTACACCTAGCAACTGGAAATGCCTCCTGTATGTGTTGAAAGCAACTGCAGCTGGTTATACAGCTAGATTTATTTCTTATGTTGTCTGCGTGGTAGACTTCAACTGTTAGCAACACATCTAATTTACAGTTTAAGACACTGTAAACATTTATCAGTCATTTATCAGTCATGATAAATTTGTTGTTTTTGTTGTTTGCCTTTTTTTGTGCCATATTTTGTAGAGTTAATTTGAATGGTGATCCAGTTCATTTGATATTTGCAAGTTACTTAATGTTCATGTTTAACATAACTTATCACCAGTCTTGTGTACACTTGTTAATAAAACTAAGAACATGAAAACAACAACGGTTTATAAGCACTGAAAATTTACTCAAATTTTTCATTTTAATTTTGACTATTTGTATTTGTCTTCTCATGGTTAAAACTACAATTAATTTATTCTTCTTGCTTATATATTGTAATTAAAAACTTACAATGTCTTTCTCATCTTATATAGCTTGTTCTCCGTCCTTTCCTTACCACTAATGCCGAAGAGAAAAGTATCTGTTGCACAGTAATTTCATTTCAGGGTCAGAGAGCCATAAGTCATGATGAACATTTAAGAAATTACCCTAAAATTATGCTATTTGCATTTATATTGAAAATAGATTTTTTTCAATTTATTTTTGTTAGTTTTTTTCCCCAAAATGTTTGTAGTACTGTACTATTGTATAATTTTGTAATGTGATAAAAAAGACATTCTCAATCTTTTTTGGTCACAGATGAAGAAGCTGCTTCATTGGCTTTTTTTCCCCTGGATTTCTGCATTTGTCTATCCAGAAAAAGAGACAGTTTATAGTACTTCTAAGATGCAGGAATTTCTGGGAGGCATGTAATATTTGTTTACTTAGTTGTTTTTTGCTTAGAAGTTTTTCTGCTTGGAGAATTCAGCAGAGAACTGCGGGAACAGTGGAGAACTCATATAATCCAGAACTCTGCTTAGGCAGAATGGATTCTAAGTGCAGGTCTTGTTAAGCCTGAGTTAAGGTAACAAATTCTCAAGATAATATCCCTAAGCAAGAAGAAGATACAGTTTAATGTATTTTTTTACACAACTTAAGTCTCTGCAGAGATTATACAATACAGGATTCTTTAAGTTATTTTGAAACTTGATGCAAATTAAATATATAGAACTCTGACTGGAGTCCTTTTATTTCATTTCAAAATTGAAAAAATTGTCAGATGTGTGTTGAAGAGGGGGACAAGTAAAAGATGCTTATCTTAGCAGTGCCTGCTATTGAGGCTAAATCAACTGTGGAACTTAGAAGTTGGACTCGGTGGTCCTTGTGGTCTCTTCCATCCTATGATGCTATGGAGATGTGTTTTGACCACTATGGGATGCATCTGTGTTGCATTATAGGTGCTTCTATTTCTTTGACAAAGGCATTGTAGAACTTTGTTACTAACGCTGTCAAAGTGTATTGCATACACTTTTAAAAATAATAAAGCTCCTTTCTTGCTAACTGCATTTAATACGTAATTGTAATATACATCCAATCACTCCCTCCTTCCCCCCATCCAATACAAGAAAAATGTGTGTGAGAGGTCCATTCAGTTTTAGGTTTTCTAAAAATCCTGAGTTAGCACAGGTAAATAGAAGAAAAATTTTTGAGTGAAATTGTATTTGAAAGTTGTTTTTCCTCTTCGATTAAACTAATTAATTACACAAATAAAGACCATGTTTTATGTGAATTAAGTAGTGTATTTAGTTTATATTTGTTTAGTGTAAGATTTTTTCATGTTTACTTCACCAATTTGACAGTCTTCCTTTCTTAGTTTAAATTTTGTGCACTCTTAAGTGAGTATTCTGTATTATTTATAGGTTCTTCCTCCAAGAAAACAAACAAACAAAAAATTAAGATATTAAATTTCTTTGGATTGATGGAAATATTTCACTTGGCTTCTTCAATGCAGTCTTTTGTTTTATGTATGTTTTGAATTAGAGTCTTGCTAGTTCTTAGTGTTACTTGTAAAAAGAAGTACTTGTGCTGACAAATTTAAACTCAGTCATATGGAGGAATTTAGTTTGTCAGCTTAGGTAGTAAGCATTTCTGTTAGGCTTAATTTGTTATATTTTAATACCTATTACAGAGGTCGACATACAGTCTTTTTCATGATGTCACAGCATCACAGAATAGTTGAGCTTAGGAGGTCACATTGTCCAACAGTCCTGGTCAAGCAGGGACACTAAAAACAACAAGGTTGGCAGGATTTCAATGCTCAGGCTACAGAATGAGGGAGGTGCTGGACCTCCTTGACAGTAGCTGGAAATAGTTTGGGTGACTAAATCTTACAGATTGTTGCTACCTTACTCTTAATGCTTAAAGGCACATGGACTAGGGGCTGAATATGGTATGGCAATCGGTAATTAATTTTCTTGTTCTGAGGCTCAGTATCTTTGATTTAAAATTTGTTCTTAGCTGGCAATTGTTTTCTTTTTTTTTTCTTCTGTAAGAAATTAACTTCACATGATTATAGTTATTTGTACTTAACATTACCCCACTTGAGTTATTAAACTGTTAACTGACTGACTATAAGAACTGACTATTCTGTCAGGTAGAATGCTGCCTGTCTTGATGTTTTGTTACAGAGTATGGCTAAAGATTTCATCCAGTATGATGCTAGTGGAAGTTGGAAAAATCAAAGTGAGTTGGTGCTTATTATAATCATAAAATCATAGAATAGTTTGGGTTGGAAAGGACCTTTAAGATCATCTAGTTGCAAGCGCCCTGCTATAGGCAGAGACTCCTCCCTCTAGACCAGGTTGCTCAAAGCCTTGTCCAGCCTGGCCTCGAATGCCTCCAAGGAGCAGGTATTCATAACCTCACTGGGCAACCTGTTCCAGTGTCTCACTACTCTGACAGTAAAGAATTACTTCCTAATATCTAGTCTAAATCTACCTTCTTCCTGTTTAAAACCATTTCCCCTTGTTCAGTCATGCCCTTCTAAAAAGTCCCTTCACAGCTTTCCTGTAGGCCTCCCTCAGGTACTGGCAGGCTGCTGTAAGGTTTCCCCCAAGCCTTCTCCAGGCTGAAAAGCCCTTGCTCTCTCAGCCTGTCCTCACAGGGAGGTGCTCCAGCCCTCTAATTGTCTTTGTGGCCTTCCTTTGGACCCTCTCCATCAGCTCCATGTACTACTTGTAATGGGAGCCCCTGAACTGGACACAGTGTTCCAGATGGGGTCTCACAAGAGCAAAGTAGAGGGGCAGAATCACCTCCCTTGATCTGCTGGCTACTATTCTTTTGATGCAACCTAGGGTGTAGTTGGCCTTCTGGGCTGCAGGTGCACATTACCAGCTCATGCCCATCCATCAAATCCATTTTTCTCCAAATTGGCAACCAGGACGTTGTGCCGGACGGTGTCAAATGCTTTGCACTAGTCCAGGTAGATGAAGTCACTTGCCTTTATCCACTGCCACTGTAACTCCATGGTAAAAGACGACCAGGTTTGTCAGGCATGACTTGCTCTTGGTGAAGCAGTGTTGGTTACCACCTGCCAGCTTGTCTTTATTTTCCAGATGGCTTAGTAGAGCCTTCAGAAGGATTGGCTCTGTGATCTCGCCAGGCAAAGAGCTGAGATTGGCCTATAGTTCCTTGGATCTTCTGTTCTTTCCTGTGTTGAAAATGGGGGTTATGTTTCCTCTTTTCCCTTCAGTGGGAACTTTACCAGACTGACATGACTTTTCAAATATGATGGGTAGTGGCTTGGCAACTTCATCTGCTGGCTCCCTCAGAACCTGTGGATGGATCTTGTCGGGTCAATTGGACAGTTTCTTTGTAGTCATCCCAGGTAACCCATTCCTGCTTCCACTACCTACAAACTTTCTTTTTGCACTTAAGTCCAGGAGCAATTTGTTGATCTATGGAGGCCTCTTGGTGTTCTTGCCTGCCTTCCTTTTTCTTGGGATGCACAATTGCTGGACCTGGAGGAGATGGTCCTTGAATACTGACCAACTTTCTTGGGCCTCCCTTTCCTCCAGGGCTTTATCCCATGTCACCCTGCCAAACAGTTCCCTGAAGAGTTTGGATCTGGTCTCCTGACATCCAGAGTAGCAATCTTGCTGTGCACCCTCTTTGATGCTGTAAGGGTCTTGAAGTCCACCATTTTGTGGTCACTGCAGCCAAGGTTGCCGTTGGGCTTCACGTTACTCATCAGCCCCTCCTTGTTGGTGAGGACAAGGTCCAGCATAGCACTTTTTTCGGGGTTCCTGTACTACTTGGAAGAGAAAGTTCATCATCAGCACATTCCAGGTACCTCTTTGATTTCTGGTGCCCTGCTGTATTGTCTGACCAACAGATATTGGGGTGGTTGAAGTCCACCATGAGGACCATTTTTTGTGAATGTGAAGCTACTCCTATCTGTTTACAGAGGTCCTCATCCTCAGTTTTCTTCATCAGACAGCTTGTAGCAGACTCCCACTATGATGTCTCCTTCCCCTGCCTTCCTTTTAACCTTAACCCTTAAGCTCTCTGTCATTTCCTCATCTATCCCCAGGTGGAGCTCCATGGACTCCATCTGGTCATTGATATAGAGGGCAGCATCCCTCCCCTTTTCCCCTGCCTGTCTTTCTTAAATTATGGGTTTACACCCATCCATTCCTATATTCCAGTTGTGAAAGCCATCCTACCACATTTCAGTGATGCCAATGACATCATAGCCCTGCAGTCACATGCATGCCTGCAACTCTTCTTGCTTATTCTCCATGATCCATGTATTGGTGTACAGGTATTTGAGCAGGGCTTCCACTGAGTCTGATTTACCAATTGGAGTTCCCTTATCCTGCACCTTAGGAGTTGTCTTACTGACCTGTGATCCAACCCCAGGCCCAGGGCATCCATTACCATCATCACCCTCAAGGTGGGATGGTTTGAAGATCATCTTCTCCGGCAGCTCTGTTTTAAAGCACTCCTAATCAAACTGGAGATATTTAGATAGATAGGTTAAATACATATAACTCTATACTTATCCCATAGAATTAAAGTAGTAGATGATCAAATTATTAAATTTTTTGGAATTAAAGTTATTTTTTCTGTTATGTTAAGAATGCATGAAGTTGTTCTCTATTTATTTTACTTTCAACTTTGAGTCATCTTCATGAATTTAAGTGAAGAGGCTCTTATATACAATGCAACTTTTTTTCTGCTATAGCATCTGTTTACAGTTGGTAAACAAGAACTTTCACAGTCTTTCAGGAATTAGATTTGCAGCCTCTAATTAACTTTTCTGTTATCTACCTGTTTGCGTTCCCATGATAGATACTGGAAAAAAAGGATTGTAGAAAGAAAGAATATGTACCTTGTGGAAATTATTTTTCTTATTTAGAAATTCATGTTATTTTATCTGTATTGATTCACTAAAGAGACATGTTGGTTTAGCTTTTTTTTTTTCTTTTGAGTAGATGGAATTGAAGTCTAGCACATTTTCTTGCAGTAGTAAAATCTAATCATAAGCCAACCAATTGTACATAACTCTTTTAGTGCTGCTATGGAAATTGAAGGTGTTTATTCAAAAATTGAGTTTTTTTCAATATGAAATTCTTTATCTGTATTTAAGATTGCTTTTTTTTTTCCCCCTTTGCTTCATATATATACTTGCTTTTCATTATTCATTGAAGACAACATTGTAGACCAGGTTTAAAACTTATTTTGCAGTTGAGTTTGTTAACAGTATAACCTTATACATGTCTTATTGAGCAGTAAAGTATGCAGGAAAATCCTGTTAAAAAATTTTTATTGCTGTTTAGCAGTTACTATATTGCATAGCAAAGTAGTTATCTGCTTTTAGATATTTTAATTATTTCTTATGGTAATTTTTTTAGACTATAAAGCTAGAGGGGGAAACTAATGGACTAAAGGAAACGCTTGCTAAGTACCAAGTTTATTGAATCATCATACCTCTCTATACAGGAGCAGGTACAGAGCAATTAGTACTGTATATTTTTTTGTTGTTGTGGGACCCTTTTTCCAAGCTCAGCTGGTTTGGCAAATTCTTTTAACATGTGTAACAGGTACAATTTCAGTTATGTTCTAGAAGGCTTTTCTAACAGAACTTCCAGAGTTGTCATGTCCAAGTTTTCCATAGGTGTTTTGAAAATGTTTGTTCAGTTAGCACATCCAATTTCTAATAAAAAGATGCCAAAGCTTTATATTTTTATTAAGCTTATATTTGTTTCTACCAAAAGAATTAAACTACTGATTGCATTTTGAGTTTTTAAGAACCTTTTGAAGCATCTCAACCATAGATAGATCTTGCGAGGATGTATGTGATATATCAACTTAATGTCAATTTTGGTAAATAAAAAAAGGAATAAATTGGGTATACAGTCTTGACTTTTTAATTGTATTAAAATTCATTTTAGTTTTTCCTCTGTTTAATAATAATAATAAAAGTGAGGTCCTAATATGCTTTCACCCTCAGCAATGTATACTTATGGCATTAAAACTTCAGATGTTAAGTTTGCACCCACTGACAAATGTATCTTTCTTCATGTTAAAACAGCATTACAGTCTTCACAAGAATCTTTTTCATAAGTAGTACAAGAGTGCCATGGACCCAATGATCCATTGGAGACTGCTATTTTATATTTTTCAGGAGCACAGTGGAGTGAGCTGATCGTGCCAACTTCCTCTTCGTTTTCTGGGACCATGAAAGAACTGGCAACCCTACTTTTTAACACTGATTTATTTTTAGCTCATTTCTGAAAACTACTCAGCAGATCTAAGAACAGAGGTTGATTTATGGTATTTGTAAGACATTGTTAAAAAGGGCCTTAAATGACAAGGATCTCAGGCACTGAAAGTTTTTATTTTCAATTATACCTTTTTCACTTTCACAAAGTGTTTTAATATTTGAATATTAGCAAAGGAGCAAAAAATTCAGATGAAAAATCAGTCATCTGATTTATGGGGTTCTTTTCAAGGGAGCCACTCAAGGGAATTCTTGTTTCCTTTTGTACAAGAAAGGCCTGAAGTTATAAATAAATACAGATTATTTTTTTTTTTAACATTACCTTTATTTGGTGTTAGTTTTGTTTAAATTCTTTTTGCACATAAGTGCCATTTAAAATATTTTAACGTGATTTAGCTCTACTTGCTTTTTAAAATGCATGATTTTAAATTTTCCATATTTTTATCTGATATTTTTTGTTTTCATTAATATTAATCGATTTTGCATATCTGCATTTATAACACATTCCTGTTTGAGTAATGAGAACCTTTCATGTGTTTTCATAAGACTATTTTATTTTTCACTTGCATGAGTTATGGACTGCAACATCATTTAAAGCCGTGACTGCTTTTATGTTGATGCTTTGAGATAGTTACCTTGAAATACTGATCCTTTTGTTCAAAGCCCAACATAAACTAATTTGTTGAGGGTTGCTTTTTTTGATAGTAAGATATTTTTATTTTAAAAACTAGGAAGAACAACACTAATTTCTTCCATTGACTCCCCACTCATTTTCTGAAAGTTGACCAAATGAAGTTGGTCTTTGCGAGCTTGCTGTTATGGAGGCAATATAGCATAGAGGAACTTTATAGTATTTTCTTGATGACTTCTAGAAATAAGTTACAAATAGAAAGAAATCCTCTTTATTTGATAACTCTGTGTCTTGGGCCTATTTGCTGGTCTTCATTTCAAAGTTTATATTTTGGATCATGTGTATAGTACTGTTTAGATACCATGTTTTCTCTACAAGCAATATGAGCAGAAGTGCTTACACAGAGTCACTGAGAAGTGATCATGCATTTATTGATTTTTGTTTGTTTTCACATGACACAGTATTAACTGTGTAAGCGATAGCGTGCTGTATTTAGAGTTTTTCACTTTCCATTCTTGTTCATAATATAACTTTTATGTTTATGTAACATGTGGAATATTTTCAGTAAGCAGCTCTCTAGGCTGTATGAACACAAACTCTCAAGCTCATGTTCTTTCTCATACATCCATGCATGTATTAAACCGGATACAATTTTAATTTAGAGTTAACTATATTGAGCAGATACTTTCATATCTTTCATTTAATACAGAGTACTTTTGTGTTGTAATGGCTTGTTTTGTCAACTTATTTCTGAACGTATTTCATTTTATGAACTTATCTTCACTCATTTCTTAAACGATTAAGTAAGTTTTCAAAACTAAAACAAGTAACATGCATTCATATATTTAGCAATGCTCAAGTTGAGTGTAGAAGTAGAATTCTAGCCTTTACTTGTTTTCTTTTTTAATGTGACATTTATATATGAAACAAGATCAAGAATCATTAAATTCTGTATATTTTTATACAAAGTTCCTTTGTGGTCTAAAAATATCTATTCACTGTGCTTTTACAAAAACATGAGCTAATGTGTTTTTGTATAATTTTGATCCCAGTTTGTTGACTTGAAGCATCATCCCGTAGTGCTACTAAAACTAGTCTCTCATAATTACAAATGCAGTACGTTATTTATTAATAATACTATAACAGAGGATTTTACTTGGCTATGAGGATACAGCCCTTGCATGAGTGTTTCCAATCCAAAAAAAGCAGCTTAAGAAGGCAAAGTAGTGAGTGGTAGCTCTTACAATATCTTAGTTTTGATATATCTTTGTAACTATAGTCTGAGAAACATCAGTTTTGCAGACTAAGCTGTATCCAAGCTATAACAGCCTTATGATGGCAACATCCTCTTGCTATATCGTGGTCTCATGACTTGAAAAATTAAGTGAAAAATTTTCATCTTTTGCAGCAGATGCTGCATGTTTATAAAGGAATGGACTATAGGTGCATAGCCATTAAGAGGGTCCCAGTGGAGACTTTCAGAACTGTTAAACTGCTTAGAATAGGAAAACTGTTTGTTCCCTTTTACAAGCGGAGAATTAAGAAGAAAAGTCCTCCCGGCAATGAAAATGTTACGTTTTTAGTCTACTGCTAATTATATTCAGTAAGTCTTACTGTTTTATTAGGTGATTGATGGATAGAATGATAGAATCACCAGGATTATCTAGTCCAGCCTTTCACCTATCACAACAAACACCTTTCCTCACAAACAATGTCCTTTATGTGCAACATATAAAGGTTTCTTGAACACTTCCAGGGACAGTGACTTCACCACCTCCCTGGACAGCCTGCTCCAGTGCCTGACCACTCTTTCATAGAAGAAGTTTTTCCAAATATCCAACCTAAATCTCCCCTGGCACAACTTGAGGCCATTCCCTTTAGTCCTATTGCCAGTTATCTGGGAGAAGGCTGACACCACAACCTCCTTTCAGGTAGTTGTAGCGAGTTATAAGCTCCCCCGACCCTCCTCTTCTCCAAACTAAACAATCCCATTTCCCTTAGCAACTTCTCATAAGCCTTGTGTTCCAAATCCTTCACCGACTTTCTTGCCCTTCTCCTGGGCACACTCCAGGGCCTAAGTGTCTTTCCTGTAGTGAGGGGCCCAAAACAGCGCAGTACTTGAGGTACAGTCTCACCAGAGTTGTCTGCTTGTCTGCATGTCTTTCCAAAACCAGTCCATATTTTCCGTGTAGATTCTTTTATTTCCTTTAAGAGCTGCGCAAATTTAGCAGAAAGTATGCAGCCAAAGTATGGGTATAAAGTATTTCAGTATCCTGCTTGACCTGAGGAGTTGCTGAACAAGATTTGTAGTTATGAAATTGAACAAGAAGTAATGGCAATAATTGATCTGTAGTGTTTAATATGGGTATGTTTCCATTATTACAGAATCTCTCATGTTTCTATTACATTTATATTTCTGTATCTTTCTGTTTTAAATGTTTAAATTCTCTGTTGATATCAGGGATTGCTTGGGATCAAAGAAAGACAGTTCTCCAAAGGGAGATGAGCAGGTACATTAATTAATTCATTACTTCTGTGTCATACAGAAGTCTAGTGGCTTAGTTTCTTCTTGGAGTCCCGGTTTCACTGTATAAGTTGATACAGTATTGGTACAAGGATTTAATTCTCTTTTCTATTTTGCTTGGTGGGAAGGTCAGAGTACTTTCCAACAATGTTTGATGTATCAAACATTGGGATGGCTGTATCCAGTGTTCAAATGTTCTTTCATTCTGGTAACTTCAAGCTATATAGCAAGATGTGCTTGTCAACATATGCAGAATCTGTAACAGTACTGTAACTGTGGTTGACCACTCCCCTGTGTTCACATGATCAGCAGTTAATAATGACAGAAAAATATGCTTATAGAAAGTCTCGTTTCTGTTTCATTTTTCCTCCTTCTTTGATCTCTCTAAGCCCCAAATGAAAATAAGATGATTTCACTGAGTAGCATTATAAGATTTTTTTATGTCAAGAATATTTTTTTCCTAGCAGGGGGAAAAAATGCTCTTGAATACAAGATCTGAGTTTTGCCAGCATCTTGATGTGAAATTGCAAGTACTGGGATCATTTCAAGGGCTTGCTTTTATTCATTTGCCTAAGGAGCAGCAAAACAGGGTTTATAATCTGAATCACAAAGTTCTATGGCAAAGGGAGCAACAAGCATCCTGTCTCTTCTCTGTTGTTTCACTCACCAAAATTACAGGTTTGCAGAATCTCTAATGGGGACTATATTTGTTTTGGATTAGACATAGAATATTATCTGAAGTAACCTTTTGTCTGTATTTATTGATACTTTTAAACTTACATTTATCTTCTCTTTGTATTATATTATTTAAAAACAATGTTCCTTTGGTTGGCTCCAAGAGGGAATATCATTGAATCAAAGATGAAGGATTTTTCTGAGAAATTAAATTCATGAAACTCAAAAGTTTTTCTGAATCTGTTCAGTGTAAATTTTATGTATCTGTAACTGTAATTGATAAAAACTTACAACACTGAAATTACATCTATATCTTAGTAATGGATCCTTTTTTAAGTTGTGTATACAGTATAAACATTTAATAAATAATTATAACTAATAATTGAAAAATAGCATTTCTCATTTTGGGGAAGGTTAACCGATAATATGAATGTTATCATTTTTGTCTATTCAAATCATTTTTCTGTTGTACATTTTTGGCTTTTAGGGAAAATGCCTGTTTTAGGTGGCTATGTTTTAGGTGTTATCACGCATTTTGAATTAAATTACCTCAGTGTTCGCAGTGGTATTTGCAAAAATGAAGATGTCAGTTGGAATAACCTTCTCTTTCACAACAGTGTAGCAAAGAAATGATGCTGGGTGTTGAGACAGGGCAATGAAACATAGCTAGGTAGAATTTTTGAGACTTGATTTTAAAATTGCAAATCCATTACTATCCAGGCTAAGCTATTAGATTCACTTGTTCCACTCCACTGAAATTGTCTGTACTGTTAGAATACTTTTACTTTCTATTCTATGGTTTTTGTTGTTTGCTTTGCATCTTTCTGTAGTCGCCTAGTGCTATATGAATACGAGACTGGATACACAACTGTTTTATGGTGTTAGAAAACAATTTAAGGATCATGTTAATAAGATGAGCTGCACAAATATGATGATTGCACAAATAGACACTGAAGTTTTGTGACTTGTTTGCCTTTTGTTTATAGGCAGCTGATTAAGTGATCAACTTTGCAGCTCTTCTCTGTCGAGTTAATGTGTGCCTTTTGCTCAATTATAGTAAGAAAAACAAAACCAAATACTAAAGCTTTCTTCTGTTCCTTTACATCAGAATATGGCTATATGAAAATAGTTGTTCTGTGTCCAGTTTGTTTTATTTTAATACTAAGTCTTTGATACGTAGTGAGTGAAATCTGTTTTGTTTAATAAGGTTTCAGTTTCTTTCCCACACTCAGTCAGCTACTTGTTGGAAATAATACCACCACTAAATACCACCAGGAGATAAGTAGCTTGAAATTCTCTCTGAAGTGCTGCATGCTAGGCCAATAAGCTTGAATTTGACTCTATATATGGTGTAAAGTTTGTGTAGGGAGTTGTTTCATCAGGACAATATGCTTGCATTCATGAAAAATTGCATTTTCTACTGATTAACCAATGGGCTTCTGCCTAGATTTAGTGAATTGTAGTGATCAAATGTGATTTTTTTTTTTAGCAACTCATATAGGGTGTGATGTTAACTTAGAGATGGAATTTCATTTGCTCCTGAATAAATGTTTTTGTCTTTTTCAGCCCAGAGATTTATTACTGGCAATGCAATTTTACATTCAGTTTACAAAAATGGCTCTTTTTTTTAGAACAGAGAATATGTTTCATCTAATTAAACCTTGTTATCTCAAGAGCTTACAATTCTGTCTTATTTTGGAAATACTCTTGTTTCTGTATTTTGCAGGGTAAAAACTGTAGATGTGTGGAAATTCTGGATAGCTAGGTAATGCAGTATTTAGCTATATTTTTGTAGGACAACTAATTAATGCGTGTCTCCAGAACAGTCTGAGAGAATTAGTTCAAACCTAATGACATATGACATGTGTTGCATATTACATGGTTCATGGAGGAAAGGTTATATGCGCAATTTGCATAAAAAGCAGAATTTACCATAAGCAAAATATTAATTTGGGTTGTAAGACATCCTAGCACGCTGACTAATGATATCTTGAAGCATCTATGTCTTTCATACACCAGAAATATGTCAATTAATAAAATATCTGTGCCTTCAAAAACATGTATGGTTAAAATTTAGTATTAGGATTTCCTCATAAATTAGTTCAATGTTGAATAAATCTGTCTTACAGATTTATTTTTTGCATAGAATACTAAAATCAGGTGTTGCTGCTTACAAATGAAAAGACTCAGAGCGATGTTTTTATTTCCTAAATTAACTCCTATTGACAAGGTTGTCCTTGAGTGTTTTAACATAGTATTTAATTATCAATTCTAGTTTCCTTTAATAGCTTCTGTAACAAGATTGCAATTGTCATAGGTAGATACAATTAGCTGTCCATCTATGATTCATTCTTTCACATTACTTGTGCTTTGTAGTGTTGACACATGAAGAACACCATGCTTTTCTTGACAGGAATTAATGTTTAATGGTGTTCTGATTTTCCCCAGTCTACTTTAACAACATCCTTGAATCTAGTTGGAATGGGCTGTGTGAGTGATCAGTCTGAAATAAGCAAATGGTTATTTGATGCTTTAACTTTCAAGATGTTAGATGTAGTTCTTTAATAGCAAATTTTGGTAATTGGAAAGCTATCCAAAATCAAGGTATACCAATTAAAAACTGCTTTCAGTTTAGATAGAGTATTTTAGATAACATATTTAATAGTGTATAGTTAAGTTTGCTATGATGTATTTCAACCTGAATTGCAACAAGATTTTCTCACCAGATCACTTCTTAACTATTAGTGATAGACTAGTGATTGATCAAGTTTGCTATGTAACAAAATATTGAACTAGTTTACTAGTGATCAGTGGTTTACAGTTTCTCCTTATTTCCTGTGGCTAATAGACTATAATAGAAGTGCAAGAACTCTCCAAGCCTTCTGTTTTAAGTATATGTTTTCAAAAAGCTTGTAAATAAAAATACCCAAAGTTGTCCTATGTTAATATATAACACAAAAATCTGATTCCTCCACAGTTTACATTTTGTTTAAATATTGAGCATATTGAGAGAGTCCAGTGCAGGGCCGCAAAGATGATTAAGAGAGAGGAGCATCTCCCTTATGAGGAAAGGCTGAGGGAGCTGGATCTGTTTAGCTTGGAGGAGACTGAGAGGTGATCTCATTAATGTTCATCAGTATGTAAGGAGTGAGTGTCAGGAAGATGTAGCCAGGCTCTTCTGACATCCAATGATAGGACAAGGGGCAAGGAGTGCAAACTGGAAGACAGGAGGTTCCACGTAAATATGAGAAAAAACTTGCTCACAGTAGAGGTTACAAAACACTGGAACAGGCTGCAGGTTGTGTGTCTCCTTCTCTGGTGACATTCAAAACCCTCCTGAACATGTTCACGTGTGACTTTGTCTAGGTGTTCCTGGTCCAGCAAGGGAATTGAACTAGATGATCCTTTGAGGTTCCTTCCAATCCTTGACATTCTGTGATATTTTTTATTTTAGATTATCAGTGTTTATATGTATTCTTATGCATTCATGTTAATTGCATTATTTGACATACTTTATTTTACCATATGCACTGGGGCCATTTAAAAGTGTTTTAGAAATGAATCTTCCTACAAATTTTGCTTACTTGAATATGTTTGAAAAAATCCTGTGGTCACTCAGCATGGGGTAAGCTAAATTGAGAAATATGGTTTCTTATTATTTGATGAAAACTAATATGTTTGTAATAATTTTACATGTTATATCAAAAGAAGGATATTGCAGTTTCAAACTACAGACTCTTACTGGCATCTACCAGTAGGTGAGGCTTACCGCACTTTGTCATATTACTTGTAGATGGTTTCTTATCTAAGTCAGGTTCTGACTTAGCCAAGGATTTATTACTGAGGCTTTAAAACTCTTATTGTCACCAGTCAGCTAATTCACATTTGTGGCTAGGTGGCATCCCTATTTGCATTGTAGTTGCATTTGCCTCAGTTATGTTTTGATTTATTGTCCAACATTATGTTACAAAGGTGGTCAGTGGGCTAGAGCATCTCCCCTGTGAAGACAGGCTGAGAGAGCAGGGGCTTTTCAGCCTGGAGAAGAGGAGGCTCGGGAAACTTTATAGTGGCCTGCCAGTGCCTGGAGGATGCTTATAAGAAAACTGTCACAGGACTTTTTAGAAGGGCATGTAGTGACTGAACAAGGTTTAAACAGGAAGAGGGTAGATTCAGACTAGATTTCCGGGAGGAATTCTTTACTGTGAGGATGATGAGACAATGGAACAGGTTGCCCAGAGAGCAACTTGGGTCTAAAGTGAGGTGTCCCTACCTATAGCAGGGTGCTTGGAACTAGATGATCTTAAAGGTCCCTTCCAATCTAAACCACTCTATGATTGTGCATGCTTTTACTTACTGCACAATGTATTTCACAGTGAATGATTTTCTTGTGTTCCAGAACAGTGGATGAAAGCTTTGTGGTTTAGCAACAAATAAATATACAAATGTTGCTAAGTTCAGTCTTAGGTAATGTATAATATGTTCTTTATGGATGCAGAGAATTTCTTGATTTTTGTTTCTAGAATAGCTTTTACTAAAACACAAGCCCTTCAAACTGTAAAAAGCAACTGTTGTAGTAGAATAAAAAAAACAGGTTTTTGTTGTAGTTTATTTTCTGTTGGATCTCTCATTTGCCAGTATCTGGGATGTATTATTGTAGAGGAGAGTGTTAGTGTTTGCAGTCCTCCAGATATCTTCAGTACATGACATGGTGATAATAAGTCTTAAAAATATGTAATCACTTGTAGTTCTTTCACAGTAAAGAATACCTGAATACAATGTAATACTAGAGCAGAAGTTATTACTAATGTCCATTAAAGCACATTTTTGCAACAGTTTGATATACCTAGTTACACATCTTGCAGTAAATTAATGGGAATGTCTTGTTACACTGGAGTAGTAAGATAAAACTACAGTTTTACATAAATTATTGTCAAGTCATAGAGCCTGTTATCTCAGGCAGATTAAAGTTGAACGTGCTGTATATCTTAGATTCTGGAAGAGCAGGCTAGTTGTATTTTGAATAACTTCATTTTATTTTTTTTCTTTCTAAACAATTGACAGTTATTTCAAAACTTATATGTACTCTACAAGTTTTTGCTCTTTAAAGCTGTTAATGAAACTGTAATTTAGCTATAGTTAATTAACTATTTGGATGATTTAATTTAGTAATTTAGCAATTTTTGTTTCAGTTTTAGTAGTTAGGCAGAAGGAAATACTGCACAACTGTTCTTTCTTATTAATAAAGTAAAAAAGCTACATTGGGAAGAAAGTCAATATAAACTGTACCTGTCTTGTACTGAAATGTACTTACAAAAAAAAATCAAATTGATGCACTTGAGTTACCACTGTTGTATGGCTATGAATATTTGCATTCTCTTCTTTAAGAAATTTCAGTAGAGCTGTCTATGTCTGAGGAAATGCTTTGATTGTAAAATCATTAGTAGTTAAATAACAGCTGAAATATGAAATGTGTTTTCAGAAATATAACTTCAGCAGTATATGCTGCCAATTCTGTTTTGATCAGTTTATTAACTGTTACTTTGTAGTTGTGAGTATTTGCATTAAAAACAAAAGCTTTGTAGCAGTCACACTGCCTTCTGCTTCTTGTATTCAAGCTCTTGATCTGGGACTTCCTTCTTTTCTTTATGAACATGTTTTTCTGTCATCTTAGGTTTTTTTTTTTTTCCAGATGTTTTGGATTATTATGGTGAATTTCAAAGTTTAAGACAAAATGAAAAACCATTAAAATTATTGATGTAAATATTGACCTTTTATGTAGAAGTAGAACTTCTGTAAGCATGCTTACTTTTTTCCTAAATACTACATGCTGGAGTTGAAACAACTCCAAAATCTTCCTTAAAATAAAAAATTTAGGAGTAGTGACATAATGAAAAGACTGTGCATCTTTGCTACTCTTTAAATATTTTCCTTCATCTTAGGTAAATATTACTAAAGTGATTATCACTCATCTGTTTTCAAATACCTGATGCCAATTAAAAAAAACAATTGGCATCTTACTTACCTTACAGTAATCTTACTGTTTACTTCTTCAAAGGCATGCTTTTTATATAAAAATGAAGTTACTTCCATTTTTTTAAAATATCTTTGGTTTGTTATCTGTACCATGACATAATACAAAGTATCTCATACTCTGAAAGTATGATAGGTGCAGGATACATAACTGGTAAAGGAAATCCTATCTGGTAATTTCCAATTAATTTTGCTGGGGATAATTACAAGCATATCCAAATGTCTTAATTCCTCTCATAAATGGAGTAGCTGTATGGCATTTTATATTCTTTTTTTTTTTTTATGTTTATTTGGTTTTCTGAAAGATCTGTGTACTTTCATTTCAAGATGTATCCATTATAATATTGAACAAATGTGAAAAAAATATTGCGAGCCTGGACATATACTTTTTCTTTCCTGGATTCTTTTGCCATCATATTTCTTCAGAACAACTGTACTGAAGGGGATATGAAATAGGTTTAACTCTAAATACTTATTTATTTTCAGAATCTTAGATATATTATTATTATTATTATATCTATGATATAACAATAGTATTGTATTAACCATTTTAAGTAACTATTTTAAGTAACCATTTTAACATAGTGGTTTGATGTGTGCATGTAATTAATAATTGACACTAGAAAATCAATCTACCTATAGATCAAACTATAATAAAGCTTCACAATAAACCTTTAAATTGGGGGTTTGTACTTCTTGATACATCTTTATATTATGATGTTTTTGGCATTAGGAGCAGAGTCCTGTAGTGCCAAAATATAAAACCAGACAGGGTAACCAGACATCAATTTCCATAAATTCCTTTAGCTTGTTTTGAATGGAAGATAAATCTCCTCGAGAAGATGAAGAAATACTTTTAAAATATTTTTAAGAAAAGAATCTAAATTAAAGGTTTCCTACATTAAGCTTGAGTACTGCGTATGTTCAGTGAGTTTATAGAACCTAAGCTAATGTAAAAGGTGAAGTCAACTGTGGATCTCATGGGCACAATAACAAGAGAACAAACCTTTCCCACAACAAAATTAGAAAAATAAACTTTCAGCTGTTCTACTGAATTTGTAGAACTAACACATACATTCACATGCTTGTACCTGACTTAAATTATTTTATATGGACTAGTTTACTGAAGAAGAAAAGGTGCATTTTGTTGGAAACTTGAGAAAGTCTTTACTACCAGAAATGGAAATATACAAAAGCTTTTGCTGGAAGCGAATAAATCCCCAGCCTATGGAATTTGTGCTCTTCTTTTAAATGTTTCATTTACGTAACTGCTTTGCTAAAATAAAATAAATCTGCATCTTTTTCTATCAGTTTTCTTGATGTAAGAATTATTATGAGTTTTCTGAATATTTTCCTGTTCTCCTGACTTGCTCAATTTATATTGCCATTACAGCAATAACATCTTCATATAAATTCAACACTTGGCCAGTTGCCATGTCTTTCAAAGTTTAGAAATTTGAATATATAAAAGCTACTAATTTCAGTTTTGAAAAGATTTCTGGAATGGACAAATACACACGTGTAAAAAAAAAATTGTGACTTTAATTTCTTCTGTATAGCTCATCTTGTATTGTCTTCATGGAGGTTATTCAGATATGTTAACTCTAAAATGCAGCCTGTGTTTTTATTCATATCTGGTTGAGTTTTAAGTAGTTCTAGCAGGAAAGTTCTTGATGTTAATATTCTCTAGCTCACTTCCCTTAAGTATTTATTTGTGTCGTAATCATTAGTATACATAGCTTTAAACTAAAAGCTTAACTTCTACTCCTAAATAATAAAAGAAAGAAACTAAAATCAAAAGCCCTGCTGTCAAATCAAAGGTTTCCAAGCATGCAGTTAAAGGTTTATGAATATAACTTTTCTTTAGGATAAATATAGTTTTTAATTATAACAAAAGATTCACGATTGCAGATACTATTCTAAAATGTGCAGTAATTTCTGTTTCCAAGTTTCATGAGGGATACTTCTTAGGACTTCCACTTTGATGGGATTGTAAAATACAGATACCTCTATCTTTTAAGTCCTTCCATGGCAGCTATCTGAAGTATTGTTTTTATTTCTCTTGATTTCTCTTAATACATTAATCCTCTACATAACTTTTGTAGTGGAAAAGCAGTTAGTAAGATTAGTAAACCAAAGGCCTTTAGTGGTGGTCATGTAGTTCAAGTCTAGTGGAAGTTTAAGGTTCTCAGTTTCTCTTTAACAAGAATGTTGTAGGTATATTGATTTAAAAAAAAAAAAAAAAAACTTTTTTTTTTTTTTTTGAGAACTGAATACAGCATTAGAGTTTTTCTGATACTGTTTAGTTTTCAAAATGTGCTCTAAAAAGCATTACTCCACGCATTCTGAAAAAAAAAGCTTTTTACAGCTTGGAGAACTAGTTCAAAACTGATACGTTTGTTAATGAAGAGATAGCGTATGAGATCTTGTAGTCAGCCAAAAAAAAGCCAGCAAACACTTCAGTTTCAGAAATCTTCAGAGCAGTGACATGGCCTTCCATTCAATTTTTTACCAGATATCACAGACTGGAAATGTGAGCTTTGGCTGATACTGCTGGGAAGGAGAGTGCGGCAGGCAGCTGTAATTCCCATCCTGTAAAGGTACTGATACTTAAAGTCTCTGTAGTCCAAATTGGTACACAGAAGTACTAAAATGTTGAATTTGGGCCTTAGTTCTATTTTTTGAAACGCATTTTCTGTCAGTCATTCCTGGATGTTTTGCGGAAAAATTGATATATTTTTTTACATGAGTAAGGAGAAGATACTTCGGAGTTTCTTGCAGGTTGCTTCCTGGAATACCATCCTCTAAAAAGCAGGCACTTTCTATACTAGCCTTTTCCTAAGGTTTTACTTGAACAACTTCCTGAAATGAACAATAACCCATTTTACAAAGGTATTTCCTAGTTTGAGAATGGTTCTTTACCATGATGTATCTGAAAGGTATACTGAAGAGCCACCTGCAAAAAATTGTTCCAGGACATTCACTGGCCATACTGTGGTAGCATCAGGTTTTGTCTGTAGTGCTTGTACCAATTACAGTAACGGTTCCTACAGAGAAGAATCAAAGCAAAAATAAATTTGTTTGTGAAGGAAGATTTTTCTTGGTATGCTTTTAAGGAATCTTAAAGCCTAGAAAGTGATTGAACAGATGACTCCATCTACTGTAAAACGCATTCCGTTTTATATATTTTCAGGGAGTATGGAGTGGCACAGGAAGGAAATGGCATATCGGTGGAAAGTTGCTCTAATTCAGCACAGGATTCTTGTGAGAAATCCCTTCTAATATTACATCATTCTTATTCTGTTTTTCAAAGTTTGAAGTCTAATTTCTTCATTTTATGCCACTTTTGTTCATATCAACAACCACATTAAATCAGCAGATAAAATAGACTTCCATTACTGATAGCAGAGCACATCTGGTTAGTGTGAAAATTTGTAGTACTAAACATTTTGTCATTCTCTGTTTTGTGAGGACTTGTGGATTTAGTAATAATTATATTACCCCTTTCTAATAAGTTTTGAGTTGGTTATTTTTTTAAACAGTGTTAATACTGTTTAATTTGAAATTCCTCAAACAAAAGTAAGTCTTACACTCCAGTGGATGTTTCAGACAAGAATGTAGGTATCAAAGAAATGACTTGATTAGAGGGGAATAGAAAAATTATGCCTATATGAAAATTTGGGGGGGGAGGGAGGGAGAGGAGGAAGCCTATTCATGTATTACATTGATTTTACTTAACATTATATAACAACATTTTTTTTTTTCTATTTTGTTTTGCCTGATCTTTTTAACTTGATCTAAATTACGGTTGCTTATCAAATTTTGTTTATAGCTTAAAAGAAAGTATTTTTTTCTTCATCTATGTCAGATGAGAGCCTGAAACATTATTTTTTTTCCTTACAGAAAAGACAATTTGAGGTCAGCAGTGTCTATCAGAACATATATATTCAGGTGTAATAGCAATGTAGTTATGTAAAAAGTACCAAAATATGAAACATTAAGACTAGATTACCATCACTGATTTAGAAAAATGCTTATTTAGTTTGAGGAATAACCTTTACTGAATTGGACTGTTTTATTCTGCTGTTTTCTTCTTCAGGTAGTTGTCATTTGTAGATGATTCAGAAATTAAGATGAGCATGAAAAAGCTATGATCATGTGATGGACTCTATTTGCTAATTCATACATGGGATGTCAAATGGAAGATGTTGCTGCTTTTATTTCTTTTATTTGCAAAACAAAAATTTTTTGCTAAAAAAAATTGTTCCTTGGGAAACAATGACCATATTCTTCAGCATTTTTAATGCTTTTTATACGAAGCAGTCCTCTATACTCTTGAGTGCCTACTGTATGGGAATATTGACTTCATCTTTTCCTCTTTGAAGCGTATTCATTTCAGCTGTTGATCTATTAGTGATTTCCTCTTGTTAAAATTGTATGACTCCACTGTTTCTTGCCCTCTTTCTCTCCCAGTTCTACTTTATGAACCACATATACACAACATTCATTTCAATTACTTAATTGATGTAAGGCTCTTGTGTCATGGTGGAATGCAAGAAACTGTTCACCATTTGTAACTTTGTTTTTAAATAGCTCATCTTACATTATTTGGTAGTCTGTCTGCCATCATCTCATTTTAGTCTTTGTGCCAGACATTTACTTCCTAAAATTCTTCATTTTCTTGATACAAATTATCTTGCATATGGGTTTGTTCAATATTGTGTTTTATTTTGTTTCTTGTTCAGACTCACACATCTAGTTTTCCTGTCCCCTGTTCTTAGGACATCTTGTCTTGAATCTGCTCATCTTATATATATATAAGATGATATATATGTCTTATATATATATATAAATGTATGTGTGTGTGTGTATATATATACACATACATATACATAACTCTGCTTGGAAATGGAATGATTTAGTTTAAAGGTGATCTCAGCTTTCTTTCTGAACACTTCCTTTTTTAATTTTGGTTACTGTAGATAACCCTACTCTCCATTTCTTTTTCACTGCTAGTTTGGGTACTAACTTGCATACCCTGTAAAATTCTAGATTACATGCATCTAAATTTTGTAAAACCCTCAAATGCTTGTTTTCCTTTACAGGTAACCAGAGTCATATCTAGATTCTTAACTTTTATATATTTCAAAATTTCTATACTTTCAAAAGCATTTAACTAAGTTTTTTTTGTTGTTGTTGTTTTTTGTTTTTTTATCAGACCACTTCAGTTTAATTGCTTTATAAGTCTTTATCTTGTAAAATGTAAAATGTTGTTTCTACTTATCATAGTTTTCTATACCTTAACTCCTTCTCTTAGAATTTTACAGTAAGTTGCGTTTGTTAATAACTGCAATTGTCCCAAGTTACAAACGTCAGAGATTGTAGCTGGACTGATACTGTATATTATGAATTGAGAGTTGATACCACTTTCCCAGTATTATAGAATAAAATGAAAACAAATTGAAATCATAGATTGATAACATATCCTCAGTTGGAAGAACCCACAACAATCGTTTAGTCCAATTCCACTCAAGTCCAAATATCTGGACAGGTTCTCATTAAATGTATGTAAATGGTTTTTTCTGAATGTTCTTTTCTCCTGTAACTCTCCTGTAAAAAAATAAATAAATAAGTAAATAAATCTTATTAGGTTGGAGTATAGGAAAGTGTGTTTCCATTACTGTGTGCTGCCATTATGTTCAATTGCTGAGAAAGCAAGAAAGAAGAGGGAAAAACAATCCTAATATGAACTAGAACAGCTAATCGTAAGGTCAAAATTAAGCTAAAATAAACTTAGCAATAAAGCTAAGGGATGAAATTGTCAATGAAAGAATATGTGGAAGGTTCAGTTATAAGCGTTCTTTAATCTACGTACTTTAAATATTGTGCTTAAGTGAAAAAGATTACACTTAAATACTGTTTTTTATTATTAAGATATTATCACATACAAGAACTCAGCAACACTTCAGAGAGCTTTGTTCTGTAAACTTATTTTAAGTCTTGTGTGTTAAAAAGTGCTGTGTAATAAAACTGGGAAAATGATTCTTCAGCATAAATGATACAAAGTTCTTTAACTGATAAAAATTCTTATGTTCGAGTATTTTAGTTGGTTAGTTTTATGTTTAGCATTACTCTAATGTTAGTGTGTTAGTCTTGTGTTAAGGTATTTGTAAGTCTCATAAGTAAAACACTTCAGTTTTTGTGCAGAATAGATCTGTACCCGAATATTAGGAAAATGGTAATATTTTCTCCTTTATTTTTTGCACACTATTGTTAGTTTGCAAGGTTATAGTATTTAAAATGCATCTATAGGACTATATTAAGTTTTCGTTGTGTTAAAGGAATCGTGTCAGTGTATGGTAACCTTTTTTTTCCTTCCACTGTACAACGTATAATAGTTATTTTATGCTGATTTAATGTCTTCCTTGAGAATACTTTCAAGGACATCTGATTAGATTGATCAGGCTTAATGAATATGTATAAGCATTGGACTAAATTGTAGGCTGCATTTAAAAATAAATGTCCTGTGTGTATCATATTATTGTAGATTGCAGTGAAGGAATGGGCCTTTCTAAGAGTGAAATTCAAGTAACTTCAGCTGAACTCTCATTTAAAATATAATAAACCCTACAATTCAATCATTCATTCTTGAATTTGAAATTGACCTAAGGGTTCTGTAGAGTTGCAATTTTTCTTGCCTTTTATTTTTTCTTTCAATGCCTGCTTAAGTGTTTAAAAACTCATCTTGAACAACAAACAGACCTGGATAATAGAGGGTGTGATTTTAATATGTGTTAAGTAACATGTCTGTCTTGGCATTGTCCACTTGTTGCTCTTAATGAAGAGATGTGCTATATAGAATTTTTCTTGAAGGGAGAAGGTACATATGGAAATTTCTTACAGGGAATAGTATGCTTTTATACAGTACCTTGGTAACTTCTTAAGAACTTTTCTAATAATATGCCTGGTACAGTACAGTATAAGTTGCTAATTATATATGTTGAAATGACAATCCTAGTTTAACTGAAAGAGCTATTCTCCCTTTCTAATGTATTTGTTCATCTCACTTCAAAATATTTGTCTACTAAAGTACTATAGGATAACTAAAGTGACAGATGGCATCATGAAGTGACTTGATCAGATTACTGTAGAGGCTCTGTTCTTTTTAGTTTGCTTTATAACTGTCATTCCTGAAAACAAAGTGTGCTTGTTAAGACTCAGATGCAGAATAAAATAAAATGATTCCTTAGACTAAATTCAGACTCATTACACATTATATGGATTAATTACAACTGAATTTTTTTTAAACAAATTATTTTCTTAGTGATATTTCTGCAACTTTCAAATAAGGATTTATTTGTGATGTTTATTAAGTGAATCTGGTTAGAGTAAACAGGCTAGAATGGTTTCTCAACTATGTTACTACTTCATGACTGAGAGGAATAAGAGCAAGAAAAACTATTAAATCAGTTGTTTAAGATCCAGAGCACAGAAAGATTGGATTTATCTTGTGGAAATTTTTTATTCCAGAATGAAGCATCACTGAGTTTACTTTCTGGAAAGCTTAAAAATTCAAATAGGAAATGAAGATGCCAGTTGACTCAGAAAAATCCGTATAGTAGTGACGTGACATGAAAAATTACGATTTTTAAGTATTATTGTTAATTCTTTCTAGTAGCATACTATGATTTTATGAAACAAAATTACATCTTAAGATGCATGAATACTGATTGCTTCTTTATCTTGCATTATAACAAAATTTTCAATGTAAACAGCGCAGTTGTTTCACCCAAATATTAGTGAACTGAAAGTTTTACAAAAAAGCATTCGTAAAATAGCAGAAGGGATAATAACGTTTCTTTACTTTCATTTCATAATTCTATAGAAAGCTAAATAATAAAACTTTGAAGCAGATTTTTTAAAGCAAACAGAGAACACAATTTTATAAAAAATAATATCCTAAGGATGATTATTATGTTGAAATTTTAACAGGGTACCTGTTTGCTTACACTATGGAAATTATTGGTTCTTTATTGTAGTTAAGGTAATCAGTGTAGCAAGACCATAGAGAATGAATCAGTATGACTGGAAGAAGTATGCCTGTTTCAAAATTAATTGGCAAATAATTATGTTGACATAATACTTTTGGTGGAGTTGGTCACCTCTGCTTCATTGTGTTCAGAAGGAATTTCAGTCTTGAATGAATGAATGGATGGAAAATGTGCAATAATTGCTGATGTAAAATGGACTGGTTTTTTATCGTTATGTAATCCTGGTCAGATATGTTTTGTAAAGATAATGAAACTGATAACAAAATGCTCTTGAGGTTTTAGGTACGCAAAGCAGAAGTATCTGTGCTAAGTTTCTACAGAGTTGTTATAGATTATCTCAAAGATGTATTTTAATCAAGAATTACATTGAGTTTTGTTTGTTATCATTATTTCCATTCAAAGTTTAAATAATTTTTTTAGCTTTAAAATAAAAATGCTACTCTGAAGTCCTCTAATTGAACTGAAAATTGTTTTTTTGTCCTGTTTTTCCAATTTGGCAAATCAATAGCTGTACATAACTGAATACTTGAAGTTTTGATCAGCAGTCCTTTTACACAATTTAGTTTTGTGAAAACATTTTTATGATAGTCAGAAGATCTTCTTTGGAAGTCAGTGTACTTCATGTAAATATTACTGAATCAAAAATGTCATGAATATTTACATTACTTTTTTACAGACCACATATATTTACTATAACTGTTTCCAAGAGCATATTCATATTTAATTGGTTATTTAATACATTTTAAACTATTTATATGAATAAAATATAGATATTAATTTGCTTTTACTTCAGTTAGTGTGTTATGTTTTCTGTGCTTGCTTTTGGTGTGAATGTGCCTGCTTAATATAAGATTTCCTGCTTAATACTAACTTTAAAAAAATTGTTATTGTTTTGTTGACAATTATAATCGTCTTTAATTTCATTATATGTTAAGCTGATTATGCCTTAAAATATAACTTGAACTTCCTTAAAGTGCAGGATAGCTTCACGATAGCTTTCTTTCTTGACAGAAGAGTACTGTGTAAGTGGAATAGCACTCTGCATCTCTGCATACATACTTTATATTTTCTCTTCTATTGCAGACTGAGATACTGATTCCTCAATTCTATCTTCTTGTGTAATGACTTAGAAGACATAAAGTTTGTCCTAATCAATTTCACAGTGACTGTGTACTGATTAATGAAATTTGATATTCTTAATAATTATCTCTTACATTACACTTCATGTGATGAGTTATGTTTTTTAAACAAGGTCTGTCAATGTGTGAAATGACAACGGTATTGCAATAATAGCTTACTCAGGCTATGTAATTATTGCTGCTTTCCTAAGCTGTAGTTAAGGAAAAGCCTCCATGTTCATGAAGAATGGTACTGCATGTTGAACTGGAATGTCTGTATTATCTGTGTCTATATAAAGTTGATGTAGGTTTTTTTTTCTGCTGAAATTTGATTAGATTAGACCCTTCTACACTACTGAGTTTTCATATTTTCATCTTCAGAAATGCACCCATTGTAAGCTCTTTTGTGACAAAGGGAAATGTGTGCAAAAGTGACAGAAATGCTATTTAGCAGTAAGCAGTTAGAAAGTAAATTACCACAACCTTTTTTTTTTTTTAGTTTATTTTTGAACCTTACTCTGTGAAATTTCTTACTTTAGAAGATAGTCCCTTTCCTATGCTTTTATGATTTTACAGACATCTGCCATTTAGCTGAAGTCATTACCAGATTTTAGGAGTGTAAGCTTACATTCATTCTTTTATTATAGAAGCCAACCTGTTGCTTTAACTGTCCTTTTGGTCTCTTCTGAATCCTTTCCAGTTCTAATGCATCCTTCGGAGACAAAGTGACCTGAGCTGAATACAGTTTAAACATGCAAGTAAATCTTTTATGTCATCATAAGCAGTGTCATACTCTTTTCTGTTTCATACTTCCTTCCTAGAAATTCCTAACATTTGGTTTGCCCTTTGGCTATTAACACCGAGCCAACATTTTTATGGATATCATAATCCGAAATTTCACTCTCGAGTGAAATAACAGTCTATTCTGAGTCCATTATTTGTGTGTGAAGTTAGGATCGTTTTTCTCCTTTGTACATCGTATTTGTGTACATAGAATGTCATTTGCCTTTCTTTTATGCGGTCGCTTAGTCTTGAAACTCTTCTGTGGTTCTTCACTGACACACGTCCTTATCCCCTAACAATCATCATCCAAATAACAGAACCATCAGCATTGATGTTTGCTCCCATTTTCGAGATTGCTCACTGCATGTAATACTATAAATGATCTCTCTCCATTGTGAGAGTGGATAGTTTGGTCTTCCCTATTCCCTTTTAATTCATTATTTTTGCATGTGAGGACTTTTCTTATTCTGCAGCAGTTTGATTTCTTAATAATCCTTTGGAAATGACATTATTGGAACCTTTTTTGGAAAGGAGGTAGCAAAGGCTCTCTGTGCTCTTACAACTGAAACAGAACCTTTCAAAATTTACATCATGTAACTTGTTCAGAGAATTTTCTTTAATCTACAATTTCATCAATGAAATCTCCTTCAAATTTTAATTTAGTATCTTATTAAATAATGAATTTGGAATATGTATTCAGAACTGTATACTATATTCTCCAGAAAATGACATTGTGGCATAACCTTGTTGTCTTCTAGTCTGTGACAAGTGCATTGATACTACATAGTAGAGAAGTTTGTAGTCAGAAACAGATCATGTTTTATTGCATCTTATATGATTCCTACTGTATTACCCATATAGTGCAGATACGAATTCAGATTAAAAGATCTTCAGAAAACTCCTTATTAGTTTGCAGTCTTTCCTAGAATTATTCTTAAAAGATTTTTTTATTTCTTTTTCTGGTCTCATCTTTCCTGATTATTCTCCTGATTGCAGATTTTAGAAAAATCTACCTAAGAGGCAATATAGAAAGTATAATAATAAATCATTTGAACATAAACTTAAATAGAAAGATTGTCTTTTCTAACTCAATGGAAAAAGTACAGAAATGATCCTAGGTTATATAAAATGACCTATAAACTAACTTTGCTGTGGTATATTCTTTTGCGTTTACAGGTAAATACCTTATATAATATTCAGTATAGCTGCTATAACAACCTTTTAAAATAACTCTTAAAAATTCTGTAAAATGGCTGTTACATTACTATTTTGAAAAATGATACTTGTTTTCTCCTTTTTAATGTTCTACAGATTATTCATTAAGAATCGTCAGTTAGAAAACTAGTTTACAGTCCTAATAATTTTTAAAGCTCTTATGTTATGTCATCTGTAGCTCTTCAAAACTTTCCATCTTAGGGTTTTTTTTTTTTTTTCCTTTAACAATAATTTTTTATCTTTGCTTTTTATAGAATTGGCAAAATATAGCTTAAGCAGTACCGTATAATTTAGAGTAATTCTACTTCCAAGGAATTTTCCTAACATACCTGCCATGCTAGTATTTCCTTAAGCTGTATTTCCACATTGAGGAAATATTTCATTTGATACTGACAACAAGGTTTGTTTCAAGAAAATTTACCATTGATTTATAATCTGTAATTGACTTCAGAGTAGTTCAGATTTCATACATAATCTTACACTTGTTTACATTGAATTTTGTCACCTAACTAAAAAGCTCTATATTGATACATATGTTCTTCTTTACAGCGCTCATCTTAAAGGACTTGGAGATGTCAAAAGATTGAAAATTATTCCTGGATAATTTTCAACTATATTTGTACAGCTAAAAAAGGAAGAGTGATAGCCTGACTTCCTAATAATAATTTGTCATTTTCACAGATCGCATTTATATCCAAATACCACAAGAGATAACTTTGCACTACAGATGAAGGAGAGGTCTTAAGGTTTTATCAGAATACAGCAAGAAAAACTGCCTGATGGCACCACAGAAATTGTATGCATTAGAGGTCAAACTTAAAAACAAGCAGTAAAGAAAACTGTAAGGGACAGAATCATAGAATGATTCAGTTTAGGGGGCATCTCAGAACATTTTTAGTCCAAATTCCTTCTTCAGATGGGATCAGCTGTGCAGTCAGATGGGATTACTCTTGATTTCATATTATTGTAGAGCTTCTCTGCAGCCTCTTCCACTGCATGTTAGTCCTCACAGTTGAGGGGGTTGGGGAGGCGGGGAGCAAACAACATATAAATTTCTTTATGTCTAATTTGAATCTCTAGTTTCATTGTATGACCATATTCTCTCTCTGTGCACCACTGGGAAGAATATGAGTCAGCCTTCTTCTGTAGGAACTGGGGAGCTACTATTCTGTCCTCCTGAAGCTGCCTGGTCTCCAGGCTGCTGAAAAAGATCAGTTCCCTCAACTTCTCCTTATGAGGGCAGATGCTCCATTCTCTTGATTACCACTGTGTTATCCTATTGAACTTCCTTCAGTTTATCAATATTGTAGTTATACTGGGGAGTCTAAACTTGGACCCAGTACTCCAAAAGTGGACTAACAGCTGCCAGAAGAAGAATAATCACTTCTACCAGCTTACTGTCTCTGGGATCAGAACTTAACATTAATCAGAATGGTTCAGCTGAAGTACAAAGAGTGCTATTTAAGCCCAAAATAGAGCATGTTGAAACATTATGTTAATAGATATTTGATTTAATTTTGTTGTTTCTAAGACGTAAAAATTTCAGAATTAACTATCTACCTGAGATGTGTGTCTGTTTAAAAAAAAAAAAAAAAAAAAAAGTGTCATCATAGCTTTTTGGAAGGAAGGTGGTGGAAAACTGTAAGTGGAATAAGAGATTACAGGGAAATCTAGAAGCTTGTCAGTTTTAATAAAACATGTTTTTCTGGTGTAGTCTTGCAGACAAGTGCTTCACTGTGTGTCTTGAATTTCTTGCTCAATTATTTCTATTTCACTTCAGATGAGTTTTTGTCTCTGCAAAGTTAGTGGTTTTTTATTGCTATATTAGGAAGTGCTGATGAACCAGGAGGAAACTGTTATCCTTAGTGTAAAAACTGAGTGTACTCAGAGTAATAATAATAGCTATGGCTGGACTGGTTTTCATGGTTTGTAAGCATTGAAGAAATAGGCATAAGAAAAAAAACAATTTTTAATGCCAGCACCACTGCTTAATCTCAAAATAGCTGCTCTTACTGATATTTCTAATCCTTCACATAAGTGTTAGTTTTAGGGTTCTTTTGTATTTTTTTTCTATATATATATGTGATTTTAAAATGTTAATTCTTTTTCATATACACAAATGTCTTTCTGAAGGTTACTGTTAGTACTGCACAGAGAAGCAGATTATTTCTTCTGTTTCTACATGCGTGGTGGTTTTTCGTCTAACTAGTGGTTCTTATTCTAAAAGTGAGTTATAGTTAACGTAGTATTCTTAGCATTTAACTTGTTCATAGTCACCAGAATTGGTGCAACAGGAGGTTTTAGATACAGTAATATGATTCTCAACAGCAAGAGGTAGCAGTATTTTAATGTATTAGGGGAAGCCTGTTTGAGTGTTTACTTATGTAGAGAAACCTTAATAGTTGCTCTATGAGGAATTTTATAGGGGAGGGCAAAAAATCTATTACAAAGGTCCCATGGATCAGTTATGACAATCCATTTAGAGATTTAAGAAAGACAATATGATCAGTATATTGTGAGTTCTGAAAGTTAAAGAACTGTCCTTCTGTCCTGAAATAGTAATAGTAAACTCCAATGAAAGCTTCAGAGAAAAAAGTTAAAATAATCAAGGTTGTAAAATTGTAGGTTGCCTGTTGAGTGTGTTATTAAATAAAGGCACAGCCAGAATATGTGAACCTCTGAAGAAAAGGATATGAACAAAAGTAACACCAGGAATCTCAACATCATAGGAACTGCTGCAAAAATCCCGAAAAGAGATGAGGTGGGGATGAGGAGCAGAAGTTTGCATCTTCAGCTGTCTGCAAATTCAAGGATGCCTTGGGCACTGGAATGTGTGTGGTTCTGCTACTAAACTGTCAGTTTGTCCTTCCTAAAAGTGTTCTATTGCAGTGTAAACTGTTCTAAACAGTTTATGTCATATTTCAACAAGGATTTTATTCAGTAAATAATTTGAGTGGCATCCTATTTTAGGAACTGAGAACAAGCAGTTAGCATATAGGAAAGGCTGTTCCTTGTCATTTGATCTTGGTTACCAAGAGAAGTTCACTAGCTGAGGCTGTGGCCTTTATATTTGCCATTTCTATATAGTAGAGACAGAAGAGATTGGAGGTCACATCTTTTTTTTTTTTTTTTTTTTTTTTTTTTTAACAGATTGTGGGTGGGGGAGGTGAATGGGGAAAGGGGAATTAAAGTGAGATACTGAAAATTGTCCAAGACAGATAATCAGGGATGTTATTGTTCCAGACTGTAAAACCTTTTCTATGGTTTGGTTCTTGTTATACCTAGCTGTGGTAGGTGCTGTGTAAAGTGAGTTTAGCCAACTAGACTTAGGAGACATTGGAGAAATGACATTTTTAGTACAACAGCCTCCCTCTCCTGAGGTTATATTCAAGATACACCACGTTGACAGAAGCTGAATTTATTAGTTTAAACTATATTTTGGCACTTCAGGTTTTTGCCTTATTTGTTTTAATGCAGTCCAAATAACAGTGTATACCAGAGCTTTTCATAAATTAAAAGAAAATGGCTATAAATTGATGCTGGTGTCATAAATGGTTTCGTGCAGTGGAATTGTTCTGTGTTTATTTCTTGTCTTGTGCTTATTTCTGCCAGAACACCTCTTTTATGATCAAACTGAAGTGCTTTTCCCTCATCCAGATGTTGTTTCCTTTACTGTCAAAAACTTCTAGATTTTTAGGAGTGGAGCCTTTTTAGCTGAGTTCCTGTAAACATTTGCTTCTTAGAAATATTGTCTCATTTTCAGAGGAGCTTATAATATTAATTTGCATAATGTGTCTCATTTTCTAGCTTTCAGCCTGTGCAAATCCTGTTCTGTTCTTTTTCTAATACAGTGCCTATACTTAAATTCTTACCCAGAGTCAAGAGTGTCTTAAATATTACTTTATCTTGATTGGTGTTTCTCAAGGATCCTTTTTTATGGTTTATATCTCAGATAACATTTTTTCATTTCCTTGGATTGTGGAAACAGAAAAACACTTGAGGGAAAAAAAAAAAAAAAAAAACAACTTTAACTTTTTTTATAAATGGGTAAAATATTTTTTTCCATCTTGTGAGCTGCATTGATGTTATAAGACAAAATGTTTTTATTCATTTTCTGAAACTCTCGTGCATGCTCACCTGGACATGAGAACTGGTAGCACTGCACATTCTGTTGTCACTGCTATTTTTCTAAAGCCAAAAAGTTGGGGACATGCTGCTTCCAGTTTTTCCAGTGCTGTTCTGGGAAGGAAAGATTGAGCATATCTTTCATTTATCAGAATAATTTTGGGTAGGTTGGCATCAGGTGTGCCCTTTATATTCATATTTATAACATTTTAAAAGCCAAGTGGAGCACCTAGTTTGCAGAATATTTTCAGTCTCCTTGTCCTTTAGAAGGAACCTCATATTGCTTGGCTGCTGCTGACAGCTTCTGAATTTCTCAGTATGTGTCATGCTGTAAGGACATCTGTAATTGAAATAACTGATTTTCAAATCGTGTTTTCACCAAACAGTCCCCCAGAGATCAACTGTGTTTGTTACAGTGAAATCATAGTGCTTCATTTTTTCCAACCAGTTTTCAGGTTGTTCATCAGATTCTGAAGGTGATCAATCATTAGTGCATACAACCTATTCTTATCACAAGCTCTCCCATAAAAAACAAAAAACAAAAAAAGCCAGTATGGATGGTAATTAGAAGCTGTGTATTGCTACTAAGAAGAATTATTTTGGAAGTGTTTAGCAGTTTCTGTCCTGTTAACTTGGACTTTCTGGTTGTTTTTCTTTGGTTTAAGAAAGACACATTCATTTTGATGTGGCACTGCTTCTTGATGTGTAAATGAGTAGTATATAGTCAGTGTGAAAGAGGTTTGCCAGGACAGTCTGGAGGGCAAAAAAAAGTGGTCACATTCTTCAGCTCTCTGAAAATGTTAAATAATACCCTGTTCAATGCTTGAATTGTTTATTTTTCATACTTTGTTTGAATTCTATGATTCTCTACAAACGAAGCTTTCATAATATCCTATAAAATGCACTGTGTACTTATATCAGCTAGTTTCATACAGCCTCCTTTTCTTTTTCTCTTGAGAAATAATCTCTGATTATAAGATTATGTATTACATTTCTTTTTCAGGTATTCCACCTCCCTTTTTAATGGGTATGTGATAGGGAATTGTTCTGGTTCATGACTTGTAGACTGGTAGCCCAAATCTTTTAAAATCACATTTAAATATACAACAGGTACAATAAATGGTTGAGTTATGTCACTCCATGAGGCTATTGTGGCATATGTACTTTGTATGCTAAGCATTCTGTGAAATTGCTCTTCCCCTGAATGCTTTAACTTGCCAATATTCACTTCCAGTTTGTTAAGTACAGAACTTATTGCTGTTTCTTCTTGTGTATTGTGTAACTGGGATCTAAATGAGAGATAAGGGTACAAAATTATATGGAATTTACAGTTTGAATATGTTACATTTCAAGCTAAAACAAATATAGATATTGATCTGTTAATCTTGAGAGTTTTCTTTTTTCTTTTTTTAATATGTATATGTATATATATATATATTTATATGTGTTCACATATCTTCCTTGATGTGTGAATACACATTCCCTAATTCCAACAAGAAATGGCTGGTTGTCACTTCATGCCACTTTTGTTCCTGGTCAAGGCTGTGAAATATTTTTAAGTCAGGAGGAAAACTGACAAAGCAATTACAAAATAGTAGCAAAACAGTACAGATCACTTTTTATTGGTCTTTAATAATGTATGCACTATCATATTGGAAGAAGTATAGGAGAAGCTCATGCTCTAGGTGCTCAACTCTTCCTAATTTTCTTTCATCCCATTTTCTCTTACTTATTTGCAGCTCTTTTAAGGAGAAACTTCTACTGAATTCCTTTATTCTTGTATATTTCCTAGCGATAAGCAGATCCACGTTCATAACTGTTCCTACAATGACTCTCATAGCTTTACATCCCAAATGTCATTAAGCTCATCTGCTTGTCACCATTTCTGCATGTTTCCTTCTGTCCAGGTGATTAGGTGAAGTTGGTCTACACTTGGCTGTTCTTTGCAATCCCAGTCTTTCTAAAGAAAAGTCTTGTCTTGGATTTTCTTCTTCAAGTCTTGAGGACAAAAGGCACGCAAGTGTTAGGTATCTGTAACTTAAGCCCATGCTTGATTTTCATCAGTAGTGACTCAGTTATGTGAGGCGTGTGTTTCTGAATCTTACATATGCTTTTTCTACTACTGTTTGTTATTTGTCTACATTTGTCTAGTGTATGTTCTGGAATCCTTGGCTTCCAAAATAGGACATGCTAAGGCTGTGATCACTGGAAAAGGAGTGAGAACCAACATGCCATTCAAGTTGATTATTATTTAAGGAATTCTTTTATTCCTGTGTTTATTTTTTTCCTTATTGATAACTCATATTCATTGTCTTATTGCAAACTAGTGTTGCAAATGAAGGCTTGTCACTATGGACAAGTCTTTAATTGAATAAATATTCTCCCCAGATGATTTTTTGCAGCTCTAAGGTGTTGCTTTCACTCACTTTCCACATTCTTGATCTCTATGTATACCTAAGACACTAAAGCACTAAATTGCCCCAGAATCTTTTGATTGTAATTTCCTGTGGTTGGTTGTATAAGAAGAAAGCCACAACAATATCAGTAAAATGAGGAAAGCTGCGCCTGTCTGATTAATATACATATATCTTTTCTTTCAGTGCTGAGGCAGTAGTTGTCTATATGCATGACCCCAGTGAAACTAAATCTCATCAGTTCTTTTGTGTGGAACTAGTAGTAGAAAATCTTATTGTGGTTGTAGTGCTGGTGTTTATGGTGAGCTACGACTCGCATTTTAAACGATTTCAGTTTGAAATGCCATCTTGACATTAAACACAGAACTTTGTGTACAGTGAAGACTGAAGGCCTTTTAACTGAAAGAATATGTGCTGTTTATTTATTATATTTTCCTTTGCTGTAGAAAAGACAGCATTGCTCTGTGGTTTGTAGTAAGGTGTTTATACAAACTATCATTTCCAGTAGATATGATGTTTTCCTGTAAACAAAAATCAGTGTGAAAACAAAGGGTGTTATGAGAACCACAAAAATTAACTTCGGAGAAAGTAGGTGAAGTTGTGATGTTAAAGGAGTTTGTCCCTACTGCTGTATGACTGTAATATTGATTTGTTGGTTTCTTTGGGATTTTTTGTTGTTGTTGTTGTAGTGTCAACATAGTTGGAGCTGACCACTAAATTCTAATTGTGTGTTTCTATATTTTGTACATTGTAGCCGAACAGAATAGGTTGTTGCTCTCCTTGAACTCTCGTTCATAACGCTGACCTTTATGTGGTTGCTTGTCTGTTTTTTTTTCTTCCTGGCTTCAATATGGATTTCTGATCCTTAGGTAGGAATGTCTCTTTCTTGCAAGGGAAATTTTCTCTAAACTGTCTGCATTTTTGATAAAAATAGACTTTTCAGTTACCAGGGCTTACTTTGTCAGAAAGGTGAAATGAAGTCACTCATGAAAAAGGTACCCTAAATTCTATTAGAAAAACAAAAAAGAAGCAAACAA
Organism: Lagopus muta; assembly: GCF_023343835.1. Taxonomy (NCBI): domain Eukaryota; kingdom Metazoa; phylum Chordata; class Aves; order Galliformes; family Phasianidae; genus Lagopus; species Lagopus muta. The sequence goes on along the minus strand of NC_064438.1, from coordinate 32,711,993 downwards.
ACAAAAACAACAAAAAACAGCTAGAGAAATTCTTCCCATTGAACTTTTCTGAATTTCCTGTTTGCTTGCCTTTTTTTTCCTGAATAATCATATTACAACAACAGAATTGTTTACCCTTTTTTAAAAGATCAAAGCACTTAGCATAAGCCAAAATCTGTTAAGCTTTATTTCTGTTTATGGTGTAAACTAAAACTCTAGAGTGTGATTTGACCTCAGTCTGATTTATTGCTTTACTTGGCTCTGCATTAGGATAGTTGTGGTTTTCCATTCCTGTTCCTACTAGAATCCTCATGTGTTATGATTTCAAATCATTGAAGAGCATTTGCTCTAGATACTGAAAACTTCATCTGGTTCATCTTTACTGTAACATAGAGATACTAGGCTTTTTTTTTTATTTATTTTTTTTTGAATTTTTTTGTGTGTATGAAAAATGATATATTTTCATAAATTAAAATTTAATTTTAGATATTAGAATAATTTACTGTTTTAGTGAAGGCATTTACTAGCAAGTCCATACAGGAAGAATCTGAAATTAGGAACATAGTCACAGTTGTTTACAGATCCATTTTTTCTTGACTAATGACCAAGTATGCAATTAAAGATGACTACATAAGTTTGTTGTTTTCTATAAATTTTGACTCTGTTAATGAATAAGTGTATTTTATGTTCAGATTTAAAACATGTTAATCTTTCACTGACTTTAGTTGTCCACTAAATCTCATCTATGCTATATCTAAATATTACTGTCACTGTTCTTCCCTCCTTCCAACACCAACACACATTACAGTAGGAACATTTTTAGTTTTAGGAGGAAAAAGAAGTAATTTAGTTTATATATGTATATGTGGATATGTCTGTTTATGCATAGAAGTGTGTCTTTGCATGTTGGGGGAATCCATAGGAAGGATGATCTTTGAGTATTTTGTTTCCAATTTTACAAATAATTTTTTTGAATTTTCTATTAAGATGAACAGTTCACTTACTGAATATCTTAGTGACTGTGTTTGTTGAGGACTATGTATGTATGAGGATATGTTAAGAATGAGAAAAGTGTACAATTACCTCTGAGAGGCAAGAATATCCATGTTGGCTTTTTTTTTTTGCTGCCAATAATCTTTGCTATAATCTTGTCTTATCCACTGATATTGTTGTATTAATTGCTGCAAAGTACATAAGTTGTTTCACCTTGGGAATATATGATATGAAGGTTTAGCAATTTTAGTACAAGCAATGTTAACAGAAGTGCACCCAAATTATTTTAGTACTGACTAAATTAAATCACTTGATTTAAACTTAATCTGTTAGGACAGTGGCTGTGGATTTTGTTATTTGTATTTGTTCTTAATTGTGGCGATTAACAGTCTGTATTTAGACATGCTGGTTAATGCAGCATCCACCGCACTCATTAGAAGCGTTCTGGTTTAGATTATGCTTTTAGCCATTCTAATCCATTCAAACCTTACTGATGATGTAATCTAAGGAGTAGTAATAAACATGGAGAAAAATTTGGGGGTTTGTGTAAACAAATCATTAACAAGAGTCTCTAAAGCAAGGATACTACTACTTGACCCTTTTTAGCAAAGTCTCTCCTGCTGCTGATGCAGTATTACTGGCTGAAGTCCAAAATAGAGCAGGACACTCCAGAGGCACTGTGATAAAATCTGCTCAACTGAGTGCTTAGTTCAAATTTTGAACAAAATACAAGTTCATGATTGTGGAATAGGTAAGAATAAAAGACAGAAACATGAAGTGTTTCTAGACAGATGTTTATACATAAATTTGCTTTGTTGTGTCACAAAAGAATGCAGCAGTGAGTATGAATTCTGGTAAAGCAGATATTTATTACACATTAAGCTAATTTAATATTTTCTAATGACTTTATTACCTCCAAAGTATAAAGGAACAGTATTGGAAGGAATACACAGGTGCATGTGGAATAAGCAGATGAGTGAGTGTTCATGCCTGTGAGTAGAAGGCAAAGTTATTAATACTAAACAAATTACATGAATAAAATATTTCATTTGGTACTGGGAAAAAGGGAATCACGACAGGAGAACTAAAGTGGAGAAGTTTGGGAAAGGGGAATAGAATTAGAAATTAAGGAAGCATAGGAAGCATTGATACGGACATGTAAAAGAGGGGAAGTTAGAGGAATAAAAGCTAACAAAAGAGGAGGATGATTAAAAACTATACATGGAGAATGCATGACTTCAGAATTAGTGGTTGTAAAGAAAAAACAGAAAATTTGGAAATGTTACACAAAAATACTGAAATGTAAGCACAGACTGGATGTGTGAATTAAAGATGTATCCAGAGTATTCATTTACCTAGGAAATATAAAGCTATGAAGAAAAAGAAATGCAAGGAGAATGAGTTCAATTTCTATTTTATAATTTTGAATAATATATCACTACAGTTCGTCAATTTATAACAAGTTCACTGCAGAAGTGACAGGTGCTTTTTTATGTTACAGGAAGAAAAATAATTCCAGGAAGCTGAAAGCTGGTACAGGAGTCATACATTAAAAATACTCTGTTCTCAGGAATGCTATGTTTATAAATGGCAGTTGCAATTTAAAACAAGACTAGTTCTTTGAATGTACTTCGGGCTTTTTTTTTCCCTGTAAGACATCACCTTTAGGATGATTAACAAATTAACTAACTAAATCTTAAAGACATCTGTGAAATGGGCAGCTGCTTTAGGTGTCCCTGCCTGAGTAGTGGGGTTTGACCAGGTGAACTTGAGATGTCATTTCCAGCCTCAACTGTTCTGTGATTCTGTGCAGTATATATGTGTTCTGAAAAAAAAAAAATAAACCAAAACCAAAATGCTATAAATGAAAAAAAAATATACAGTGAACATATGATTTAAGCATTTGGCAGTCATGCTGTAGCTACTAGGTACTTTATGCTTTGAATTTTTTGCATTGTTTTTCCACTTTGGAGACCAAGCTTGCACACCTCATTTTTTTCCTAAATTGAGTTACATCAAGTTAATGGGAAGACTCATTTTCCTAAAATTACTCACAAGTATTTAAAATGCTGAAGGTATTAAATGGTTACTGTAGCTCCTTAAGAGTATTTTTCCTTCAATGCTGAGAAGCAGTGGCATTTATCTTAGGTTTTATCACAGTTTTATGCTTGTTGTTACCATGGTAATTCTTTTTCTTGCAGTCTGTTTCAAAGGAGACAGAGGATTCTGTCAGGTTTTGTGTTATTATTTATTTATTTATGTGAAAAACAACCTGGAATATATTTCTGTGTAAAAATTCTCAATTCTTTCTCAACGTTAAGTGCAGGTATAGCTTTTAAGTCTTAGGGAATTATATTTTCATTTCTTCCTTTTTTATTAATAATTCAGTCTTTTATTTCATATTTCACATATTTAATGAAAATTATTTTTACCTACTGCCTCCACATTATTTCTAAATTGCATTTTATGATATTAGAATAACTTAAAACTGTTGAAGACAATCTGCAAATCATAATCTGATTTCAATTTCAGTAATCTGAGTTCTCTTTAAATTGGGCAATATCAAACATGCACCATAACTTATCATTTTTTACTTTTTTTTCTGCAGTTTCAAAAAGCTATACTCAGCCTACCATTAAGAATCACACTCAAACATACTCTATTGAATATTTGTCGAATCTCAACAGAATATGCCCACAAATCAGAAAAGTTATCCTTTGTGCTATTATCTTTCTTGAATAGTTTTGCTTTGTATTTTCAGTGAGGCTTTAAATGATGCAGTAGGGGTGAGATACACTGTATTCCAAGAAATGACATAATAAATAATCTTTATTTCTTTTTTTTTCTCTTCTGGGTAGGTGAGACAGTGAGTAAAATGAGTTCAAGTGAGCTGGTTAAAACAGTAACACTTCATCCTTCTTTAAAGAGAAACATAAGGAGCACCTAAATTAAAGGACTGGAACTGAGGTTTTTGTCCTCAGAGGCTTAGTGGTGTCGTTTCATGGTCTTCTGACATTAATTTAAATGTCATTGCCAAAAAGGTAGTCTTGCCCTAAGCCATGCATTTCAGTCCTTTCTTTGCATCAGCAATAGCATCTGTCCAGTTTTGCAGTAGGTCTCATCCGCTCACTCATCCATTTGAGAATGATTTTTTTTTTTTAAAGGGAGTTAAGAGGATTAGTTTGCAAGCTGATCACTGAGCTTATCTAATTCATTTTGCAGCTGTAGGAATACTTACTCTGGTTTAAAAGAGGTAGGCAAAGTACCTTGTGTGGGAAGGAGTGGAGAAAGGAGGTATGCTCCCAATAGAGCTGAGTGGTTGCTGACCTAGTCCATTCCAAATTGTTTCCTGCTGTTTGCAGGTTTGGAAACACTTTATTCTCAGACCTATTTCTGTGCTGCTTCAGTAAGGTATTCTTAGTATTTTCAAAGTCAGGTTAATAAATAGTTTTACCTGGAAAATTTTAAGCTGTTTTTCCTCATTTTGACTAAAATTGATGAGAAATTATTATGAAATTATCAAATTTACCTGATGTTTTGAGGTAAAACTTTTTTCCTTTTTTTTTTTTTTACTACTTTTTTTTTTTACTCCTTCCTTAATTGCATGCATTAGAAGATACACTCAGAATTTCTAGTCTTATCTTAAGAACAGAAAATCAGTTTTAATATTTGGTAGTTTAAAGAGTTTAAATAGAGGAAACATAGACCTAGAGATGCAGAAAAAAAAAAAAAGTAGAAAACGGTGCGACCTCCTGTGATATTATAGGGTGATTTTATTTTTTTTTTCTCCCTGTTCTTCATTGCAGTAAAATCATCTTAAGTGAAGACCACTGAACCATTCTAGGTATGAAAAGGAGCCCTTCTCCCACCAGAATGTTCCTTCTGACACAGGGTGTAGCAGGCAGGAAGCCACTTTCTCTCCCACTCTAACCATATACGCTTCAGGAAAATGTAATATGTCAAACATATATTAAACTGAAAAGTTCAGTCATGTCAGCGAGCAGAGATTTCAATAAACACTTTTTGCAGCAGATGTAGGTATATTAACTGTCAGAGGTATTTTTGAATTCAGGTGGATAGCGTATAAGCAGGAGTCTTTTTAAATTTTACAGATGAAGTTGGAATAATGATTAAGCTCATGGAGAACAAAACTTATGATTGAAAGCTTGGATTTACACATTTTGTGTATGTGCGTAGATAATGCAGTGCCCTGTATTTTAATTCTTATGTTAGACATCAGGAGATAAAAGTGAGAGGGCTAGAGGCTGTGAAACACTGCATTTATAATTGGAGTTATAGGTAAAATTTAGGGTATGCTATTCCAGTAATTTTGAAAAGCATGACATTTATTAACCTGTGTTGACTTTTCTATTCTGTTATTTAATTAAGATCACAAATATTTGCTATTGCAACAAAGTACTAAAATAGCATTCTTCATGAACTTAGAACAAGTGTTCCAGTCATTTTGTCTTTTCTTTCAGTTGCACAAAATTAATGTGTTTAAACCTTGGCTTGGCTTTGCTTCTTTTCTTTGTTTTCTGCAATAATTAATTATTTTTAAAGGAAAGTATCATTAGAGATTATGGAGTAAGTCCGTAAATGTAAGACTTAATGGCAATATTTAGGTTATTATCTATATATAATTTATTTTTGCTTTTATTTGTACCTTTTCCTCTAGGATAAATACCAATAGGACTTAAGTGGAGGCAGGAAAATCACAATCACCCTGTTTTTCCAGTATGTAACAAACTGCATTCACATCTGCTTTTAAAGTTTATTTCTGATCATCCTGACTATAACTCCTTGCCCTGGCACAGGAAAAGGGGAAATCTAGGCCGGAAACTGGAACAAAGAACTTTGTAGTGACCAAAAATAATATTCTTCCTGAATGTAATGTGGAGGACGGATAGTTTGATGTGTGATTGTCTGCATTTACAGACATTTTGAATAAATCAGTTTGCAGGCTCTTAAGATTGTGTGAACTTCTTAGGTTGAGATTTTTTTTCTTCGCTCATACAGTATCCTTTCCACTTGGATTAAACAGCCCTTTCTTTAAAATACTCTGATGTGTACTACTGTGTACTCTGTTTATGTGCATTTCCAGCAGGAAAATTGGTCAGGGGTGCGCCTACGACAGGATTGCGAGCGGTGGGGCAACAGGCAATTGTGCTCCACAGGGATCCTGTGGAGCAGGAGCAGAAGTGCCGTGAAGGTGGTGGGAAGAGATTAGTACTTTGTGCACACAAACAGGAAACAGGCTTTCAAACGCGGGAAACTGGCCCTGAGCCATGGTGACCATTAGTCCCTATTAGGGTGAGGCTGAATGTCTGTAGCCTGCATTCTGGCAGAAAATGCACCCATATGCATGGAGGTGGTAGCGCTGTTTCTTGAGAACTGAAAGACTAAATGGGTCATTCTTGGAATTAAAGCTTTGCGTTTCTGTAATATGGAGCAAGATAATGGAAGTTTCTGGAAAATATGGGGTGCACAGAGATGTGATGTAGATGTTACACTGGGAGAGGATGGAGTGGGTACTACTCCACAAGGGTACCCACAGACGTATCCTTTGGTAATTGTGAAGGCAACACAAGTCATCTTAAGTGGAGAGATTATACATTGTCCTAGTTAGTGAAAAATGTTTTAATATATTAATATTTTCATATTCAATGTAAAAATCTATGTAAATATAAAGATTTATTTAGTGTAATATCCAGCATTAAATTTCAGTTTTGTTACTTATCGCAAGATAATTGCCTTAATCCACTACTTCATCCCTGGGTGCTGACTGCTTGCTAAGAGTTGGCTGTTATTTGGTTAAATATTTTTGTGTGTGTGTGTGATTTTGGGGTGTTTTTTTGTTGTTTTTTTTTTTGTTGGTGGTGGTGGTGGGGTTTTTTTTGTGAAAAATATTAACGTATCTAGTCAGAAATGTCTACATATTTGTTGTGTTTGATTTGCTAATTATCGCTAAAGGAGTCAGTCCAGAGTAGTTATCTGATAAGGGAGGCAAGCATGTGAATTTCATTAATTGAGGACACTTTTCACATTTGGTGAGTGTGTGGAGAATTATGAATAGCACTGAAATCTGAATGATGGAGTTTTAAGTGATAACTTAAACTTTCACTGTGCTTATACATTCAAGGACCTTTTTCTTAATTCCTTCTTTTTCTTGAGTACAAGAAAATTTTAAAAAGTACATTCATTATCATTTATATTATAAAATCACATTTGTTGTTCGAAAAAATACTGATTTACTCACAGTAGAAACTTTAAGTACTTTAAATTGTTACATAGATTCCCCAATTAAATTGTGATCTCTGAAACTAGAGGAGTAACAAGGGAATTTTTAAGCCTCTTGCATCATTACTGATGGAATTTCTAGATCTTCAGCATGCAAAGAACAGGCCTGAGATCTAAATTAATGCAGGTAGATTTGTTTAGGAGGGGAAGGAACTTGTGTGTGCAGTTCTTGCTCCTAAACAAGCGGATATGCTGTAAGCAATTTTAGGGAATCCTACATATAAGCATTCAGTCTTATTCTACAGCTATTCATGACTGCATTTTCAGCAAAAGTGTGTGGAGGAGAATTCCTTGTGGTGGTTTTTTTGTTGTTGTTGTTGTTTGTTTTAATTATGGGTGGAGCAATAGCTTGTACTAAGACTGCTAAGCACTTCCTGCTGACTCTGACCCTAACTAACTCTTGAGAATGCTTGTCACGTACATTTGGTCTTACATTTATCAGCACTGATTAGAAAATGTGAAAGGTGTAACACTTTTGCAGCTTTTCTTTTAACATCTAATGTGAACAGTACTAATTGAATTTTAGATGCCTGTATTTCCTCTTTAAGGATGACTGATACTGATTAAAAACGTTTACAATTTAGTGTGTATATTTAACAGGGCTAGTGAAGCTGTCTGAAATGATGTATTAAGCACATTGCTACTAGTACTCAAGTTATTTCTAAATGACCTAATTCAGAATGTATTCAATGTATAAAGATCCTATGTGATGAGCTGGTACTGGAAAAATAATCCTGGAGGATTCTCTCTCTGATTTCTCATAGTTAAATGATCTTCCCAAGTTATGTAGTGCATATCATGAAGAGTTTGCACAGAGGGTTTTCTCTGCATAGCTGAAGTGCTTGGGAATGTGATCTTCGTCATGCACTTACTACTGTTCTTGTATAGTTAAAGCTCTCCTGTGTATTTTGTCAAGCTTAAAAGTAGGTAGTTCTTCATGGAAACTGCCAGCCCATGTGGTTTGCTACTATATTTTAAGAATAATGACCATCAGCAAGACACTTATACTGTTCATAAGGAGGTATAATCAACTTAAAGCATTACAATCCTTTCCTGTACATGCAGAATATAGTTTAAATGTTTGAAAAGCTTTTTGTGACCATTAAGACAAATTTCCATTTCATTTCCATATTTAAGAGTAAGAGCTTGAAATATAACGTTTCTAAATAGGAAATGCATTTTTAAAAATTTTCTTTAACATTTATCCATTACAAATCTTATAAAAAATATACTATAAAATCTAAGTTGACGTTATGTTCATAAGGTGAATGTGTGTGTAGATCACACCGTCAGATGACAGAATAATTTATGTTAGGAAGTGAGACTGCTTAACTGAAGACTTGTACTCAGAACAGGGGCAGCTAGAACAACATCGTGTACGGTTTTCAGCACTTCTGTGTATTAACACTGCAGGCAGCCAGTGCCCATGTTCTATCATCTTCACACTGGGGTGTGTTTTTTTCAAAGTTTTTTGTGAGTTTGTATTTAAATGGAATTTCTTGCTTCAGTTTTGCCCATTGCCTCTTGTGAATTCAGTGCATAATAAAGATTCTGGGCCTTACTTACTTCCTCCTACTAGGTAGGCATTTGCACATGTTGATAAGATCCCCCTAAATGTTATCTTCTCCAGGTTCACCAACCTTAGCTCCTTCAGCTCCTCCTCATACATGTGACCATTTTTTATGTCCTTTGTTGTACTTACATCAGTATGTTGACATCTTTCATTTACTAGGGAGCCCAGTATTGGATGTTGCACTCTAGATGTGGTTTAATCAGTTCTGAGTAGAGGGGAATGATCACTTTACCTGACATACTGCTGATGCTCTTCCTAATGCAGCTTGGGATTCCATTGAATTTTAAAAAAGAGAATACCTGTTGCATGAGTGCATTGCTGGTGTATGCCAATATAGTGTCCTCAGCACTTGCTCTGAAAAGCGACATTAGATCCTCACTATTAGATTGAGACTGTACCAGGAAAGGGGAAACTGCATGCAGCATAAGAATTACCTGGGGAAGGTGCCCATTGTATTGATCTAGGAAGAAGGGAAAAATGCAGTAGGGATGCCAAACTACAGTGATCAATTTGTATTCTGCTATGTGAAAGGCAGGTGGCTGGGACATGAGGACAAAGCAGCATGGAACTACACTGCACAATTCCTAGGTTCCCATGTTACATTTTAATACATTTGATTATGAGCAACTTACGAGCAAAACTGCTAAATATCCGAAAACTAATCATGTGGAGTTTAAATTGAAGTTCTTTTTGTAACATTTACAATTATTTTTCAGTATTCTTACAGCTTCATTATGCCATTATTATTTTTTTTTTTTTCCAATGCAACTATTCCCAGTTTCCTCAGGAAAGGTCAGAGTCAGGCTCTATTTGGCAGTATGGCAAAAAAGTGAACTCTCCTTGCTCTTCCCCTAAAAAGAAAAGGACTGCACAAAGCGGCAAATCTAATATCATTCATCTTGACACTTCCTTTGGCAGTATGGCAGATCCACATACATGGTCCACAAAAGTACACTGTAAGTGAAAGGAATCCAGTCATACTGACTGTAACATGACTGGTAGTACTTAAGAATAGGAGCAGAATCACCATTAAAAAACAGTGCAGAAAAGATGGAACCCTAGAATTTTAATAGACATTAAAACAGAGCAGTAATTTATGGTTAAAGCTTTGTTCATGTGGAAAAGATCTCTGGTTATCTAGAAAGTAAGTTAAGTTCCAACATGTGAATAATGTATTCATTGTGTTTGAATTCAATATATATTTTTAGCGTTGCTGATTAATTCTACAGTGAACCTTGAAGTCAAGTTTAAAGGTTAGAAAAAATTCAGAAGCGTACTTTTCAATTCGTAGGTGTTATTAATTCAAAATTATTGCGAATGCACTGTGCTCTAAAACAATATGAACATTGTCAGCTGAGCTCCCTTGAAATATCCAGAAATAATACTGATTTAGGTATTGAATTGAATGCCAATAGATGAAAATATGTCAAATTGTACTTCTGGGAAGATGATTTCAGCTGCTGTGTTTTCTTTTGAATCGGATATGCACAGCTACTGGTATACTACTGGAAAATCAAGAAAATGTCAGTTGCCATGAATTAGGACAAATAATAAATACCAGCTGTTATCTATGATTTTTAAACTAAATACAGTTGTATGTCTATTTTTTTTTTTCAATTAATTAAGGGTTTTAAGAGTCCCATTATTATAGACAAGGTTTGAAATAAAAGCACAACAGGAAACTTGCTGTAGTGATTAGTTCTCACCTGCTAAACTGCCTTGAATGGGCTTTGAGATAACATTTGGCATGGAATGAGTTGATTCTTTAGACTTTTGTGGCTTGTCGTACAAAAACTGACTCTTTGCAGCCCTCTTTTTGTCAAGGCACTACTTAAACTCATCCTGCTTTTGAAAATGCTTATTGCTGTGGACACAGTTGCCATAAGAAAAGATACAAATTAAAGGAATTTTCGTCACAGTTTACACTGTGTTTAATGTAACAAAACTAAAACTGGAGAAAACAGTTTAAGTGAATGGTAGAGGGGAATAGTGATTCTGTAACTTAGCTTTGGTTCTGCTTAAATACAGAGCTTTCACACTACGTTTTTTATTCCCTGCTTTCTCAACTAAGTTTCATCTTACTCATACTCTTTCCAGATTGGCTATTAGCTCAGGTTTTGTTAATGAGATGTAGTACGTGTAATACAGAGCACAGTTTGGATTTTACATTATTTTCCCGAAAGCTCCAAAGTTTTGTTATCATTTGCTGAAGTCATGGAATGTGAAGTTTTTTGATGAATGTTTAAAAAGTTCATAGGAATCTGACCACACTTTGTTGTCTCTGCGGACAGTATGAAATCAGAATGATTTATAACTTGTAACTGTGTAAGAGTTTGTGTGCTTTTTTTCTAAATGCTTGATACTAACCAGCTTAGGGAACAGGATACCACATTTGATAGGTAACTGATTGCAGCTGCTGTAGCGATTCTTTTCTCTGTTGATTCAAATGGTCTGTGCATTACAAGATTTCTATCCTATTAGAGCTTATAGGGATTCGTGGCCAGGGGTTACAAATCAGTCAACTGATGCTGTAGTGTAGGAGTTGCAGCATGCCATCTGCTTGTGAATTAGCTCCTCAATCACCATGGTTTTCAGCCTGGCGTTTTGAGGTAAACCAGTCCCAAGTTTTATTTTATCCTGATTTGTCAGTCTGAAAATGAAAGGTTCAGGATTTCGTTACTAATCTGATCCAATATTTCTGTTGTGAGGGCAGCATCTGTCAGAAGGGAATTGTGTGCAACTAGGGTAATAACTGTTTTAGATATTGGTGTCAGTTTAGACTCTTTCCATGTTTCTGTCAGGACCTTCAGTTTTTGCAGCTATACATGCCATTACTGGATTTCTTTATCAAGCTGGATATTCTGGATTGTTTCTGTAAAGTGGTTTTCACATTTTAGGTTACAAATATTGATGCTTCTTCAAAGAGAATGGTAAGTAGAGTTTGAAATAGGGGAAACAGTAGGATTTAGTATTGCAAATAAACTGACAAACTAGTCACATGTAATTTAACGTTGACAGATTCTATGTATTGTGGCTGAGAACAATAAAAACAATATAAATAAAATGAATAGTGTTGAATGGAGCATTGGACACCCTGATCTCATGAGAGATGTCCTTGCCATGGCAGGTGGTTGGAACTAGATGGTCTTTAAGATTCCTTCAAATCCAAGCCATTCTGTGATTCATTGAAGAGGACTTTGAAAGGAATTCTGGCTTGTCTATTTTTCATAAATGCAGTTATGTAAAAGCAATTACCAAAAGCAAGGGATATTAAAAATAATGATAATGTAGGAAACCTGGCTAGATACCAACTCTGAAGAATTATACTCAAATATCAGCAGCATTTCTTGTCTTAAACTGTAGTGTTTTTTGAAGACAAAAAGAAAAACAAATATGCTAAAAATTAGTACTGCTGGTTTTTTTAATTTCTCTTGACCTGTTTTATAACATACTGTATTAATATATGTCGTAAGAATAAGTGTTTGTGTTTTGTTAAGTCATAAACTTTGGTCTTCACACAGATACCCCCACCTCACAACAAAGTAAGTGAAAATTGAACTCTGTCATTAGCTGGCAGAAGCAGATTGTAAAGTTTTATTCTTTTAAAGTAATTTCATTTGATAGGAAAAGTCAGTTTTGTAAGCCAGCTTGTCTGATCCTTGATACAGCATGCTAACTCTTTCTCTGAGCCAATTTAATTACTGATGTGAAGGAAAGTGAATGCATCAGTTACTGTACAAATGTAACTACTCTTAGAAACCTGTCCCTAGAGTCTGAGGCACCTGAAGAAGCAGAATAGTCCTGTTTCATAATTTGATAGTAGTTATTCCTTTGTCAGCATGCTTTACTGTTTTTATTTTCTTGGTTGGTTGGTTTTATTATTATTAGTTGTAGTTTTTTTCTGGGTAGATATTTGAAGGCTTTTAAACATACTGTTTTTAATGTAAGAGTATCTATGCTCTTCTCACAGTAGCAAGGAAGTTCTGTAGCGAGCTTGATACTTATGCATTTGTGCTTCCAAAGAGTAACGGTTTAATAAATTATTTTGGTTTTCTTTAAGATACTTTTTTTTTTCTTATTTTTAATTTATATTTAGTAAGCACCAGCAACTTTATGGTTATTTTTAAAAAGAAATTTGCCAAGTTTTTCTAGGTAGAAAGGAATTTCAGAGGATAACTCACTAGTAACAATGTTGCATTGATATTCCTTGTGAATATTTTTGCCCTCAGTTTATGAATCAGTATGGTTACTTCTCTTTCCATGATGCCATATTTGTCTTTATTAAATATGGTTAGGTGTTAGTATAATTTCAGAGAAATAACACCTTATAAACACAGACTGTATTACAAAAAGTTGCAGGTAATTAATTGATTGTCCTAGATATTTTTGAAGAGTTTTGCCTTCTCAAAAGACATGGATGGAAGAAAAAATCATATTTTTGTAATGTTTTTAGTAAACTCATTTTCGTGAGTTTAAATCAATAACAAGTTTTTGAAATGAGCTAGACAGCATATAACACCTGTGGCTCATCTCACCTGCTATCATCACTTCTTCCTTCTCACCTGCTGCTACTGCCTGCTGTTAGTTGACTTTCAAAGGAAGCTAAGGTTGGTAGAATGCAAGTAAAAGAAGCAAGTTTTGATTAATAGATGCCTAGTTACATTCTTTAGTTAAAACCTTACCTTATTTTATGAAGTTTAGTCTTCATTTCTGAAGAAGCAGCTGGAAGCTTCCTGGAGCCTGGTTGTTAATCTACTTCTATAAGAATGAACATCAAATTAATGAAAATGGGATCTTTCAAAACGAAGAAAAACTGGACATTTTTCTTTTCTCCTTTCATGCGTTTTTTAATTATTTTTCTTCTGATTACAGCCCATAGTTGCAGAGCATTCAGTAGCAGTGGGTGGCAGTCATAAATCTGTATAGTAGATTTCTGTAGCCTGGCTGCCTGCTGGCACAATTACCAGCTTAAAATCAGCAACTTCACAATTTGAAGGAGGCTTTTCACAAAACTCAGGATTTTAAGGAGATTCTTAGCATTTTTAACTTGCTCCTCTCAAAGTCAAGAGGCTGTAGTATCTGAAAGCATCTGGTATTCTTTTTCTTTTAAACTGCATTTAAATAATACAGCGATTGTTTTTGGTAAGGTAACAAAGCAGCTATGTCGATATTCTAGGTTCTGTGCTTTTGGGCAGCTGAAAGCACACTGCCTGCATTTGTAGATTGCATGTAATTTAAATCAGGCAACTGCACATATTAATAAACAAACTGTATATAATACTGTTCATGTATGTACTTTAGAGTGAAGCAAACAGCTTTTTGTGTTTGTGCCATACCAGACTAGAAGCATCTTCTTGTGTAAGTACTAAGATGGGAAGCAATTATCCACCATTCTTTCTTGCCACTCTCAGTTTTGATTCTGTAATGGCTGACAGTGTACGACGTTCTCTATATTCTTTTCCTGTAGAAGTGTAAAATATGACAGTCAGGGATTTCATGGGCTGGCAATTAACTCTGCTTTCCACCTGCCTCTTTCTTCAGAATGTTTCAGAATTGCAATTTGTGTTTTAACTTCTTCCTGTTATTTATGCAGCCAGATCTGAGTTTTGACTCAGTCAAAAGATCTGGAAAATCTAGTTTTCTTCATATAATTGTCTGATAGAAGCAAAAATTGACTCTTCATCAGGCCCTTCTGGAGGAAAAGCAAGTAATAAAGGATTGCCATGAGGAGGTCATGTTAATATAGATTTGTAGCAGAAAGTAAAATTATTTCTAAGAATACGTAGCTGAGTACTGCACTCGCTATTTGAGTACAGTTGTTTCACACAATTGCTTATAGAAAAAGAAAAGAAATTCTCATCCTAGTTATGATGTAATTTGTTTATAAGTCTTAGAGTAGTATTTTTAAGTAGTTGGCAGATAACTATACATTAATTTTATTTCAATGTGATTTTAGTAATCAATGTAGCAATCAATAGAGTATATTTCCACAGAGATGATTGATTGAAGTATCCGTTAATTGCAGCCTTTAATTAGAATTGATGGCTCACTATTCTAACTCTTGTGTATTATTTTAACAATTGCAGAACTGGTTTACTTCCATTTAAATTTTGACACACTGGGGAGTTTTGTGGCTCAAATTCATACCCTTGCAAATGAAGGTGATTTGTTGATAGAAGTGATACGACTCTATCTCTTGTTTATATGTGCAAACAACTCCTTCTAATCATGTCCTATCCAGTTATTTGTTTTAGGGAGAGTAAAGGAGCAATAGCAGGGCTGTTAATAGACCATTTTGCCACATTTTTTTCTTTTTTATTGTTAGGCCAGATTTCTTAGAGAATTACAGTGGAATTTTGTAGTGGTATTTGCAAAAATGTCTTGCTACAAAGACTTGAGATATTAACATTATCAAATATGTTCAAAAGTCTTTCAAGCTCTTCATGTATATGTTACAGACAGGAATTCATTTTTTTACTTATAAAATTCTTTGAGATATGTGTGTGTGTGTGTGTGTGTGTACACATCCATGTTTATATAAAAAATATTTTCTTTAAGGAAATATTAAGGAAAACCTTAAAATCAGCATTTTTATTTTTGATTGCCCTACTTTCTTTTCCACATCCATTTGTTTAATAAAATTCCAATGTCTAAAGAATATGATGTTCCTATTTTGGCACGTACTAAAATAAAGCAGGAAACAATGCTGTCTGAATGATGTGTGGTGCATTTGCAACAAGCTGTAGCTTACTCTGCCCTCCAGGTAACCTGTAAATTGAGATACTGTAGTGTTTATTAGCAAAGGTAGTGTTACCTTGCATTCTGTAATAAACACTGTAAGCAGAAAAGTTAGTTCTGAATGATGGGCTGTCTTTGGCAAATGATATCTCTGGCTATACCAGAATGTGATTAGATTACAGATGAATTTTATGTTAAAATAGCTTTTATGTTAAAAAGTTAAAGAATGAGAACATTTCCCAGATTATAATATGAGCTCATTGGAGATTATTTCATCTATTCTAAAGATTTATCCTGCTGGATTCTCTGAGAGTTGGCTTTTTTAACTGTTGACTGTTCAGCCATACGCCATTGCTTAGAACATAAACATAATCATTTGACTAGCAATTGACTTAGAAGATAGTCTTGAGTAATGTGTGAAGAAATCTTGATAATTTCAATCTGAGATGCTCATTCTTATTTCCTAGGAACTTTGTGTGTCATGCATTGTGGACAGATATGCATTACGTAATTTTATAAGATTCAAACTTTGTGCTCAGGAATAAAGACCTCTTATTTTTACTAGCACATGAAACCTCTGCATGTTAGAATTTCTAAGTCCTTCCATCTGTTATTAGTTAGATGTTTGACAATTCCCCAAGTGAGCATCAGCATTGTAGTCATTTCCATGTTACTACTCCACCTTGCAGTGAGTGACTGCATCAGAGAAAAGTCTTGAAGGAGTTTCCATAGAGTGTGGTGTCAACTTGGGAAGAAACGCAATTCTAACAGGTCACAATGATAAAACAAAATTAGCATCACTGACAGGGTTTCACAGCAGACTGACTTCTATAAATCAGTCTGCAGAATATATGACGTTTGAAGTTTGTCATCATAATAGTAAAAATAAAACAGCAGATCTTTAGATTTTATGTGCATATGTTTTTGCATGCACATTGTGTCAAGAAAGAACAAAGTTAAATCGCAACACTCAAACTTATATTTTCTTCAGGACACAAAACAGTCTTAAATATCATGAGCAATACCTGCTGTATGGGAACTGCTGAATCATGGCCTGAACCTCTGATTGACCACCTGAGGCGAGCAATGAATCAGCCACGGGAGCACAGGTGAAGGCAATTCACCTGTGCTGCCAGACAGGGTGGAGCCTGGCTCCACCTCTTTTAGACCCATTTAAGAGCTGACTAGCAGTAGGAAAGTATCTCTTCTGGAGATCCCTCCTCTGGAGTTTTCCAGCAAGCCTAGGATGTGGGTAAGCTTTCTATCTGTTCTCTTTTTGTTTGTGGGTAAGCTTTCTATCTGTTCTCTTTTTGTTATTATAACCTGGTTAACCAAGTTATCTGGTTTATTTCATAATTGTAATATCTCTATATTCATTGATTATACACCTGCCCCCACATAACACAGCAAAAAATACTGTTCAGCCTTAATAAATTTTTAGTGGAGAGATTCATAGTCTTTAATCTCTCTTAGAGGTGTTCAGCATGTAATGCTGTCTTTGTAAATCACCTTTGATTCTGTCTATATTTAGCAGGAACCACTTCTCTTGGTGATAGTCCATCATCATAAATAAACACAGAACAAAAAGATCACTTTTCTATCTCACTTCTCATTGATTTTTTCATCGCTACAGTTCTGAGCTTGTGAAGGGTAAACAGGAATGTAATGAGAAACAGTGGACATCTGAAGTATCCCCTACTTTAGAAATTCTCACCTGCCTCACCTTGTGACATCCACTGCATTGTTATACAACAAACTAAATCATATAATTTTAGGCAATTTGCTATTTTTTTTTTTTTCTTAAAGGTTTTCCTAGAGGTTTATCCCTGAAGTTTTTCAAATCTTTCCACATTCATTTGCATTGTATGTCTGGTGTTACCAAAGAAATTACCCAGGGTGTCTGCAAGGAAAAGGTGAAACTGCATTTGAAGGAAGCTTCTGTTGTCTTTGAAAACTGCATGATTTTTTAATTCAAGTTCATAAAGATAATTTCTGTAGAGTCTCGTGTCACAAGATAGATGTATAAACAAAGGAGATTAGAGCTCCTTCTGTGTAAGAAAATCACAAAAACTCTGCTTTTATGTCCTTTGGGAGTCTTGCGCTCCTTTACAATTTACCTTCTGAGGGTATATTTTTATTTATTTATTTTTACTGAAGTGAAAACTTTCAGGAAAGGAAAAAGTAAACAACAAAATCTGCTTCTTGACTCTTAAGCTGCTGGCTGTCTGCAGAGAACTGATATCTTGTTTATCTTGTTTTTCAAATCTTGTCGATTTGAAAATACACTTTTTTTTTTGGTATATTTGTACTCAGAACAAAACATTAAGAAACACTGCAGTTGCTTCTCACAAAGGGAAATTTCCTCTTTTCACCAAAAAAGAAAACCATGATAGTGTGATCGTATCTCTGTCATGTGTTTGTAAATATTTTCACTGATAAAAATTGATTGTCCTGACACTTTGCAATACTTGTCAAGCTTTTAGGATCTTACCTAACTGTAAGAGCAAAAATTGAGCATTGGCAGTATCTTAGAGGATTTCTGGACTCTCTCATGGTCAGCTATTTGCACCCTAGATACTGTCCCAGTCATCTAAAAAGATGATTAATAGTTAAAAGTAGGAACTTACAGATGCCAACACATGGAAATCAGTTTTTTACAGATACAATGTTATACTTTCAACAGAGAGGAGACCTGTAGATTTCACATATTGAGAAAAACTGCATTGTTCATCTGTGTTTTTGAAATGAAAAAGGCATTTCTTTAATGAGTAAGAAACCCCAGTTTATAATTGTGGTTTGATTCACTGATGGAAGTTTTATTTAAATAAATTCTGTTAGCAATGTTTAGTTGCAGCTGAGCCAGTGTAGAATAAAATTTATAATGCCATCTGCAAAAGACTCTTGACTGGGTCATGGTTGATGATATCTTCTAATTATGTATGTGAGGAGCAAAATAATCAAATACTGATACATAATCTGCAATGCTAACCTGGTGCAAACTCAGGTGAAATACTATGTGCAATTGTCTTCGTTTTATTTTAAACTCGGAGGAAAGCTAATGAGTAAAAGTATTTCTAATAAAAAGTAGCACTGATTCTATAATAATTTAATCATTTTAAAAGTTCAGGAAAGTGGCTTTTCAAATTTAATTTTACAACTTCTGTAGCTGTGATGATTGCTTATAAATGAACAGCTGCATCTTCATTGCCACAGGCTTAAATTAAAGTCCCAAAGTCTCACAGGTTTTGAATTCCATAGCATGTTAGCAAGAAACCTGCAAATATGGAAAGTCTGAGATTCTGAAACTGGGTACAATTCATGCAATATTCATGATTGGTAATGCCAGCACAATACAACCTTGGGCCATCTGCTGCAGTGAAAACGACAGTAGAAGTTAAAATGTAAAGAAAAAAAAACCAAAATTTCCCATAATTGAAATAAGGGTCTGGGTGAACCTAATGAGGTTCAACATAGCCAAGTGCAAGGTTTTGCTTGCGGGCTTGAGGAATCCCAGGCATCTATACAGACTGGAAGCAAGCAGTCCTAGAGAGCAGCTCCATGGAGAAGATCCTGGGGGTCCTGATGGATGAAAAGCTTAACATGAGCCAGAAGTGTGCTCTTGCAGCTTGAAAAGCAAATGGTATCCTGGGCTCCGTTTCAGAAGAGGGGTGGCCAGCAGGGACAGGGAGGACATTGTCCCTCTCTACTCTGCTCTTGTGAGGCCCCATCTGGAGTACTGTGTCCAGGTCTGGAGCCCCCAGTACAAGAAAGATAGAGCTGTTAGAGAGGGTCCAGAGGAGAGCCACAAAGGTGATCTGGGGACTGGAGCATCTCCCTTATGAAAACAGGCTGAGGGAGCTGGGCTTGTTCAACTTGGAGAAAAGAAGCTGCGGGGTGACTTCATTGTAGCATTTCAATACCTAAAGGGAGCCTACAAACAGGAGGGGAATCAATTCTTTGAAAGGGTAGATAATGGCAGGGCAAGGGGAAATGGTTTTAAGTTGAGGCAAGGAAGATTTAGGTTAGACTTCAGGAGGAAGTTCTTTACAGGGAGATTGCTGAGGTGCTGGAACAGGCTGCCCAGAGAGGTTGTGGATGCCCCGTCTGTGGAGGTGTTCGAGGCCAGATTGGATGGGGCCTTGGGCAGCCTGGTCTAGTGTTAAGTGGGGGACGTTGGTGTCCCTGCTTGTGGCAGGGGGGTTGGAGATTCATGATCCTTGAGGTCCCTTCCAACCCTGGCCATTCTGTGATTCTCTGCTGTTAGCTTATTATTCCATGTTACTTCTTTCTTTTGCACGTGTATAAATATCTTCATTAATACTACTTCTACTTAAATTATTTGGGTCAGAAATGTATTTTTCAAGTGACAGCATTCTTTCTAGAATGAAAATATACATCTGTATGCATCCTTTTCTCATATTTCTGGATTGGAACGTGGAGTAATTTATATGCTACAGCCCTTGCTATAACTATGATTGATATAACCTTTCTCTATGCTTTATCCTTATGTGAAATACCTTTTTTTCTGTGAAATTGATTTTGAAAGGCTGTTTTTTTTTTTGAAGGATAGTGACTTAAAAACCATACAGCAGCAATAGGTATGCTGTTAAAAAAAATTACATGCTCGCTTTCTGTTTTTTACTTAAAATATTTTTAAAATATACACGCAATAAACAAGTATATTCTTAGTGTACAAGTACTAGTAATTTTTCTCTAGATTTAGAATAATTTCTAAGCTTAGTATAGCTCTTTTACCTGGAATATGTTATTTGCTTTTTCTGAACAAATAGATAGTAATGAGCGTATTAGGTATTTTGATTTCTTGAGCATCTGGCCTTATCTAAAAAAAAGTTTCACAAATCTTCACAGATTTTTAAACTATGAAACCTGAGAAATTATTTTTTGGAGAAAAACCGTGATGATTTGAACTGTTATCACTTCAAATTATAAGATGCATCACTTCCTACAACTTAAAGTATATTTTACTGCTTAAATGGAAGTGATTTTCTTTCAGTAAATGTATGTGTATATGTATTACCTTAGTAATCCTACAAGTATATTAATAAGCAGTCTATTATCACATTATTAGAAAAAAGATATAAGAAAATATAACAAAGTATTAAAGTTGCTGAAAAAGTTATGCCTCCTGTTTTATTTTGCTGGCCTGTGATGTCAGAAGTGGATGTTGGTGGTATGGCCACACAAAATGAACCTTCCTGCCAGTATTCAGTTACATGTTGTTGCCATCTAACAGATGGCAGCAGAGGGGCAGTCTGACACTATGGTGCCTGACATGGAACTGTGTATGAAGCAAAGGTGTATAATTGAATTCCTCCATGCAGATAAAAATTGCACCCATTGATATGGGTGGCGCTTGCTGAATGTTGATGGAGACCAAACAGTGAATGTGAGCACAGTGAGGTGATGGGTGGTGCGCTTCAGCAGTGATGCCAATGATGTTAAAGCCATGTTCTGGACAACCGTGCACAGCTATCACACCACAAAATGAAGAGTGTTTTGATCATCTCATCCACACGAATTGGCAGCTTATGAGCTGGAAACATTGTAAGGAGATGAATATCAGCTTCAATGTGTTGGAAATAATGGTGGCAGCACTGGAATATTGGAGAGTTTACAGCAGGTGGGTCCCAGAAATGCTCAGAAAGGATCAGAAAGAACACCATATACAAGTTTGTCAGGATCTACTGGATCAATACAAAGGTGAATGTGATGCCCGGACTGCATCAGTACTAGTGATGAGATGTGGTGTCCTCACTAGGATTGAAGTCAAAACAACAAACCATGGAGTGGTGATATGAGAATCTCCCACTGAAGAATAAGCTCAAGACACAGCCCTCAGCTGGTGAAGTGATGTACATGGTCTTAGAATATAGGAAAGGAGTGATCCTACTGGATTTTCTGGAATTCTGTCTGCTACATTGCACCACTGACTAAGCTGAAGGCTCAAAATTCCAGTCAGGCCAGAGAAGAAGACAATCTTTTTCTTGCAAGATGGTAATGGCAGACTGTATGCCAGTTTACCAATTACCAATCTTGTCTGAACTGTCCTACCACACCCACCATACAGTCTGGACTTCACACTTTCTGGTTTTCATCTATTTGGGCTGATGAAAGAAAATGTTATCATATGACATGTGACTATGTTATATGTTGCTGATGAAATCAACAATGTTGTCATAGCAACTTTGAAATAGTGGGTCATTTCCTCTATTACAGATTTTTACATGCACAGCATGCAGGTCTTGTTCATCACTGGCAAAAAATGCATTGATAATGGTGATGGCTATGTTTAAAAAGAGTATCTTGTAGCTCAGAATTTGCTGTATTGTACTGTGCTCTTTGTAGCTGTTGTAGTTTCCATATAAATAAATAGGAGGCCTTGCTTTCAGATAAACTAATGTATAGTATTTCTGTCAACAGTTTGTAGTCCTTTCCAATTTTTAAGCTTTTATTTTCTAGAAATTTTTCATTCATTCGCATGCACATTTTCTTTTTGTTTTTCATCTAAGTAACATCCTACATAAAACCATAGCAATAAAAATCCCTGAACTTTTCTTGATTTGATTGAAATTAATGAGCTTTTGAAAGTGAAATCTGCAATTTTTTTATTAGAAGAATCTTAAGCAGAGGAAAGTAGTTATGTTAGACAGTAAACAAGGATTACAACAGTGTAATAACTATAGTAATTCCTTATCTTTGTATAATTTAATGTTTTGGAAATTAGCATGAAATCCTTAGCTGATAGCCAACAAAACATTTTGTATAGAAGGGACTGTTTGCTTTCAAGATGTCTCTCCATTTCCTCAAAGCCTTTGTCAATAGTGCGTTGTTCCTGTTTTTTAATTTTATGGTCTCTTTAATTTCTTACATTTCTTTCTGGCAGGGGAATAATAGTCTCTCAGTTCATACTAATAAGTACACCAAACCCAGATTCATGTAATTCACTCGTGACCTGAGCGCAACTTCTGAACATGAAGTTTTCATATAGATATGAAAATTCAGGTGCTATGAAGCAGTTTTCATTTTGTTTCATTTCATTACCTAAATTGTACTTGAGGTAACTTTCAATACATATAAAATAAATAGTATGTGAATATTAATGTGTATGTGCACATGTGTTCATGGCTAGCCACATTTATCTAGATGCAACCATATATATGCAAATTGAGTAACTCGAGCTATCATCTTGCTGTGTTGTGTACTTTGAGAAAAAGACAAAATGAAGTTGCGTAGACTGTGTACACTTACTAAGACAGCTGATTTATTTTGAACTCATAGCAGTGTATCTGAGAGTCTGTCTTGTTTCAACATCGCTATATAGAATAAAATTTTACCATTTTATTTTGACAAGCATTTATTTTGACATATCTTGTGACTATGTGTTGCCTCACACTGATTCTCTTGTGTTCAAATGTGGTGTTCTGTCCTAATTTTGTGGTGGTGAAGTTACACATCACACTGGGCCATTCTCTTACACCCCACTGAAAGTTGCAGTTGGGCACAGTGGGGTGCACTCTGGAATGCCTCTTTTCCTGTCATAAATCTGTGTGAAGACCTGGGAAAGGATTGAGTTTGGGATCTACAGTTAAGTAAAATAGCCCTTTCCATAATCTAGTTAGCTAACCATTTTGGCCACACTGATGTGCTGCATGTGATCAGTAAGGGCTCAGCAGTAACCTGTTTCTGCTAAAACTTCCTGTGAATGTCTGGACACCTGGTAAGAAAATACTGGAAGATTGGTATTTCTAATGTTCAGTTTTCCAGATTTTAGCAAATCACAATCATTGATTGCACTTGATTAACATCACGTTTCAAGAAACAAACTGCTATTCATACATGTTTAAACTTTTTTATTAGACGTTTGACTGATGTGAAGTATCAGCTGCAGAAAATGTTAATAGTTAGAATTTCGGAAGGTGTAATTGCAGATGAAACAGTAAAAGGATCTGTTTATCTCTGTTAAAGAAGAACGGAGCATTAGTTAAGCGAAATGTGTCTGGTTGATAATCTGTTTCTAAGTTAAGTATGCCCTAGTTTTATGAAAGAGACATAAAGAAGCTTCCTTCAGGCTGTACTTATTTCTTTTTGATTTCACAGATTACTTCAATTAGATTTTTCTCTTTGAGTCTGTTACTTTAATTACTTTATCAGGCAATATTAAGTTTCAGTCTCTAATTTGGTATGTGTTTTGTGTAAACAGTTCCCACGTTATTTTGTCTGGATCAAAATGAATGCAGAACATGGGAATGTTAGTATTGCTGCCAGCCCTTGTTGCCTCTTCTAGTCAGGGAAGTCTATTAGCACATCAAGGCTTGTGTTGAGAAAGATGTCTTTCTGTGATGGAGATGGGAATGAGTTCTCAACTAATAACAACTAGAGCTGCCTCAAGAACTGAGAATACAAGTACAGCAAAGAGAGTTATCGATGGAGAAGAGTGCCTTCTTGAACTTTCTTTGACATTTTGCACATATGTGACTTGTTACATTTAAGGGTATGTGCATTTTGTCACTTATCTGATAAAAGTCTCTTACATCTCTTGAAAGTACAAAATATTACTAATGTATTTCAGTAAAACATATTTTTCATTGTCTGGTTTTATTTATTGAGATTTTATGTAATTGCAGAGAGGAAATGTTATAGACAAGGAAGAATGTTTATGTTAAGGACATTACTGGCAATTTACAAAAGACTATTTTATATTGCCAGAGTAATTGTGTCAAGGCACAATCATATTTTACCAAATTTTGTGAGGTAAGTAACAGGCTGAAACATTTCCTAGCTGTGTTAGAACCCCACTGTACAGGCCTTTTGATCATTGGTCAGAAAAATAAATGCCTGGGATGCTAAGGGTAGTAGACAGTTGTACTGTGATTTATCCAATAAAAACCTTAATGCAATTTAGTTGATGAGAGATTGTAACTTAGCCTTTCCATTAGTTATTAGCTGTGGCTCCTCTGTCAGGTTTTCCTTTTCACTGTCAAATTGGTATGGTACACTGGAAAAGTATAAGATATAATTAGTAGATGCATTGAGGGAACCTTATGCTGGAAGTGCATTAGGCTCTTTAAGATTGATTCAGAAGCCCAATGAAAAAATATACAGAAACACAGAAAAGCCAGACATTCATTTCTGAAAGGTACAATGTGTTTCCCAAAATACTTTTACTCAGGCTCACAAAATACAGAAGCATATTTTACTTTTTAGTGAATATTTTGTGAATGCAGTAGAACTTTCACTTATTGAATCAGAACTTTGAAGGAAGCACTTAAAGCATAATAGCACCTAGTATAGATAGGTGTATGCCTGTTAGAAATACAAATAACAGTGCAAGCATCAAATTTCTTAGCTTCTTTCATCGTATTGCATCCTGCATTTATTTTAATGTTTGTTTTAAAAGCTGTATCAGTTGATTAATAAGTAATCAACCTTCTTAGATGAGAAGCTTGTTTTGTGAGAGTTTGAAGTTTCACAACTGCATTTAAAATGAACTTTATATTATGGGAGGTAGTTGTGAAAGGATGTTTGCCAGAAGTGAAGTTCTAGGTAGGTAAAGGGGTCAGAAGGAAAATGAATGATAGAAGTTAATGCAATCTTTTAAGCTCTTAGGCATACCTAACTTAAGTGAATATCAAAGCAGGATTTTGTTTATTTACTTTTAAGGTTGATGTCTGCTAATGCTAAGTGTCTGCTAGTTCTCTCCCCATGGAACTGTGGAGAGTATTTTTTCTAATTCAATATCTGTTTTCATATTCAAAAGTTAGATCTATAAATTGCCTCCTAAAAGCAAACAAACAAAAACCTGGTTCAAATTCCCTTTTTCTGTGTTAGTTTTATAAATATATTTTTGATGAGCATAAATAACTTGCAGGTGATGACCACCAAATCCGCATTTATTATTTTTCTGTGGAAAAGCTATTCTTGACTTGTATATGTTTTATTTCTTCTTATATGTAAAAGGAAATTAATCATATACGACAACTCTGATTTTATGTGTAATTTATTTTAAAAATATATTGGCAAAGTCTGCACACAAAACAAAATCCATAAAGACACATTTGGTAGCTTGTTTTTCAAGCTTTAAGCTGTTTCAAGAATGAGATTTGTAATTTTAATACAAATTTTGAAGATTATATGAAGTATTGCTGGCTGAGTTGTTCTTTTTTTCATAGAAACCTGCAGTGGGCTTGTTAAATGTCTGAAAATAATAATGTAATGGTTTGTGTTAGATAGTAATTGGGACTAGTTTTTTAAATGACAGATCTTAGCAACTTCAGTGATTTATAGGTTTATTTTTGTTGTGCAGGTTGGTCACGTCTGATAGTTTTTCATGTGTGACTCTTGCAAATGGTTGTACACTGTTATCTGAGTGAAAAGCCATTAGACTTAAATGAGGGAACATGACAACATTGCTTCAAAAGATTAAAGCATTTCCCAGCTGTGTGTGTGTGAACAATTTTTTCAGACCCCTATTCTTTTCAACTTTTTTTTTTTCATTTATTTCGTTAGAAATTCTAAGACCTAACCTTCAAAGAAAATGGACTGCTATAACAACATGTTCTGAAGCTGTATCTTACTCTATGTATAGTGTGCATTTGCACAATTCTCTTTCTTCATGGAGCAGTGATGCCCATTTACTGCTTTCTGGTTTATGTGTATTAGAATGCAGTATGTTTGGACTAAGTAGTATGATTAAATGTGTGTCTACTCTGTTGTGTGTTCTAAAATAACACAGACAGTAGCTTACCCTCTAGTCACTTACTGCCAAGTCCAATGAAATTCCTGTTTAGCAGTGGCTGTTCTCCTTTCACATGTTTTGACAGCAGTCATCCTTGTTAAGTGCTTTCCACATCAGACTCCAGTAGCTTGGATGTAACCTGATCTATGTTTGGTTTCAATGTGTTGTCTGCTGACCTAGAGAACACTTGCATTAGCTGCATTGATCAATCCACATCACATCTCATCATTTAGGAGACAATTAATACTGCAGTGTAAAGACTCCCCAGAGCATTTTCTTAGAGCTGGATTGCTTTACATAAAAACCACAGGAGTTGTTTCTGAGGGGAGGAAGAATCCACGTAGAACAGTAGGCATCAAGAAAGCTACGTGCAGGAAACAAGCTTCATTTACAGTGGTCGCTTCCACTTATGTCATTCAAACCCCCTTCTTTATTAGTGTTATTTGGGGAAAAAAAAATAGAATCATATTTTGAAGATGATGTATTGAAAACCTGTTATAACTCGTCACATAAATATTCTGATTTTTTTTTTGCTATGTGTTGACAAATGTATTGACACAGATGTAGTATACTGCTCAGAATGTAATCAGTTTACCAGTAATCAGTTTTTCGAATTGCTTACAAAAATCGTCTTTTGTCCAGACTGGATTGGGAAGTTACATGTTTATGGAGTCCACATAAATATGAGTTGCTTAAAACATTTTAAGATACTTACTGAGGTACTGCTAGATGTTTTGTTAAGATTGCTTTGGAGCACCATCTTTATGACATAATTCAAGTGATTTGTGAGTTCTGACAAACCCATTTGATCAACTTTTTTCTTTCAGGTACTACAGAGCGGGTGTGTCTGATCCAGGGAACAGTTGAAGCACTAAATGCAGTTCATGGCTTCATTGCAGAGAAGATTCGAGAAATGCCTCAAAATGTGGCCAAGACAGAGCCTGTCAGCATCCTACAGCCACAGACCACTGTCAATCCAGACCGCATCAAACAAGTGAGTTTTTGGTTGGGAATAAAGAGTCGCATCAACTCCTTAGAATTAGCTTCCGTTTTCAGAAGCTTTAAAATTTTAAGGCAGCAAAGGGTGAACATAATATGTTCCTTCAGAACATGTTATTTTCCTTTTTAGTGATTTACTAAATTACTAGTCCACTTCTTTTTTATGCTTGCATGTTTCAAGTTTCCCAGTAGTTCTTTTAGTGTCTTACAAATTTCAGACTCTAATGTGTTTCTTTCGTAAACTCTTCTCTACTGTATTAGGCAATAATACACATCTAGGTTTTAGTTAAAAAGGATTGCTGAAGTTTAAAATTAAAAATATGAGCCTCTTGTAAATCTTTAGAGAATTAAAAGAATTTTTACTATTTTCATGTATCTTAAATAAAGCAAAAACAAACCCAAAAATGTTAATTGTATTTTAGACCTTTAAATATATACTTAAAAATCTTACATGTGAGAATTTGAAAATATAAAGATAACTTATTTGGGATGTTATCTACTACTCATTTTCTGTTATTTTTGGCATCTTTTTGCCTGTTTTATATTGTCTTACTTCAGTATCTATAGGACATGCAAAATATTTTTTCAAGATATCATTGGATTAGTGTTTTTTCTACTTCACTGTAATTCCCAAAACAATTCTAATTTTAAAGAAATGATTTTCTATAAGGAGAATGTGGAATTTGTCATATAGAATTTTAAATAAATTATTTTCCATTTTATTGAATTAGAAAAAGATGAAGAAGGAAATGAGTGAACGTTAGTTTCTCACCTTTTCTACGTAGGATAAGTTTGTTTGGTCCTCTACACTAGCTACTGAATCTACTACTAGATTCAGTGTCCTATTAAGTAATTTAGTAACTGTCTGCAATTACTTTACTTTCTATATAAAGCCATACACAGAACGTATAAATGAAGATGTGGTAAATGAACACACTGTTTTAAATGGATGAAACTGTGCCAAGCCACTGTATGTGATTTCTAATTATTACTACTATTTTCTTTACATGTTATACTTTTGCACTAAAAAACAAAACCAAACAAAAAACCCTCTAGGTAATTTATAAGAAAATACTAAAATGAAAAGCCTCAATTTTTAGAATTAGTCTCTCAGTTATTAGACATGAAAATGTTTGTGCCTGAGGTGGAGAGGAGAGGAAGAGAGAGAAACCTGAAGAGCAGATCTGTGCTTTAAATGTCTTTTCATCCTGTAGAATGTTAGATTTTATGCCGTTATCTCTTAACCAAGTGGGAAATGAATTTTATTTATTGCTGTAAAAAGTGCTTTTTCACTTTGCAATGTAAGTGAAACTCTTTTCAAGTCACTACTGAGAAACTAGATTACAGAGCTGCATAGTGATATTCCTTAATACTTCCTGTCTTGTTTCTCAGTTTGATGTAGTTTTTCCACACAGAAGCTGAGGAGGAATTAGTTCTAAAGAAAACTACTTTGTGAAGTTGGTGGTGGTGTGGTTAGTTCTCAGTGTATTTTTGTTTTCTTTTTCCTTTTTTTTTTTTTTTTTTTTTTTGGTTCTTTTTTGTTTATTTACTTTTATTCATTTGATTCCATGCTTGGAATGTTAACTTCTGAAGTGATGGTTTAGATATTAGAGCTGCTACCACTGAAGTCTAGACACAGGCTGAATACAATATATTTCTTACATGATTCTAGTATTTTTTTTCTGGCTCCACATTTTATAATTTAAACGTATCATCTGTGCACATACAGGTGAACACCTGTCTATCGTTTGCAGATATGCTTGTTCATATGTTGAACAGTTTCAACTATGTAAAGTTAATTGTTTTAATTTTGTTTTAAGGAAGTTACATCTGTTCATGATAATTTCATAATATGTAAATATTGACAGTGTAAGTCTTATTCTGTTTTGTTGTGTTTTTTTTTTTTAACCAAGATTTGAAATTATTAGCTTAGTTGTTAGATAGAGTTTATAGTGAAGTATACTCCGCTGTCAGAATGTCGACTGTCTTAATGAAATAGAAATTACTTCTATTTAAGAAATGTAAAAGGATATTTTATAATGGATAATCATGATCTGGAACTTCTGTGCTGCTATGTTCTTACAACAGACAGGACAAAATTTTAGGCACTATCCTGATCATTCTGGTCATTCAAATCACTATTAACATGTGAAAAACAAGCAGTATGAATTACAGCTTCTTCTTTTACACAAACTTTTTATGTGCTTTTACTCTCTTAGAGAATTACCCAAAAACTTTATCATTCAAGTATTCTGAAGTATAATGTTGTGAGCTGAGGAAAGCAGCTTTAGCATATGAGATAAAGATTAGATTTGAAACTATAAATTTTGCCTTCCCTTGGAGGTCTTAGACATATTTCAGTTGATTTTGTCTCAAGCAGATGAGCAAGAAGAAAAAAAACAACAGGACTGTTGTCCCTTAGGAATGAAGGTGCTTATAGCTTGAGGCTTTGGAGTATCACCCATGTCTGTATGAGGATATAGCTCTCATTGTGGACTTCTCTACAGATAAGAAGCAAGCAAAGAAAGGAGATGTATGTTTATGATTTCAGTTAAGAATGTTAGTAGGTAAACTGTTTGCTGCCTCTCTCAAGTTTCAGAACTTTCTGTCTTCAGGAAGGCGCAGGTGTACAATGAGGCTGAGCATGGCTTGGCTTTTATTTATACAAATCAAGTTGCAATCCAAGTGTTCCATTCTCTCTAACTTATACTTTTTGTCATTGGAATCCTCACAGGCAAATCTGTCTGATTCAGTTTGAGCCTTCTCGACAATATTTTTTCTAATCTTCTGACCCTGTAGACTTACTAATAAATATCAAGTAGGTCTGTAGCCTGAATAGGTCTGATCAATATTTAACTCATTACTGTTTGCATCTATTACTTCTATGAAATATAGATAGTCTCTTCATAGCTGTCAGATATCTGTAGCTTCTAGATACTGTTCAACAATAACCGACTATATTCGTTTATTTCCTAGAAACTGCTATGAGGATCTAACCTCTCCAATAGAGGAAGTATCATACCAGCTTTGTACTACCATGTTATAAACCGGGAGAACAGAATGCAGTTTTCATAAAGTACTCAGGAGACTGAGCTGTTTTGGCTTCATAATTAGCTTACAGAGCTTTAAATTTCACCTCTAAACTAATAGCAGCTACTATAAAGAGTGGGAGAAAACTCTGTAGTGTCTTATCACATCACCTTATTCAGAAACCACTGAAGCTTCTTTACAATGACAGAATTTTCCTTCCAGCTATGCAGTTATTTATTAGGTAGAAGGTGTTTTTGCAGCCTACCCGGGAAGCATATGGAACTGCAGTTTGCTATTGCAGAGATTAGCATTATACATAAGGAAGAGCATGTGATCTTATAGTGAACTCTGCTATAACGAAGAGTTTATCCTGACTGGCCTTCTGAGATCCCTTCCAACCTGATTGATTCTGTGAAGTCTTTAGTTATCACAACGTCAACAAAGGTTCTTCCTTGAAAATCTGGACTAAAGCTTTCACATATAGAACTTCCAATTAATATTTTTATTTCAACTTTTTCAGTAGAGAAGTAACTTCTTGTAGATTGTTTAACTTTTGTTCCATTCATTAATCACATTCCCAGATATTATACTTAAAATGTATAAAATTCAGTATCTGAACTCAGATTTGTACATACTTTTTCTTCCAGTAAAAAGAACTACTTGAATAGGATTACTTCAGAAATTCTGATCAACAACAAAATATATTGGACCACTCACCAGATTTAGTGAAAAGCTTATCTTTTAAGTGCTCAAATAGAACCTGACTTTAAGAGTACACATCAGAATATGTTGGTTAAAATAGAGGATTTAATATATATATATATTTTTATGCTTTGGATATGAGTTGGTCAAATTAGAGCTTTAATAGATTTAAGAGGTTTCTTAAAATGCCTCTCCCATGTGATGAGCTTTTCTTCTTTTAGCATCTGCTTCTGAAAGAGTGTATCACCTAGGGCAACCTTATTAACATGCAGACTATAAGAAAACTCCACATTTTTCATTTGGGGATAATAATAAATATAAGCTGTTTTGTAAATCACTGTCTCTTAATCTTTTCAATAATTTCTCATAAACCTTTCTCAGGTTTGAATACCAGTGAAGAATGGCATCAATTACCATTCTTAACCATGAATTATATGTTATGCAGGTGTGTTTACAAGTCATCAGGATGAACAAAAGTAATTTGTCCTATACTAGAGAGACAGTCATTTGTATTAGGTCCCATGGCAAAAGTTCAGCATTCCAATTCCTAGTCCCACAAAAAAAACTTACAGTGTTTTATCCCTCATGTGCACTTGACTTCTGCTGCTAGATCACTATTTTATGATATTTTAATTTTGTTTCATTTCACCAGTGTTCAGTGTAATCATCATATGTGTATAAAAATGCTTTTTAAACTCATTGTTCCATTAATTGCTGATGGTTAGCTCTTGTATGTGCTTCAAAAGGGGAATGAAGAAAGAAGATTGCTTTAGGAGAATGAACAGTAGTATTTAGCATTGCAGAAGTTCTCATTATCTTGAGCTTTCTAAGGCTTTGCAGTTTTGATCGTACTTTTCTAAATCTCAAAGTAGCCCAGAATCAAAAGGTGATTATTTTTTTTTCCTTTAGTTCTCAAAGTTTTGTGATCCACGTTACCTGTGTTTGGTTAACTACTTGAATTTTCTGGTATTTCTACATAACACCACATCTTACATTAGTTCTGTGTTACTGTGACAAGTTTTGAGAAAAGAAAGTCCTTCTTTGTCCACCTTACTGTAATCTTCATCGTAAATCACACACTCCATCCAGGAATTGCTCTGATGATCCAAATAGCACCTGCTAGTTTGCTTTATGCTCATTCACCCTTATTGTACAATAAAGGCAAAATATGAGATAAGCTCTCTTTCACATCAGACTTACCACAACTTGTTTCCTGTTTCAATGAGATACCCTGAAGAGTGTATAAACACACAGAAATTACCTTATACATACCTGTAAGCAAGCATTTTATCTGCATATGCTAACTTACTTTCTGTCCTGTTCTATGCTCTAGATATTCTTTTTCACAAAAGAAAAAACAAATGCAAAGAGCACGAAATATCAATCTGAATGGTTTTTATTTGGTCCTTGTAGAAAAGGTAGCAAGTAATGTTAGATCCCTTAAGTTATCAAAGTAGCCCTTTTACAGTCTTGTTTGAAAATAACTTAGCAGTTCTCAGTAATTTCTTTTTTAAAAATGCATTTTTAAAATGTGTTACTTATACAGTTGTTACTCAGATGAAAATCATTTTGTAAAGTTTTAAGTTTTAAAAATTCACAGAAGGTGGAAAAGAAAATTTACTGTATTTAGCTAAAGAAGGAGTCTGAGATAGGCTCCTCTTTGCTGCTATTTACTAGCTTATTAAGTCAGTCTTATGTGTTGTACAGTGTTACAGGAATTTTCAGATCTTTTTTTTTCCTTATTCTAGCTGCAGAAGGTATTCAACTATTTTATAATATTCCAAAAAGGATACCATCTTATCTTTAAAATGTATTAAAATATTGGCTTAAGCAAATTAATATTCCCATTAAATTAATTTGATCTACCAGCACGAACGTTTATATTCAAGACTGAAATGCACTATTAGATTGGTAATAATAACGCTGTAATATGAATAATGTTATGACCAAGATTGTTTAGCAAGCTCTATAGTGGGAAAATAGAAAGTGGTTAACTGTAAATGCACTTTCATCTTCACATTTAAATGTGTTTTTTTTGTTTTTTTTTTTGTCTTATACTTTCGTGTCTCTAACCTTATTTCTAAATATTTCATTTTCTGCCCTTTCCTTCTACCCGTGTGTGTACTAAATACACGGATAGATATCGAGAATTAAATTAACAGTCTCAGTACAATATTTATCTTTTCTTAGTTTGTGTGTGTATATATGTATATATATATTTATATATATATAAAGATGTGACCTTTGTCATTTATACGTTGATCTTAATTAGACAGTTGACAGAGTTACAGGAAAGAGGTCTCAGTAAGCCTTCTGGAACACCATGCAGTTTTAGTGTACATATTCTGTATTTCTGTGATGCAAATGTGTCTTCATTTTGCGAGCTAAAAGTACAAAGCATCCAAATGTCATGCTGTGGCCATCTTTCTGCACCCTTTAGTATATTGTAAAGCCTGAGAGCATTTTTAATGAGAAAAACAAGGAAGAAGTATTTTCTTGAACTTGGAAAATACGAGAACTCAAATACAACTCAATTTTACTTCAAAATTTTTTATTACTTAAAATCTCTTCTAAAGGTTTATAAAAGAGAGGGGGAAAAAAGTAAAAAACAGACAAAGAAAAAGCATTTTCTTCTCTGTAAATATTGTCTTCTATTTGTTTGCTCACATAACTTATGCAAAATCTTTAAGGAAGGAAAACAGAACAAAACTGCAAGATTCTTAAAAGTGGTATTCAGTAGGAATTGTGACTTGCCTGCTACCTGGGAAGGTGTGATTTCAGGAGAGCTTCAATTACACTACAAATGTTTCAGTCTCAAAAACTCTGTTACGTGAATTTATACAACTCATTCCCACAAGCCTAATAATTACTAAATTAAAGTGCTTGCCTAATACAAAAACGCTTGCCAAATTTTTTAAATATATTTTACTCTGTAATAAATCAGAATTATTGAGCTCTGTCCAAGTTTTGTTTTTTTTTTTTAAGAATTAATTTTGCTTAAAAGCTCTTGCAAGGCAACTGGATGTATTCATATGTTACAAATCAGACAACGGAAATTCAAAACAATTTCCAAATGATGTGTTTCTTTTATTCCTTTTTTACTTTTTTCTTTCCTTTTTTTTTTTTTTTTTTTTTCTCCAGAAATCTCATTTTGTTATTTCAATATTGAAGGAATTAATAGATAACTGGTATTTAGTGTTTCTCCAGAATTATAAAGAAGAAGCATGAAAAGAGATGAAATTTTACAAAAGTCTGTCAAGTTTTTTTTAATATATGTATTTCTAGATACATATGTGTCTCTTACATACATATATCTCTAAATATAAAACAAAGTAATAGAGATTAAACCTCAAACACAAACACCCCAGTTTAGAAAATAATAATACGTACTACTAATATTTATATTTTATCACCAGTATGTGAACTTGGAAAAAAAAGTCTATGTTGTTACTTTATTCTTGTTTGTTAATATAATTGTTTCACTTTTCAATGCTTTTATCTTTTATTCTGTTGTATTTTAAACACGCTTTTGCTAAAATGAAATAGTGAAATACATCAACTTAATGAATGTTGTAGCTCAGTATTCACCTGAACTGAATATGAGCACTCTCTTTTCTTTGCTGCCATACTTTTTTATTCTTTAACAAGATTAATATTAAAGGAAAAATAAAATGCCTTCAATTTCACACAGTCCTAGTATTATCGGCAGTTAGGCCATTATTCAGTGTTGAAGCACTACATGTGTTTTCATCCTGTAGTTAGATGTAGATGTAGAAACACCAGTGAAGAAAGTTCATTTTATCAGCCTATTTTTTCCTTCAATTAGCATAGTGTACCATAATAACAGTGGTTACACTGCTGTATGCCCTAAGGAGCAATGGATGATGATCACACAAATTGCTATGTGTATGAAATATTTTAGTCAAAGTATATTTTCTGTTTCTTGGTGGTACGTTTTGTTTCTTGCTTTTTTGTTGTTGTTGTTGTTGTTTCTTTGTTTGTTTGGGTTTGTTTTTGTTTTGTTTTTTTTTTCCTGGAGAATTGTAAAATATATGTATGTGTATATCTATATATGTATTCTAATTCAGGATGAAAGTTTAATATTAAGTTGTAATTAAAACCAAAAATAGGAGAGTTACAGTCTTCCATTCTCTTTCAATTTTTTTTCCTTTTTTCCCCCCCCCCTTTCCTTTTTTCATCTCAGTTTGAGCTTAAATGATGAAAATCAGTGCAGATACGCTGCGTGATCTCAAAAATCAAAGTATGCTTCTGTGATTACAAATTTCTGGCCCTTTACTATTGTGTAATTTGACACTTCTTTTTCTAAAATAACTAACTGCTTGCAAATGAACCCATGTTCTGTGTACAAAGACATGGGGGAATCCTTTTTAATTGTCTTGATTTTCACAAGTATATACTATCTTCTGATCAACAACACTTTTCCAGGCATTTATTTGTAGTACTTCATACATAGCAGTATTTTTTACTTAAGCTTCTTGAGGAAGTCCCAATTGATGCTGAATCTGTATGTATCTTGTTTTTATTTTTATTGTTTTATATTGTAAACTACAAGTTGGAAACAAAAATAAGGATCTGTTTCTTTATATTTTTTTTGTTCCTATTTTGGCTGCTTGACTATGTACAAACTATGAAAAGATGGATCTTCGTATTGCTTAACATGCAGACAAAATATTTGTGTGTGCATATGTACAAGCCCTTATTTTTCTAATACACATAACTTTATGCATTCACAGTGTTCCAGCTTTTCATATGCATTGAGTTTTAGTGAAAAATTATGTATACCTATTTTATGAGGGACTGTCGATGATTGTAAGTAACAGAACTGCTGAAAATGTGAAATTTTGCTTCTATTTCTCAATAGTTTTGGTTAGTGATTGTTTGTCCATATGATGCATTGTGTTGTACAGCATTTTAACATTTTACTTCCTAAAGTAAAAATAGTGTAATTTGGAATATTTTCTATCATTTATATATTATAAAAATGTCAAAAATACATGCTTTGAACAAGTATTGTATGTTATATTTTGGAAGTGGGAATTTGAAGTTTTCATAACATCTATTAAAAGAAAAGAGTTCCTCTGTCAGGATCTAATACATTAAAAAGAGATACTTGTATAAAGTTTTAAGCAGAGCAGTGCTTTTTTGGTATGTTGAAGAATTAATGTTAAGCGTATGTATATTATTTAGAAAACATTATCAATAAATATGACTCCTAATTCTTTTTTGTGTTTATTTTGAACGCAGGCTGATGATACGTTATTAACTTTTGCTCAATTAAAGGATCGTTAACACTAATGATAAATATATTGTAGCAATTTGTTGTGAAGGTATTAGTTGCATGCTCATCCATCATGAGATTGTTGTTTACATTTTTTCACACGCCTCTCAATTAAAAATGATCAATTAATATTTTAGTAATTACTACATTGCTGAAAGCTCGTAGCTTCAGTGTAATTGTTTTAAGGTATGGAACACAGTTTGCTGGCTATAGTCCGTGCAATAGAATGGTGCATTATAAGGTGCCAAAGTAAATTTCAGTACTTTCTTTCAAACACTGGCCCTGTTTGCTTGTAGGCTGATAATTGTTTTTAGTGTGCTCATTGAACTTGCTGGAATTTGTGTTTTCTGGTTTTCATTTTCCTTAAGAGAAAGAGAGAGGAAAGAATATATTCCTCATGTGGCTGGCATATTTTTCAGTATTTATGTGAGTTCACCATCTTGATTTCAAGTCATGAATTTCTTTTTACATGCATAAGCATGCATATTTACGTGCATTATTTATCCAATTGACTTTAAATTCCATTAAGTTCCAATGAGTAGGAGAAAGATTTTGTCTTAGGCATTTTTTATTCATTTTAATTTTGTAGTTATGTTACTTTTGTTGGTTTATTTATTTTTTAACTGTTCAGTCTAAGGCTTGTAAAGGTTGATTTGCTCCTGAACTGCTTTGTTCCCAGACATTGCCATCTTCCCCAACTACCACCAAGTCCTCTCCATCTGATCCCATGACCACCTCCAGAGCCAATCAGGTACAGTATCATCCTACCATCTACACCATACTTTTCACGGGTGACAGCTTGCAAACTGGAGAAAAAGATATGGTGGGTTAAGGATTTATTCGTTCATTCACATGTGTACACCCATAACCATAGATATCTAACTCTTATTAGAATTTCGTAAATTGAATGGAAATCTTTTTTTTTCTTTTGTTTTGTCTTCTCTAAGATCTCAGATAAAAACAATTTTTTTTTTATATAAATCTTGTAAAATAGTATTATTTTTAAAATTTCGTTAATAAATAGTAAGGATGCATACTGGTATTTCTGTAGACAGAGTAAGTCTTGGTATGTTTATGTATATATGCACACACGTATTTACTTCCTGGATAAATTACAGTGGAGTTACCCATAAACCATACTTAATTGGATGTATATCAGCCTGGCAGTAGATTTTAGATTTTATTTACTTACTGATTTCAAGAATTTTCAAATATGTTTGTGGACAGTAACATAAGGACATTGTTTAAGTATGTTTAATTATTGTTTTGTGTAATAAAAGATCTTAAGTGAAAATATCTTGACTTAGAATGAAGTAAAATTAAGTCACTTTAAAACATCTCAAATACATCTAATTAATTTTAATTCACATCTAGTTTTTAAAAAGTGTAAAATGTAATTCTAGTGCAATTTTAATTACACTCATTTATATCTCTTTTAACCGCGAAAAAAACAACAGCCACGTCTTGCTTCATTATGTCCACAAATCATCATGGTTGTGTATCTTCCTTTTTTATGAAAATTGTTAAAGTTGCTTCATACTATTCTATTTAGAACTGATTCATGCTTAATAAATATCTTATTCAGTTTTTTTTAATGTGCTGTTAAGTTTAACATATTTGGTGTTCAAATAATATTCAATTAATGCTAACAGTTTTTTAAACACAGCTTCCGTTTAAGTTAGCTGAGTGCTTCTATCAGACCTTGCACAAATTAGTTTTCCAGAAAAATTTTCTTCAAAACAAGTTATTTCCCTCTTGAAGTTAACATTGATACTAATTATTGATTCTCTGATATTTTATGAACTGTTTAGAACTTTTTGTCTGTATGAATAATTTTACATATAACAGGACAAGGCATATTAAAGCAATATGTCATATTTTTGATCAACATGTATGCAGCTGTTGAAAGAGACATCTAATGCAGAGAGTAATGAAATTTAGAGAGAAACAATACAGATAGAAGAATTATAAGAACACTGTATGTTATGATATCCTTCACTTCAATATGAAAGCTTTCTTCATCAGACTGCTTCCATTCCAGCGATAGTTGTTTGGCTCCATCATCTTTAACTGACAAATATAAAATCTTTGCCAACAACTATGGGTTATTTTATGAACAGTCTTTATTCTCTCCCTCTTAATGTTATTGTTTTGTGTATTTTAATTAGAAGGTTTTGAAAACGTTGAACAAATACATCTTTTTAAAAAGTGTTCTTTCTATTTTTTTGCTCTTTTACCTTTTTTTTTTTTTTTTTTTTTTTTTTTAATATGACTCTACCCTGATGATCATTACTGAGAGAATTAAATAATATGTTCATGTTCTTCTATTTAACAGAAAATACTGTTTGGCTTTTTTATTAGTATCAGAGAGGTATCTACTTTACATCTGTTCTATGAATTTTGAATAATCAAATCTACTGTGTATCATATTAAACTTAAATGTCTTTTAATAGCTAAAAAATATAAATCTTTACCAAAAATTGTTCTATGAGAATGTTATCAAGTGATACAGCTGGAATATCCAAACTAAGAGAAAAGTATATGCTTTGTATAGTGCCTGTATCCCACCTTACATCTGCTAATGCATTTTATCCCTGACTCATATTCAGTTCCATTTTCATAGAAATAACCAAGACCTCTTTTGAGCTGCATTAAAATTGTATAAATGAAAAAGAGTAATACATTCTTTAAGTGGCTTTTGGAAATGCATTTATCATTAACCCTAGAAATCTTTACAGGTTTTTAATTATTTTATCCCAGCTTTCAAGCTTTCATTTCCTAGTGGTTTCTAACCATTTCAGCAGCAAGCACAAAGCACATGATAAGGCAATTAAGGCTTTTCTGTTCATGCTTGTGATAAGTGATGTAGCTGGCAATTGTTCCTAGACTGTAGTAGTGATTAGTATTCAGCACCAGTATGTCACAAGTATCTGCACTGCGGCTGTGACATGAAAATAGGTTCCAACACGGTAATCTAAAACCTGTCAGTAGTCAAGTAAGTAACCAATAGGAGACTAAGAGAGAACAAAACAAATTTGTTTTAATCTATGGCTAGGTATGATGATTCTTAATAGAAAATAACTGCTTGGGTGTGGATTTTCTAATAAATTGTTATATAAAGACAATATGAAAGAGCTTATTTAACTGAATCGAATTCAGGGAATTTAGTGTTAAGGTGGAAGATAAATTCACAGCACAGCTCTGTGTGTAATAGCATATCAGACTTAAGATCATTCAATTTTCTATAATATTTCAATCATGACAAGACCATATTTTATATTAAAAATTAACAAAGGTGATTAAGCAACATTTTACTAAGGCTTAGTGCTGGTAGAAATTGTTTGCTGTTAGCGTAAGATTTTAACTGAGTTGGAGCACTCCCTATGAGTCATTGCATTTAGAGACTTGTTGAGGATGCATGTAGATGAGCTTACATAATGATGTGATCCTTCCCACTGTACAGCAGTTGTTTTCTTCTGACAGGGTTTGCATAGAGGACAGAGCAATTCCTAGGCAAGTATTTACCACAAGAGAAGACAGTTCTGTCAGGAGAAGTCAGAGGACACTAGGCAGGAAATCCAGCTTATATTACATCTTCCTTTTAATTACTTGATTTGCCTCTATTTGGATAAATTCATAATTCCCTTTTAGGGCAATTTCAATTTTTTTTCAATTTTTGTTTTCTTCTTTTTATTTTGAAAAATTCAGTGATCATAAAACTGCATGTTGTATCATCCTCAAGAGGATGGTAATCTCTATATTAGCCATTTATACTGGAATAAAACTCTCTTCAGATCTGTCATGTTGTGCTATGCTGAATTCCCATTAGTACAGCAGAAACCTGTGCATGGAGAATATTTTTCTTTGGTTTTGTTCCAGGAAAATATGTATCTGTCAATATTATTGTTGCAAAGTCTAATTTATTTTTTCAGTACTTTCTTGGACATTTGTCCACAATATAAAGTAATGCATTGGAAACTCTCAGTAAGGAAGAACAATTGATGAAATAGAATTAAGAATACCCAGAATGCATTTCAAATAGAGGGTTGTGTTTTTTTTCTCCTCTGTACATGTCACTGAAAAGAACAACTTGAATCTTTTTGTGTACTTATAGACCAAGAACTTCAGCATTACCCTCTCATGACAGCCTTTTTTTTTATAAGAAAACATTCATGTGTGACTACAACATGAAACTGTTCTTCTAGCACCCCTGAAATTGGCAGAATATAGCATTACTTTTGTTTACCTGAAGGAAGAAATCAATTTTACTTTTCCACAATACACTTCAGATGGGAATTTCCTTTCATAATTGGTAAATAGTACCATGAACGTCATGCTTGCTTTTCCTTCTTTGCTACCTCGGAAAGGTGCAGATGACAAAAATTATTTTAAATGAAATTAGGTGTTTCTTTAATAAAAGTGTTTACATATTGTTTTACTTATTTTAGAGGTAAACGCAAATGATCTGAGGCTAAATTTTGTATCTATTTCATGTACACTTGTAAGTGCAATTGCGAACCCTTACATGGTTTCTTCTTCAGTCCTCCCCTTTTCCATGAGATTGATACAGCTTAACTGCTGGCTGTCAAAAAGTAAAAGGCCAAAACTGATGTTAGTACTTAAAGATAAGAGAAGGATGGGTACAGCTATTCTCTCCTTCCCTTACAGCTTAGACCAACTTAAACTCACTAATGTGCTTATTCCAGAATTTGTTTCACGAACTTACTATAAACTTTTTAATTTTTTTAATGCACTATTTTGTCTCTGGCTGTTTACATATTTTTAAATTGTAATCTATATTTTTCATCTGGAACTATTTTATCATTTTGTACATTGCAAAGACTTATTCAAGATTTATAATTTTTTTGGAGTATATCTATTTCATCTGCTGCCAGCAGTATCTGTGATAAAAAATACTTCTAAATCTTTGTTCAGTATTGGACTGAGCAAGTACAGGACACATGGCTTTTAAAGGATTTATAAATTCATCTCGTTTAATATCTGTTTTGTTGTAGCAGATGAAGAAGAAATAAGAAAGAAAACATTATTTTTAATCAAGGATGTGGGCTTTGAACAATAGTATAAAATATTTATACGAAACTAAAACTCTCAGTGTGTTAATCTTGAAATGCAAATAGATAATTTTAAGTATGATTTCAGGATACTAGCTAGCTCTCATAGGCTATCTGGATACTATCTCTATTTACTTATGATAATTTGATGTGAAAGTTATCCAAGGTACATTGTCTCTGATATTTTAACTTGAATATTTATCTAATCATTCTAATCCTTTTATTTTGATGTCATTTCTTACAGTGATATTGAAAACATCTGTTTCATTTTTA
Organism: Lagopus muta; assembly: GCF_023343835.1. Taxonomy (NCBI): domain Eukaryota; kingdom Metazoa; phylum Chordata; class Aves; order Galliformes; family Phasianidae; genus Lagopus; species Lagopus muta. The sequence continues at coordinate 32,670,279 of NC_064438.1, read as the reverse complement.
GGTCTCAGAGTTTGACTGATGCTGGATGTATCATTTGATTTTCCAGACCTCAGTACCATGTATTTAAAAGCACAGTTAATAAGAAGTTATTTAGCATTTTTATGAAAGGTGCTGTACCGAGCTGTCCATAGCGTAATAGGGTTGTCAAAAATAAGTTCTATGGTAGTTCACAGTGAGAAAATACAAATAGTAATTTAACTATTTTCAATCTGTGGATTGATCATTGATAAGTATAATCATTTTATTTACATGGAATCTGGTTTCCACTCACAAAAGTAATATACTTTTTGTAAGAGATGTCATCTAATAGGGAGTGTTTTATAGGGGCACATCATGGAAGAATTTATTGCACTGGATTCTAAAGTTTAGAAATTCATTGGAAAACACAAATATCGTGAATAATGAACATATTCTTCTGATTATGGTACCAGACCATTTTTTATTTACAAGTAGCTTTGGTAATAACTGTATAAACCTCATCACAATGTCTAAGGGAATAGAGACAAGCGATATGTTCTGTAATTTACATAGGTTTTACTGACTTTTTCTGGATCCCAAACCTATGGTATATTTTTGTTACCAACAGAAAAATTCTTCACAGAATTTCTCGAAATAGGATATTTTTCTGAGTACATTTCAGCAAGAACATCAACATCTGAACTTAGCTGCTACTCAGTACTTGGTGTTCTTTTGTAGGCTGACCCACTAATAATTTTGACTCTCCATTCAGCATTGAGTATCTTAACAGTATTAAATGAACGTGCCTACAGTAGTTGGATAAACACTTGTCTTTGCAGCGTGAAATATCTGTTAACATTCTAGATTTATAGATTTATTGTGGATTGTAAATTCATATCTCTGTAAAGTGAACTTTTTGTTTCATAAGGTGACAGTTCCTTTTTGGATCATATGTTGACTATGGCACACTGTGGATAGCAAGTAATGAGTAATGTTTGAGAAAGTGCTAGGGAGACCTATTCCCTTGTTGAAGTGAGAAGACTCCAGTAGAGGTTTGAGTGCCTCAGAGGTAACATTTCCTGCTTCTGTTCAGCTGAAACTTTTCATTTCATTGCCAAAAGTGGAATTAACCTATATCCATAGAAGACTGTTGTCATTTTTTTCTGATTCTCAGATTAATACAGGACTTTTATCATATTTCTCTTGTTCTTGGGCCACTTTTTCACACTGTTTTGCAGTATCTGAGATCAGAGCTTTTGCTAGCAATGTCTAATTAAATACTTATGGATTAAAACAGTTTTAGATACTATAAAGTTTTGAAGTAATTTTTAAAAATCTTATATGTAAATCAGTATTTTTTTTCTTTGCCTGTTCTGTATTTTCCCCTTTGGACAACTGCATAGGTAATTAGTAGTGTTCATATTTTTTTATATTGATTTACTTGATTCCTTTCCTAATACTCTCTTCCACTGAGGGAGTTTAGGGTTCACTGTTCACTTTTCCTTTCTGACTGTAGAGAAAGTGTTTTTAAAAGGATTCATGACACCTGAAGAAAAATGTTGCTTTCTCATGGCTAAGACTCTCAACATTGTTGACATATTACTCATTATGTCAATATTACTCATTGAATGTCTTTAATTATCTGCCAATCGCATTCCTGTAAATCCTAGCAGCTCTTACGGAGTTCAGAATTTATATGATCAAGAATTGCATAAGAATGCAGAAAGAGAAGTTGAGATTACAAAGCTTATTGTCACACCATGACAGATACTGGACAGCATGGAGTACGGAATGGAAAAGTCAATACCACATTTTTTTGATATCTCAGAGATAAGTAGACAGTGTTAGGTCTAGCACTATTATGAAGTCTCTGCATGAAAATAAGGTCCTGTATCGAATATGCAATAGTAAATTTTTTATTTGTGCTATCTAAAACATCATTTTCCCAACTTGTTTGTAGGAATATTACAGCAATGCACTGCACTTTCTTGCAGATAGAATCTGCCTTTTGCATGTTTCAAGAATTCAGCAGGCAGTGAGAGTCGTAGATATATGTGAGATAAACCCATGAATGGAAGTAGGGTGTCTTCCTGGTATAAATGAAAAAAAAAAAAAATTTTGTGTACAAATCATAAAAACAATCTTGTTGATATATTGTGCTACAAGGAGTAAGTGATGGAATTTTTTTTCTCTTACAGAGGATAAGGTGCATCTCTTGAGGCCTTTATCCGTAGCATAGCATGTCAAATTTCAGGTAGTCAATACCTTTTAATGTGTTTTACCCTGCAGTCAAAACAGTATGCAACCTCATCTTATTCAGAAGCAGTGTTTTCCCATAGTTTTTTGATTGTAATTCTTTTCATGCTTGCTTCTTTTGCCTCTTTTAGCAAATTAGGTTTCCAGTTTCCTGTTAGTAAATGTAGAGTTAGTAACTTCCTCAATTGTTCTAAGCTTGCAAATAGTAGAGCAGTAGAAAATGGTGACCATGGACTATCATAAGCTTCCTTAGAAATGCCCAGGGATGAGTCCAGTGTTCTTTTATATCCCAGTGATGTAAATTTTAATTTCAATGTTTAGTAGACTTGGGCATTGGCGGTTGGTTCTTTTTCATTTGCTTCCTTCTTAAATGACAGTACAGCAAATGCAGTTTGCCGATGACAGTATTTCTGTCCTCTTCCTTTTTCTTACATTATTCAGCAATTATAAACTTCTACACGACAAACTATTCTTTCACTTGGCATTGGAGGATAAATGTTTGGATGGGATTAGTAAAGTATTTTTAAAAATGTTTATTTACTAAACTGCAGCTTGACTTATTTCACATTTCTACTAACCTGATACACGATATCCATGCATCCCACCTCATAATGGTTATTTTTATATTTCACTTAACCAAAATAATAAATGCAGTGAGAATATTTTAATCAATTGCATTTTATTCTTAGTAATTGAAATAACTTTGACGGTAAATTAACAGCTGCTTCTTACCCATGAGACACTGAAATGTAGTGTCCATTTAAGCTCCTTTTAGAAGTAGATGTTTTATGGAATAAAATTTATTTATGGAATAGACTGAACAATGAATAATGACATTCTTTAGTGATAAGTACTGAAACAAAATACAGTTACATAAGAGTGCTTATGTATAATTTAGTGATGCAAAAACAAGAAATCACTTTTAAAGATGTACAGATATTTGAAGACTTTGGTATTACATTTAAAATGCTTAATAAACTAACTGCGTGTTGTCCAAAACTAGTACTATCTCACTCTGTTCTAAAAATTAGCTCTTTCTTAAATAAATTTTAAGGCTATAGTTCACTTATACTTAATTTATGTCAAAATTAATTAGGAATTTATGCTACACTTCACTTGAACACTTACAGTGAAGTCTAATTGGCTGTGTGCAGTATGTGTACTGACAAACATTACTGATATTTGTCTTCATGCCATTTCTAAGTGTAAGTTATACCTGGCTTATATTAATAGCAACACATGTGAATGAGAGTAATAAGGATCCCTGAATGGGATGAAAGTTACGTTTGGAAATTTAAATTTAAGAATTTAATTAAGTTGTGCATATTTTATTAAAATATATATTAGTGTAAATATATCTTCCTGTTAAGTGTATTATAAGGAATCTAGTTACAAAACTTTAGTTATATAACATCTATAAAGTTACAAATATTATTACGGCAATAGATATTTCATAAATCTTATTGTACTCCATACTGTATGTACTGTTCAATTATTTTATTCAAACTAAAATATAATTACTTGAAAATAATATATTAATGATGAGAATTTTTTAATTCACAAGCCATGTATTTGTTTACATTTCTATTACATGTAGTATGGTTTATCCTTCTAAATACACTACTATCACAGAAAACCTTTATTTTTGACCTGTCTGAATTATATTTTGATGGACAGAAAAATACAAAAAGTCAAATAATAGGATAACAACTGTCAATTGGGACATCTCAGCAAAATCACTGTTTTTAATATCACAAAAAATATTTGATTTTAAAAGTAGTAATAAGGAATAAAGGAATATTTTAATTTTAAGTCTTTTTTTTTTTTTACCATTGAAAATAATAAAGTAAAACAAATTTCTGGCAATAATAATCCACAGTGCATTAATAACAAGTAATTGTGTGTAGCTTTATATATACTGAGATGATAAAATATTTTTAAAGTCTTACAATATCAAAAGTGGTTAGTAAGTATGTTTACTTTTTTCACTTTGATTTTCGAGTTTTTTTTTAATTTATATTTGCTGGTAGGTTTTTTTGAAAATTAAAAAAAAAAATTGTAATCCATGGAAACTGAAGAATATGTGTATATTTTTCATAGTAACTGAGGCAATAGTAAATGCAAGTACTTTCTCAGTGTATCTTTAAAGAGTTAAAAAAAGTTGTAAATCCAAAATATGATTATGCTACTCCCAACTTATTCTTAATAGAATACTTTTCAAAGCTAATGCACATATAATTGCACTCATGTAATGTGTATACATAAATGTGTAATGTTTACACATAAGTACAGCTCTATATGACATTTGTGCCTTAACACTTCATTTTGTTTAGGAACTTTTTTTTTTTTTTTTTTTTTTTTTTTGGCCATGTGGATATTTACATTAACTAGACAAAATTAAGAACATTCATAAGTTATCTGTATTCAAGTGTTGCTCGTGCCTCACTTTTGTAATGCATTATTGATTCTCAAAAGTTGTTAATTACTTTTGAGTTTAATTTCTTATTTAAAAGATATGTCTTTACTGATATTTGGCTCCACAGATTTTTATTGTAGGAGAAATACAGCCAAGAGCATGAATGTATGGAGACAATATTCTGTGCAAATATGTGGTATAATAATAAATGTATGCAATTTTCCTCACTGAGCCAAATACTAGTGTGACTCCAGGATCTTCACAATGCAATTCTAGACTCAATTGTTTCTTGAATTTATAGCTTTTATTGGTAAGCTAGGTTGACTTAACTGGTTTATCTTAGCACGTATCGATTGTTGTTTCTATTTACTCAAATTATTGTTAATTCATTTCCTCCATTTATTCCACTATTCTTTTTCTCTTTCTTCTTCTTTCCCAACAATAGTCCCTGCTTCCCCAGTGCCTGTCTTGGTTAATAATGTTTAATTGAGAGTCTGTAAGAGGTAAATCAGAATGTATGTGTACACGTAAATTAGTCATATACACACAGAATTACTGGGCTGAATGTTAAGTTCTAAACCAGTACTTAACTTATCTGCAGGTATTGATATATTTCCTTAGACTAACAGCTTGATATGATTCTGTTCTGTCTCTGATCCTTGTCAAAGATATAGCATCAGCCTCTGAGACAAAAGTTCTATAGTAATTTGTCAGAAGACTATCGGTATTACAAGGCTATGCACTACTGTAGTAGTACAGTAATGAAACTGTTCTTTTTGTAATAAAAGTTTCTGGTAAATAGTATTTTTATGACCTAGAGAAATATGATTATTTAAATAATGTTTTAATGTTTAATCTTCTTTGCTTCCTTTCTCATTTGAAAGCAATTCTCAAATGACATATTTGAGATTGCCTTCCTGAGAAATTCATTGACTAGTTCTTGCTATACAAAATCATTATTTTAGTAGTTACTCAATAGTACAGAAGGGATCAAGCCTCTGCTGCTAGTTGCAAAGCTAGGTGTAAAATGAGTGGGATCTGGCCGTTAATGCCACAAAAAATTGTGCATCTAGGAAGGCCAGATGCGTTTTGCCTAGGCTGAATTTCTTGCCATTTTTCAGTCCTTTCACTGTGAAAAACAGTGAAACTAGACAGAACATTCTGCAGATCAGAGAGCCTCCTATTTTCACTGAGCTGAGACATTTATGGGGTGTCTACCATGACTTTAATTCATACCTCCCCTTCTTTCTTTTTCTAAGAATCGATAGTTACATCAGGATCTTAATTAAGAATACTGTAAACAGATATGTTAGAGTTTATCATTATTTTATTTTATGGCCCATGAAAATGTAAGTAAAGGTGTTCATTTAGGTATGGTAGTTTTATGTCATTTACATTGGATGGTATTTGCAACATTTGTTACAGATGCAGCAAGTAATTTATCATTCCATTCTTGCACATTGTGTGGGAATGCTATAAGATTTATTTTTCATCTCATTTTACAACTTTGTTACCTATAAGAAAAAAGCATGTGCAAAACTGGTGCAAAGTTAGGTCAGGATATATCATTAAAAGTGTCCTGTCTTTTCTTAAGTCTGTATACGTAACTATAGACTGAATAGAACAGATTTCACCTAGGTGAAAGCCATACTTTGTATATTCATTCATACTGTTAAGGGTAGAAATTGTAACAAACTGTTCTTTTCTTCCACAGTGTTGTAATGCAAAAGGCTTCTGTTTGTTTATATGTATGAGCACACTCACGTCTGACATTATTGCAGCTCTGAGATTCTAAGATACAACAAATAGTAGGGATGGTTTCGTTTACTTTGGCTGTATAGAGTAATAATATTTGTATTCTTTCCATATGGACTCATTTGCTTGCTCTTTTTTTTCCTTATTGTTCCTTAGAATCGGTTGAATTGTGAGCAAATGATTTAAAAAGGCACTGCTGAATATGTGGCTTCTGTGTTCTCTGAATCTGCTTAAACTGTTGGCTAGATACTGAAAGTGATAGGACTGTTTTGCCAAAAGTCACCAAGTATTATGGACTCATATGTAAAAGTGTAGTATAAAAATTTATTTAGAAATATGCATATTAGTCATTTTCAGGTGATTAGGGATTTATTTCATGTAATTACAAATCATGTTTTACAGCATTGCAATGGCTAAATAAGCATTTAGGAGTCTCTATGACTACTTCTTTTTCATGTCGTAGAATTGAAGTGATTCTGCTGGAGCATGGTATTTTCATAGTTTTGAAAAAAAGAAGACCCCTGCAGATGGTATAGTGTTGAAAACCTAAGTTTTCTGAATTTTTGAATGAATGTGTAGCATACTTTTTAAAAATCAGGTTTGATGAAGGTGACCTGAAAGTGGCTTAGAAGTGCTAGCATCCTTACATTTTGTCTAGTATAGTACAATGGAAAGATTAATTTTAAATGCTGCTTTCATAAATTGATTTTCACTATTCTTACCTCAAATCTTGGAATGTGATTTTGATTTTAAATTTGGATTTAAATCCTAAATTAATTTGAGAATCTGGTCAGCAATGTCAGACAATTAGTGTTAATTTCTAAGATCTATTTTTAAGCTTTGCCCTGCTTTCAATTTTCAATCAGCTTCAGTGAATTGTGCCACAGCAAATAGCAAGTCTGCTTTGAATATTTCTATTGAAATTGAATTAAATGAAATAACTACAGTAGATAATACAATATGTAATTTTGTGGATGGATTTTTTGGAGGTTTTTTTGTTTTTGTTTTCTTTTCAAAGCACAAAATGATATGCTTTCTTGTTTATCAAAGCTTATAATAAAACTTTGTCACTGTTAGATAAAATGAGTAAACAGGAGGTTTGACATTGCATACTTATGTTGAAAATTTCTGTTGCAGCTAAAGCCGTACATATTAATAGTTAAGACACTTAAGTTTGTCTTAGACTTACAGATACACAACCATAGAAAAATTTGGTAGCTTAAATCTCCTTGAAGTCAATGGGGAATTAATTCTTAAGTGTTTCTGCATATGGACCATCAAACTTAACTTCAAGATTTGCTATTAATGTCTTGTCAGATTTTATGTATGGTTGAAACAGGATTTCTCCAAGTATTTGCTTTCATGAAGAGAAAGGTGCCCAGATAAAATATGGAATATTATTCATAACAAGTTTATGACTGCTGTGGTACTGAGGAGTGCGTGTGAATCTAATGGATACAGCCTTTTTGGGATTCTCTTGAGAAGGGTAGAAAAGTCCTTGTCGTTTATGTACTTATCTTCTTTTGTGTGAAGATTTTTGAAGAAAGCAATCCACAGTGCCTCTTTAAACAAAAAGTTAATGAACTTGAGAAACCATGGTAACATCTATAGTTTTTGTGAGTGGGAAAGTGTAAGAAAGAAAACATCACCTGTACCCCAAGTTCAGTCATGAAAATCAATTCCTTCAGGAATCTGGAGTGGGTTTTATCAGTTTTTAGGATAGATCTTGTTTAATGCAAAACAGTACGAGTTTTCTTCATGCCATCAGAGATACGGATTTGTTTTTAAAAGAATGTGCACTTATCTACTTTTTTTTTTTTTTTTTTTTTTTTTTTTTTGTAGATTATTTTATACTGAGAAGTGTTTTTTCAGCAATTCTGATAATGATGTTACATTATAATTACATTATGTCTTTCAGTTAAAAGCTTCCAAAATTACCATTCTGTTCATTCTTGTATGTTATGGAATTATAGCAGGTGTTCGCAGAATACCACAAAATGAATAGGAGAGAAAAATACAGCAAAAGAAATCACAGGAAGATTTTAGGGGAGAAATGCATCTATTTTAATTTTAGCTACAGAATACGGTTAACATTCTGCCACTGAAAGTGTAATTCAAACATTACTGGACAGAGTAGTTAGTAAACCTGCTCTCTGTCATCTCAAAAGATGCTTCATCTGAACAATATATATATCTTATTTTCTGTGTCTTTGTCATACTGTGCAATTGAGTAAAAATTTATTATTTATGCTCTTGTATAATTCAGTATGAAACCATCTTTTTCTTTTTTTTTTTTTCTTTTTTTTTTTTTAATTATAACAATGTGGAAAGTATAAATGAAACTACTCAAAATACATTGCACTTCCGTACAGATGTAATTTGAAACTTATGAAATATTAATGCATGAAATACGAAGAGTTGTTTTCATGCTATACTGAAAAAAAAAAAAAAAAAAAAATAGAAGTTCCTTCTCTGTGTTATTAAAACCATGCATCATAGAGAATTTATTTTCGAGAAAATTCGTAGAATCATAGAAAATTGGGTTTCTTCCATTCAAATACTTCCAGAATTTGTTTTCATGAGATGTAAGAAACTTTGTATGTAAATTTTTAATAGTTCCTACTGATCTAGATAATCTCATAAAATTAACCGCCTGTATAAACATCAGTTCTAATATTTATTCACTGCATATAGAACTTGCATATGCACCAATTTGGTAGAAATTGCTGTTTAGAGAAAGTAGCCTTTCCACTTATGTGTTAGAGCCTAACCGTGAGAGAATAGCAACTAAAGCAGAAGCCAGATAATTTTTTGTGTGTTTAAACATGATTTTCTAATTCCTTGCAGTGAGTTGTTTGCATTCCAAATTAGATATTTAGTAGAAATCTTCATGGCTCTATTTTGAAGTGGGCAGCAATGTAGTTACATTGTATCTAAGAGAATTGAAAAATACTTTTTTGTTACAACAAAGAGCCAAGGTTTACTGTAACATACTAATTTTAAAATGTTCCCAATTTAAGATAAAGCAAAAATGTTTGCAAAATAAATGAAGTGTAATATTCTTTCGTGTACTAAATCTTTCTCCAGTTTTGTTCAGTGGTAAGCATTTTGATTATAAATGTAAATAATTCTGAGTGTTTAAGCTGAAATTACTTTTATATTATATGATAGTAACTAGGACTAAAGTAATACCATGAGCACTGCAGCTCACAAATTTAACACTGGTGATGAACAGTAGAGAGGGAATCAGACAGTCCAAATTCCTGCTCCAGTTTAGGGCAGATACAAATACAGATTTTAGATTATCCCTTTGCTCTGTTTTCTAGCTTTCTAAGTTTTTAGAGATCTTGTATGTTTTTAACATGGGTAGGACCTATCTTGCCTGCAGTAAATGTTTCTTTCAAAGTAGCCTTATATGGTAGCCTTCTGTGATGTCATCACTGGCTGAGTAGATGAGAGGAGAGCAGTGAGTGCTGTGTACCTTGACTTCAGCAAGGCATTGGACACCATCTCCCACAACATCCTTGTTATGAAACTTAGGAAGCGTGGGATAGATGATTGGACATTAAAGTGGATTGAGAAGTAGCTGAGTGGCAGAGCTCAGAGGGTGGTCATCAGCAGTGAAGAGTCTGGTTGGAGGCCTTTAACTACTGGTGTTCCCCAAGGGTCAGTGCTGTTTCTGGTCTTGTTCAATATCTTCATCAGTAAGCTAGATGAAGGGGTGGAGTCCACCCTCAGCAAATGTTGCTGATGGTGTAGAGCTGGGAGGAGTGTCTGACACACCAGAAGGCTGTGCTACCCATCAGTGTGAACTGTACAGACTAGAGTGTTGGGCAGGGAAGAACCTGATGGGGATCAACAAGGGCAAGGGTAGAGTCTTGCACCTGAGGAGGAATAGCTACATGCATCAGTATAGGTTAGGGGATCCTCTACTGGAGAGGACCCCTGTGGAGAAAGACCTGCGTGTTCTTGTGGAAGACAGGTTGTCCATGAGTCAGCAGTGTGCTCTTGTGGCCAAGAAAGTCAATGGTGTCCTGGGATGCATTAAAAAAGAGTGTGGCCAGTAGATCAAGGGAGATGATCTTTCCCCTTCTACTCTGTCCTGGTGAGGACACTTTTAGAACACTGTTTTCAGTTCTGGGCTTCCCTGTTCAAAAAAGTGAGAGATCTCCTAGAATGAATCCTTCTGAGGGCCACAAAGATGATTAAGGACCTGGAGCATCTACTATATGTGGAAAGACTAAGTAACCTACATCTGGTCAGCCTGGAGTAAAGAATACTGAGAGGGGATCTGATAAATGTTTATAAATATCTAAAAGGAGGTGGGAGGCAAATGGATGAGGTCAGGCTCTTCTCAGTGATGCATAGCAATAGGATGAGGAGTAATGGTTTCAAACTTGAACTTAGGAAGTTCCATACAGACATGAGTAAGAACTTCTATATGGTACAGGTGCTGGAGCACTGGAACAGCTAGACCAGAAAGGTTGTGGAGTCTCCGTCTATGGAGATATTCACGACCCATCTGGATGCCTACCTATGTGACCTGCTGTAGGGAGCCTGCTTCAGCAGTTGGAGTCAATAATCTGTTGAGATCCTTTCCAACTCCTGTAATTCTGTGATTCTGTGATTAATTTAAATGGACTTGGAAGAAATAGTAGTTATGAAGACAGGAATACTAAAAAGAAGCAATTAGAGAAATTTAAAAAATTAAAGTTATCTTGCAGTAATCACAGGTAAAACATATGCAGAAAATATTGTAAGTATATTTACTTATTGTGATGAGAAGAAAATCTCAAGAACACTAACTAGAATAAAGATGTGCATTGCACTAAGGTACAAAGTAGCATCTCATTTCTTCCAGTAATCCAATTAGTCTTCTTCACAGAATCTTTTTGTAGTTGCCTTCACCCCTCCATAGGCTGTGAGAAGAGAGAATGTAACCAATTTACATGTCTTCAGACTAAGGTGGTAAACAGAAGAAATACAGAGTATGGGGAACTCGCTGTAGGCACTTGGAAATGTTTGTTTGAGAGGAACAGGGGAGAAGGGACATGAGGTTTTAGTGTGGATATTAAAGCAGGTTTGGTGATAGTTCTGCTCACCAGAAAGATTTTTTGTGTGTGTGGATACACAGTTGTTGCTGCTTTGCATGGATTATCTCTTTGCAGTGTAAGGGAAGGAATGAGAAGTGGCATAGAATGATCTCTGAACAATTGGTATTCAGCACTCAGGAGTGAGGACTTTTAGTTCAGTAAATCAGAGGACTTGCAATGTCAGGGACATGTGTAACAGGGTGTTATGCAAGTGGGCTGTCAGTAAAAGAAGAAGGATTAAGGAATTAGCTGATGCACAGTTCAGGAGTCTAGGAGTTTTGCAGTGTGAAATGGTGAGTTAGAGCAACTTGAATTGTTTTCTCAGGACATAAGGATTGTGATCCATCAAGTACCAACCATCTTCCTCTAAGGGCTCAATTTCATCATATCTTTGCTAACTTCAGTGTGAACTGAAAGCAGTAAACTGCTCTCAGGTTTGAGCCATTCAGCAGCACCACAGCTTCTTGGACTGTTGTGCTTCTGTCAAGGATTTTTAAAGACAGCAATGTTAGTGAAAACACTGCAGTGAAATTACTTTGTATTGTTCAATCCCTTTTCCAGGAGAAGTATTAAATTTGGAGCCTGATTTTGATATTACTTAGAATAACGCAGAAAGGATTATGGTGATGCCAGTGGAAGTAATTAATTTGCTTTGTGAATAAGCAATTGTTATGATTACAATTATTTTTCTAAAATCTGTTTAGTGTGAGATGAAGGCTGAGTTCCTTCTAGCCCTACACCCCACCTCACAGCATTTGAAAAAACAAACAACAAAACAAACAAAAAAAAAAGCATTTCACTTATGCATTTCAAACTTGGTATTACTGTTTTGGCTACTTTGTCTCGTTTTTGCAACATAAATTTCAATATAGCCAGGATCATACATGAACCTATTGAAACCTAACCTTCCTGCATACTCAGAGCACTTAATTTGGATGCTGTTGGGATTATTCATTTCTGTATCCAAATCACATTCTGAACTTTTTATATATTAAAAGAAAGCAAGAATACTTCCTGATTTACCTGCTAGACAAGGGAGTACAGTATTAATGTACTCATGGTGGTACAGATAACTAAATCAAATAGATCTTAGCTTTTCAATTTATTTGAATAATAGGAGTTGGGACTATGAACATGATTGTTTGTTACTGGTATTTTATGCAACACAATCAGTTTTTGCCATAAAGAATTGATATTCCAATATGCAAACCATGGAAATTCAAGTTAATACAGGAAACAGATGGAAAATAATGAATCATTATCAAGATTGATATGACCTAAGTAAAAATTCTAAGTATGTTTCGCTTTTTAAAATAATTATCTCAATTTTCAAATTATATTTTTCAAGAAATTGTTACAAATACCAGTACTTTGTGTTTGGATGCTTCAACATAATGCAAATGCTGACACTTATTTCAGCAAGAGCAGGATCTTACTTACTGTTTTCAGCTAAATGCATAATTTTGCTTTTCTATTCTGTTAAAAATGAATTTTAATTGTAATATATTTTGTCATGTCTTAGTATAAAATAGATGTTGTCCATATTATTTAATTTTTAGATACCTGTAAATTTTTAAAAGTTGTAGTGTATGTTAATTGGTGTAACATCCACTCTCATCATGTTTATATTTGAAAGCATATTAGCGGTGTATTCTTACAGTAAAGAAGTTTAAAAGTGTTGCTAGCTAAAATAAACACAGTCTGATGTTTCTAGAATAGTAATTTAGAGTTTCTATTTCTCAGAAGCAGAACAAAAAATGATTGTTTACATCCAGTGAAGGCAAGATTTATTTTCCAAAATGCAACATAGTCTGAATAGCAAAAAATTTCAAGAAGGCTGTGGGTGGGTATAGGGAAGGATATCAGTCTGCATCTTCTCTAAAAGTAGGCAGATAATTCTGTTGGTCAATCAAAGCTTTTAGCGATTAACTAAATGAAGTTTGTTGATGTCAAGCCATAAAGTGGTAATTTCTTATTGAGTAAACCTTTATTATTATTCTTTTGCATAAAGAGTTTTTCCTTCATTTTATATCTGAATTAAACAGTCATAATGTTGGGCTACACCAGTCTTTTAGAGTAATCCCAGCCATATTACGGTGATCTAGATTTTCATATATATAACATATGTAGCTATGGTATTGTGTGTCCTACAATGCTGTCCTAAAGTTAAGTACTCAGTTTACTTCTGTAATTATATATCTGGTTATGAGACTATCTGTCTCCAGAGCTTTGCACTGATGGTGTCGCGAAATCTAGTCAGACCAGTTCCAGCGTCAGATTTCAGATTTCTGCTGAGATTGAGATTGAAACAGCAGTTGCAGACTTTTTTGAAATGGAAATTAATGGCATATAGTCCTTAGGAAATAGTTGGTTTCTTTGTTTTTGTTTTGTTATTTGCTTTGTTTTGTTTTTAATTTCTTTGTTATTGCTTGGAAGATGTTTTGGATCTTTAAGGATATTTTTATACAACTTAAAGTTGAAATTCAATATAAAGTTTGGGTTTTTTTTTTACTAACTTTAATATCAGAAACATTTAAATAGTTGCAAATAATACATCTGCGGTGGTTCAGTCCAGTTTTTCACAAAAATTTTAAAGTATGACTTTGCTTGAAGTGCAAAAATGATTATTAGAGTACTCATTACATAGATATCATAAAAGTAAAAATAAATAAATAAAAAAGTAAACAACACCTTCAGAACTCTGACAAATAAGGCATTAACTTGAACTCTCTCAAACCTCTCAACTGGATTCACATTCCCAGCTTCAGAAATCAAAGATCCATGAAAGATTTCGGGTAGTTTTTTCTGATTTTGTTACGAATATGGATTTTGTTCTTACTTTTTTTCTGAATCCATTATTTGTTTTCATACCTTCTTATGTTTTTACATTCTTCTTCTGCGCATACATAAGCACTTAAGCCTAACTTTAATCACAACTTTGCATGTTACTTACAAAACCAAGCAGGATCTGGCAAGTTACAGTTGTCAGAATCTCTGAATTGTTAATATGTCCTAAGTCAAATGAGTCAGTTAAACTATATACTTGATAAAAATATCAACATTCATTATATTTATCCATTTCTTAATTTTGTCTCTAGATCATACATCCTGGTTATAAAAATTGTGGCTTTGTTTTGCTAATAGGAAAGTTGAAAGAAAGGGCATCTCAAAATCACCTAATATGTTGAGCTGCACTTTAAAATGGCCTTACTTAAAAATGCATATTCACAAACTCTGAGATGTTTTATATAGGATTATGTAGCTCATGGATGGCCTAATTTTTTTGCAAATGCAAAATGGTATGTTTAATTTTTTAAGGTACTTACTATGTAAGTGGAACATACAAATGTTTTTTAGCTTCAGAGTATACTGGACTTTCAAAGACTTGATTTTGATACTGTCATAACAACTGGAAATATCTAAAATGGATAAGATTAGAAAAAATTCTAGGGCATGCATTTTTATTTCTGATTAGCTTGATTTCATAACAAGCTTGAATTTGTAATGAAGTAACACAAGAATGTTACTAATGCATTTTTGGTTGTATTTTTAATTGGCTTGTTGCTGAGATTTTAGATGGCATTTTGGTGATAAGACTGACAAATTTTTAAGTGTTATTCGTACATACAGACTCCACAAAACCTGGATGAATGGCTATCAGTAGTTATCAATCCTGAAAACATACTTTTGTAAAGGTAAAACTTCATATTAATTCACTATTATGGATCAGATGGTACCTTAAAAATTAAAATTGTAACACTAATTTGTGAATATATATTGAAAAAAAAAAACAGCTAAGTATAATATGCATAAGCACTGAATTTTTATCATGGGGGTCATTCTTCACTCACAGCAATAAATCAGTGAGGAATAAATTTGTTGACATTAATGAAACTTGTTTAAATAGGAGGAAGGTTAGGATTAACAGGAGATCCCCTTTGTTTGAAGATATTTGGGTAAACTTTTTAAGAGGGACAAGCACCATATTTTTTATTTTCAAAGTCTTCAACATTTAGATACACTCTCCTACTGTTCTTCATCTTCACAGGCTGGGTAACAGTAAGGTGTACAACATCCTGAACTTTTGTATTCTGATATGGGTAATGGGTTCAACAATCAAGGTCATGCCAATTCAAGATGAACCATTTTATCTGTCCACAGTATGCTAAACTTGCTTTCACCAAGTGTTTGTTTTTTTGTTTTTGTTTTTGTTTTTTAATTATTACTACATTATTATAGATCTTTTAAGGGAAGGTAATTAATGTGAAACACATTTTGTCTTATAATTTGGTTTGCAACATTAGCCTGGAAAGAGAGGAATCAGATGAGAACACTCACGTTGACACAATCTATGATAATCTTTTCATGTGAGAATAATACCTGCATTTGTTTAATCTTTTATCTGAAATGTACTGTGCTGAAAGCGGTATATTATATAGAACAGTTAATAGTTTTCCTGTTATTCTTTTAATTCTTCGTATTGTACATTTGAAAGAGATGCAGAGCATTAAAAAAACCTGATAAGCTGTATTTCATTTTATTTTTTTAATCTTTTCTTTTAAAAGCATATTAACTAATTTGCTTCATTTTTTCCTTCCTTTTATAGGGTAGCAAAATATTATAGTGTTCATGCGCAAAGCAGAAGTATTATTTATATATATTTTTTTTAATTACAGGTAAAGATTATAGTTCCCAACAGCACAGCAGGTCTGATAATAGGGAAG